>NC_138777.1:147272883-147872883 GCF_965119305.1 Pelophylax lessonae
AACAAAGATATCTTTGCTTAAAATCGGCAGCCTCCAAATATATAGCCCAAAATACCAGTCCATTGCAGCTTCATTATCACATTTTTATGCAGCTCTATACCAGACTTGCATAACATTACTAGCACCACTTTGTTTCCATAGGAAGATTCCATGTGTGTAAACATCTGGGGAAAATGTCCATAAAAGGACTGGAAGAGACAGAGAGGGAAAGGAAAGGCAATAAGACATGGAAATAATAGAACAGAAAGAAACTTGCATATTCCAAAGTGTCCAGAAGAAAAGAGCACGTTGTTCATATAAAGATAAGACAAAATCAGAGAGCTTGATGCTGAAATGTCAAACCAAATGGTTTAAAAGCCAATGTATAGCAATATAAAGTTTTGCCAATAGTGATCACTGACTCTCATGATAATAATTCTCACTAGCATATAATTTGACATGTATTACATGGCCCTAGATGATTCTTATGCATTGGGACCAGATAGAGGGATGAGAACACAATGTCCTAATTAGGGTGAAATGCTGGAATCAACTTGGGAAGAGAAGAGGCTCAAGGTCTTAACACCACAATGTCCTTGTGTAGGGCCAGTATAGATTCTGCAAGCAGCATGTAGGTGAACACTTGAAAATAAAGAAAAAAAAAATAGCAAGTAAAACAGTTAAACTTTTCTCAGTAGAGAAAAGACATCCATTTTTCTAAGACACTAGCAACAAACCGAGGCATTGTGGAAGTGGGAAAGGTTATACCAGGCTGGTCACTGCTTTTTGTTTGCTATATCTTCCATAGGTGGCAGTATAATAAACAATGTGTATCTGAACTCACAGTCCCTTAATGAACAAAAATCAAATAGAAGCAACTAGTGTTCCCACGAGGGAGCACTGATTTCCAGCAGACCGCATCTCTCTCTCATCTCTCTCTCTTCTCCCCCGTGCAGCCTACTCACAATAACCTGATCTGGCTGGCTGAAACATAGTCCACCACCCTTCCTGACCAAGGAAAGCACTTACGGCTTATTTGACCCCCCTCCCCCGGACAGTGTGAATAATATTTGAATGGCGCCAGTAAAACGCGCATGAGCTGAGCTCCGTCTATACTCGGGCCACTGCACCTCTTATCATGCCTGCAAAGACTCAGGGATCACGTACAACCTTCAGTAAGAAAATAGGGAGGGGACCGGCTGCCAAAAAAAAATTTCCTCTGGCTCCATAAAGAGGTTCCTTGCCGCTAATAGCCCCAGCAACCTAAAAGGGCAGGCCCCAGCATTGTGGTCGAGTAGATCGCCATCCGCGTACGGCGCATCTCCCCGCAGAGCCTCCCCAGCCTCCACGTACAGCTCGGAACTCATGGAGGATCCCCCTTCTCCCGCGGGCGCGGACATGGCATCACTACTACTCAGCCTTAAAGAAGAAATGGCGGGTATGTTCCGCACTTTGGAAAAATCCATTAAAAAAGAGATCACCGCAGTGCGTGTGGACATGTCCCACATACTGGGGAGGGTGGAAGAAACTGAGCAGCATCAGGATTTACATGAGAACACCATTAGGGAGCTCCAGGAGAAAGTTACCCATTTAGCTATGGTCCATCGTACTGCGTTATACAAACTTGAAGACCGGGAAAACAGGAATCACAGAAATAACTTGCGAATCCGAGGCCTCCCTGAGGCCACAAAAGATTGCGACCTTGAAGACACCATAAGGGGTATCTTTAACCCCATACTTAATAGAGCCACAACTGAACCCCTTCGCTTTGACCGGGTTCACAGAGCACTTCGCCCTCGCAATCTCTCCACGGATCTACCCAGGGACATGATCTGCAGGCTTCATTATTATGAAGAGAAAAACGCCATTTTGATGAAACTGCGAGGTACCCAAAATATAGACTTCGATGGGGCATCCCTCAATATCTACCCTAACCTCTCCAAAGAGATGTTAGAACGCCACAGAGCTCTAAAACCCCTATTGGAGCAGCTTAGGGAAGAAGGTGCCACCTATCGCTGGGTTTTCCTGGCGTGCTTGATTGCTACAGTCGGGGTCGTTCCTCCACATTAAGATTTCCTGAAGATCTCCCAGCCTTCTTCAACAACACCGGCATAAAGCTTGTAGAGCTTCCCGGATGGCATGACTGCATCCCAACGTTCTCTGTAACCCCTGACTCCCAGTGGCGCAAAACACCCTCCAAGAAGCGCCATACAGGTACACCTGGCTCCTCTCAGAAGCATGGTTGAGGTATCCTCTATAAGATTTCATGCTTTCTTTCTTCATCTGTGCCCACAATGTTTTCTTCTTTGACTTTACCTATAGGCCAGGGAGCATTTTTGCTCCTGCCTATTTTGGTTTCACCAACCCCAGAGTTTTTTCCGCATTGGATCGTTTTTTCTTTTTTTCTTAAGCTACGAGGTTCGAGGTTTGTACCTTTGCATTACTTTGATCCCGGAGACTCCAGACGGAGCTTACTCACTCATGATTTATTATGTGGTTTATACTGCTAGTTTTTGCCCCCTTCCTTTGGGGGATGGTGCTGCCTGCAAGTCTATGTTCTGCTGCTGACTTTCCTGCAACTGTGGTGGTTCTGACTGTTGGGCATCACTGTGCCCCTAGGGTTCACTGCAACTCGTTGTGTGGTTTAACTTTAATACTCACATGTTGGATTGTATATGATTATTACTTGTCTCTTCTCTCTCTTTTTCTTCCCTTTTCTCTCTCTCTATCCCGTTTTCTCTCTTCCCGTACCCTCGTATTTTCACTAGGTGATGCTCTGCTACAGCCATGGCCGCGATGAAGGTGATGTCATATAATGTCGGGGGTCTGAACACCACTTCTAAACGGCATAAAATTTTAAGGGAGCTACAGAAATCTGCTTGTTCCATAGTGTTTCTACAAGAAACTCATGTAACCCACACCTCCTCTGTGCGACTTTCATCACACAGGTATGTGCAATGGAATTTTAGCCTCTCTGGCCATCGGGTTTAGTAAGAGCATCTCCTTTTAACTCTCAGACATGTTGGCAGGCATTCATGGTCGTTATCTTTTTTTGAGGGGAGCTATAGGCACTACCCAATGTACTTTAGCAAATGTTTACTGTCCGAACCATAACCATCCGTCCTTTCTCTCACAAGTTCTGACTAAACTAATGGACTTCAGCAAGGGATTACTGATTTTAGCCGGAAATATTAACATGCCATTAGATCCAATACTTGACACCTCCCAAGCGCGTTCCTCACTCTCTTTTAAAAAAACTGTCATTTATAAAAAAAGAGGCTTCTGGATATGCAACTAATAGATGCATGGAGAATCCTTCACCCTAAAGCTAGAGATTATTCTTATTTTTCCAAAACGCATAACTCTTACTCTCGTATAGACAACATGTTCATTGATCACTTCCATCTCCCCCTTTCTGCCTCCATAGGAACGGCTTCTGTTTCTGATCATGCACCTGTCTCAATTACCTTGACCGTGCCCTCTCTGCCACCTAAATCTACTAACTGGAAATTGAATGACTCTCTTCTTTGGAACCCAGTAGATGCCTCAGTATTATCTGAGTCACTCAAAAAATATTTAATAGATAACTCCACAACGGAGGTGGACCCTTCTCTGCTTTGGGAAGCCCACAAAGCCAAAATCCATGGCAAACTGATAGAACTAGGCACGTGCAAAAAGAGGGAACACGGTCAACGTCTGGAGGACGCAATGCGACAGGTGTCAGAGCTCGAACGACTACATAAATTATCAGCCCATAAATCACTCTTGGTGGCGCTGATGCGAAAATGGGAAGAGGTTAGAGATCTCCTCCATTTGGCGGTCAAAAGACACTTCCACCTAGTCTCCCAGAAGCAATACGAATGGGGTAATAAACCTGGTAAACAACTGGCCAGATCCCTACAAGCTAAGAAATCAGCATCTTTTGTTTCCAAAGTCAAGATCCCCTCCAGGGACATAGTCCATACCTCAACAAAGATCGCCGAGGCTTTTAGGGAATATTACACAGCCCTCTATAACATTGATTCTCAAACCACTTACCCCCCTTAACAGGCCAGACACAATCTTATCGCCTCCTTTCTTGTCCAGGCTAAATTACCGCGACTTCCTGACTCTTCCCAAAAGAAACTGGAGGCTGCGTTTTCCATTGAGGAATTTCGTACTGCTCTGAAATCCATAGCTTCCAGCAAAGCACCAGGCCCAGACGGCTTTACATCAAAATATTATATGATTTTTTCAGGACATTTTGCTTTCACACCTGACGTCCTACGCAAATTCTGTCTCCACTAAAACTGGTTTCGCGAGTCCCTCTCTGCCCATATAACGGTCATACCGAAACCAGGTAAGGACTCTTCGAACTGTAGTAGTTATTGTCCTATCTCGCTACTCAATGTGGATATAAAATTATACTTGAAAGTCATAGCCAACCGCTTACTCCCCTTACTTCCACATTGGGTCTCAATACACAGCCCAAACACTGCCCAGGTATCATTCTTCTTTAGATCGATGGCTCACCTGCTGGCAAGCTTCTAAACAGGTATTACTATTTTTGGAGGGGACTTTAATGTCGCACTTTGTCCCCTTCTTGATACCTCTTCGGGTTCCGCCTCCCTCCCATATAGAGCCCTCAGGCAAATTAAGCTACAGATTAAAGACCTTTTTATACACGACACTTGGCGCACTCTCTTTCCTTCTACTAAAGATTATACCTTCTACTCCCCCCCTCATGATCGGTACTCGAGAATCAACTACCTCTTTCTCTCCCAGAAAGACCTGCCCCTCCTGACACATGCCTCCATTGAACCAGTGATCGTTTCAGATCATCATCTCATCTCAATGACTCTTTCTCTACCAGATATAAACACACATGCAAAATTTTGGAGACTAGACGCGTCCCTATTGACATCGGAATACAGGCCAGAATCCAGGAGATCCTTTAAAAAATCAAAACTTTTGAACTAGCGCACAAACGTATGCAAGCCCAACAGACCCATGAAGACCACACCCATTACAGACAACTCCTACTAGATGAGCTAAATATTAGAATGAAACATAAATTTGTCCTACAACAGAAACTATTCTATGAATTTAGCAACAAAAGTGGAAGGTATCTGGCCAGTGCCATCCAAGCGAGGAGGGCGATTTTAACTATCCACTCCATAGTAGACCCACAAGGCAAATCTTTGGTCTCCACCCCTGACATAGCTACCCAATTTGAGAAATACTATTCTGAACTCTACAACCTCAAAACTAAGCTGCCAGACCCTTGAGGGGATGTGGATAGAGCCACTCTTCTACACGACTTCCTACAAGCACACAGCCCCGCTCCCATTCCTGAAGAAAAAGCTCTTCTTTTAGAAGGCCCTATATCACAGGAAGAACTTAAGGAAGCAGTCAAACAACTCAAGGCTGAAAAAAGCCCAGGCCCAGATGGGTTTACTGCCCCTTACTATAAAACATTTCTAGATACGCTCTCTAACCCCCTATTAAAAGCTTTTAATCCCTTGTTATCCCCCTCGCTTGGATTTGGTGTTGTAATAAAACTTGGAGTAGAGGTTTCAAAGCTCTATGTTTGTTGATGGTGAGAGGAGAAAGATCGGCGAAGATTTGATAGGTATGACCCTGAAAGTTCAAAATATCTTTCTCTCTAGCTGCAGATAGGAGTTGCTCTTTCGTGCGATAGAAATGGAATTTAGCGATAATATCGCGAGGTGGACTGTCAGGTTTTCTAACCGATAGTGCACGATGGACCCTGTCCATTTCTAATCGCTCAACTGGGATAGCTGGTTGCAGCTCTTGAAAAAGTGCAAGCATGGTGGCATGTAAATCAATCACAGTTTCAGGTATGCCCCGAATGCATAGGTTAGAGCACTGTGCCCTATTTTCAAAATCTTCCAGACGAGACTGTAACAGAAGGTTTTCTTCTTTAAGATTCTCTATTTCTGCAGTGTAAGTGTGTGTATTATTCTCAATGTCATTCACTCGTGTTTCAAGGTCAGATAGTCTGTAACCCAAGTTCTCTAATCTCTTTTGTGAGACTGTTAGAAATGTAATCAGAGGTTTGGGTAAGTAATTTCTAGAACATTTGTTCCAATTGATTTAGCAAAGCAGGGGAAGCCATTTATTTATCTGTATTTCCCTAAAAAGAATCATTTAAATTCTGCTGAGCAGAGAGAGTCCCTGTAAGCAGAGTGGGAATAGAGCCCTGAGCGGGCTTAGCTGAGTGTGTGGAGAGACATGCTGAGGCTGAGGTGGAAGCTGCAGCCGCTGCCATTTTGGCGGGAAAACGGGCCAGGGCTTCTTTAAAGGATTTTTGTTTCATTTTGTGCCGGTGTCCAATTTGGAGTTATTTTGAGGGGACAGCAAATTTACACTGTTATACAAGCTGTACGCTCACTACTTTACCAAAGTTGCCAACGTTTGAAAAAAATTTCCAGGGACACTTTGCAGCACAGCTATCAATTACTTACCACACCCACTTCCCTGAAGCTCTGCCCACTCCTCATAATTAATCTCAGCCTACTTATTATCAGATTATAGGGTCTATTTAATAAAGATTGAATTACAGGAAATTGAAAAGGGAATTTCAAACTTAAGGCCAAAGGCTGCTCCTCTGATAGGCAGACAGAGCCAAAAACTATACTCTCTCACTAGCACCTACCTAGGAGGGTGCTTCATTACTTTTGTTTGGAGCTCTAAAAAGGAGGAAAATGTGCTCTGCATTTTAAAGCAGACCTCATGTTGTTTTCTGGCCATACTCTGTAGCTTTCTCTGTGGCACTTAAATAGATTTAAACCCTTACTAGGTAATATTTACTTGCTAAAGCCTTATATATTTTAACCATTTGCCATATTTTCTTTTCTACTCTTTTTTTTTTTTTGCTGCTTTTTTCATCCAATCTTGTTTAGCCATTTCCTATCTTCCTTTGCTCCAGTGTCAACTGCACATCATTGCTCTGGGTCAGCTTCCTGATAGTGATATCGCTGTACCATGCCTGTGCAATATGTGATATCATGGCTGCTTGTATTTTTCATCAGGGACATATGTAATAAGGTGACAACACAGGAGCACAACTGGGTGACAGTTGACACCTCATAGCAGGAGTTGGCTGAAAAAGATCCTTCATGGCTGCATCTTTTAATAAAGGGCTCTTTCACACAGGTGCCTTCCGTTCTTATCAGCAAGGAATCTGTGAGCTGATCCCCTGCTGATCAGAGCAGAGTGGGCAGATGACAGGTTTGTGTCTGCTCAATTTATGAGCATAAACAGAGGTAAACTGAGCGTAAACAGACTCTGCTGTCTGTTTACACCCGGCTGGCTCAGATTTGATCCGTCCAACGGTTCAAATGAAAGAGGATGTAGTCCTTCTCCATTTTTAATTCTTTTTTTTAGAGTTTGGTAATCAGACACGCAGGTAGGCAGGTGTAAATTGATACAAATCCATTTCCATCCGCTAGTCCATAGGAATGCATAGACTATCCAATCAGAACTGACAGCCGGACCTGGGGAGATTGCCATGTGAAAGATCCCAAAAGGTGCAGATATATCAAGATTTAAAACAACTTTTTTGTTCTTAAATGATATCAATATTAAATCTTATAGAAATTTTAGTGACTAGGTTTACAGTAAATCTACTTTATGTCTGGTCACTGGACAAAGAAGCAGCATGATCACCCCTGTCCAATAAGCAGGCAGGTGGATCACAAGACTGGCTGAAGAGAATTTTAGGCTGTTGGAACTTTTCACATATTCCAATTCTGTAGCTAGCTGCTTGCCTGGTTTTCTGCTTTAAAGTGAAACTGAATGTAAAAAAAAAAAGTAGTAGTTACCTATGTTTATGTTGATGTGCAATGCAGTGAAAACTCCTGACCCGTCTGTAAGATGATAAGGTTCAGTGTTGGGACCCTTACTTTTTAATATCTTTATAAATGATATAGGGTCTGGGATTAAAAGTACCATTTCAGTCTTTGCAGATGACACCAAGCTTTGCAGTGGAATAACTTCTTTACAGGATGTCTCCAACTTACAATCTGACCTCAATGCACTGTTTCATTTAGCAACTATGTGGCAAATGAGGTTTAATGTTGATAAATGTAAAGTTATGCACTTGGGGGCTAAGAATATGCATGCATCATACATACTAGGTGGAGTAGAACTGGGGGAATCCATAGCGGAGAAGGATCTGGGTGTTCTGGTAGATCATAAGCTTAATAATAGCATAATGCCAAGCTACTGTTTCCAAAGCAAGCAAAGTCCTTTCTTGTATTAACAGAGGCATGGACTCCAGAGAGAGAGATGTAATTTTGGCCCTGTACAAATCATTAGTAAGACCTCATCTGGAATATGTAGTTCAGTTTTGGGCACCAGTTCTTAAAAAGGATATAGGGGAATTGGAGAAAGTGCAGAGAAGGGCAACCAAATTGATAAGAGGCATGGAGGACCTCAGCTATGAGAAAAGATTAGAGGAACTGAATTTGGGACCCCCACAAACCCACACAGCGCACTAGCTGTGAGAAAAAACCCCCGCAGGGACCGGGTTCAGGGAGCCCAAAACGCACAGACATGAGGGGATAACACAGACACACAGGACTGCCAGCCCCAGACAGAGGCCCCACACAGAATGTACTTACCTGTACTCGATGGCGTGGGGTGCCTCTCATCGACGGGAAACCTCCCACCCTCAGATTGCAGGGGTGCCGTCAGCCAAAAAACGTAGGACGCTAGCAATGCACGGAGAACCGTGGATGAGGCGTCCAGGCGAGGTAGCCACCTCGCAGGCTAGCATCCCTGAGGACAGGGATGGGTCGTTTGCGAGGCCAGGGCAAACACATAGCCTGCTAAACGCTCGATGGCGGGCTGGGATTCCATAAGGCCCTCTGTACTGGAAAACCAGGATGACCAGTCCAACTCCCAGCTCTGCAACGCCATCATCATCATGAAGAAGTGACTAACTAAAAGCTGAGAAATAAACAGCTAGTAATGTAAAGAAAAAACAATTTTCTTGAAATAAAGTCATAAAGAAACAGAAGAAGGCTGAGACTGTAGCCCCAGCACAGGGAAGAGCCTATCTCACTCCTAACTAGGCAGAAGACAAACTGAGTTGGGATGGCTGATCCCAGGGGGGGTATTGGACCAGTGGGACAGCCCCCATAGGTGTGTCTATGTAAATGCTTTGTTTTTAACAAGTCTTATGCCTAGCTTGCTTCTATGGATAAGAGGTCAATACCCATTGGTGAAGACTGTATGAGTGGGCGGCAACTGTCAGAGGACTCAGAGAAAATAATTTTATGGTAAGATTTTACAAAAATTCTGTTTTATTCTCTCTTGAGAAGAGGAGATTAAGGGGGGATATGATCAACATGTATAAATACATAAGGGGTCCATATAGTGAACTTGGGTTTGAGTTGTTCACTTTAAGGTCAACACAGAGGACAAGGGGGCACTCTTTACGTCTACAGGAAAACAGATTTCGTCTCCAAATACATAAAGGTTTCTTCACCTCCAGAGGTGGTTCTGGCTAGCTCACTAGATTGCTTTAAAAAAGGCCTGGATTCTTTCCTAGGTGTACATAATATAAATGGGTACTAAAATTTTTTTTTTAGGTAAAGTTGATCCAGGGAATATCCGATTGCCTCTCGGGGGATCAGGAAGGAATTTTTTTCCCCTGCTGTAGTAAATTGGATCATGCTTTGCTGGGGTTTATTTTCGCCTTCCTCTGGATCAACAGTGGGTATAGGATTGTGTATATGGGATTGTATGGTAGGGTTTTCAATACTGTTTTTTTTTTTTTTTATGGTTGAACCGGATGGACTGGTGTCTTTTTCCAAACCTGACTAACTATGTAACTATGTAAAGACAGAGCCAGGTCCTGGGGTGATGTAACAAGTGCACGTGTGCAGATGGCCGACCAATAGTTGAAGATAGAAGTCACTGTACCCAGAAGAAGACTGTGGGCAGACTAACAAGGGGGATCCAATCAGGAACCTTGCATAGTTGAGGGGGAGGGCTAGCTAGAGGGTTAGTCTGTCATAATGTAAATTTAACTGGTATCTTTGGGCAAAATATAAAATGATATCACCTGCAACTGTGCTGTGGTGCCTGCAGCATCACATCTGATCTTCCCTTGCACATGTCAGCTCAGAATTGAGGGGACAAGCGGCAGCTGAGCTCTGTGCTGGTCACACGAGATCTCCCTCTGGCTAGCAGGTCACTTCCTTGTGTACAGTGGAGAGGGGAGGGGCCTCTGACCCGGGCAGCTAATCGGCTTCAGTGTACAAGTGAACTGTTTTGCTTGTGCACTGAAGAGAGAAGCCGATTAGTTGCTCCGGTCAAAGGCCCCTCCCCACTGTACACAAGGAAGTGACCTGCTAACCGGAGGGAGTTCCCGCAGTTCTATTTTCTCTTCGGCTATCACTGTGTCGGTGACCACACAGGTCGCCTGGGATAAAGCCAATTTCCAGTGATTTTTCCCGGGACACGGACAGAGTGGCACATGGGTCTAAAAACCGGGACTATCCCGGGAAAAATGGGTTTATTGGCAGCTATGCTTTACATTGTAGCAAAGTATAATTTCTTCAGTGTTGTCACATGAAAATAATAACATATTTACAAAAATGTGAGGGGTGTACTCACTTTTGTAAGATAATAGATATATTATATATATTTATATATATATATATATATATATATATATATATATATATATATATATATTGTGACAGGAAGTCAGGTAAATCTGGGAATGTAGTCACTGAGAGGAGACACATTCCCACCTGCTTTGAAAAGTTCACTGATACTATAGGGTGTTGGCTGCAAAAAGAGCCAGCAGGAAGTTGAAAACCATTCAGCTGTTCAGAATGAGGAGATCAAGGCCTCTATAATTTGTCCAGAGAAAGTTTATGCATTGCTGCCTCCTGTCGCTGTGTGAGCTGGGAAGAGGAGGACAGACATACGTGTACCTCCCGACGCCGTGTGGGCATGGGAGAAGGACTGCTGCCGCCTGTCGCCGTGTGGGCTGGGAGAGGGGGACAGTCGGATGTGTGCCTCCCGACAAGCTGGTGAGCATGGGAGAAGACCCCCTACAGCGATGTGAAGCTAAGGAGGGTAACCACGAGTGAAGACGTCTCAAAGGTGAGAAGACAAAGTGTTCCATGTGAAGAGTGTGAAGAGTAAAGGGACCTGTTAAATGAACTGTGTTCAATGTGAAGAATCTGAAGAGTAAAGGATCCTGTTATAAATGAACATGTGCTGTGTGAAAGAAAACAAAGGGACATGTTCAATGGACAATGTTTGTGCTGTGTGAAAAGCAAACAAATGGACATTTGAGTGTCTGCTGTAGGATCAGCAGTGTCGGCCCAACAGTAGGTTGGAAAGACTTCTTAGGTAGGTTCCAGCTGTGAGAAGGTAGCCGCCCACAGAGGCAAGGATTTATTTTGTCTTTTATTTTATTTTGGCTGTTTTGATGCTTGCAATTGTGTTAAGTAAATTGCATGAATAAATCAGTCTTGTTTTCAACCTCTAATCGGCTATCTCTCTGTGAAAACGCACCCCCAAAGGGGTCATCCACGCCTACCACCGAGCTAATCCCTTACATATGGTGGAGGTATGCAGTGGGCAGAAGCAGCAAGATCCCTGCAAGGAAGTGCAAATGTTTGATGAACTTTATCTGGTGCATGAGATTGCACAATCTAGGTGTGCAGGAGAGAAGATCCTGACAGAAAAAAAAAAAAAAAGTGTTTTAAAGAGACAGCGGTCTCAAAATTATTTGATGAACTTTGTTGTGTCTGGTGCAAGTGACTGCACAAACTGTGTGTGCAGGAAAAGAGATCTTGCAAGAGAGAGAAAAACTACATGTGTTAAAGAGACAGTGGTCTGAAAATTTTTTGCTGGACTGTGAAAAATTTGTGGAGTTATTGAAGATGGGGCGATCCAAACGCCTGAAAAATGCAAAGATAGATGAAATGAGAGACCGGATTCTATGGATGGAGGGGATGTTACCGTCTGAACCAGCCCCATCCATGCCTAAAGAGAGTCTACTAAAGAGGAAGGTTGTTGTCCCTAGCAACACTGATGAAACTGCTATGGAGACGCAGTGTGCCCAGATGAAAAGTAAACCCAAAATGGGGGAGATGCTGAAACAACGGAGCTTTGCAGCTCAACAAAAGGCTCATCAAGAGAGCATGGCAGGCTGGAAACAGAGATGCCAGCAGCCAATGGAGGCCATCGGTTTGGAGGAAACCGAGTATGTGTGCAGGGCTGAGTTGGATGCCTTGCAACGGAAAATGGAAGAAAAGGAACAAGCCTTGGAATTGCTTAAAATGGAGCATAGAAACTTGCAGGAAATGAATGAACTACTCAAGTCTCATGTGTTACAGTGGGAAGAATCCACTGCTCTTCTTTTGGTCGAGTTGCAAAAATGTCAAGACACTATAAAGGAGAAAGATACCATCCTCATGGAAAAGGAAATTGAAATTCAGACTTTGCAGAAGCAAAGCATGTGTGAAATGTTGGAGTTGCGTAATCAGCTGGAAAAAAGTCTTCAGTGTTTGGAAGCTACAAAAATAGACCTGCAGGAGTCGCAGGAACAGAATGTCGCTCTGAAAACGACATTGTCTCTCAGCGACAACGAGAAAAGTGAAAGAGAGGCTAAATTACTGAGTACTGTGTATGAGCTCACCACTTTGAGCAATGTGGTAGATGAATTACGTGCAGACTGTGAAAGTTGGAAAGGTGAAGCCCAACGTTTCCAGCAGCAGTTAAAGGAGAAAGAAGCCTGTGTGGCAGAATTACATTCTCATTCCCAGAAACTAGCCAATGAGGTGAAGGCTCTTATGCAGGGAAAAGGAGATTGTGAACATAAGAGGGAAAAAGTAGAGGCACGGCTTCTGGAATCGCAAGTCAAGGTGTCAGAAGGTGACCGATTGTGTGCTAAGCTGTTAGAGAAGGCAAACCGACTGCAGGTTGAGTTGGACAATGTTACAAATCAGCTTTCTCAAGCAGACAGCAAATCTAGAGAAATTGCGGAAGATTTTTCTATCTTGGAATCGCAGCTGCAAGACACGCAGGAACTCTTACAGGAAGAGAGGTGTCAAAGGCTGAGTTTTAGCACAAAGCTCAAACAAATGGAAGATGAGAAAAATGGCTTCCTGGAACAATTAAAAGAGGAGGCGGAAGAAAAGAAAAACCTATCAGAGCAAGTCGCAACATTGCAAGCTCAGATAGCGGATATGAAAAAACGCATGGAAGAAAGCGTTGGTTCATTACAGTGTGTTGAAGATGTGAAAAAGAAGTTTGATCAGATGCTTGGTGAAGAGAAGACTGTGTCTGCAAAATATGCAGAAGAACGCGCACGTGAAGAAACGGAGGTGCGTGATAACGAGAGCAAAGCCCTGTTCTTGGCTCGCTCTTTGGAGGAAGCTCTAGAGTGTAAGGCTGAACTAGAAAGAGTTAACCAACAGCTGTGTACAGAAATGGAAGATTTGGTCCGCTCCAAGGATGATGTTGTGAAAAGAGTTCAGGAGCTAGAAAAGTCTAAGCGAGCCTTAGAACAGCAAGTAGAAGAGATGAAGATTCCGTTGCAGGAACTGGAAGAGGAATTCCAGGCAACAGAGGATCTGTCCCAAAGAGGGGATAGTGTGCCTGATGCAGTTTTTAAAAGGATCAGTGTTTTGGGGTCTGTCCTGAGTGAGCCTCAGAAATGTGATGACACGTGGCTTGAATCACCCCTTTGGAATAAACCGTTCCTTCAAAAACTTCAAGCATTGGAAAATGTATCATTAGAGCTTCAGCAAACAAAAGAGTTGTGTAAGAAATGTGATGATTTCTCAGTTCAGGCTGAAAACCTAGTGGAGAAAACTAAAGCGGAGAAAACTAAAGCAAGTGATATAAATCTGGGAGAAAAAAGCAAACGCCACCTAGTGGAGAAAACTAAGGCTGTTGGTGAAAACGTGAAGCAAATGAATAAGTGCCTGTCAGGGAGTGTTTCCAAAATGGAACTGGTGAAAGACGGGTGGCAGAAGTTTGATCGTGATCTTGAGATACATTCCATGTGGAATTCAGATAGAGAAAAGGAACTAGGTGACCTTGAGCGGTCAAATAGTTCAGCAGAAAGTGCATTGAAGAAACCTGTAAAAGAATGTGTTGCAGTTCCATGCTTCTTCACTGATGCAGAGAGGAGGTCTATAATGGATACCACCCAGATCGCTGGGTTCAACTGTGTTGTTGCCTTTAACCCCTATGTTGGTGGAAGGAAAGTTGATGATGTTCTGGTTGGCTACTTCTGTGAAGAGTTTGGCAAGAAATATAAACTGAATATCAAATCAAATAGTAGGCCTTTACTGCGACTCGCTCAGGAGGGCGAAAAGTTTAAGAAGTTGATGAGTGCAAATGCTTCAGATCTGCCTATGAATATGAAATGTTTGAATGATATTGATATCTCTGGGAAAAGGAACAGGGGTCACTTTGAAGAAATGTGTGACAGCCTGTTGTCTCAATTGGAAAATCCTCTGCACAGCATCTTAGAGCAAGCAAAGCTCAAGAAGGAAGATCATTCCCTTTTACAACAAAAAGTCAATGATTGTGTACAGCTGTATGGAGAGGCAACTCAAGTCACAGAGGGATGTCAAGAGTCCCTACTTGGAACAAAGCTTAGTGAAGCAAAGGTTCTCAAAGTTTTGTGGAAAACATTTATGGATTGCAGAGAGAGGCGTCTTAATGTTGAAGACATTAAGACTAGCCCAATTGAGTTGCCTATGGATCACGGTCCTCCATGGTGGATTGGACAGACGGTTATGAGGGACAAGCTGTCTGACATTTATGAGAAAGCTGTCAATGAAGATGACAGAAATGAGAAGGAGCAAAATTATGCCAAAAATGCAGTTGAAGAATGTGTATATGAGATGAGAGACAAACTGTGTGGCATTTATGAGAAATCTGTCAGTGAAGATGACAGAAACAGTTTCATCCGGAAGCTTGAGGATAATAGGAGGCTTATCAGTGAGTCAGCAGTGCCTGACACATGCGTGCCTGGAAATATGTGTCCCAACCCTAGGGTTGAAACAAGAGGGGGGGGTATGTGACAGGAAGTCAGGTAAATCTGGGAATGTAGTCACTGAGAGGAGACACATTCCCACCTGCTTTGAAAAGTTCACTGATACTATAGGGTGTTGGCTGCAAAAAGAGCCAGCAGGAAGTTGAAAACCATTCAGCTGTTCAGAATGAGGAGATCAAGGCCTCTATAATTTGTCCAGAGAAAGTTTATGCATTGCTGCCTCCTGTCGCTGTGTGAGCTGGGAAGAGGAGGACAGACATACGTGTACCTCCCGACGCCGTGTGGGCATGGGAGAAGGACTGCTGCCGCCTGTCGCCGTGTGGGCTGGGAGAGGGGGACAGTCGGATGTGTGCCTCCCGACAAGCTGGTGAGCATGGGAGAAGACCCCCTACAGCGATGTGAAGCTAAGGAGGGTAACCACGAGTGAAGACGTCTCAAAGGTGAGAAGACAAAGTGTTCCATGTGAAGAGTGTGAAGAGTAAAGGGACCTGTTAAATGAACTGTGTTCAATGTGAAGAATCTGAAGAGTAAAGGATCCTGTTATAAATGAACATGTGCTGTGTGAAAGAAAACAAAGGGACATGTTCAATGGACAATGTTTGTGCTGTGTGAAAAGCAAACAAATGGACATTTGAGTGTCTGCTGTAGGATCAGCAGTGTCGGCCCAACAGTAGGTTGGAAAGACTTCTTAGGTAGGTTCCAGCTGTGAGAAGGTAGCCGCCCACAGAGGCAAGGATTTATTTTGTCTTTTATTTTATTTTGGCTGTTTTGATGCTTGCAATTGTGTTAAGTAAATTGCATGAATAAATCAGTCTTGTTTTCAACCTCTAATCGGCTATCTCTCTGTGAAAACGCACCCCCAAAGGGGTCATCCACGCCTACCACCGAGCTAATCCCTTACAATATATATATATATATATATATACTCTCTAGTGTTGTGGGCATGTGACACATCCAAACGCTCTGCATTGGCCTCCAACGCTGATATAAGTTCAGACTAAGAAATCTCAGCAGCCATCCCTCTTCTCTTCCTCTACCAACACAATCACACAGCTGAGCAAAGGACTCTTGGGTCATGTACAGACAGGAATTTTCTAGTTTTGCTGATATTACAGTGACCAATCACATAACTACTGCTTAAAAACCCTTTAACGCTGCTACACAGGGCTTAACGCTGTATCAGGCGTTTTTACAGCTGTAATGCCAGTCTTAGGTCCCATGCACACAGGCCGTTTTTGCAGCTGCTTTTAGGAGCGTCAGACGTTTTTTTTGCAGCTTAAAAACGCCCCTCCATGTTATTCTATGGCCTCATGCACACACAGGCTTTTAGGAGCTCCAAGTGGCATAGGCGTTTTTAAGCTGAAAAAAAAAAAAAAGGGCCTGTGGGTTCTGATTACCAGCGTCAGAGCTGTAAAAACGTCTGACGCTGCTAAAGGCTGATTAACGTTGCTTAACATTGCTTATACAGCGTTAAGCCACGTTATACGTTTTTTTTTTTTTTGTGAATGGGTATGGGGTACATTGTACCCCTACCCATTCACCCCATAAAAGGCAGTGTATGTAAATAATGACAGGAGACGTTTTGAGAAGTCCTTTATTAAAAATCTTCCTCCGGTCTTCTCCCCTCTGGTCTTCTTACAGATGATGAGATAAGGGTGAAATCACTCGGAGGCCCCGCCCCTAATTACTATATAACAAGCTGCATAGACCGGAGCCGGCATAATCACCTGAGACATCGTTGAAAGAGGACCGGAGGAAGGAGACCAGAGGAGAGAAGACCATAAGAAGAAGAACAGAGGAAGAAGACCAGAGGGGAAGAAGATTTTTAATAAAGGACTTCTCAAAACGTCTCCTGTCGTTATTTACATACGCTGCCTTTTATGGGGTGAATGGGTAGGGGTACAATGTACCCCATACCCATTCACATAGGGAAGGGGTCCAGGATCTGGGGGGCCCCTTTGTTACAGGGGGCGTCCAGATTCCGAAAAGCACCCTGCCTGCAGACCCCCACAACCACCGCCCAGGATTGTCGGGAAGAGACCCTTGTCCTCATCAACATGGGGATAAGGTGCTTTGGGGTGGGGGGGTGCAGAGCCCCCCCTGCCCCAAAGCACCCACCACCCCCCATGTTGAGGGCATGTGGCTTGGTATGGTCCAGGGGGGGGGCAATCGCTCATCCCCTCCCCTTTCCTGACCTGCTGGGCTGCATGCTCAGATAAGGGTCTGGTATGGATTCTGGGGGGGAACCCACACCGTTTTTTTCCCATTTTGGCGTGGAGTTCCCCCTCAAGATCCTCAGAGTGCAAGTCGCACCACAAGTGGGATTGATCTGATTTGTGATGCGACTTCCATTCAAACCAATGGGCTGAAAGCCGTATCAAAGACGGCTTCTAGGCAACCATTGATTTTGAATGGAGGCAGAAAAACGCTGCTAAAAGCCAACGTGGCCAAATGTGCAATAACGCCAATGGAAAAAGCTACTAAAAGCACATTTTTACAGCTGCTTTTTCCTGGTGTTAGAAGTGGCTCTGCAGCTCGTTTTTTCTGACACCCTGTGTGCATGGGGCCTTCAGAATGGGCTGGCCCTGGGGCTTTTTTTTTCTTTTTTTTTTGCAGCTTGAAAACGCCTATGCCACTTACAGCTCCTAAAAAGCCTGTGTGTGCATGGACACATAGAATAACCTGGAGAGGCGTCTGACACTGGTAAAACGTCTGACACTGGTAAAATTGGCTGTTAACCACTTGTCTACTGGACACTTTCACCCCTTCCTGCCCAGGCCAATTTTCAGCTTTCAGCGCTCTCACACTTTGAATGACAATTGCGCGGTCATGCTACACTGTACCCATATGAAATTTTTATCATTTTTTTCACACAAATAGAGCTTTCTTTTGGTGGTATTTAATCACCTCTGGGTTTTTTATTTCTTACAAAAAAAAGGAAAAAAGACAGAAAATTTTGAAGAAAAAAAAAAGTTTTTCTTATTTTCTGTGAGTAAATTTTGAAAATAAATAAATTTTTCTCCTTTACTGATGTGCGCTGATGAGGCGGCACTGATAGGCTGCACTGATGGGCACTGATGAGGTGGCACTTATGGGCACTGATGAGGTGGCACTGATGAGGAGGTACTAATATGCTGCACTGATGAGCACTGATAAGTGGCACTGATAGGCGGCACTGATGAGCACTGATAGGTGGCACTGCTGGGCACTGAGAGGTGGCACTGCTGGGCACTGAGAGGTGGCACTGCTGGGCGGCACTGATGGGCACTGAGAGGCGGCACTGATGGACACTGATGGGTGGCACTGATGGACACTGACGGGTGGCACTGATGAGCACTGTTGGGCGGCACTGATGGGCAGCACCATCAGTGCCCACACTCAGTGCCCATAGTGCTGCTAGTCAGTGCCCATCAGTGCCTAGATGAGCAGGCACTGATGGGCACTGACTGGCAGCACTATGGGCACTGATTGTGGGCACTGATGGTGGGCACTGTGGGCACTGATGGTGGGCAGTTATGGCATTTATTTACTCTTGTGTAATCAGGGCACTGGTGATCAGTGCCCTGATTACATTTCTCTGTGTCGCTGAGCAGCTCGCCTCTTCCTCACACGCAGTCTCTGTGTGAGGAAGGAGAGCTGGCAATGAGAGATGATCTCATATGTTTACATTTGAGATCATCTCTCACTGGACGTTCCGATCACGTGGTAAATGGCCGCTGTAATTGGCCATTCATCACGATCTGTGATTGGCTGTGTCCAAGGGACACGGCCGACACAGATTTTCCCCGATGCGCTATCGCGGGAGCGCGCGGGGAGTCTGTTACTGGGAGGCCGTTTAAAGACGGCCTCCCGGAAATTAGAGCCCGCGCTGTAGCCGTCTTTTGGCTATAGCGCGGGTGGGAGGAGGTTAAAATGCCCTGTGTGCATGAGGCCTAAAGAGTAACTTTTGTTGAGAAAAAAAATCCTCTCTGGGTGATCTATGTTCATTGACTCCTTCCTTTTTTAATTTGAAGAAATAGCTGTTTGCTTCTCTGTGCCAATGTGGACACGCGATCCAGCAGAGGTGAAAATGCATACGCTTATGCAACAGGGCGAACACAACAAACAAATGGGGGTGAGAGCAGTTTAGGCTGAATCTAAGGGCCCTTTCACACGGGCGCTCCGTATGTCCGCAAATCATCCTATTTTTTTGCGGATGATTTGCGGACATAATGTAAGTCTATGGCATTGCAGATGTCAGCGGAATACCATCCGCTGACATTCGATTTTCCTCCTGTCAGTTCTGTTCCGTTTTTTGGAACAGAAAAAATCCTATTTTTGTTCCGTTCAAAAAACGGAAAGGAAGGAAAATCGGATGTCAGCGGTGTCATCCGCTGACATCCGCAATCCCCCATAGACTTACATTAGGTCCGCATATCATCCGCAAACGGATGGGATGATATGCGGACCTACGGAGCGGATGACAGAAATGTCATCCGCTCCGTGAAAAAAAAAAAAAAAAGTCCCGCAGCGGACCTTTCACACGGAAAGCCCGTGTGAAAGAGCCCTTATTTGTCACAGCGGATACTTTTCAGGTGATCAGCTCAGGGTAAGAAACAGTGTAACAATTTGCTTTAGGCCCCTTTCACACATATGATCCGTTCAGTTCATCAGTTCAGTCACGTCAAAATGTATCAGTTTTTCATCCGTTTTTTATCCATTTTTCATCAGTTTTTTTATCCATTTTTCATCAGTTTTTTATCCATTTTTCATCCGTTTTTCGTCAGTTGCCATCCGTTTTTCGTCAGTTGTTATCTGTTTTTCATCCGTTGTCATCCGTTGTCATCCGTTTTTCATCCATTGTCATCCGTTTTTCATCCGTTGTCATCCGTTTTTCATCCGTTGTCATCCGTTGTTATCCGTTTTTCATCCGTTGTCATCCGTTTTTCGTCCGACCCATTTTTTTGATGGATGAAAAATAGGGCATTCATCCATTCAAAAAAACAAACATTGACGGAAGCAGATGAAAACGGATGTTAACTGATGATCATCCGTTGTCATCCATTTTTACATAGAGATATATTGATGTCCATTTTTCATCCGTCAACAGATGGATGAAAAACGGACAAACGGACAGCATGTGTGAAAGGGGCCTTAACCATACTTTAAACATACTTTGCAAACTGCTACAATGTAAATACAAGCACTTGGCACAAGTCTCTGTAATCTTATTAAAGGGAATAGTGCATGAAATATTTACAATTTTGCAATTTTTAACCTTTTAAGGCTTTTGTTTGCTGTGTAATTATTTAAAATGGACTCACCAGTCCTGCCGCAGGAATCTGCTATAAGCAAGAATCCAAACTTCAGCCTCCACGGTGGGTGAGCATGACCTTAGAGACCTTCAAGGACTGGGTCCCCTATATAAGAGGGGCCACGGCCTTGGACCTATAGAGCACCCTGCACAGAGTGCCTTTGGGGTTTGGTATTCCAAGGGTCCGGGTTCCCAGGGTCCAGCGCCAAAAAAAGGACAGCGTTACAGGCAAAACCTTATAGCTGCTTCCTGAGGCTCGGGTACCATTTTTTTAGTCCATTGACTGTTTTAGATGGATCAGATAGCGAACCCCTTAGATCCAGTGATCTTTGTTTGGGGTATGATAGCATGATCTTCTTTCTTCTTCTTTGAAACATAACAAACACGTGGAGCACCTCTCCACAGCGACCTTCACCTTTTAGACACTGGCAAAAAAATTGTTTTATAGTATTGACTATTTGAGCATATTTAGGCAGTATCACGCTATGAGACGTATTATTTTTTACATGCACATGGTTCGTGATTTCCTTATCGTTTGAGGAGCATCCTATTGAGATGGTTGTCCTGTTCTGGATTCGGGAGATATCTATTCTGGAATTTGGCCTCAAATTTGTGTGAATCTGGTAAGCAGTCTATACATCTAGTGGCCTTTTTTCAAGTCAAGAGTGGTTATCGTCCTGGATCATATAAGGACTTTATTAACTTTCTATTACTGCCGGGAAGTTTTTTATATACATCTTTTTTTATTTTTGTCACTTAGGAGGACTAAAATACCTCAATTTTTTCTGAGAACACATTTTCTTGTTGTGTTGGGACTCACTATCAACTATTGCAAAATTATTCACATAATTAATGTTTTTTCACTGATTGAGTATCAGTGATATAACAGTCACAGCTTAGCGCAGCTTACTTTTAATATTTTTTGTTCATGTGTTTGTCACACTTTAAGTTGCTGCTTACTATTTAGAAGCTTAGCGCGGTTATCACTCTTGAATCTTCTATATAACCCAGATGTTATGATTTATGGCTCTGTGTCCCGTTATGTACGAAAATAAATTACATTTTTGGTGCAGGTGATTCCAAAAATCTCATTTGTATCTTTGTGCAACCTTCTAGGAAAATTAGTAAGCCAATCACACAAGCAGGAAATTACATATCTGGGGGGGGGGGGGGTGTTCTGTACACCACCTGTACACGGAACTCCTCCTGGTTCTCATATTGCATTGCATTTTACAGAAAATAATTTTTAATAACATTAATTTTTAATGACATGTGTAGCAATGGTATATGCTATATTAACCACTTAAGCCCCAGCCCTATTTCGGACAGCCCCGAGCAAAGTCACGGAAGGCGGCGGGAGGGGGGGGGGCGTCCCCTACCGCTCACCCGGGTAGCGATCGAGCGGCTCCCGAGCCGCATCGGTCGTTACGGACGGAAAGCCGACCGTTGGCTGTAAACCACGGTACCGGGATGATGCCTCTAGCTAGAGGCATCAACCCGGTATACCCCCGCAAAGTCTGCCGACGTATATATATATATATATATATATACGTCGATATGCGGTAAGTGGTTAAGTTTTTGTTTATTATATTTTTTCGCCAGGAAACTGGAATTAACCTTTAAGAGTATCCTTGTAACAAGAAAACCTTAATGCATTTCCTGCTCCTGTTGCTGTCAGCCAAATCCTGTGAGAGGGGAGCAGGGGGCAAGACATACTGTGTGTGTCTATAGACGCATACAGCCCGGCTCTAGAATGAGCCCACAGGTGCGCCCCCATAGGAGGCGGCTTCCTATGGTGATGCACCGATAAGAGAAGGAGCCTAAAGCGTTGGCACAGGGCCCAAGAATTGGAGGTTTGGGGCTGCTCTGCACAATACCACAATTCAATGTGGGCAAAGTTGAGAGACACCTTTACATACTTTCTAAAATGATAAACAGGGACATCTTTTAGCACACAGCCTGAAGGCAAGGGACATATTCCTTCCACGGCCCCTGATTAAACCTACAAAGATCTGGAATGCAAAAAACTCACTGGCTAATTGGCTTAAACACACAAATGATTCTTTTACTTCCTTTTTTCCTTTATATTGGGTTTTCAAAATAATAAATGCAGCGATATAGATGTTGAATAAAAAAATGGAAAAAACCAATAGTGGGACTTTAATGGCTCTGTCCCCACACACCGTTACACTCTATTCCCGAGGTGGCGGGGATACACCAAGTGTCACGTGCCCAGGGATCAAGCTGAAACGCATGCCACTTCAGCAAGGGTGGAAGTGCACCCGTCCGGCGGATGTCTTCCACACATAGGGGATCCATGGGACAGCAGGCACAGTGTTTCCCTACACTGGCGCAGCTCCAGCACTGATACATCAATCTGGGTAAACCTTCTCATTATTACCTACTACTGTATATCTAAGGAGGCTCTGTAGCATTTGCATCTTTTTGGTATATATACATATTTATTTGTAGATCATACCTCCCTCTATACCATACATTGTACTGAATGGCTTTTTACCTCCATAATTATGTGGAGATATATATATATATATTTCATGCATTGATATGGTTTCACCATCCTGATATTGAACGTATATGAATAAAGGTATGTGTCCATATATATGCATGCATGTTTTTAGATAAAAACCTTTCCCATCTTACAAATACACAAATTACAAATACACTTTTCACTCTTTTAGACTACCCTCCTCTTCAATCTCCATGTTTCTCCCTTTTGCTGCGTGCACCCTGGCAGGTCTTGCCAGGTCTTGCCTGGTTCTCTTTTTCTTTCAGCAATAGGATGGACATCATTGATGATTTTTAAGCATTTTGGCTGCTGCATTTTGTGGCTCTTTTGCATCAACATGTAAGTGTACTTAGGAATTAGGTAACAAAAACAAAACTTTGTCCATTTGGATGCTTATAATTCCTTTCTTCTTCAATTTAGAAGTGCTTCATTCTAATTTACACCACTGAGGAAAGAAAGAAATTTCTGAAATGCGTTAGTTGTCTTCCATGGTCACCTAGCTGTGACGCTAATCATGACAGCAGTCCATGGAATATGCACAACTGTTTGCACTCGTGTATTTCATACTTTGTTGATCCAATTATATATCAGCCTTTAATTGTTTTTAAAAATTTTTTCAATAAAATACGTATTGTATGTTTATACTTCTTTGATGAAATATATCTTCACATGTACTAACTATTACTACAGGCCATTAAAGTCCCACTAGGGTTTTTTTCCTTTTGTCTCTACTGTATTGGGGATGTTGGCCTGACCACATGCAGTGATCATACCCTCATTCCCTATAAGCATAACATGTTTGGTAATAAACTAGTACATTTTTTTATAGAGATGTACCAAAAAAGTACCAGGAAAAGCGGATTTTTTTTGCGATTTAGCACTGAGTTACTTTAACGGGCGCGGTCGTGCAACAATGTACTGAAATAAAATTGATGTTCTTTTTTTCCCACATATAGAGACACAGTTTCCAAATTGTGTAGGAGCTCTGGATGGAATATATGTCTGAGTGAAAAAAAACATCTAATTCTGGATCACGGTACTTCAATTATAAGAAGTACTTTTCAGTTGTATTTTTGGGATTGACAGATGCTAATCTTCATATTCGTTCATATTCGTTGATGTGGGGGACTCAGAGGTCAGGGCGATAACCCTGTAACCACGTCCATTAGGACGAAACGCATCAGTAAAATTAGTTGGCATTTGATGTCCCTGCTGCTGTGCGAGTCCGGGTTGCCAGCAGCGCTCTGAGTTATTTGCATTTTGCTGCTGCTTTTATTTTTTTGTACATGAAGTGCCTCTATAAACATACTGCACAATGATTTTATTTCTGGGCTCTGGCTGAGCTACTTTATTCCTAGTTGGATACTGTTGTGGTGATTCAGCTGAGGTTTTTTTCCCTTCCTGTGGCATCCGGAGAAATCCCTGGCTTATTACGTTTGAGGCCTTTGTGCTACTGTAACGGTAGCAACGTCAACTGGTGAGTGTCCAATCTTTCTGGTGGTGGCAGTGTTTCATGATTAAATTATTGTCCCACCTACCATTGACTATTCTGACGCCTATGATTTTTGTTTTGGGCACTCACATATTTGAACTTTCTCAAAGAACTTTTTTATATATATATTTATTAGTGCTCTACACTGTTTGATTTATATATGTTTTTTGCTAGTCGGGTACACCACTTTTGTGTTAGCTGCCTATTTTCAAACACACAGCGCAGGAAACCATTATTATTGTTTACATTTTGAGTTTTGGAGTGTGCCTTCCTACATGCAAATGTGGCACGCACTTCTTTCTGATATTCAGCTTGATTCAGAAAACACTATAAATATAGTTCTAGCATGAGGCGTGTTGCATTACTTTGTCAAATTGTCAAAGAGTCTCCACAGAGCCTGCAACCTCAAACCCAGTACACAATATTTAATTCACTGACTTGTGCAGCACTGCTAGAATTATCAACATCAGAAATCTTTTTCAGTTTGCAGATTTTTTTGTTTCCTCTGGTGGTAGTTTGGCCTGGCAAGACATATATTTCTAGTTTGATTTTTCTTCATACTAGTTACCTTGAATGTTCTCTCTGATTATTAATATGGCATGATTTTTGTTTTTAATTTCTTCATTTTGCAAGAAAATTGTCATGTTTCTGGCAACGTCAGTGGTTGCAGTGAATGGCCATTTCTGATGTTGCGAGCTACGTGACCATTTTGCAAAGAACGAATCACTTTTCTTGCAACATCAGTAGTTTGCAGTCTATGAGGCCACGTTGCAATGGTCATATTTTTAATTTGTCAATAGAAAATAATTAACACAACACAAGAGTAGGATTTCAACAAATTACTTCTTTAATAAGTGTAATTAAAAAATTTGATTTTTGTCTTATCGTAAAATCCTTTTCTCTGATGTTCATTGGCGGACACAGCTCCAGAATCTTCTTGACCATTGGGTTTTGCCCTCTACAGGACAAGGACACTAGGCAGGAAAAAACTTTACCACGCCTATGGGGCAGTCCCAGTATACCCCCACTTCTTGCTATAGGCATTCAGTTTAGGTACAAGCAGTGTCAGAAGAAAAATAACCCAACTCAATAGAGGGATGGGTGCTGTGTACGTCAATGACATCAGAGAAAAGGATTTTACGGTAAGGCAAAAATCCAATTTTCTCTTTTTTTCAAAGCTTCTTTCACAGCTCCGGAATCTTCATTGACCATTGGGACGTCCCAAAGCAGTGTCAAACATGAGGGGTGGGAAAAAACACAGCAGAAAAAAATTCCCGAAAGGCCAACCAGGTAACATGGAGCTCAACCAGGAACAACTGGAGCTCATCTGAAAAAAAAACATACACCCTCAAAGAGGACTAATCCTCTCAAACAGCGGCCTGCAAGATGTTAGGGCCAAAAGCAGCATCCGCAGATGCCCGATCATCTATTGTATAAGATTTTGTGAAAGTGTGCACCAACTACCAGATGGCCTCCTGCCAACTTGCACCACTGACGCCTGATGGTGGAAAGCCCGTGTAGAATGCCCCTTAACAGGGAATAGAGGAACCTGACCCTTGATGGAATAGGCCTGCACCACCGCCTGCCTTGTCCATCTGGAAATGTTCAGGCTTAGAACACAGGGAAGGCAACACAATGTCTTCATTCAGATGGAAACCAGAAAGAACCTTAGGAAGGAATGTCTGACAAAGGTAAAGCAATACTTTATCTCTGTGAACCACCAGGTAAGGTGAACGACAAGACAATGCCGCCAGTTCCAACACCCTGCGTGCAGAAGTAATAGCTACCAAGAAGGCTAACTTCTGGGACAATGTAAGCATAGGAAGCTTGCAAATATTTTATGAAATGCGGGTACTAGAGAACTGACAGCACCAAATGGAGATCCCGTGGAGGTAACGGAGACCATACTGGGGGAGCCAAGTGGCGAACCCCCTGAATAAAGGTGCGAACCAAAGAATGCGTAGCCAAAAGACAGTAAAAGAAGACCGCCAAGGTCAAAAACCTGGCCCTTGACGGTACCCAAGGCCAGGCGCTGCTCAACACCTCGTTGGAGGAATTCTAAATCCGAGCCACCAAAATGGAACGGGGATGAACCCCAAGAGACTCACACCACGCAATGTACGCCTTTCAGCGCGATGGTACAATCTTCATAAAGGTAGATTTTCTAGCCTTTTACAACGTGGGAATCACCGATTCAGACATACCCCTATCCTTCAACACCTAGCTTTCAACAGCCAAGCCGTTAAAACTAGCGACTGTAAAGCAAAAGCAGGATGGAAGATTGGCCCCTGGGCCAATAAATCTTCTCTGAGAGGAAGTCTCCAAGGGGCTTCGGCGACCAGCTGTACCAGATCGGCGAGGCCAGTCTGGAGCCACTAGGATGATCCGTTCCCTTCTGCTTCGATCCTTTGCAGGAGACTCGGTAGAAGTTTCAGCGTGGGAAAGGCGTATATCAGAAAATACTGGCCCCAAGGAGACAACAGTGTGTCTGTGACATCGGCCAGAGGATCCTGAGACATTGCCACAATTCTTTGTATCTTCCTGTTGAGACGAAAGGCCAACAGGTCCACCTCGGGAGTTCCCCACCAGAGACACTGCTGAATCTTAGAATGCCAGCTACCTCCCGAGCCGCCAAAACACTTCTTGTGCCCCATTAGTGATTGATATATGCCATGACCATGGCACTATCCGATTGAATCCTAACCTGCCATGCCTGAAGGCGATTTGTCCAATGAGCGAGACAAATCTGATCACCCGAAGTTCCAGTATATTGATCAGTAGCCTTGACTCCCCCAGAGTCCAGACCCCTTGAGCAAATCTGTGCTCAAAACGCCTCCCCACCTGGACAGGCTGGCAATCGTGGGGACCACCGTCCAGTACAGGGGAAGGAAGGATTAGCTGGAGAGCAAAACCACCATATAAGGGACCTTTCCGAATCCTGGGTAAAAAGGATCAGATCTCTAGAGACTGTGGATCCTTGTCCCACTTGGCAAGAATCTCCCCCCTTGCAGAGGCTCGAGTGGAACTGTGCAAACGGAACTGCCTCGAAGGTAGACACCATCAGGCACAGCACCCGCACGCAAGTCCAGAAAAAGACCAACTGCTGAACAACAGAGCCGTGTCACAACCTGCAGCTTTAGAGTTTTTGTTCCCCTGGAAAAAAACACCCTGGCTGAAGCCGATCCAGAGTCAGACCCAGATAGTCCAACTTAGTGGACGGAACTGTGCAAACGGAACTGCCTCGAAGGTAGACACCATCAGGCACAGCACCCGCACGCAAGTCCAGAAAAAGACCAACTGCTGAACAACAGAGCCGAGTCACAACCTGCAGCTTTAGAGTTTTTGTTCCCCTGGAAAAAAACACCCTGGCTGAAGCCGATCCAGAGTCAGACCCAGATAGTCCAACTTAGTGGACGGAACCAGAGCAGATTTTTGGAAGTTTAATTTCCAACCGAATTCCCACAGATTTTCAGGTTGTCCTTTAAAGCAGTCAGAGACTCTGCTCACAGAAGAAGATAGTCCAGGTGCCCAGTACCACAATCCCTTGCTGCCGCTACAATGCCAACACCGGGCCATCACTTTTGTGAATACCCGAGGAGCTGAGGCGACCAAAGGGTAATGCCATGAATTAAGCATGCTCCTCACCCACAGCAAGCGGCGGAAACGCTGATGACCAACATATATTGAAATATGAAGGTAAGCGTCCTTGATGTGGGGATGCCATTACTGTATGGACCTTGTTCGGAACTTCTGTACCCGCACAAGCGGTTCAAAGCCTTGAGGTCCAACATTTGACGTACCTTGCCTTCCTTCCTGGGAACTGTAAACAGGTTTGACTAGAAACCTTGAAAATATTCCGATTTTGGAAACGGAACAATCACCCTTTGTAGTAGAAAGACTTGCACTGCCCCGAAGAGCCCCTGCAGGCAGTCTGGGGACAAACACAGATTGAAAGGGAAGAACCGCACTGGAGGATAAGATCAAAACTCGATCTTGTACCCGGACTTTTTGTTTTCTTCATCTCAATTGAGGACATGTCCATTCTAATGTGTTTTTCATGCATTTCTCACATTCCAGATTTGTTTCATACAGAAAAAATTATACAGGTCCTACTTTTGTTGACTGCACTAGCACACACTGCACTGGAGTGAACTAGGGCCATTAAAATCCATGCTAAACAATGTCCATGCATATTTGATGCGGAATAAAAATACACAGGACTGCATTTGGTGTGAACCAGCCCTTAACTGAAAGACAAGGGAAGGTAGTGAAACAAGAAAAATAACAAGTAACCTTCAGCAATCTTGACATTGCCCTGATATACTGTATATTGTATGTACGCCCGGTGTTTAGAGAAGATATAACATAGGTATAAAGTATGGTTGAATGATCAAATGGAGAAAGGACATGGATGAAAAAACTTTATGTCTGTTAGCAGTTGGATCTCAATCACACCTGTGCTAACAGTCATTCTTTCCCTCTTTAAAACACTACACATAAAGAATATGGTGTGGTTTGCTCCATTGCTTAGTCACAAAATTCATACCAGTTCCTATTGATATGGTTAGTCTTAACCAGGCATGCTGCAGTTTAGGTCCACTTTCCAGGAATTAAATACTCTCAAATATGCTGAATCTTTCCGACAGGATCAGAAAAAATGTTTGTTTAGGCGCGTTTATGTGTGTATGGCTTTGAGGAGCATCCACTCGTAAACATATTCTATTGGCTAGCTAGAACATTCATTTATTTAGGGCCACTAGAATTAATTTGCACATTTACACACCCTGATATGTGTAAGTGTGCGTATATGCATAAATGATGTCAGTAAGCTGCTCTCTGAACACAGGTCTGTGGCATTTTTGTTTATGTCCCTGAATCTAAGCACCAGATTGTGCATGGACACGCTGGTTGAAATAGAGCTGTGTTTAGAGGCATTAAAAAATGAAAAATGTATCTATTAAGTGGCTTTTTTTTCCTGCCAGTGTGCATGTGGCCTTACAGAGGAATGATTGGTAGGCATATAAAACACATGTATAGCGCATTTCACCAAGAGCAGCAGCACACAGGTTTATGTTTTTCCTAAGTTGTTCTGTCTACAGATTTTCCGACATGTGAAGGAATAGAAAAGAAAGATAATCTGATAGAAACTCAATGAAGACCTTGCATTGTAATGTAGCCCTCGAGAATTGCAGGAGGAAGTGGTCTTTATTTCTCTTCAGTGAAATAAGAAAGTATGTGACCCCCCCCAATAGTGACACAAAAAATATAAATGTAGCCCATTTCTTAGGAGGGGTTGAATATAGGGGAAATGTTTTCTTTGTACCTTGTATGGTACGCCAATTTTTTGCCATGCTCACTCCCTTCACTACAGTGTCCATTTTAACATTAGTACTACATAGGCTATGCCGTAAAGGCCTCATTCCAAATGCCCACCCATTCTGTTCAATGTGGTGACTCACCAGACATTTTATATCACATCTTCTGGTCCTGTCCTCGTATTGCAGTCTTCTGAGGTTCACCCCATACTTCTCAAGGAACTAATTTGCAATTCTCAAGTCCCTGAAGTATGTCTTTGGGTGTCTTAAATTACTTTATTACTCTGACATATGTGCAAATCATGTTTAGTTGGATATTCTAGCAGGCTAGGAAAGCTATAATACTCAATTGAAAGAACCCCAACCCTCTGTCTCTACTACAATTCCTCCATCTAATTAAGGTGAACTTGCTTAAGTACAAGATTATGTACAATCCCACTCTTGGTGTAGTGCCTAAGAACCTTCCCGTTTCTAAGGATCCCACCTGCCCTGTCACCTTTCTTACTAGTAATAGGGCGCCCGGATTTGCCAGTGAGTGTTAGGCCACTTTCCCCGTTTAAGGCTGGCCATACATTATACATTTTTCTTATTCAATTTCCTTTAGATTTACTACGTAGTGAAAGGGCCTGCCTGATTGCATATGAAATTAAAGTGTTTAGATTGGACCTCATATTATATGGTTTTGGTAAATCTAAAGGAAAACTATAGAAAAAATTGCATAATGTATGGCTGGCCATACATTATACAATTTTCTGTACAATTTTCATTAAATTTACCTTCAACTTGATCAAAATATTCAGGGGTATGGGAAATGATTACGGCCACACACACCTACACAGGTTGAACTGGATGGACTATTGTCTTTATTCAACCTTAACTACTATGTAACTATGTAGAACAAAGGCCTGCCTTATAGGATACAACTGAAAGCATTGTTGAGTTTTGACCTCATATTATATGGATTTTGGTAAATCTAACAGAAAATTGTACAAGAAAATTGTATAATGTATGGCCAGCCTTATTCTCCGTGTCAGACTTTGTCAATTGCTTTGCAGCTGCTCTTAGCAGTTTACAAATTATTGATTGGGCACCTGGATGGCTATGTTCATTTATTCACTTGAAAGTTGGAATCTGAGTTACAAAGTACATTTGCAAATGATCAGATCAGGAGGGAAATTTAACTTTCACATCGGGCATCATTGTCTAATAGGGTTCAGGAACTAAGCTATAAGCTTCTTACACGTTGGTATTGCTAGAGTGGCTCATATAGTAAGGTCTGCTGTACTAAAACCACAGTAGAGGAAGTGTTAACTGAAATGTACAGCTCCATGTAAGAATATCAATCCCATTTTCTCTGCTATGTTTCTTTAAGATTCACTAGTGCAATTCATTACCTGCAATGCTTGTGCAATTATCTCTATATTTTTTAATCATAGCAGACGGAATGGACACTGATATTTGGCAAAAAGCTACAGCAATTCTCAGGGCCAATTTATTCTGCCAAAATGACACATTAGTCAATTAGCGAGGCTCTGCCTTTTGTGTGAGCCAGGGGTGTAATTCATACTAGATTACGCTACAAGCAGTATAATCAAAATCTGATTGCCCTAATGGCTCCAATAGGAATAATTGCTTCTGTTACGGATATAATAAAGAGTGTACAAGAACAGGGATGCTTGTCTTAAGTGTAAACTTAGGAGTGAAACCCTCTGGCTACAATTATCTGTGGGTCTTTAGACTGATAGAAGCATTCATACCTGGAATTTGGGCATTTTATTCTATTGGTTTCAATTGATAAATACAATTTAAAAAAATAGGATTTTTTGACACACCGTGAGCTTTTCTCTGCCTAGTGTCCTACTCCTGTAGGGGGCAGCATAACCCTACGGTCATGAAGATGAAGAGCTGTGTCCATCAATAAATGAAAGAGAAATTATATCTACAGTAGTTTCAGAAAATGCAGCAAGCTATTTAAAAAAGAACAATGCTGCTCACTGTGGTCTCAATTCCTGTAAAAGTAGTCGCTGTAACTGCTATGCCTGCCCCTCCCCTCCCCTACTTCTGCCTATTCACAGAACCCTTTGTAATATGTGGAAAAAAAAATAATGGAATTTTTGTAAAATCTTACCTGTAAAATTCCTTTCTCTGAGTCCTCCTGCAGTCGCCGCCACCTCTAAGTCATCACTATTGGGTATTGACTTCCGCTCCGCAGGAGTAGCTAGGCATAAGACTTAGTCAAAAGAACAAAAGCATTTGCATAGACACACCCATGGGGGCTGTCCCACTGGTCAATACCCCCTGCAGTGATCACTCCCAACTCAGTTTGGTAGAATAGCAGTAAGTGTACAAGAAAAAAAACCCAAAAGAAGGGCGGGGCGGCGACTGTCGGAGGACTCATAGAAAGGAATTTTACAGGTAACATTTTACAAAAATGCAGTTTTCCCTTATGTCCTCTGACAGTCGCCGCCACCTCTAAGTCATCACTATTGGGATGTCTCAAAGCAATGTAGACATGAGGGGTGGGAGACGCAACAGTAGAAAAGGCAACGCAGTACCCACATCAGAGAAAGGAACCTTACACGCACAGTAAGATAACCTTCTGGGCAACAGAAAAAGCTCAACAGGAGCAACAGCCCAGGAAAGCAAATAACCCAGGGGATACACACCCCAACAGCCAGGGACCCACAAAAAAACAAGGGTCCCTTATGGCACTGCCGCACTGAGAACTTTGCGGCCAAAGGAGGCATAAGCTGATGCCAGAACATACACCTTATAGAATTTGGAAAAGGTGTGCACCAATGACCAAGTCGCAGCCTTGCACACCTGGGCCACCGAGGCTCGATGCCAGTAGGCCCAGGACACACTCAAAGATCTGGTAGAGTGCGCCTTAACAGGGAAGGGTGGAACCCGTTCCTTCAAGGCATAGGCCTGTTCAATGGTCTATCTGATCCATTTGGCAATGGTCGCTGCAGACGCAGCCATGCCCTTCCGAGGTCCCTCAGGAAGGACAAAGAGGGAATCCGTTTTCCGAAAGGATTCAGTGGACGACAGGTAAACCCTGATCGCCCTGACAACATCCAAGGAATGCAATGCAACCTCCTTAGGATGCTTAGGCTTCGCACAGAGCGAAGGCAGAACAATGTCCTCATTAAGGTGAAACTCAGAGACCACCTTAGGAAGAAAAGACGAATGAGGTCGCAAGACCACCTTATCCTTGTGAATCGCCAATTAAGGAGAGCGGCAAGACAACGCCGCCAACTCCGACACCCTGCGAGCCGAAGTGATCGCCACTAAAAAAGCAACCTTCTTAGACAGCAGAGGCAACGATATCTCCCGGATGTATTCAAAGGGAGAACGCTGCAACGCGGACAGAACTAAGTTCAAGTCCCATGGAGGCAAAGGCTCCCTCCGGGGAGGGGCCAAATGTCGCACACCTTGAATAAAGGTGCGAATCAAGGAATGAGACACCACAGGGCATTGGAAAAGAATAGCCAGTGCAGATACCTGGCCCTTAATCGTGGCCAGCGCCAGGCGCTGGTCCACACCAGACTGGAGGAAAGCCAACACTCTCGTCACCGAGTATGAGCGAGGGGAGAACCCCTTGGACTCACACCAGGCGAAATAAGCTTTCCAGGTACGGTAATAGATTTTTCCAGATGAGGCTTTCCTAGCCTTGATTAGAGTAGGAATGACCTCTGGGGAGAGACCCCTGTCTCTCAGGACCTGGGTCTCAACAGCCAAGCCGTTAAAGCCAGCGACTGTAAAGCAGGATGGAAGATCTGTCCCTGAGAAAGCAGATCTTTCCGCATTGACAGCCGCCAAGGAGGCGCCACTGCCAGGTGTACAACGTGGGCGTACCAGGACCGGCACGGCCAGTCCGGCGTTACCAGAATCACCAGGTGCGGTTCCGAGGCTAACCTGCGAAGGAACCTGGACAACAACTGAATCGGAGGAAAGGCATACATCAGACGATACTGATGCCAAGGGGCCACCAACGCATCCGAGGCGTCTGCCAGAGGATCGCGCGTTCTTGCCACGAACCTTTCCACCTTGTGGTTTAGCCGAGACGCGAACAGATCCACGTCCGGGAAATCCCCACTTCGCACACAGCATTTGGAAAACCTCCGGGTGTAGGGACCATTCCCCCTGGTCCAGGGTCTGGCGGCTCAGATAGTCGGCCTGCCAATTCTCCACACCCGGAATGTGAACTGCTGAAATCGCCGGGACATGAGTCTCGGCCCAAAACAGAATGTCGGTCACCTCCCGGGCCGCCCGGGCACTCCTGGTGCCCCCTTGGTGGTTGATGTAAGCCACCTCGGTGGCATTGTCCGTCTGTACCCAAAACAGGACGGCCCCGAAGTCGATCCGACCACTGGAAAAGACAGAGCTTGATCGCTCTCAATTCCAATATGTTGATCGGAAGGGAAGATTCCCCTTCCAACCAAGTACCTTGGGCAGACAGATTGCCCAGGACTCCACCCCAGCCCAACAGGCTGGCATCCGTGGTAATCACCGTCCACAGTAACGGACGGAAGGATTTGCCTTCTGACACAGCCGGGGACTGAAGGCACCACAGAAGATCCATTCTGGTCCGGCGACTCAATGAGACACCCAGATCCAAGGACGGAGGTAATCTGTCCCACCTGGCCAGGATCTCCGCTTGAAGAGACCGTGTGTGAAACTGAGCAAAGGGTATCGCCTCGAAGGCCGATACCATCAACCCTAGGGACCGCATGCAGGTCCTGAGTGACGAGGATGGATTGTCCCTGAGGGACCTGATCTCGTCCTGCAAGGTCCGGAGCTTGTCCTCCGGCAAGAACACCTTTGCCTGAGCAGAGTCCAGGATCATTCCCAGATAGGGAAGACGAACCAAAGGAGACAAAGTCGACTTCTGTACGTTGATGGTCCATCCGAACTCCTGGAGCGTCTGTACCGTGGTGGACAGATCACGCATTAGGTTCTGGCTGACACTCGACCTTAAGAGGAGATCATCCAGATACCCCAAGACTGCAATGCCCTGTGCCCTTAGCAGGCCCAGAACAGGCACCAGCCTTTTGGTAAAGACCCTTGGAGCCGAAGCGAGACCGAAAGGTAACGCCACAAATTGATAGTGGTCCTCCGCTATTGCGAACCAAAGGTACCTCTGGTGACCCTCGAAAATGGGAATGTGGAGGTACGCATTCTTCAGGTCTATAGAGGCCAGGAATTCCCCTGGGCTCAGGGAGGCCACCACTGAGCGGAGAGATTCCATACGGAACTTCCGAAAGCGCACAAAGTGGTTCAGCGCTTTCAGGTCCAGAATAGGACGCACCTTGCCCTCCTTTCTGGGCACAGTGAACAGATTGGAATAAAACCCCCTGTTCTGATGAGGCACCGGGACAATCACCCCCTGGACAAGGAGGTCCTGCACCGCTTGATGCAGGTCCTGCAGGCGCCCTGGGGTCAAATGAAGATTTGAGTGAAAAAATCTGTCCGCCGGCCGGGAAAGAAATTAGATCTTGTACCCTGATCAAATGATTTCCTGAACCCACCTGTCCAGAATTCGGAGCAGCCAAGGTTGGAGGAAACTGCGCAAACGTCCCCCCACCCCAGAAATGGGTGAGGGCGCCCCTTCAGGCAGAGGCGGATTGCCCCGCCGCGCCGGCATTGCCGGACTTCTGCTTGCCCGCCCAGGGCTTCTTCTGGCTACCTTGGCCCTTAAAGGGCTTGCCCTTGGTTTGATTCCTAAAGGCACGAAAGGACCCTTGAATGGGTCGAGAGGCGGAACCCCGCTTGCCACGAAAGGACTTGTTCTTCGGGTTCTGGGGTAGCATGGTGCTCTTGCCCCCCGTAACGCCTTTTACCAAGGTATCCAACGCCTCGCCAAAAAGGCGAGAACCAGCATAGGGAAAATCAGCAACTGTTTTCTGTGACATCTGGTCAGCCGACCAGCTCTTCAACCAGATCAATCGACGGTTAAGCACCGCAACACTGGATAGGCGTGCTACCAAAGGGGCCTAATTTAAGGCCGCATCGCACAAATACATATGGTGAATTTGGTCCACCATAGCCAGTGTGGCAGGCGGGGCAGAATCAGATGCGAGGTTGCGTCTAAGCACCGTAGTCCAATCAGCCCCCGCCTGAGCCACCAGAATGGACGCGAAAACAGGTTTGAGCAAGGAACCCGCCACCGTGTAGGAATAGCGAGCTAGAGACTCCAACCTTCTGTCCTTGGGATCCCGAAAAACCGGGGTCTCCTCAGTAGGAATCGAGGTAGCCTTGTTCAACACGGCCACAGTGTGATCCGCCTGTGGAGGCACACACCATCGCGATTCCGTAGCCGGCTCAAAGGGATAAAGCAACTTAAACCGACTAGGTACCATGAATGGACGTTTTAAAGTGCGCCACAGTTCATTCACAGTGTAATGAAACTCAGCGGGGCAGGGAAAAACCTGCCCCGACTTGAGCACCTCCATTTTGGACACTAAAGACGCCACTACGGCGGCCAAATCAGGTATAACAGGGGCCACAGCAGGACTGGGGTCCCCCACCAGGGCTGGAGGGAATTTGCTGTCCTGAGATTCCATTGCCCAAGTTCGAAAAACAACAGTGCAATAAAAGATACTGGCCCTTTAAAATCGCTGCAGAGTGCGCAGCCCACCGCTATACGTTAGTATGAGTTATGGAAGAGACAGTCTGCAGAGCCCCAACAGAGTGTTACCACATCGATCGCTGCTTCAGAGGAAAAGGAAGTGAGGCCATCAGAGGCTGAACTATAAGCTGCAAGACCCAGGGAAAATGGCTGCCCATAGAACTGAATGGAAGGCTTCGGCAAAATGGCCGCCGAACATGTGCACGGAACGAACGTTCCGCCACACGCAAGATGGCGCCGGATGGCGCCAAAACAGCATGCAGATTAGCCCACAATGAAGCCAGACATGCTTGCCCATACTAAAAATGGCGGACCACGCGTTTTTTCCCTGCTGCGGCCGCCACACACATACAGTCTGCACCCCCAAAAACACCGAAGTGACACAGGGGAAGGGGCCCCCAAAAAAACACACAGCACCGCAGCGCATGTACAAGAGACCCCCGCAGGGATCGCATCAGGGAGCCCCACACAGGCACAGACATGGGGAACACACAGCAACACAGGACCGCCACCCCAGAGAGAGGCCTTACTTGTACCATACAGCGTGGGGTGCCTCTATGAATGGAAAGCCGCTGTCCTCATCTGAAAGGGAATGCCGTTAGCCAAGGACAGGACACTGCAGCACCGCAGATGTGTCCAGTGAGGTAGCCACCTCACAGGCTGCATCCCTGCTGCGAGCAGGGATGGGTCGTTCATAATGCCAGGACGAACACATGGCTGAACGCTCGATAGCGAGCTGGGGGTCCCTCTGACCCTCTGCCCTGGAGAACCAGAGCGGTCAGCCCGATTCCAAGCTCCGCAAGAATCCATCTTCATCCGAAGAATCGACTAAAAACTAAAGCTGACAAAATAAACAGCTAGTATATCAAAGAAAAAACTGACATTTTTTAAAGAAAATCAAAGAAAAAAGATTAGAAAGGCTGAGACTGTAGCCCCAGCACAGGGAAAGCCTAACTACTCCTGACGCTAGGCAGAAACAAACTGAGTTGGAAGTGATCACTGCAGGGGGGTATTGACCAGTGGGACAGCCCCCATGGGTGTGTCTATGCAAATGCTTTTGTTTTTTTGACTAAGTCTTATGCCTAGCTACTCCTGCGGAGCGGAAGTCAATACCCAATAGTGATGACTTAGAGGTGGCGGCGACTGTCGGAGGACGTAAGAGAAACAAAGGTTTCTGTGAATAGGTAGCAGGTGAGAAGGGTGGTCATAACTTCCCTGTGTGGTTCTCTCCAGGAGTGCAATAAATCTGTCACATATAAGTAAAATAATAATTCCCAGTGGTGACATGCATCTAATTTGACTTAACCTTATGGAATTCAGCTATGAGGGTCCCCAAACTCTTTATAGTTTTTCACACAAGAAAGAAGTGGGTGTCAAAATTTTTCTTTACAGAACAAGTTGTTAGGCTTGTAGTATTCTACTGTAGAAGTAAAGAGTTCATGTTAATACTGTATGTTTTTGAGAACAGGATTATTGCAGCTACCAGGGTAGAGTGAAAAACGATTTGTCAGTCATTATTTATCTATAAGTCTACCTCTGTCTCCACAGGCTGCAGACAGACATGCAGGACAAGACCTAGAGCCCTGATGCTCAACAAGTGATGCATTGTCTCACTGTGTGTGGCCCACTGAGACCTGGGCTAGGTCTGCAGAATTGGAAGAAAGGGAGCAGCACAGTAGCACGTGATTAGGTAAGTAACCGCAGACATCAGTGCAGGGAGTTACTATAGCTGCCACTGACTCCAATTACCACTGACTCCCATTAATAGGACTTATTGTACTCAAAATGTATCTTCAGTGTGCCTAGTGGTATGCTGCAAAGAATGCAGCAGGACTGAAATCCTTGGCCATTAAGGAGTCTTAAAGCCCATTCACTTTGAATGAGCTGCATAACCTAAAGGGCAACTGCACTTTTGTGAGAAAACAATTAGGAAATAAAAACAATAATACAGCGTATACAATAGCGACACAAGTCATATTGTAATTGAATGTTCTCTTTCAGTCTGTAGCGCTGTAATACGTTCAAAGGGAAATCATGTCTAAAGGAATGCAATCCTTGCCACTTTCCTCATTAGAGCCCTGCAGGTGCAGCAGCTGATTGATAATTATAAAACCACTCCTTTACAGATTTACTCTGCATTTGGACACAGACAAACAGTTATTCATTCAAAATAATAAAGGATAGGAATCTGCAACAAAGTTTGTTAAAATCCCTTGTGAGGGATTAGCTCGGTGGCGGGTGTGGATGACCCCTTGGGGGGTGCGTTTTCCCAGAGAGGTAGCCGACAAGTGCTTGCAAACAAACAGTGTGGTTTATTAAATGGTGTTTTCTTCACCAGGCTGTATGCAGCAAAACATCCAAAATAAAATAAAACAGAAAATAAATCCTTGCCTCTGTGGGCGGCTACCTTCTCACAACTGGAACCTGCCTAAGTGTCTGTCTCCAACCTACCGTCGGGCAGACTTCCTTGTCACATAGCGGACACTCAATAGTCCTTTTGTAATAGCTTCACAGGGCAACACAGTCCTTTTGTTTCTTTCACATCAACAGTTCGTCTTCTCACCTTTGAGACGTATTTCACCCTTGGTTACCGTCCCGGGCACACATCACTCCGGGGGGTCTTCTCCCAGGCCCACACATCCTGTCGGGAGGCACACGCTGACTGTCCTCCTGCTCCCAGCCCACATGGCTTCAGGACACAGCTTCTGGAGGCAGCAAACAATAGGAATTTCTCTGAACAAATTATAGAGCCTTAACTCCCTCATTCTGAACAGGTGAAGGCCTTTCAACTTCCTGCTGGCTAGCTCTGTAGCCAACACCCTAAATTAATTAATGGACTTTCTAAATCAGGTAGAAATGTATCTCCTTCCTGTGACTACATTCCCAGATTTAGCTGACTTCCTGTTACATACCCCCCCCTCTTGTTTCAACCCTAGGGTTGGGACACAGATTTCCAGGCACGCATGTGTCAAGCACTGCTGACTCACTGATAAGCCTCCTATTATCCTCAAGCTTCCGGATGAAACTGTTTTGTCATCTTCATTGACGGATTTCTCATAAATGCCACACAGTTTGTCTCTCATCTCATATACACATTCTTCAACTGCATTTTTGGCATCATTTCGCTCCTTCTCGTTTCTGTCATCTTCATTGACAGCTTTCTCATAAATGTCAGACAGCTTGTCCCTCATAACCGTCTGTCCAATCCACCATGGAGGACCGTGATCCATAGGCAACTCAATTGGGCTAGTCTTAATGTCTTCAACATTCTTAAGACGCCTCTCTCTGCAATCAATAAATGTTTTCCACAAAACTTTGAGAACCTTTGCTTCACTAAGCTTTGTTCCAAGTAGGGACTCTTGACATCCCTCTGTGACTTGAGTTGCCTCTCCATACAGCTGTACACAATCATTGACTTTTTGTTGTAAAAGGGAATGATCTTCCTTCTTGAGCTTTGCTTGCTCTAAGATGCTGTGCAGAGGATTTTCCAATTGAGACAACAGGCTGTCACACATTTCTTCAAAGTGACCCCTGTTCCTTTTCCCAGAGATATCAATATCATTCAAACATTTCATATTCATAGGCAGATCTGAAGCATTTGCACTCATCAACTTCTTAAACTTTTCGCCCTCCTGAGCGAGTCGCAGTAAAGGCCTACTATTTGATTTGATATTCAGTTTATATTTCTTGCCAAACTCTTCACAGAAGAAGCCAACCAGAACATCATCAACTTTCCTTCCACCAACATAGGGGTCAAAGGCAACAACACAGTTGAACCCAGCGATCTGGGTGGTATCCATTATAGACCTCCTCTCTGCATCAGTGAAGAAGCATGGAACTGCAACACATTCTTTTACAGGTTTCTTCAATGCACTTTCTGCTGAACTATTTGACCGCTCAAGGTCACCTAGTTCTTTTTCTCTATCTGAATTCCACATGGAATGCATCTCAAGATCACGATCAAACTTCTGCCACCCGTCTTTCACCAGTTCCATTTTGGAAACACTCCCTGAAAGGCACTTATTCATTTGCTTCACGTTTTCACCAACAGCCTTAGTTTTCTCCACTAGGTTTTCAGCCTGAACTGAGAAATCACCACATTTCTTACTCAGCTCCTTTGTTTGCTGAAGTTCTAATGATACATTTTCCAATGCTTGAAGTTTTTGAAGGAACGGTTTATTCCAAAGGGGTGATTCAAGCCACATGTCGTCACATTTCTGAGGATCACTCAGGACAGACCCCAAAACTCTGATCCTTTTAAAAACTGCATCAGGCACACTATCCCCTCTTTGGGACAGATCCTCTGTTGCCTGGAATTCCTCTTCCAGTTCCTGCAACGGAATCTTCATCTCTTCTACTTGCTGTTCTAAGGCTCGTTTAGACTTTTCTAGCTCCTGAACGCTTTTCTCAACCTCATCCTTGTAGCTGACCACATGTTCCATCTCTGTACATAGCTGCTTGTTAACTCTTTCTAGTTCAGCCTTGGACTCTAGAGCTTCCTCCAAAGAGCGAGCCAAGAACAGGGCTTTGCTCTCGTTATCACGCGCCTCCGCTTCTGCGCGGTCGCGTTCTTCTGCATATTTTGCAGACACAGTCTTCTCTTCACCAAGCATCTGATCAAACTTCTTTTTCACATCTTCAACACACTGTAATGAAGCAACGCTTTCTTCCATGCGTTTTTTCATATCCGCTATCTGAGCTTGCAATGTTGCGACTTGCTCTGATAGGTTTTTCTTTGCTTCCGCCTCCTCTTTTAATTGTTCCAGGAAGCCATTTTTCTCATCTTCCATTTGTTTGAGCTTTGTGCTAAAACTCAGCCTTTGACACCTCTCTTCCTGTAAGAGTTCCTGCGTGTCTTGCAGCTGCGATTCCAAGATAGAAAAATCTTCCGCAATTTCTCTAGATTTGCTGTCTGCTTGAGAAAGCTGATTTGTAACATTGTCCAACTCAACCTGCAGTCGGTTTGCCTTCTCTGACAGCTTAGCACACAATCGGTCACCTTCTGACACCTTGACTTGCGATTCCAGAAGCTGTGCCTCTACTTTTTCCCTCTTATGTTCACAATCTTCTTTTCCCTGCATAAGAGCCTTCACCTCATTGGCTAGCATCTGGGAATAAGAATGTAATTCTGCCACACAGGCTTCTTTCTCCTTTAACTGCTGCTGGACACGTTGGGCTTCCCCTTTCCAACTTTCACAGTCCGCACGCCATTCATTTACCACATTGCTCAAAGTAGTGAGCTCATACACAGTACTCAGTAATTTAGCCTCTCTTTCACTTTTCTCGTTGTCGCTGAGAGACAATGTCGTTTTCAGAGCGACATTCTGTTCCTGCGACTCCTGCAGGTCTATTTTTGTAACTTCCAAACACTGAAGACTTTTTTCCAGCTGATTACGCAACTCCAACATATCAGCCATACTTTGCTTCTGCAAAGTCTGAATTTCACTTTCCTTTTCCATGAGGATGGTATCTTTCTCCATTATAGTCTCTCTGCGTTTTTGCAACTCGACCAAAAGAAGAGCAGTGGATTCTTCCCACTGTAACACATGAGACTTGAGTAGTTCATTCATTTCCTGCAAGTTTCTATGCTCCATTTTAAGCAATTCCAAGGCTTGTTCCTTTTCTTCCATTTTCCGTTGCAAGGCATCCAACTCAGCCCTGCACACATACTCGGTTTCCTCCAAACCGATGGCCTCCATTGGCTGCTGGCGTCTCTGTTTCCAGCCTGCCATGCTCTCTTGATGAGCCTTTTGTTGAGCTGCAAAGCTCTGCTGAAAATCCGCATTTGCCTGCTGTTGAGCTGCATTTGCTTGCTGTTGAGCTGCATTTGATATAATCAGATGTTTCAACATCTCCTCCATTTTGAGTTTACTTTTCATCTGAGCACACTGCGTCTCCATAGCAGTTTCATCAGAGTTGCTAGGGACAACAACCTTCCTCTTTAGTATACTCTCTTTAGGCATGGATGGGGCTGGTTCAGACGGTAACATCCCCTCCATCCATAGAATCCGGTCTCTCATTTCATCTATCTTTGCATTCTTCAGGCGTTTTGAACGCCCCATCTTCAATAACTCCACAAACAAATTTTTCACAGTCCAGCAAAAAATTTCAGACCACTGTCTCTTTAACACATGTAGTTTTTCTCTCTCTTGCAAGATCTCTTTTCCTGCACACACAGTTTGTGCAGTCACTTGCACCAGACACAACAAAGTTCATCAAATAATTTTGAGACCGCTGTCTCTTTAAAACACTTTTTTTTTTCTGTCAGGATCTTCTCTCCTGCACACATAGATTGTGCAATCTCATGCACCAGATAAAGTTCATCAAACATTTGCACTTCCTTGCAGGGATCTCTGCTTATGCCCGCATCCTCCACCATATGTGAGGGATTAGCTCGGTGGCGGGTGTGGATGACCCCTTGGGGGGTGCGTTTTCCCAGAGAGGTAGCCGACAAGTGCTTGCAAACAAACAGTGTGGTTTATTAAATGGTGTTTTCTTCACCAGGCTGTATGCAGCAAAACATCCAAAATAAAATAAAACAGAAAATAAATCCTTGCCTCTGTGGGCGGCTACCTTCTCACAACTGGAACCTGCCTAAGTGTCTGTCTCCAACCTACCGTCGGGCAGACTTCCTTGTCACATAGCGGACACTCAATAGTCCTTTTGTAATAGCTTCACAGGGCAACACAGTCCTTTTGTTTCTTTCACATCAACAGTTCGTCTTCTCACCTTTGAGACGTATTTCACCCTTGGTTACCGTCCCGGGCACACATCACTCCGGGGGGTCTTCTCCCAGGCCCACACATCCTGTCGGGAGGCACACGCTGACTGTCCTCCTGCTCCCAGCCCACATGGCTTCAGGACACAGCTTCTGGAGGCAGCAAACAATAGGAATTTCTCTGAACAAATTATAGAGCCTTAACTCCCTCATTCTGAACAGGTGAAGGCCTTTCAACTTCCTGCTGGCTAGCTCTGTAGCCAACACCCTAAATTAATTAATGGACTTTCTAAATCAGGTAGAAATGTATCTCCTTCCTGTGACTACATTCCCAGATTTAGCTGACTTCCTGTTACACCCTGTAATATATATAGATCATAATATACATACTGTAGATCTTCTATACATAGATTGTTTTTTCTCAACAAAAGTGGAGTTACTCTTTAACACAATGTGCCTTAATGCCTCAAAATCTGCTGATATTGCCCTTTAAAAGTGTTTGGAGGTACCACTTAAGGCCCTTTATAAGTTTCATGTTGACCATCACTGACCCTCAAAGTTTAGTTTATGAACACAGTTATGCAGATAAAGTCATCACCATTTTAGTTGCACAATGTAAATTCTGTTGCTTTGCCCAGTGTTATACACAACTCTTGTCAGGATTTTAAAGATGACTTCAACCATTTGTCAGACCTGGAACATAATTTTATATTCAGCCAACTCTGCATGTATGTATGGATTCAAGAGGTTTTCTTTGCTAATGGCATCTTTCATTTCAAACATATATGGTACAGTATAGCATTGCATTGTAGACAATGGTGCTTCACCACAGCAAGCAGCATTGATAAAACTAGGGAGGTTTTATTACAGACTTATATATTGCTGCTGGTAAAGGCCATTACCAACCTTTGCTCCTGTCAAGGGTATCTAGGTGGTCTAGGAGATTTCATAGTCTGTAGAGCCAGGGCCGGACTGGCCTAGCGGGATACCGGGAAATTCCCCGGTGGGCCGTCGGCCCTGGGGCCGCTTTAAGATAGGGCATCGCGGCAGCGCCGCTTTAAGATAGAGCATCGCGGCAGCGCCGCTTTAAGATAGGGCAGCCGGCAGCGCCGCTTTAAGTATTGGGGCCGGCCGCTCTGATGATGGCCGGTGCAGCCCCGCCCCCGGCCCCCGCTGCGCTCCAGACAGGGAGTGACGGAGCCGGAGGGTCCATCCTACTCGTCAGCCGCTGTGAGCGGCATGACATCACGGGCGGCTGCGCGGCGGGGTGGACCGTGGAACTGACTGGCTGTGGCTGTCACGGGCGCGCAGACGCCGATCCCTCCCACTGTCCCGACACAACACTGACGTCACGTGCCGCGCCAGCAGCCAGCAGGTGAGCCTGAAGAGTGAAGAAGATGTGAAGATGAGAGAGAGTGAGGGGGGGGGGGTGCCGGGGTGGAGGAACAACAGCAAAGAGGCTTCAGTCACTGCAGCAAGAGGTTAGCATAGTTTTAAATCTTTGGAGAGTTGACACATCTATTAAAAGTATTGATGCAACTTGTACCATGCCCACCACATCTGCACCTCCTGTACCATGCCCACCACATCTGCACCTCCTGTACTATGCCCACCACCTCTGCACCTCCTGTACCATGCCCACCACCTCTGCACCTCCTGTACCATGCCCACCACATCTGCACCTCCTGTACCATGCCCACCACATCTGCACCTCCTGTACCATGCCCACCACATCTGCACCTCCTGTACCATGCCCACCACCTCTGCACCTCCTGTACCATGCCCACCACATCTGCACCTCCTGTACCATGCCCACCACATCTGCACCTCCTGTACCATGCCCACAGCCTCTGCACCTCCTGTACCATGCCCGCAGCCTCTGCACCTCCTGTACCATGCCCACCACCTCTGCACCTCCTGTACCATGCCCACAGCCTCTGCACCTCCTGTACCATGCCCACCACCTCTGCACCTCCTGTACCATGCCCACAGCCTCTGCACCTCCTGTACCATGCCCGCAGCCTCTGCACCTCCTGTACTATGTCAGCAGCCTCTGTACCTCCTGTACCATGCCCGCAGCTTCTGCACCCCCTCTACCATGCCCGCAGCCTCTGCACCTCCTGTACCATGCCCGCAGCCTCTGCACCTCCTGTACCATGCCCGCAGCCTCTGAACCTCCTGTACCATGCCCACCACCTCTGCACCTCCTGTACCATGCCCACAGCCTCTGCACCTCCTGTACCATGCCCACCACCTCTGCACCTCCTGTACCATGCCCACAGCCTCTGCACCTCCTGTACCATGCCCGCAGCCTCTGCACCTCCTGTACTATGTCAGCAGCCTCTGTACCTCCTGTACCATGCCCGCAGCTTCTGCACCCCCTGTACCATGCCCGCAGCCTCTGCACCTCCTGTACCATGCCCGCAGCCTCTGCACCTCCTGTACCATGCCCACCACCTCTGCACCTCCTGTACCATGCCCGCAGCCTCTGCACCTCCTGTACCATGCCCGCAGCCTCTGCACCTCCTGTACTATGTCAGCAGCCTCTGTACCTCCTGTACCATGCCCGCAGCTTCTGCACCCCCTGTACCATGTCCGCACAGCCCCTGTATCTCCTGTACCTTGCCTGCAGCCTCTGCATATCTTGTACCATGCCTGCAGCACTGCATCTACTGTACCATATCCACAGCCTCTGCATCTCCTGTACCATGCCCACCACCTCTGCATCTCCTGTACCATGCCCACCACCTCTGCATCTCCTGTACCATGCCCACCACCTCTGCATCTCCTGTACCATGTCCGCACAGCCCCTGTATCTCCTGTACCATGCCCGTAGTCTCTAAAATCTCTTGTGCCATGCCTGCAGCACTGCATCTACTGTACCATATCCACAGCCTCTGCATCTCCTGTACCATATCCGCAGCCTCTGCATCTCCTGTACCATATCCGCAGCCTCTGCATCTCCTGTACCATATCCGCAGCCACTGCATCTCTTGTACCATGCCCGCAGTCTCTAAAATCTCTTGTAAAATGTCCGCAGCCCCTGCATCTCCTGTACCATGTATGCAGCCTCTGACGTGTCCTCCTGTACCATGTCCACAGCCTCTGACGTGTCCTCCTGTACCATGCCCGCAGCCCCTGCATCTCCGGTACCATGTCCGTAGCCTCTGACTTGTCATCCATTACCATGTCCACACAGCCTATGACCACCTCCTATACCATATCCGCACTTTTACCACTTTTAACCAGAATTTGCGCTTATATATATAAAGCCATATGTGCTTTCATATCTGTCTTATCTATATATAATACACTCTTCAAATGTGCTTTAAAATGCATGGTTTTCCCTTTTATGAACAAGAAAATAATGACGTTATGCTGTTGGGTCGGTATAATAATGCTATGGGGCTGGTATGAAATTATTTCCAGGGCTGAATTTTATTCCCAGTCCGGCCCTGTGTAGAGCACATCTGCAATAGCTTTGTAAAACAAATATGAGGAGTTGTGGGGTGCTAGATTGCTGTTTCAAACTGTTCAAATCCAGTGATTAGAAAAATGGTTTTCTGCATAGGCAGCAACCAGCTGTAGATATCATGTGTCTTGTGGGGTCTAGCAAATGGTGAGTAAAGCACAGACATATTTTCATTTTTAGATAAGAAAAAAAGTGTAATTTATTTAAAATGACGTTGTTAAAGCAAACTTGTATTGAATGCACTTCTGAACTACAAAACCCATCTGGCAATTTCTTTACCATTCACCAGTGCAAAATTCATATCAGTCTTGTTTAGAAGAGAAATCATGATTTTTTTTAAGTGGACCTCCAAATAAACAGACATGTTTTTCTAACTATAAAACAGTCACTTGTCTCTGAACCTAATCAACAGTGGGAATTGATGGTAGTTATATTTAAAATGTATGGGCTTAGACAGTATAACTACTGCAAAACCACATGTCACACCCTTTAATAGCAATATTCCAGGTACATTTCATACATGGAGCTGTATACTTGGTGCTACATGAAATACATGGAGCTGTATACTTGGTGCTACATGAAACTTCGGTAACCGACGAAAGGTCGGTTACAAAACCTGGGTAGGGTGGCTACCAATGGCCATGTATGAGCAATAGGATGGTCATGGAGGAGACAGAATTCTAGTCAGTTAGTGCCAGAGAAGCCAAACACCACATGTGAAATGGAGTCACGGATCTAGCAGAACCCTACAGCAAGGAGGTAAGAATTTCACAAACAGAAATATGCAGGTTAGACCATGACACTACCCTCTCCAATACTCATAAGTACCTCAGGATCTCCCGGAGTCCCCTCTGCTGGAGACCCTACCCCCCCCCCCTTTTTTTTTTCCTTATTATTATTTCCTTATTATTTCCCTAAAAGAGGTTCTGCCACTATCCTCCCACTCCTGCCTAACTCAAACTCTAGCAACTCGAAATCCTAAAATGGTAGTAAAGCCTACGTTGTTTACTTGTACCTACAGGTAACCCATTCCACGGCATGTGACTCCTTCACGCATGTGTGAGAGTGACGTCATCGCAGCTCAGCCAGTCAAACTCATATTCAGTATGCCGTCCCTTCAAAGTGAAGTACGCATGCACCACTGATGTCACCGGCTGCAAAACTTGTGAATATCTGCTAAACGGTGCATGTTTAGAAGATATTCATTTTACCTTCAGGTAAGCTTTATTATAAGCTTACATGTAGGTAAAAGTTGCAAAGCGGAAAAAGGAGACACATTCTTGCACCCTCTACCACCTAGATGTAAAATAATCCCCTTCCCAAAACAAAGATAGCTTTAGAGCCGGTTCACATTAGCGTGACATGACTCCTTACTACTTCGGGGGCGACTTGTGCATTACATTGCACCACGACTTCGGAGCGACTTGCAGGGACTTCACATAATGGAAGTCTATGCAAATCGCTCCGAGTTCGCCCCCAAATAGTACAGGACCCTTTTTCTAAGTCGGAGCGACTTGTGTCGCTCCTATTAGAACGGGTCCTGTAGTGGTCAAGTGACTGACAAGTCGCGCTAATGTGAACCGACTCTAAGTGGCACATGTATGGTTATTGTTTGTTGTTTTTCCTTACATACAAACGGTGGTATTCTTTCTGTACACTCCACTGATACCTTACTCTGTAACTATCTATTACTAGACAGTCCTCTGAACTGTCTGTATAACCTTTTGTACAGCCATGTCATATCCAACTATTGCTGAGCAATACCACATTGACTGTAAATATGTTATGTTAGGTTAAACTCTTAATAAAAACTTTACGTAAAAACAACACTACTTCCAAACCTTCCTCTGTCAATAATTTTATGTTGACATTTTGTGGACCTGAACTAACAGTTGTCATTGTACATTCATATCAAGAGTTAGTGTAATATCTTTTTTTAACCCTTGCTGTGCCTGCTTGTCAGTGTTTTTATACATATTTGTTGTAAGACAAAGTACACATATCACTTTTTTCCTTCCCATTAGTCTATAAGGAGAACATGAGAAAGAAATGATGCTGCACTTGTAAAATCAAATCAATGTTAGCATTGAACAAGAGATAGAACATTGTGGGTATTATTGAGAAACAGGAAGAGGAAGGGCAAAAACAGGAAATTCTACAATGGTCAGGAGGTAAAGGAGAAGTGGTTTCGGAGAGAACAAAAAATGGAATTATGTTTTAATGATGCAAGAGCTGAGGAAAGGAAAATCTGCATCTAAGCAGCTTAAAATGGTACATTTTAAAAAACAATTTTGTTTGCTTCAATAGAAAATAAAATGATAAGAAAAGTGTCCAACATAATACAAAGTATAATGAAATTCTTCCTCTTACATGATCCTTAAAAAGCTGTATGAATCTTCATATAAATTGACACTGACTGGGGTTAATTCACTAAAACTGAAGAGTGCAAAATCTGGTGCAGCTCTGCATAGAAACCGATCAGCTTCCAGGTTTTTTTTTGTTTTTTTTTGACAAAGCTTAACCACTTTTAGACCAGAAGGATTTGCCCCCTTATTGACCAGGCCATTTTTTGCGATTCGGCACTGCGTTATTTTAACGGACAATTGCACAGTCGTGTCATGATGTACCCAAATAAAATTGATGTCTGTCTTTTCCTACAAATAGAGCTTTCTTTTGGTGATATTTAATCATCTGTGCAATTTTTATTTTTTTGCGGACCAGTGACATCACTACCGTAATCAGTGCTAAAAATATGCACTGTTACTGTAATAATGACATTGGCAGGGAAGGGGTTAACCTAGTGGTGATCAAAGGGTTAATTGTGAGCCTAGGGGGAGTGTTTTCTAACTGTATGTACGGAGTCCTGTGATCCTAAATAGGAGGATCCCAGGCGCTCTGTGATCATTTCAGAGAGAACAAAGGTCAGCTGTGTTTACAACAGCTGACCATCCTTCTCTCTCAGTAGGGAGCGATCGCGGGTGCCCGGTGGCAATCAGTGCTGCCGGTCCCATGGATCGGCATCCACGCTGCTCAGTGTGGCGGGCGCGCGGCGGCGCATGCTCGCCCCCAGGCCCACTCCCGAGCCAGCCTGCCGCAGTATATATAAGTCGGCAAGAGGTTATAGGGTAACTCCACTTTCATGGGGGGAAAAAAAATAGAAAATTAAGAAAAAACAATATAGCGTATACAATTGCAGAGAGGCACAGAGGAACAAACAGGGATTTCTTCAGAATAACAAAAGGTAGGAATCTGGAACAAAGTTTGTTAAAATCCTTGCACTCTACATAGATCACCCCAGCAGGGAATGTTTATCCTTGCACTCTACATAGATCACCCCAGCAGGGAATGTTTTTTCTCAACAAAAGTGAAGTTACGCTTTATTTGAACAAGCCAAAGTCAGAAGCTGATTGTTTACCATGCATAGCTAGGCCAAATTTTGCACTCTTTAGTTTTAGTAAATTAACCCCGCTGTTCCTTAACCACTTGCCGACTGCTCACTAGAGCACTACTGCGGCAAAGTGGCTCGATAACGTCTGGCGACGTAGTACTACATCACCAGACATTCCCCTTTCTCGGCGGTGCACACGCGCCGCCGGAGGCTCGCTCCCGCTGTGTTCAGTCACAGCGGGAGTCGGGCCAGGGGAGGAGCAGCGGCGATCGCCGCTGCTCTTCCCCGATCGTCGGGGAATCGAGTGTGGAGATCCGCCCGCTTGTGTAAACACAAGCGGGCGGATCTCCTAAGTGACAGGCATAGCTGAACCCTCGATCTGTCCTTGTGTCACATAGTCACCTCCCCCCACACACGTCAGTAAGCACCAGGCATACATTAACCCCTCCCTATCCAATAAAATTAACCCCTTCCCTGCCAGTGTCATTTTTACAGTAACAGTGCATATATATAGCACTGATTACTGCAGTAATGTCACTGGTACCCCCAAAAGTGTCAAAAATGTCAGTCAAGGGTCCGATCTGTCCGCCGCAATGTTGCAGTCCCGCAAAAAAAAATCGCAGATCGCCGCCATTATCGTTAAAAAAAAAAAAAACTTCAAAAATGACAGAAATCTCTCCCTTAGTTAGTAAACGCAATAACTTTTGCGCAAACCAATCAAAATACGTTTATTGTGATTTTTTTTACCAACCATAGGTAGCAAAAAACAAATTGGCCAAAAATGTAAAAAATATTTGATTTTTACATTTTTTTGGGGGGGAATTTCTAAAAAAATGTGAAAAATATTGTTATTTTTTCAAAATTTACGCTCTTCTTTTGTTTATAGCGCAAAAAGTAAAAATCGCACAGGTGATCAAATACCACCAAAAGAAAGCTCTGTTTGTGGGGAAAGAAGAGACGTAAATTTTGTTTGGGTACGGCGTCGCACGACCGCGCAATTGTCAGTCAAAGTCGCACAGTGTCGAATCGCAAAAAGTGGCCCAGACGTAAGACAGCAAAATCCTCCGGTGGTAAAGTGGTTAATGATTCCTTCACCTTACAGTCAAGATTGCACTAACCAAAACAACATGTCTGTTTTTACTCAAGATAGGCAAGTTCAGATTTTGTTAAATCAAGTGATCAAGGAAGTGATCCTCCACTGTCTACATGCAGCAATGCTCCAGGGATCTAGGAGGATGGATGGTCGCCACAAAAAGAAACTTCACATAGTGTGATATTGTTTAGGCTCCGTTCACACTACTTGATGCAATTTTCACTTGATTATGTAGTGGTGCGATTTGGTTGCAATTTGCATAATTGTGTCAAATCGCACTGTAAATCACACCAAAGTAGCACAGAACACTTTCCCAAAGTCACATCTCAGCTGCACTGCATTGATGTAAACAGGCACCATTGGAAGCAATGTTTCTGCAATTCAGTGCAACCCAAGTCGCATCTGAAATGGCATCAGTGTGAACCAGGTCTAAAAAGACATTTAGGCCTCATGTGCACTGGGGGCTCTTCTGAACACTTTTCTTCTGGCAGGAGAAAAGCAGCTACAAAAAAAACCCTTAAGCCACATTTTTTCAAGCACATTTAGGGGTGTCAATCTCTTAGGTGTTTATTGATTTCATTGGGCAGAATATTTTTTTTTGTGGCCATTGATTTAAAGAAATGCTCAAGCACTAAAAGCGCCTAGCTTCAACCACTTCCGGACCGCCCACCGCATATATACTGCAGCAGGGCGGCCCGGCTGCGCAAAATCATATACATGTATGTAATTAAGTGCACAAGTTTTTGGGGCGCGCGTATGCCCTCGGAGCGCTTCTCCCACTGTGATTGGACACAGCGGGAGGCAATCAGCGGGTCCGGTGGCTGACCCGCCGATCGTTCCGTGGAATGACTGAACCGCGGTCTCCCTATGTAAACAAGGCAGACCGCTGTTCTGTCACGGAGGAAGAGAGAGATCTTGTGTTTCAGCTAAGCTGAAACACAGATCTCTCTTTTCATCTAGTATATCCAGTCCCAGTACAGTTAGAAAGCCTTCCCTTGATCACCTCTAGTGTTAACCCCTTCCCTGCCAGTGTCATTTATACAGTAACAGTGCATTTTTTTAGCACTGATCACTGAATTACTGTCACTGGTTACCAAAAATGTGTCACTTAGTGTCAGATTTGTCCGCCGCAATGTCACAGTCCGGCTAAAAATCGCTGATCGCTGCCATTACTAGTAAAAACTAGTAAAACAATAAAAAAAAATAATAAAAAGTCCATAAAGTTTGTAAATGGATAGAAAATTGGCTAAAATATAGAATTCAGAGAATAGTGATTAATGATTCTTACTCTAAATGGTCTAAGATTATCAGTGGTGCACCCCAAGGTTCAGTGTTGGGACCCTTACTTTTAAAAAACTTTATAAATTATATAGGGTCTGGGATTAAAAGTACTATTTCAGTCTTTGCAGATGACACCAAGCTTTGCGGTGGAATAACTTCCTTACAGGATGTCTCCAACTTGACCTCATTGCCCTGTTTCATTGGGCAACTATGTGGCAAATGAGGTTTAATGGTGATAAATGTAAAGTTATGCAATTGGGGGCTAAGAATATGCATGCATCATACAGGGGGAGTAGAACCTGATGAATCCATAGCGGAGGAGGATCTAGGTGTTCTGGTAGATCCTAAGCTTAATGATAGCATACAATGCCAAGCTGCGGTTTCCAAAGCAAGCAAAGTCCTTTCTTCAGAGAGAGATATACAATTTTGCCCCTGTACAAATCATTAATAAGACCTCATCTGGAATATGCAGTTCAGTTTTGGGCAACAGTTCTTAAAAAGGATATCGGAGAACTGGAAAAAGTGCAGAGAAGGGCAACCAAACTGATAAGAGGCATGGAAGAGCTCAGCTATGAGCGAAGATTGGAGGAACTGAATTTATTCTCTCTAGAGAAGAGGAGATTAAGGGGGGATATGATCAACATGTATAAATACATAAGAGGTCCATATAGTGAACTTGGTGTTGAGTTATTTACTTTTACTGGTACCGACCACCCCCCGCACAATTACTGCGGCAAGCTCGCTCTCCTGTGCAAACCGACGTAGCCGTATGTCGGTCACGCGTGGAGCTTTGGGGCGCGCTAGAGCGTGCCCTCCTTCCCCACGATGGTCTGATTCGGTTCAGAACAGATCAGTCATCAGGTCCAGGCCAATGATTTTTGGCCTGGACATGGTGATCGGTCCTGACCAATGGCAGACAGTCCTGTACCTGTGTTTTGTAAACACAGGCACAGGAAATGATGCTCTTACCTCGTGGAGCCCTTTTCGGTTCCAGCTTGAAAGAAGAAAGCATCTACACTGACACCAGTACACAAAGACACACATTTAATCCGTTGATCTTCCCCTGATCACCCCCCCCCCCAGTTAACCCTTTCACTCCCTGTCACAGTGCACACTATATATATTTATATAGCTTTTTTACTGATTACTGTAATAGTGTGACTTCAGTTAGTGTGAGAGACCGTTAGTTTCTGTCCAAAATAGGCTTAGGGTACCAGCTATCCCCCCTAATAAAGATATAACCCCCTGATCACCCCCCAGTTAACCCCTTCATTGCCCTGTCACAGTGTCACTTTTATAGTGTACAGATCTTTTTTCTGAACACTATATTGGTGACACAGGTGACATCAGTTAGCGTTAACGCTAGTTAGCGTCAAACTAAGACTGCGTCAGATCCCCGCTGCATATTTAGTAATATAATTTAACCCTTTGATTGCCACACACATACACACACTAAACACCTTCTTTACTAGTATAGTGTCTGAACGGATCAATATCTTTGATCTGATCAGAATTATACTAGCGTTCCCCATAGTTTAGTGTTCCCAAAACACAGCAATAGCAGGATCGGCCACGACACTTGCTAGCACCTGCATTTAGCCCCTCTGCCCATCCCAAAAGTGCAGTAATCAACAGTCACTTACTGTCACTTCCAATACATAACACACAAAACCACAGGGTTAGCAGAGTCAGGCCTGATCTCTGCTAGCACTATCAGGCTTTTTTTGTAGCGATTGAAACAATCCTCGACAACCAGGTGCTTTTTTACCTGTGAATCACACTAGGTACCTATAAATTTATTGGCCAAAATGTCAACATGAAAAGGTACACTAGTGAAGAGGCCTACAGGATATGGAGCATGACAGATGAGAGCGATGGGGAGTCCTCACTGTCAGAATCAGGCTCAGTATTCGAACCTGTAGACAGCAGCGGCACCCTGACAGATAGCTCTGACGACGGAGTAGTGATCCCTGCTAAGGTCAGGTGTACCCGACCCCGTTTTTCTGTTGCTGAGGTGCAGCAATCGCAGGGTTCTCGTATGCAGCAGAGTGTCGGTACTAGTGCCGCTCAACCTTCTGATGAACTGGGAAGCACCAGCAGCCTAGTACATCCTGGTCATAGTCAAAGCAGCACTGCAGTAACACTTGGTGACGTGGCGAATCCCATAAGAGCAATTGAAGCTGGTGCAGTGGCTAGCACAAGTAGTGTCCCGCAGCCACCAAGAATTCAAAGACAGGCCCGTAGAGCCCATAGTGTCCTTCCTGATGCGCTGGAAAATCCTATTTGGGAGCTCACCACGTCTGCAGCGCCCATACTTCCCCCCCCATTCACTGGCCAACCCGGAATTCAGTTGCAAACAGCCAATTTTTCTTCCCTTGACTTTTCCAAGCTGTTTTTCACGGAAGATCTATTGTGGACCAAAGCACTTTATATGCCGATCAATTCATCGCCGCACATCCAAATTTGATCCTTGCTAGAGAATTTGCATCGAAACGTATCACTGTTTCCGAATTTAAAACCTTTCTGGGCTTATCCCTCCTCATGGGCATTACTAAAAAGAGTGAGTTGGGGTCATATTGGTCCACTGACCCAATTCACCCGTGTTCTCTGCTGCCATGGCCAGGACGAAATACGAGCGTAGCACTGCCCCCTTGAGGATTGCTGGTTTTACACACTTTTGGATTCCCCTGGGTTACCCATAGCAATTGCTTGCAGAAATATTAGCACTTTACTTTCTAGGCTCGGTCAATAAACAGTCTAGGGGTGTTGTTTTTGTGGTTTTATTTTATATTGGAATGGGAGAAGGGATGAGTGGGATACTCCAACAATCGAACTATTCACAATGCTGAGGACATCTGATTGAGAATGTGGCAAGGCCGCTGCTTCATCCTGCCACTAGATCAATCTGAGGTAAATGTTCCTTTAGGTATTTCTCTTCAGGGCACACACCTAGCACCCTCTTTCCTTTCCTCCAGCTGACACCCGTCCACTGACTACACTACTCCAGAGTGGCCCCCTTCCTGGGCAGGCCCTTAGGCAGGATCCTCTGTACTCACGATACTGCTTTCCAGGTTCTCGCAATGCCTCAACTCCTCCAGTCAGCTTCTCTTGGACCTCTGGGTTCAGCTCCACACTTCTTGCTCACCAGGCCAACTGCCCGTGACCACACACCAGCTACTTCAGAAGAGTAGGCAGCCTCCACTCTGGGACTCTGCTTCCAGCCAAAGACCTCGTGCACACGTGCCCCTGGCTTTTTATACCACACCCCACAATGTACCAAGACAGCAGTCTGCGCCAATCCCTGGGGCTGTATAAAAGCCTGTGTCCTCATTGGCCAGGTTTCCTCCACTGTCCAATGTGTCTCCCAGTTGGGCACAGTAGGGACACTCACTCAGACCATATGAATCACACACTGGGCAAACTGAGCAGACCTAACTCACAGATCCTGCTCCCTGTTAAGCAGAGTGTCATATAGAATTTACCTGCTGCTCCTCTGATAGGCAGACAGAGCCAAAAACTATACTCACTCTCTAGCACCTACTAGCACCTACCTAGGAGGGTGCTACACTCACCCCCCCCCCCCACCATTTCTTCATTGGCTCTGGGGCAGCCGCCCCCTACAAAAATTGCCTCCAAAAATGTCCTAACGGAGTATCCCACAAACCTGGAAAGGGGGAAAAGGGAAATAACAAATGTACATAGTAATAAATTACGTAGAAAAATATAAATATACTGTACAGATATTCACAAAAGCATTTTATACACAAAGGCGCATTAGCTTAATGCACCCCATGCACCCCGTTTACCATGCCTAGCTAGGCCAAATTTTGCACTCTTTAGTTTTAGTAAATTAACCCCGCTGTTCCTTAACCACTTGCCGACTGCTCACTAGAGCACTACTGCGGCAAAGTGGCTCGATAACGTCTGGCGACGTAGTACTACATCACCAGACATTCCCCTTTCTCGGCGGTGCACACGCGCCGCCGGAGGCTCGCTCCCGCTGTGTTCAGTCACAGCGGGAGTCGGGCCAGGGGAGGAGCAGCGGCGATCGCCGCTGCTCTTCCCCGATCGTCGGGGAATCGAGTGTGGAGATCCGCCCGCTTGTGTAAACACAAGCGGGCGGATCTCCTAAGTGACAGGCATAGCTGAACCCTCGATCTGTCCTTGTGTCACATAGTCACCTCCCCCCACACACGTCAGTAAGCACCAGGCATACATTAACCCCTCCCTATCCAATAAAATTGGCCAAAAATGTAAAAAATATTTGATTTTTACATTTTTTTGGGGGGGAATTTCTAAAAAAATGTGAAAAATATTGTTATTTTTTCAAAATTTACGCTCTTCTTTTGTTTATAGCGCAAAAAGTAAAAATCGCACAGGTGATCAAATACCACCAAAAGAAAGCTCTGTTTGTGGGGAAAGAAAAGACGTAAATTTTGTTTGGATACGGCGTCGCACGACCGCGCAATTGTCAGTCAAAGTCGCACAGTGTCGAATCGCAAAAAGTGGCCCAGACGTAAGACAGCAAAATCCTCCGGTGGTAAAGTGGTTAATGATTCCTTCACCTTACAGTCAAGATTGCACTAACCAAAACAACATGTCTGTTTTTACTCAAGATAGGCAAGTTCAGATTTTGTTAAATCAAGTGATCAAGGAAGTGATCCTCCACTGTCTACATGCAGCAATGCTCCAGGGATCTAGGAGGATGGATGGATGGTCGCCACAAAAAGAAACTTCACATAGTGTGATATTGTTTAGGCTCCGTTCACACTACTTGATGCAATTTTGACTTGATTATGTAGTGGTGCGATTTGGTTGCAATTTGCATAATTGTGTCAAATCGCACTGTAAATCACACCAAAGTAGCACAGGACACTTTCCCAAAGTCACATCTCAGCTGCACTGCATTGATGTAAACAGGCACCATTGGAAGCAATGTTTCGGCAATTCAGTGCAACCCAAGTCGCATCTGAAATGGCATCAGTGTGAACCAGGTCTAAAAAGATATTTAGGCCTCATGTGCACTGGGGGCTCTTCTGAACACTTTTCTTCTGGCAGGAGAAAATCAGCTACAAAAAAAACCCTTAAGCCACATTTTTTCAAGCACATTTAGGGGTGTCAATCTCTTAGGTGTTTATTGATTTCATTGGGCAGAATATTATTTTTTGTGGCCATTGAATTAAAGAAATGCTCAAGCACTAAAAGCGCCTAGCTTCAACCACTTCCGGACCGCCCACCGCATATATACTGCAGCAGGGCGGCCCGGCTGCGCAAAATCATATACATGTATGTAATTAAGTGCACAAGTTTTTGGGGCGCGCGTATGCCCTCGGAGCGCTTCTCCCACTGTGATTGGACACAGCGGGAGGCAATCAGCGGGTCCGGTGGCTGACCCGCCGATCGTTCCGTGGAATGACTGAACCGTGGTCTCCCTATGTAAACAAGGCAGACCGCTGTTCTGTCACGGAGGAAGAGAGAGATCTTGTGTTTCAGCTAAGCTGAAACACAGATCTCTCTTTTCATCTAGTATATCCAGTCCCAGTACAGTTAGAAAGCCTTCCCTTGATCACCTCTAGTGTTAACCCCTTCCCTGCCAGTGCCATTTATACAGTAACAGTGCATTTTTTTAGCACTGATCACTGAATTAGTGTCACTGGTTACCAAAAAAGTGTCACTTAGTGTCAGATTTGTCCGCCGCAATGTCACAGTCCGGCTAAAAATCGCTGATCGCTGCCATTACTAGTAAAAACTAGTAAAACAATAAAAAAAAATAATAAAAAGTCCATAAAGTTTGTAAATGGATAGAAAATTGGCTAAAATATAGAATTCAGAGAATAGTGATTAATGATTCTTACTCTAAATGGTCTAAGATTATCAGTGGTGCACCCCAAGGTTCAGTGTTGGGACCCTTACTTTTTAATATCTTTATAAATTATATAGGGTCTGGGATTAAAAGTACCATTTCAGTCTTTGCAGATGACACCAAGCTTTGCGGTGGAATAACTTCCTTACAGGATGTCTCCAACTTGACCTCATTGCCCTGTTTCATTGGGCAACTATGTGGCAAATGAGGTTTAATGGTGATAAATGTAAAGTTATGCAATTGGGGGCTAAGAATATGCATACATCATACAGGGGGAGTAGAACCTGATGAATCCATAGCGGAGGAGGATCTAGGTGTTCTGGTAGATCCTAAGCTTAATGATAGCATACAATGCCAAGCTGCGGTTTCCAAAGCAAGCAAAGTCCTTTCTTCAGAGAGAGATATACAATTTTGCCCCTGTACAAATCATTAGTAAGACCTCATCTGGAATATGCAGTTCAGTTTTGGGCAACAGTTCTTAAAAAGGATATCGGAGAACTGGAAAAAGTGCAGAGAAGGGCAACCAAACTGATAAGAGGCATGGAAGAGCTCAGCTATGAGCGAAGATTGGAGGAACTGAATTTATTCTCTCTTGAGAAGAGGAGATTAAGGGGGGATATGATCAACATGTATAAATACATAAGAGGTCCATATAGTGAACTTGGTGTTGAGTTATTTACTTTTACTGGTACCGACCGCCCCCCGCACAATTACTGCGGCAAGCTCGCTCTCCTGTGCAAACCGACGTAGCCGTACGTCGGTCACGCGTGGAGCTTTGGGGCGCGCTAGATCGTGCCCTCCTTCCCCACGATGGTCTGATTCGGTTCAGAACAGATCAGTCATCAGGTCCAGGCCAATGATTTTTGGCCTGGACATGGTGATCGGTCCTGACCAATGGCAGACAGTCCTGTACCTGTGTTTTGTAAACACAGGCACAGGAAATGATGCTCTTACCTCGTGGAGCCCTTTTCGGTTCCAGCTTGAAAGAAGAAAGCATCTACACTGACACCAGTACACAAAGACACACATTTAATCCGTTGATCTTCCCCTGATCACCCCCCCCCCCCCCAGTTAACCCTTTTACTCCCTGTCACAGTGCACACTATATACATTTATATAGCTTTTTTATTGATTACTGTAATAGTGTGACTTCAGTTAGTGTGAGAGACAGTTCGTTTCTGTCCAAAATAGGTTTAGGGTACCAGCTATCCCCCCTAATAAAGATATAACCCCCTGATCACCCCCCAGTTAACCCCTTCATTGCCCTGTCACAGTGTCACTTTTATAGTGTACAGATCTTTTTTCTGAACACTATATTGGTGACACAGGTGACATCAGTTAGCGTTAACGCTAGTTAGCGTCAAACTAAGACTGCGTCAGATCCCCGCGGCATATTTAGTAATATAATTTAACCCTTTGATTGCCACACACATACACACACTAAACACCTTCTTTACTAGTATAGTGTCTGAACGGATCAATATCTTTGATCTGATCAGAATTATACTAGCGTTCCCCATAGTTTAGTGTTCCCAAAACACAGCAATAGCAGGATCGGCCACGACACTTGCTAGCACCTGCATTTAGCCCCTCTGCCCATCCCAAAAGTGCAGTAATCAACAGTCACTTACTGTCACTTCCAATACATAACACACAAAACCACAGGGTTAGCAGAGTCAGGCCTGATCTCTGCTTGCACTAGCAGGCTTTTTTTGTAGCGATTGAAACAATCCTCGACAACCAGGTGCTTTTTTACCTGTGAATCACACTAGGTACCTGTAAATTTATTGGCCAAAATGTCAACATGAAAAGGTACACTAGTGAAGAGGCCTACAGGATATGGAGCATGACAGATGAGAGCGATGGGGAGTCCTCACTGTCAGAATCAGGCTCAGTATTCGAACCTGTAGACAGCAGCGGCACCCTGACAGATAGCTCTGACGACGGAGTAGTTATCCCTGCTAAGGTCAGGTGTACCCGACCCCGTTTTTCTGTTGCTGAGGTGCAGCAATCGCAGGGTTCTCGTATGCAGCAGAGTGTCGGTACTAGTGCCGCTCAACCTTCTGATGAACTGGGAAGCACCAGCAGCCTAGTACATCCTGGTCATAGTCAAAGCAGCACTGCAGTAACACTTGGTGACGTGGCGAATCCCATAAGAGCAATTGAAGCTGGTGCAGTGGCTAGCACAAGTAGTGTCCCGCAGCCACCAAGAATTCAAAGACAGGCCCGTAGAGCCCATAGTGTCCTTCCTGATGCGCTGGAAAATCCTATTTGGGAGCTCACCACTTCTGCAGCGCCCATACTTCCCCCCCATTCACTGGCCAACCCGGAATTCAGTTGCAAACAGCCAATTTTTCTTCCCTTGACTTTTAAAAGCTGTTTTTCATGGAAGATCTATTGTGGACCAAAGCACTTTATATGCCGATCAATTCATCGCCGCACATCCAAATTTGATCCTTGCTAGAGAATTTGCATCGAAACGTATCACTGTTTCCGAATTTAAAACCTTTCTGGGCTTATCCCTCCTCATGGGCATTACTAAAAAGAGTGAGTTGGGGTCATATTGGTCCACTGACCCAATTCACCCGTGTTCTCTGCTGCCATGGCCAGGACGAAATACGAGCGTAGCACTGCCCCCTTGAGGATTGCTGGTTTTACACACTTTTGGATTCCCCTGGGTTACCCATAGCAATTGCTTGCAGAAATCTTAGCACTTTACTTTCTAGGCTCGGTCAATAAACAGTCTAGGGGTGTTGTTTTTGTGGTTTTATTTTATATTGGAATGGGAGAAGGGATGAGTGGGATACTCCAACAATCGAACTATTCACAATGCTGAGGACATCTGATTGAGAATGTGGCAAGGCCGCTGCTTCATCCTGCCACTAGATCAATCTGAGGTAAATGTTCCTTTAGGTATTTCTCTTCAGGGCACACACCTAGCACCCTCTTTCCTTTCCTCCAGCTGACACCCGTCCACTGACTACACTACTCCAGAGTGGCCCCCTTCCTGGGCAGGCCCTTAGGCAGGATCCTCTGTACTCACGATACTGCTTTCCAGGTTCTCGCAATGCCTCAACTCCTCCAGTCAGCTTCTCTTGGACCTCTGGGTTCAGCTCCACACTTCTGGCTCACCAGGCCAACTGCCCGTGACCACACACCAGCTACTTCAGAAGAGTAGGCAGCCGCCACTCTGGGACTCTGCTTCCAGCCAAAGACCTCGTGCACACATGCCCCTGGCTTTTTATACCACACCCCACAATGTACCAAGACAGCAGTCTGCGCCAATCCCTGGGGCTGTATAAAAGCCTGTGTCCTCATTGGCCAGGTTTCCTCCACTGTCCAATGTGTCTCCCAGTTGGGCACAGTAGGGACACTCACTCAGACCATATGAATCACACACTGGGCAAACTGAGCAGACCTAACTCACAGATCCTGCTCCCTGTTAAGCAGAGTGCCATATAGAATTTACCTGCTGCTCCTCTGATAGGCAGACAGAGCCAAAAACTATACTCACTCTCTAGCACCTACTAGCACCTACCTAGGAGGGTGCTACACTCACCCCCCCCCCTCCCCCACCATTTCTTCATTGGCTCTGGGGCAGCCGCCCCCTACAAAAATTGCCTCCAAAAATGTCCTAACGGAGTATCCCACAAACCTGGAAAGGGGGAAAAGGGAAATAACAAATGTACATAGTAATAAATTACGTAGAAAAATATAAATATACTGTACAGATATTCACAAAAGCATTTTATACACAAAGGCGCATTAGCTTAATGCACCCCACACCAAACAAACATCTGCCTGAGTGGGTGAAACATACCATCCTAACTGACTAACTAAATACAGTATTCATACTGCAAAACTATGGAGGTCCTAGCCAGACCTGGATATCCAATGCAAAACTGCAAAGAAAGAACAAAGCTAGCACATCATAACATTTCTATCTGAACTGGCGAGACTGCCCTCTCCTCAGAGGTGACTTTCTCATCCAAATGTCCCTAACTATACAGCGGGTATAGGATTGTGTATATAGGATTGTATGGAAGGGGTTTCAATATTGGTTTTTTTTTTTTTATGGTTGAACCGGATTTCTTTTTTCAACCTAACTATGTAACTATATATTCTGGTAGCTTAACTTGGCGTACAGCTGTTACTCCTGGACAGGTGACAACTAAACCCTATCAAGCTAACTATCTGTCTTCCTGGTCACAATTTGTGACTGAAATAGACACAGTCCCTTAAGCACCCGGGCACTGGTGCTTTTCCATTTCAGTCAAGCCCACAAGTTCTGGAAGACATGCGGAGTCCATCCAACTGATCCTCACAGTGTCCTTCCCACCTTTAGCACCGAGGCAACATGCCTTTTTTGGGACAAGTTGTTTGCTGGAGCCTGAGCAAACTTGTTCGGTTTGTGAGGGTTAACAGTCTCTTCAGTGGCCCCTTGCACTCGGGCACCCCCCACCAAAGAGACCTCAGGCCACTATCTGCTCTCCTGAGGTAGCAACCAGCACAAAGTTCCTTTACTGGGCCATTGGCCCAACAGAATCTTCACAAAGTATCTTTGTAGAAAAAGTCTCTCTAAAAGATTCTCCTCTTCAGCCCAATGGCCCAAACTACTCTGCAGAGTGTCCTTTTAACTTGAGGTGGTAAATGATCCCAGCCCGATGGCCCAAAGGATCTCCATTTTAGCACAGTCATAGTATCACTAGAGTCCTCCTTTAACAAGGGTCTCTTTTTGTAAAGTTGGAGGGTTTGCCCTCTTTATTCAAACCACCCAGCGGAGGCAGTTGTAGATTTCCCAATCCCTTTTGCAAGGATAGAAGGGAAAGAGGTATTGGAAATAGGGCTTGGGCCCTTTAGCAACAAAGATGGCATTTTGAACAACAACTGAACACTTTGCACTCGAGCTCTCCAGGCCCTCTTCTTCCTCCACAAACTTTATACACAGTCTCTATTGGAAGGGTAACATCCTGCATCCTCAGCAGTAGTAATCTGGATGAGGAATCTGGACAACCTTCCCCTCAGAGTCTCTGACACAGATCGACCAAACCTGGCCAGATCTGTTTGAGCGGCTGACCTCCACACGGTCAATGAAGATAGCCCGCCCATAAATCCAGTTGTCCTTGACAGATTGAAAGGTTTTCCAAAGTTCAGGCTTAGACTGGTTGCGGTGGGGTTTCAGGATGTAGAGAAAGTCCCACACAGCCTTGTCACACCAAGCCTCTCTTCTGGCCTCTGTTTCCACCATTATCTCCATAGGAGCATAAGGATAGTCATATCCATATTCCAAGGTCACCTTTCTCTGTATCAGACGTTGCAGTCTGAAGAACCTGGGGAGGGTTTGTCTGTTGCCTCTCCCAGGCAGGGAATACAGGGTCTCCTTCTTGATGATGAGGTAGGCATAGGCCTCGTTTTGTTCCCGAGCCTTGGCATAGGTTCGAGGTGGGGATAGATCTGGGACCCGTGTAGAGTAGGCCTCACAGAACCCCAAATCCTTGGCACACTGTCCACATACCACAAAATCCCTGGTCTCCTCATCAGGAATGTTAGAACTGACCGAACTGCTCCGTTCATCCAACCCCCAGTCCCACTCGGTCTCTTTCTCTGACCTCCAGACATCAATCCCCTCCTCCAAGGATCCATAGCGATGCTGAAAGGTAGGAGACCCCACGTCAATGGCCCTGGCCTCTTCCTCACTGCTCACACTCAGTCTTTCCCACCACAGGCCATCGAATCCCTTCTGTCTTTAATAGAGAGGTATTGGTTTCTGCCACTGCAGTCTTTTGTGCATTAGGTGGCCGCTCCTCGGCCTTCACTATCTGCATGCACATAGCCTCTGTGGGTCTCCCTTACTTGGCACACTGTAGTACCAGTAGGTGCTACTGGTCCCAGCCCCAGCAATATATTGAGTGCTCCTCTTCCTCTGCCCACAGGGATTCCCGGTTCAGAAGCCGTCAGGACTCGAGTGACCCCAGTCTCCCACAACGCATTCATTCTTCTGGGCTCACCGTCACTCCTCTCCGCCCTCAGCAGCAGATTGCCACAGTGAACGCACTGGCCCCACACTTGCAGCCGCATGGTGATATTAAGACACTGACTACGTATCAGGCCCAAATGCTCCACGCCTGCTCCGGTACACAACGCCAGCCATCCATCGGGCAAAAGTCGCACCCCAGTGTCCCACAGGGTTGACATCAGCATTCCAGTCCGCTACGCAAAATCTCCGTCAACACATGGGATAGCCTCCGCGTTCCGGCACACTCTGGCACTCGCCATCTTGCTCCTCCACACACGAGTCTACCTCTCAGCTACAGCTACACCCAAAAGCGGAAGTAATTTGTAGGCTCCCTTCCTCCTTCCGGATTGGCTGTTTGTGGGCGGCGTCTCCGCCCACAACTCCAGATTAGCTGATTCTCTGGCGGTGGCTCCTCCTGTTAGGCATGTCTCTTCAGCCCGCGCTTTCCCGCACGGTACAGTAACTTCTTCACTGCCGCTGCAACTCAGCTCAGCCAGCATGAAGATCACTGTACAGCAGATCGCGCTCCTTAATCCGCAAGCATCCTCCAACCTTGTTTGTACCTGGGCCTCAGTTGCACCTCCATCTCGCCAGGCCAACTGATCTCCCTTGTTATTTCTGAGAATTTTTGGCCAACATTTCTCTTGATAGCACATGTACAGGCAAAACTCACCATACTGTCTTGAAAAATTGTCCCGCTGTCATAAATTGCATGGTCAACACTTTTCTTTACAGCAATCTCCTCCAGTATCACTCTCCTCACTACTTATGAAAATTGTCCGGCTGACATATACTGCACGGTCAACATTTGTCTCCAAAGTGCAAGTCGAGACATGGCCCCTGGCACACCGATTCACGTGCCATGGGCCGCGACTTTCTCCGTCCGCACTTGCACCAATCACTGTAAAGCAGACAGTCCTTTTGTACAGCATGATGCATCTCTTCTCCTCTAACTCTCCAGCACATTTTTTGAAAGAACAGATTACAGTTTTGACAAAAGTCCATCCATTGCCGTTGGCAGCCATCACTGTGGACTTCACTCTTCATCCCACTTTCCCTAACTCCTGTAGAACAGGCATCATTCTCCTCCTTGGCACTCCAGCACATTTCTTGAGACAGCATGACGTTCTTTTGCAGAATTTCTTGGCCATTGCAACTAGCAACCATTGCGGTAATCCAGGATGAAATCCCGGATGAGCCCCCAAATGTAGCACTGCCCCCTTGAGGGTTGCTGGTTTTACACATTTTTGAATTCCCCTGGGTTATCTTGCCATTTCATGGCCTCCGAAACTGTGATAGGTAGTGAGGCGTGAAATCAACAATCTACACCAAGGATCCTCAAACTACGGCCCTCCAGCTGTTGAGGAACTACACATTCCATGAGGCATTGTAAAACTCTGACATTCACAGACATGACAAGGCATGATGGGAATTGTAGTTCCTGAACAACTGGAGGGCCATAGTTTGAAGACCCCTGATCTACACCATTAGAAAGCCTGAAGGCAGTGATTGGTTTTCGGGGTCCTGTACGTGGCTAGACTGCCAAAACGTCTCACACATGGGGGATCCCCATACTCAGGAGAAGCAGCAGAATGTATTTTGGGGTATAATTTTACATATACCCATGGCATGCGTGAGCAATATATAATTTCAATAACAACTTTGTGTAAAAAGAAAAATATATATTATTTTTTAATTCATTTTTCCAACACCTGTGACAAAAATATTAAATATTCAATTGGTTCAACATGCCTCTCAGGAAATTCCTTGGGATGTCTACTTTCCAAAAAGGGGTAATTTGGGGGCTTTGCCCTGCCATTTTAGCACTTCAAGAAATGAAATAGGCAGTCAGAAAGTAAAAGCTGCATAAACTCCTGTATATACACCATAGTTTGTAGACGCTATAACTTTTGCGTAAAAACAAATAAAAATACGCTTATTGAGATTTTTTTTACCAAAGACATGTAGCTAAATTGTTTTTTTTTTTTTTTTTTCAAAATTGTGTTTCTTTTTTTGTTTATAGCGCAAAAAATAAAAAAAGGCAGAAGTGATCAAATACCACCAAAAGTAAGCTCTATTTGTGGGAAAAAGAAAACATCAGTTTTATGTGGTTACAGCATCGCACGTCTGCGCAATTGTCAGTTAAAGCAAAGCAGTGCCGTATCGGAAAAAATGGCCTGGTCATTAAGGGGGTAAAACCTTCCGGAGCTGAAGTGGTTAACCCGCGTTTATGCTCAAAAGCTCCTCTACTGAATACACAGGTAATGGTTTTTTTTTCTGCCTCTAAACTCCTGGAAATGCCTATGGATACAAAGGTTAACATGGAGAAGAGTTTGGACACAAAGAAAGAAAAAAAGCTAAGCAACACCTGTAAAAGTGGTGTTTTTTAGCTCAAGTGTTCATGAAGTCTAATTGTAAACACATTTACTGTATGTACTCGCAATCATACAATGTTGCGGTGCAAATGAAACTTGGGCCCTGTTCACAACTGAGCGTTTTTCAGCTTGTAAAACGCTCATCTCTAAAGTCTCAAAATGCCCAACAAGCAAAATCACATTAATTTCAATGGCCCCTGTTCACATATGAGCGTTATGTCGCCTGAAGCTCAGAAAAGTACATGAGCTTCTTTTTTGGCAGATTACCAGTGTTTTTGTTAGATGTCAATGCCTGCCTTCAAACACCTACAAAAAACGCCTGAAAAAACGCCTTAAAATTGCCCCAAAAAAACGCCTAGAAATGATACGCTCAGGTGTGAATGGAGCCTCAGAGAGAAACAGCCACTGGGAAATCCTGCAGCTAGCAGGGTAGTGAAGAAGTACTCCTGGACTCACAGTGCTTAGCAAAGATCCACCAGCACCCTGCCTGGCTCTGCCCCCAACATGTTTCATCACATTAGACTGTGTCAAGGGATACAGCAGCTACTGTATAAGGTTTGTGTGTACTGGAGTGTGTTTTCACAATTTTATTTGTGGAAGAGTTTATTATTATTATTATTGTATGCATTATCTTACATATCTTTTGGTTCACAAACATATTCACCTTTTATAGATTAGTGCAGAGGGGTTGCATTATTACTTGAATCGTAAAATGTTCAGCACTTTCCTGCCCCCTTGAAGCCACTGTGCCACATACAACTGTTAATACAAGTTAATGACTGCATGCAACTGGCGATACGCATTGGCTTCAGCATTGGCGTTTACCCACATGTGTATATGTCATAATTTTCCAAATGTGAAAGTGGCGCATCTGGGGAAATATGCCATACACACGTGTGGATACACGCAGATGTAGAAGCCATCAATGTTTACAAGCAGCCAGCAATATACAGCTATTTATTTGTATTGATGGCTGTACACACAACTGCGGCTCCCTGTGTTATCAGGAACACACACTACATAGTGGGTAGATATTGTTTTCTTAACAACCAGCTGAAATGTGTTTTTTTTTTTTTTTTTTTTATCAGTGGCCTCAGCTACTTCCATATCCGTTTTTATCAGGTACTGAACAGTCATCCTAATTAACAGAAAAAGGCAGAGACTGAACTGCAGGCAGATAGAAAAGACACATATGAATGCAGCTCTATATTTAAAAGAGAAGTATGGGGTTTTGTTTTTTCCACCTTACCTAGGTAGATGCAGCACTGATACGATGCTGCATCTGCCCCCAACCGGCTCTAACACTGAGAACTGAGCAATCAAACACCATGCGCTCACTGGAGCACTGGGCTGTGGAGGGGCAGAAGTGGTTGGCTCAGGCTCCTAGCGTCTCGCTGAGAGGATGAGTCGGGGGTGGTGGTCCAGGCATGTGGGCAGACTAACTTCATTGTCATCATCTTGCCCTAGCCTGGACCGTCTCTGTGACGTCAGCTGACAGTGGACTTCGGGTCACAGGACTGCAGAAGAAACTGCACTACTGTGATCCACAGGAGAAGTACAGCAAAACAAGCTTTGGCTCCTTTTTGTATATTGTGAAAGATTATGTCACGCCAAGTAAATAGATACCTAACATGTTACGGTTTGAAATTGCGCCCAGATCCCTCCATAAAGAGTACCTGTCACTGCCTATTACTGTCACAAGGGATGTTTACATTCCTTGTGACAGCAATAAAAGTGATCAGGTTTGCTTTTTTTTTTTTTTTAAACAGTGTTAAAAATAAAATAAAATAAATAGGAAAAAAAAAAAAATTTAAAGCGCCCCCGTCCCCATGAGCTTGCGCACCAAATAAAATGCATATGTAAGTCACTCCGCCAAAATGTAACCATTATAGCTTTTAAAGCGTCGCCTATGGAGATTTTTAAGTACCGTTTGTCGACATTCCACAAGTGTGCGCAATTTTAAATCGTAACATGTTATGTATCTATATACTCGGCGTGACATAATATTTCACAATATACAAAAAAATGAGCTAACTTTACTGTTTAGTTTTTTTTTCCTACAATTGTTTTCTACAATTCAGTGAAGTGAATTTTTTCCCAAAAAATTGCGCTTGAAAGACCGCAAATACAGTGTGACAGAAAAAAATTGCAACCACCATTTTATTCTCCAGAGTCTTTGCTAAATATATATATATATATATATATATATATATATATATATGTTTGGGGGTTCTATGTAATTTTCTGGCAAAAAATACTGATTTTAACTTGTAAACAACATGTGTCAGAAATAGGCTTGGTCCTTAAGTGGTTAAAGAAATACACATGCCTCTTGATCCCACAGTTTAGCTTAAAAGTAAACCTAAAATGAAAAGGGAACTGGGGTGTTTCCAAAAAACATTTATACTCACCTAGGTGGATGCAGCATTGATATGATACCTCTACAGTGACATCAGCCAACAGTGGATTTTAGCCAGCTATTGGCTGAAAACGGGTCACAGGAGTGCAGAACAAACTGGACCACTGTAATCCATAGGAGAAGTAGGGCCAGAAAAAAGCTTTGATCATGCTTCTCCTTTAAAAAAATTGTAGAAAATGTACCTTTGTCTGGAATTCCTACTGAAAAATAGCAATGATGTTTTTGGTATTCGAAAGTACCTAGACACCCCTGGCCCTACAGCCTTATATCTGTACATCTGCAGCAAGAGATGTAAGACAATGCTGTCTCTGAATGCTAGTTTTAGGAGTTTTCAAAAACATTTTGTGATGTCACTGCTGCTTACTGTTCTTCTTGCTGGAGGCTCTAAAATGAGGAAACAAAGCCCTGCCATTACCAACATGAATACCCCCAGATACAGTGCAGAACAAGTCAGTAACAGGGTAAGATTAGCAGCAGAGAGAATACGGGCAATACTGGTGACAATTTTATTACCGCATACCTGCTCTTTCTGAGCTGCCAGAGTACAGTTCCTCTTTAACCACTTAAGCCCCGGAAGATTTTACCCCCATTCCGACCAGGGGGTTTTTGCGATTCGGCACTACGTGACTTTAACGGACAATTGCGCGGTTGTGCGACGCTGTACCTAAACGAATTTGACGTCCTTTCTTTCCCACAAACAGAGCTTTCTTTTGGTGGTATTTGATCACCTGTGCGATTTTTACTTTTTGCGCTATAAACAAAAAAAGAGCGTCAATTTTGCAAAAATAACAATATTTTTTCACATTTTTTTATATGAAATTCCCCAAAAAAAATGTAAAAATCAAAATTTTTTAACATTTTAGGCCAATTTGTTTTATGCTACATATGTTTGGTAAAAAAAATTGCAAAAAGCGTATTTTGATTGGTTTGCGCAAAAGTTATTGCGTTTACTAACTAAGGGAAATATTTTTGTCATTTTTGGTGTTTTTTTTTTTTTAACGCGTAATGGCGGCGATCTGCGATTTTTTTTGCGGTACTGCGACATTGCGGCGGACAGATCGGACCCTTGACTGACATTTTTGACACTTTTGGGGTTACCAGTGACATTACTGCAGTAATCAGTGCTAAATATATGCACTGTTACTGCAAAATGACAATGGCAGGGAAGGGGTTAACTTTATTGGGGAAGGAGGGGTTAAGTGTGTCCCTAGGGGCGTGCTTCTTACTGTGATTGGACATGGCTACTAGTGTAGGAACAGTGATCAACGGTCCTACATAGTAGAACCGTATGATCACCATTCCTACACAGGGGAGAATGACAGGCGGCTTGTTTACATCAGCCGCCTGCCTTTCTCCCTCTCCACCGGCGATCGCCGAGTGACCGGCGGACATCGGGTCCACCGGTCACATGCACGGACTTCCTAGGGAACGAGCCGGGGCGGGCGCGCGCTCGCCCGCTATTGGCTCACAAGCAAGTGACAGGCAAGTGTCGTATATATACGTCACTTTGCCTGGCCGGGGCTGACCGCCGCAATATATGTACTTGCGGCGGTCGGCAACCGGTTAATACCTTCCTGCCCACCATATGAATGTCCCCCATAACAATGCCTTGTGCTGGGGATATGGCTATATACTGTACATCCTTTTGAGAGCTAGCAGATGGTGACTTCCAATCCTGGCTGTCACTGACAGGTCATCACCTGATCAGGAACTAATCAGCATGGTTTCCAATCATAGGATTACTATGTTAGCTATGGTATTTTCTCGGCCTATATTAAAAAAGTGAGAAGGGCTTTTATTAAAACAGAATACCAAAAAAGAATTAGGCCTCATACACACTGGATGTTTTCCTAACTCTCCTAAACTCCTTTCCTCCCGGCAGCAGAGTTTTGGCAGAAAAAAACGCCTGACGCTTATAAACTTGTGTATTGAGTTTAAGCATGCTTGGGCCACTGAAATAAATTAACGCTTAAGTGCTAAATGCGCCTTACACATAGGCACATCTAGACGTGAATATATGTGCACACTGTGGGGTTTCTTTCTCCCTCTAAATGCCCCTGCCTGTAAACTCACCTAAACGCCTACAGCTGCAAGAAAAAGTATGTGAACCCTTTGGAATGATATGGATTTCTGCACAAATTGGTCATAAAATGTGATCTGATCATCATCTAAGTCACAACAATAGACAATCACAGTCTGCTTAAACTAATAACACACAAAGAATGAAATGTTGCCATGTTTTTATTGAACACACCATGTAAACATTCACAGTGCAGGTGGAAAAAGTATGTGAACCCCTAGACTAATGACATCTCCAAGAGCTAATTGGAGTGAGATGTCATCCAACTGGAGTCCAATCAATGAGATGAGATTGGAGGTGTTGGTTACAGCTGTCCTGCCCTATAAAAAACACACACCAGTTCTGGGTTTGCTTTTCACAAGAAGCATTGCCTGATGTGAATGATGCATCGCACAAAAGCGCTCTCAGAAGACCTACGATTAAGAATTGTTGACTTGCATAAAGCTGGAAAGGGTTATAAAAGTATCTCCAAAAGCCTTGCTGTTCATCAGTCCACGGTAAGACAAATTGTCTATAAATGGAGTAAGTTCAGCACTGCTGCTACTCTCCCTAGGAGTGGCCGTCCTGTAAAGATGACTGCAAGAGCACAGCGCAGACTGCTCAATGAGGTGAAGAAGAATCCTAGAGTGTCAGCTAAAGACTTACAAAAGTCCCTGGCAAATGCTAACATCCCTGTTAGCGAATCTACAATATGTAAAACACTAAACAAGAATGGATTTTATGAGAGGATACCACAGAGGAAGCCACTGCTGTCCAAACAAAACATTGCTGCACGTTTGCAGTTTGCACAAGAGCACCTGGATGTTCCACAGCAGTGCTGCCAAAATATTCTGTGGACAGAATAAGAAAAAGAGGCACAGCACACCAACATCAAAACCTCATCCCAACTGTGAAGTATGGTGGTGGGGGCATCACGGTTTGGGGCTGCTTTGCTGCGTCAGGGCCTGGACGGATTGCTATCATCGAAGGAAAAATGAATTACCAGGTTTATCAAGATATTTTGCAGGAGAACTTAAGGCCATCTGTCTACCAGCTGAAGCTCAACAGAAGATGGGTGTTGCAACAGGACAATGACCCAAAGCATAGAAGTAAATCGACAACAGAATGGCTTAAACAGAAGAAAATACGCCTTCTGAAGTGGCCCAGTCAGAGTCCTGACCTCAACCCGATTGAGATGCTGTGGCATGACCTCAAGAAAGCAATTCACACCAGACATCCCAAGAATATTGCTGAACTGAAACAGTTCTGTAAAGAGGAATGGTCAAGAATTACTCCTGACTGTTGTGCACGTCTGATCTGCAACTACAGGAAACGTTTGGTTGAAGTTATTGCTGCCTATGGAGGTTCAACCAGTTATTAAATCCAAGGGTTCACATACCTTTTCCACCTGCACTGTGAATGTTTACATGGTGTGTTCAATAAAAACATGGCAACATTTCATTCTTTGTGTGTTATTAGTTTAAGCAGACTGTGATTGTCTATTGTTGTGACTTAGATGATGATGAACAGATCACATTTTATGACCAATTTGTGCAGAAATCCATATCATTCCAAAGGGTTCACATACTTTTTCTTGCAGCTGTATGTGTGCATGACACATAGGCTGACATGCAGGGGTGTTTAGAGGCAGGGAAAAAAAAGCCTGACAGCTCAAGAAGCAGCAGAAAATGTGCCCAATTTGCACAAGGCCTTTAATGTCCTTAAAAATGATCATGCTGCTAAAATTGCCTGAAACTCTGGGCATAAATGATCCCTAGATACCGTACTTAAAGCAGAACTATACTCACCACAGCTCCAGTGATGCGGCGTCACTGGGCCTCCAGGTCTCGATCATTGGCCATTTTCTTTGGGGGAAAACATGGATTGACAGGGATGATGTTACTCCTGCGCATGCGTGGGAATTCAGTTAGATTCAGCATTGCCGAATTTGTGTGCAGCTCAATGTACAAGGGCAGACAGGCAGGTAAATAACTTTTTTTTTTCACTTTGGATAGAACAAGGGAGGGTTATAACCCCTGTCAGATTTTTTTCACCATTTGAGTCCCATTGCAGAGCTTTCTCTTTACTTCCTGACCAGAGCCAGACAGGAAGTGAGAGGAAATCCCTGGAAATGATGTAATTTATTTGGGACCCCCAACCAGTGTCCTTATTGGAAAATGTCCCCTCTAGTACTTTTTCTAGGGACAACACAAAATTTGGGATTTTCTTTTACTTTCTTTTAGTTTTAATGATAATGGTAAACAGGACAAATAGAGAGAGTGAATCACAGACAGCAAAAAAAAAAAAAAAACTGGCAAAGGTTCTAATTCCTCTCCACTCTTTACAAAACTAAAAAAAAAGTTTTGCCTTTAGTTATACTTTAAAGAGTAACTACGCTTTTGTTAGTAAAAAAATTCTCCCTGGGTCAACTATATACATTGCAAGGATTTTAACAGACGTTGTTGCAGATTTCTACCTTTTGTTATTCTGAAGAAATAGCTGTCTGTCTGTGACCATGTGCAAAATGAATGTGAATGGGAGTATTTTTCTAATTATCAATTAGCTGCTGCACTTGCAGGGTTCTAACGAATAAAGTGGTCTACATCTCTTTAGATGTGATTTTTCTTTGGCAGTATCTTACCAAAAAAAGAGATTTTTGACCTACCGTAAAATCCATTTCTCTGATGTTCATTGATAGACACAGCTCCTGATATTCATAACCATTGGGTTATACTGTCCCCTACAGGAGTAGGACACTAGGCAGAAAATAATTCTGGCTACACCCATGGGCTGTACCAGGGGGTATAATCCCTCTCTCTGCTATAGTCACTCAGTTTTATTACAAGCAGTGTCAGCGAAATTATAACTCCACAGAGGGGTGGGTGCTATGTCCTTCAATGAACATCAGAGAAATGGATTTTACGGTAACTCAAAAATCCCATTTTCCCTTTCGTTCATTGACGGACACAGCTCCTGATATTCATCACCATTAGGACGTCCCAAAGCAGTGTTAAACATGAGGAGTGGGAACAAAAAAAAATCCCAAAGCTAAACATTAGCTAACAGGCAACAGGAGCTCAACCAAACAATTGGAGCCCATCTGAAAAAACACACCCTCAAAGAGGTCCTCTTAAACTGCCGCCTGCAAAACCTTGCGGCCAAAAGAAGCATCCGCAGATGCCAACATATCCACTTTATAAAACTTTGTAAAAGTGGGCACCAACGAACAGGTGGCCGCCTTGCAAACCTGCGTCACTGACGTCTGATGAGGGAAAGCTCAGGAGGCACTAAGCGCCCTAGTAGAGTGCGCCTTGACAGGAAAAGGAGGAACCTGACCCCTGATGGAATAGACCTGAACCACCGTCTGTCTGATCCATCTGAAAATGATCGTAGAGGAAGCGGACAACCCTGACTTCCTGAAAGACTCCATAGCTGCCAGTTACACCCTAATGTCCCGGACCACATCCAAAGCAATCTACGTAATTTTCTTCGGATGTTTAGGCCTGGGAACCAGGGAAGGTAACACAATATCTTCATTCAAATGAAAATCAGAGACAGCCTTTGGAAGGAATGAAGGACAGGGGTGAAGAACCACCTTATCCCTGATAATCACCAGGTAAGCAGAACGACAGGATAGCGCCGCCAGTTCCGACACCCTGTGCACCACATTAAGATCACAAGGCGGCAACAGAACCCATACTGGAGGAACCAAATGTCGGACACCCTGAAGAAAGGTACGCACCAGGGAGTGTGTGGCCAAAGGACGGTGAAAGAAGACCACCAAAACCGACACCTGGCCCTTCATGGTACTCAAGGCCAATTTCTGATCAACCCCCCGTTGAAGGAAGGTCAAGATCCGAGCCACCGAGAAGCAGCAAAGAAGAACCCTTAAGAGACTCACACCATGCAATGTACGTCTTTCATGTATGATGGTATATTTCCTAGCTTTCAACAGTGTAGGAATCACAGACTCAGATAAACCCCTATCCTTCAGCACCTGGCGTTCAACAGCCAAGCCGTCAAAGCAGGAAGATTGGTCCTTGGGACAGCAGATCCTCCCTGAGAGGAAGCTGCCAAGGAACGTCGGCGAACAGCTGCACCATATCAGCGTACCAAGCCCGGTGAAGCCAGTCCAGAGCCACTATGATGAAAGGAATCCCTTCAGCCTCGATCATGTGTAGAAGTTTGGGCAGAAGCTTAAGAGGAGGGAAGGCGTAAATCAGATGATCCTGACCCCACGGGGCCACCAGCGCGTCTGTGGTGTCCGCCAGAGGATCCCTTGACCAAGCCACAAACCTCTGCACCTTTCTGTTGAGCCGAGATGCCAACAGATCCACCTTGGGGGTGCCCCACTAGAGACACAGCTGATGAAACACCTCCGGATGAAGGGACCACGCTCCATGGTCCAACACCTGCTGACTGACAGGTAATCTGCCTACCAATTTTCCACCCCGGGAATGTGTACTGCAGAGAGGGCTGGAACAAACCATTCTGCCCACCTTAGAATGCTGGCTACCTCCAGAGCCACCAGGACACTTCTTGTGCCCCCCTGGTGATTGACATAAGGCACGGCCATGGCATTGTCCAATTGAATGTGCACTGGACAACCCTTAAGACGATCCGTGCAATGATCCAGACACAGTCGGATCGCTCGGAGTTCCAAGACATTGATCGGGAGTCTGGACTCTTCCAGCGTCCAGATCCCCTGAGCAGAATGCTTGCCGAGGATGCCTTCCCAGCTAGACAGGCTGGCATCCTTGATGACCACTGACCAATACAAGGGGAGGAAGGATTTTCCCAGCCGAAGCTCCGGAGAATGAAGCCACCATATCAGGGACTCCTTTGTGCCCCGACTCAGCCGGATCTGATTGTCCAGAGACTGCGGAGTCTTGTCCCATTTGGTCAGAATTTCCCTTTGTATGGAACTGTGCAAACAGAATCGCCTCAAGGGTAGACACCATCAAGCCCAGCACCCACATGCAAGTCCGGAGGGATGACCATTTGTTAGACAGCAGGAGACGAATTGCAGCCTGCATTTTCTGGAGTTTTTCCAGAGGAAGGAGCACTCTGGCTAAAGCCGAATCCAGAAACATGCCCAGATAGTCCAGCTTTGTGGACAGAACCAGAGCAGACTTCTGAAAATTTAGAATCCAGTTGAACTCCCGCAGAGTTCGTATTGTGGTCTCCAGATTCTCCACCAGAGCAGAGGGAGACTCCGCTCGCAGAAGGAGATCATCAAAATGGCCCAGTGCCATGATCCCCCGTTGGCGTAGTAAAGCTAGAACTGGGGCTAACACTATGTATAGACCCGAGGAGCAGTTGCGAGACCAAAGGGTAACGCCACAAACTGATAATGCTCCTCTCCCACACCAAAGCGGAGAAAACGCTGGGGACTGGCATATATTGGAATGTGAAGGTAGGCATCCTTGATATCAATATAGGCGAGGAAATCCCCCTGATGCAGGGATGCCACCACCATTCAAATGGACTCTATTCTGAACTTCTGTACCCGCACAAAGCAGTTTAGTGCTTTGAGGTCCAGGATTGGACGCACTTTGCCTTCCTTCCTGGGAACTGTCAACAGGTTTGAGTAAAAACCCTGAAAACATTCCGAGGTCGGAACTGGCACAATCACCCCTTGAAGGAACAGGTCTTGTACCGCCCCAAACAGGCCCTGTAAGCGGTCTGGGGACAGGCGCAAGTTGGAAGGAAAAACCTTGCCTGGGGACAAGCGCAAAACTCGTTCTTGTAGCCGGACCAAATGACTTTGTGGACCCACTTGTCTAGCACTTGGGAAGTCCACGGGTCCGGAAACCAGCCAAGACCTCCCCCCCACCCCCGATACGGGTCAGGGCGCACCTTCATCCAGAAGGAGCCTTGTTCACGGGTCTGGAGAAGCCTGAGCTTGGCTTGCCAGACCATGTTTATTTGGATCCTCTAGAATAGGCCCTGAAAGGCTTTGAGCCTTTGTCAGTCGACCCTGAGGGACGAAAAAACGTCTTATGAGCTGAAAAGGAAGCGACGAGGTTCCTTGCCCTTAGTGGAAGAAAAGCACTCTTCCCCCCTGTGAGACCTTTAATGATGTCATCCAGGGTAGCTCCATACAGGTGATCTCCTTGAAAAGGAAGATCAGTCCAGGCCTTCTTTGAAGTCTGATCCACAGACCAGCACTTGAGCCAAAAGACACGTGGAAGGAACACTGCCAAAACAGATAGATGAGCCATCAGGGGAGCCGCATCCAAAGAGGCATCACAGATAAACTGCAGGCCACCCCTCCCCCCCCCTCCTGGTCACAGTGTAGGAGCTTAGCCCACTTGGTCAGAGTTTGCGACACTAGAGCAATGGTGAATACCGGCCCCCCTGCCGAACCAGCCAGAGTGTACATAGTGCGGGCCACAGCCTTCGCCTTTCGGTCAGCCGGATCCTTAAAGGCCGGGGACTTTTTAACCGCAATCATGGTTGCCTTGTTTAATCTGGAAACCTGAGGGTCCACCACCAGTGGCACAGTCCACTTCTTAAGAAGGGACTCCTCATAGGGGTAACCCCTAGTATAGCGCTTAGGGACCCCATGGGGACACTTTGGTTTTCCCCACTCTTTAGCGACAATTCTGTCATAATAGGCAGGGAAAGGAAACGCCTTTGCCGCTTTGAATGGTTTGTGAGTGCCAAAGGGCACCTGCCCCTCTGTCGCAGCTTCAGTTGCGTGCTCCATCTTCAGGGACTCACGCACAGATACAAACAGTGCATCCACCAGCACCTTTTTGAGCATGGTTGCAGACATGGAGGAACCATCCTCACTATCAGAGGATTCCAGGCTCGTGGTTGCAGACCCAGCGGGGTGACCCACATCCACAGCGGCCAAATCAGAATCAGGATCTCATGAGACAGATGAGGCAGGGGAAGGCGGGGGACGCTTTTTGCTAGCCCGTCCCCTGCAAGCCACCTCCACCCAGGACACAAGGGACTCCAGGACAGCCACAGAAAGTGAAAACACTACTAAAGGACAACCCCCACCATGCTGGCAGCAGCACCCGGTCGGCAGGCACAAAGCACCAAGCGATCCTCAGCAGAAAGCGAGAGGACTCCACCAGACTCACCACCCACAGAAACCTTCAACCACCAGAAGAATCTGCACTACACTTTCGGCGATCAGGAAGTAAAATGATCTAGGGGTCAGCGCCAGGGGATGAGGAGGGGCTCCCACCGTCAAAATCACCCCCAGAGGACTCCGCTGTCATGGCCGCCGCTATTTCCAATGGCAAACCACAACAAAATGGCCGCCAGACAACACAAACATGGCCACCGTGTATAGAATCACACAGGCTACAATAAAATGGCGGCCCCACGCGGCAGCACAAGGCTTACAGGGACCCAGGAGGGAGATCAGGCATCAAGGACAAATTCAGGCAGGACAGGGGGCCCTGGCAGGAGCCCCCACTATGTACAATCCCCCCTAACACACAGTCAATTGTCCTGTCGCCAGCGGCGCACCCCCACAGCCCCCATCGCCAGTTAGAGCCCTGTCCCCATTCCAGGAAAGTGGCCAGACCACCAGAACAGCCCCAGTGTGGTGGGGGGGGCAGGATAAGGGACTTGGCAAAAATGGCCCACGTCCAGCCCGAAAACCTCCAGGAGGAGAGGGGGACAGCTACTCACCATACCAAGAACCAGACAGGCACCGGCTCCAGATAGAACCCCTCTCCATCGAAATGGGGGGGCTGTCAGTCAGGAGGAACGATGCGACTTGGGCCTAGACCTGGTCGTATGCGACCTCTCGAGGCGTTTAACTCGCAGGCCAGCCCCCGTCCAATAGGGCTATTTTACGACCGACCTAGCGTGGAGCTGGGGTCCAGTGACCATTGGATCTAGATTACCCAGGCCGTCGCCCAGTCTGGCAGTTGATTGTAGATCTCACAGGAAAAAATCCAGGAGGAAAAAAATTTCTATCTACAAAATTGTGCCAGGACCAAAGATCCCAGCAAGGAAATAGGTCCTTACTCCTGATTAGGCAGAAACAACTGAGTGGCTATAACAGAGAGAGGGAGTATACCCCCTTGGACTGCTCATGGGTGTAGCCAGAATTCTTTTCTGCCTAGTGTCCCACTCCTGAAGAGGGCTGTATAACCCAAAGGTTATGAATATCAGGAGCTGTGTCCATCAATGAATGAAAGAGAAAAGACATTTTTGTTGCAGGGGGTGCCCAAAATCCAACTTGTATCTTAGTGCAGACTTTCCATACTTATGGGAAAATCAATAAGCCAATCACACAAGCGGGAAATTACTTTTCTGGGGGGTATTCTGTACACCATCTGTGTACAGAACACCCCACAGAAAAATTGTTTCCTGCTTGTGTGATTGGCTTACTGATTTTCCCAGAAATCTGCCATAGTGCATTGCATTTTACAGAGAATTAAAGAGCTGAAGATTGAAATGGAAATGTAATTTTTAAAGTGGATGTAAAACCAGGTTTTTGCATTCTATGCATTCAGGTAAAAAGCCAGAGTGTAGCAGCCCCCTCTCAGCCCTGGAACTCCCCTCCTTATTGGCTGAGACAGCAGCGTGGTGCCATTGGCTCCCACTGCTGTCAATCAAAGCCAGTAAGCCAATGAGGAGAGAAAGGGGGCAGGGCAGGGCTTGGCAAGGCTGCGGCCCCGTGTCTGAATTGGCCCAGGGAGCAGTGGCTCCGTTATGGTGCCCCTATAGCAAGCTGCTTGCTGTAGGGGCACTCAACTATACAAAGATACAGATCTTCTGCTATGGGGCTGGAGAAAGTAAACAATGTACTACAGGTGAAGAGATTTTAGAGGAAGAGGAAGTGATGTCAGAAGGAAGGACAGAGTGGGTGAACCAAAGGGACAAGAGCACAGAGCCCAGAAGCTTAGGCCTTCTCTTAATTTCATTTTTTAATGGAGTGGAGTGCAGTGACTAAGGTGTTGGGGAGCATGGGAGAAGGGAGGGTGCAGTGACAAAGGGTTGAGTGACATGGGGGAAGGGAGATGGCAGAGACAAATGTACTACATGAACTGGGTATGGGGGGTGACAAGGGTGCCTGAAGGGAAGCTTTTTTGACCAGGAGTAGGTCACAGATGATCTAAGGTAAGTAGAGGGGTTATAGTTAGCATGTTTCATTATGATTAATAAATAATAAACCTCCAACAAATTAAATCTAAACTGCCTCATATATGTTTGAATGCTTAACAATATGTTTCAAGACCTTTCAGATTTGAATAAGTCGGAAGCTATTATTAAAATAGCTCACATTTTTGTAAATATTTTATTATATCTTTTCTTGTGACAATCCTGAAGAAATGACACTTTGCTACAATGTAAAGTAGTGAGTGTACAGCTTGTATAACAGTGTAAATTTGCTGTCCCCTCAAAATAACTCAACACACAGCCATTAATGTCTAAACCGCTGGCAACAAAAGTGAGTGCACCCCTAAGTGAAAATGTCCACATTGGGCCCAATTAGCCATTTTACCTCCCCGATGTCATGTGACTCATTAGTGGTGCAAGGTCTCAGGTGTGAATGGGGAGCAGGTTTGTTAAATTTAGTGTTATCGCTCTCACTCTCTCATACTGGTCACTGGAAGTTTAAAATGGCACCTCATGGCAAAGAACTCTCTGAGGATCTAAAAAAAAGAATTGTTGCTCTACATAAAGATAGCCTAGGCTATAAAAAGATTGCCAAGACCCTAAAACTGAGCTGCAGCAGGGTGGCCAAGACCATACAGCAGTTTAACGGGACAGGTTCCACTAAGAACAGGCCTCGCCATGGTCGACCAAAGAAGTTGAGTGCACGTACTCAGTGTCATATCCAGAGGTTGTCTTTGGGAAATAGACGTATGAGTGCTGCCAGCATTTCTGCAGAGGTTGAAAGGGTGGGGTTCAGCCTGTCAGTGCTCAGACCATACACCGCACACTGCATCAAGTTGGTCTGCATGACTGTCATCCCAGAAGGAAGCCTCTTCTAAAGATGATGCACAAAAAGGCCCGCAAACAGTTTACTGAAGACAACCAGACTAAAGACATGGATTACTGGAACCATGTCCTGTGGTCTGATGACACCAAGATAAACTTTTTTGGTTCAGATAGTGTCAAGCATGTGTGGGGCGTCAACCAGGTGAGAAGTACAAAGACAAGTGTGTCTTGCCTACAGTCAAGCATGGTGGTGGGAATGTCATGGTCTGATGCTGCATGAGTGCTGCCGACACTGGGGAGCTACAGTTCATTGTGGGAATCATGGATGCCAACATGTACTGTGACATACTGAAGCAGAGCATGATTCTCTCCCTTGGGAGACTGGGCCACAGGGCAGTATTCAAACATGACCTCAAACACATCTCCAAGACAACCACTGCCATGCTAAAGAAGCTGAGGGTAAAGGGGATGGGCTGGCCAAGCATGTCTCCAGACCTAAACCCTATTGAGCATCTTTGGGGCATCCTCAAACGGAAGGTGGAGGAGTGCAAGGTCTCTAACATCCACCAGCTCCGTGATGTCCTCATAGAGGAGTGAAAGAGGACTCCAATGGCAGCCTGTGAAGCTCTGGTGAACTCCATGCCCAGGAGGGTTAAGGCAGTGCTGGAAAATAATGGTGGCAACACAATATATTGACGCTATGGGCCCATTTTGGACATTTTAAATTTTAACATTTAAAATTTTAACTGCAGCCCAGTTTCAGGGTCTTGGCAATCTTCTTATAGCCTAGGCCAGTGATGGCGACCCTTGGCAACCCCAGATGTTTTGGACCTACTGTACATTTGCCATGATGCTCAACTACACTGCAGAGTGTATGAGCATCAAGGGAGATGTAGTTCCAAAACATCTGGGGTGCCAAGGTTTTGCCATCACTGGCCTAGGCTATCTTTATGTACAGCAACAATTATTTTTTCAGATTCTCAGAGAGTTCTTTGCCATGAGGTGCCATGTTAAACTTCTAGTGACCAGTATGAGAGTGAGAGCGATAACACAAAATTTAACAAACCTGCTCCCCATTCACACCTGAGACCTTGTAACACTAACGATTTACATTACATCGGGGAGATAAAATGGCTAATTGGGCCCAATTTGGACATTTTCACTTAGGGATGTAACCACTTTTGTTGCCAGCGGTTTAGACGTTAATGGCTGTGTGTTATTTTGAGAGAACAGCAAATTGACACTGTTATACAAGCTGTACACTCACTGCTTTACATTGTAGCAAAGTGTAATTTCTTCAGTGTTGTCACATGGAAAGATATAATAAAATATTTACAAAAATGTGAGGGGTGAACTCACCTGTATATGAGATACTGTAGATATAATTGCCATGTGATTGATTTTAACTTAAATTCCAGATTAATTAAATGTGAAGTGTCCTGTGATAATTTTAAAACCTCTCACAGTTTACAATCCTAATACGTTTGACTTTTGAAAAATAGTGCAATATGTGTGTTTTATAGAAAATCGCTGATAATGACAACTCTCATGTACTGGATTGTTACTAGATTTTCATGAAATTATTGTTTTTTTGTAAAACATATATTGCATTATAAATAATGTTTCTCTCCTCTATTTTAACACGTGCATTTTAAATAAGCCCCACCTTTGTTCACAGCTACATCCACTGTTTATCACCCTATATGTCTTCCTCAGTTTGACATCTCTGGACAGATAGAGTGGTTATGCTGTTGGAACTTGGATTTGCCATGCAGTCAAGTAATTCATTATAATGCACAAATGTATAGGTACAGTGGTTATCGAACGTTTGGGCACCCCAGGTAAAAATTTGTATTAATGTGCATAAAGAAGCCAAGGAAAGATGGAAAAATCTCCAAAAGGCATCAAATTACAGATTAGACATTCTTATAATATGTCAACAAAAGTTAGATTTTATTTCCATCATTGACACTTTCAAAATTACAGAAGATATAAAAATGGTGTTTGCAAAAGTTTGGGCACCCTGCAGAATTTATAGCATGCACTGCCCCCTTTGCAAGGCTGAGACCTGCCAGTGCCATGGATTGTTCTCAATCATCGTCTGGGAAGACCAGGTCATGTCAATCTCAAAGGTTTTAAATGCCCAGACTCATCTGACCTTGCCCCAACAATCAGCACCATGGGGTCTTCTAAGCAGTTGTCTAGAAACCTGAAACTGAAAATAGTTGACGCTCACAAAGCTGGAGAAGGCTATAAGAAGATGTCAATATCCTCTGTTTGGAATGTAATTAAGAAATGGCAGTCATCAGGAACAGTGGAAGTTAAAGCAAGATCTGGAAGACCAAGAAAAATATCAGACAGAACAGCTCGCAGGATTGTGAGAAAAACAATTCAAAACCCACGTTTGACTGCACGATCCCTCCAGAAAGATCTGGCAGACACTGGAGTTGTGGTACACTATTCCACTATAAAGAGATACTTGTACAAATATGGTCTTCATGGAAGAGTCATCAGAAGAAAACCTCTTCTACGTACTCACCACAAAAATCAGCGTTTGAACTTTGCAAATGAACATATAGACAAGCCTGATGCATTTTGGAAACAAGTTCTGTGGACCGATGAGGTTAAAATCAAACTTTTTGGCCGGAATGAGCAAAGGTACGTTTGGAGAAGGGGCACAGAATTTAATGAAAAGAACCTCTGTCCAACTGTTAAGCATGGGGGTGGATCAATCATGCTTTGGGGTTGTATTGCAGCCAGTGGCACAGGGAACATCTCATGAGTAGAAGGAAAAATGGATTCAATAAAATTTCAGCAAATTTTGGATGGTAACTTGATGCCATATGTGAAAAAGCTGAAGTTAAAGAGAGGATGACTTCTACAAATGTATAATGATCCTAAACACACCTCGAAATCCACGGGGCATTACATTAAAAAAGGCGTAAACTGAAGGTTTTGCCATGGCCTTCACAATCTCCTGACCTCAACAGAATTGAAAATCTGTGAATAGACCTTAAAAGAGCAGTGCGTGACAGACAGCCCAGAGACTGGTGACTGAGATTGTACACTGACTGAGGGTGTAGTGTAGTACCTGAGTACCTGTGAGTACCTGTTACTACCTGAGTATCTGCGAGTACCTGAGTATCTGTGAGTACCTGAGTATCTGTGAGTACCTGAGTACCTGTGAGTATCTGTGAGTACCTGAGTACCTGTGAGTACCTGAGTATCTGGGAGTATCTGTGAGTACCTGAGTACCTGTGAGTACCTGTGAGTACCTGTGAGTACCTGAGTATCTGGGAGTATCTGTGAGTACCTGTGAGTACCTGAGTATCTGGGAGTATCTGTGAGTACCTGAGTACCTGTGAGTACCTGAGTATCTGTGAGTATCTGTGAGTACCTGAGTATCTGTGAGTACCTGTGAGTACCTGAGTACCTGTGAGTACCTGAGTACCTGTGAGTACCTGAGTATCTGGGATTACCTGTGAGTACCTGAGTATCTGGGAGTATCTGTGAGTACCTGAGTATCTGTGAGTACCTGAGTATCTGTGAGTACCTGAGTATCTGGGAGTACCTGTTACTACCTGAGCGTTGTGCGTCTGACCGGGCTGTGCGACTCGGGGTTGTGCGTCTGACCGGGCTGTGCGACTCGGGGTTGTGCGTCTGACCGGGCTGTGCGATCGGGGTTGTGCGTCTAACCGGGCTGTGCGACTCAGTGTTGTGCGTCTGACCGGGCTGTGAGACTCAGTGTTGTGCGTCTGACCGGGCTGTGCGACTCGGTGTTGTGCGTCTGACCGGGCTGTGCGACTCGGTGTTGTGCGTCTGACCGGGCTGTGCGACTTAGTGTTGTGCGTCTGACCGGGCTGTGCGACTCAGCATTGTGCGTCTGACCGGGCTGTGCGACTCAGCGTGGTGCGTCTGACCGGGCTGTGCAAATCAGCGTTGTGCGTCTGACCGGGCTGTGCGACTCAGCGTTGTGCATCTGACTGGGCTGTGCGACTCGGTGTTGTGCATCTGACCGGGCTGTGCGACTCGGTGTTGTGCGTCTGACCGGGCTGTGCGACTTAGTGTTGTGCGTCTGACCGGGCTGTGCGACTTAGTGTTGTGCGTCTGACCGGGCTGTGCGACTTAGTGTTGTGCGTCTGACCGGGCTGTGCGACTTAGTGTTGTGCGTCTGACTGGGCTGTGCGACTGAGGGTTGTGCGTCTGACCGGGCTGTGCGACTCAGTGTTGTGCGTCTGACCTGGCTGTGAGATTGTGAGTGTTGTGCAACTGAGTGTCAAGTGAGTGGAGCGGAATACCAGAGGGTGAGAAGGTAGCGTTAGGAAGCCAGGAAATAGCCACATAGGATAGGCTTAAATTACTGAATCCCCATTAGATTAGATTAGTAGGTACAATGCCCGGCGGGTGTGGAGATGCGACTCAGTGTACATCTTGTGATATGTATGCGTTCCTCGGTCATGCGATCGAAGGCGAATACAAATGTGCAAAATGTGAGCACGTTGCTTCCCTGGAAGCTCAGGTCCTGAATCTAGGGAAGCAGCTGGCAACACTGAGACGAATGTCCATGCCGGAGGAGAGCCAGGATTGTACCAATCAGGTGCAGGCAGGGGTCTGCACAGAGGTGGGCGGAGTATCGGAGGTGCAGGCATCAGAGCAGAGTAGAGGGGTGACAGTTAGGAGGGGTAGAAGGGAACAAGGCAAGGAGGCTGATCCTGGGCTGGAGCACCCCAATAGATACGCCCCGTTGTGTGATGTTGGGGAAACCAGTCAGGGACCAGCATTGCTGGAGCAGAGCGACGCCCCTAGCTGCCAGGGGAAGAACTCCTCCAGTGAGGCTGGGAGAAAGGGAAAGGAAAGACAGGTGCTGGTGGTAGGGGACTCAATCATTAGAAGGGCAGACAGTGTAATCTGTGACCAAGACCGTGTGCGCCGAACAGTCTGTTGTTTGCCGGGCGCTCGGGTTCGGCACATAGCGGATCGGGTGGACAGATTATTGGGTGGGGCTGGGGAAGACCCAGCTGTCATGGTACACGTGGGTACCAATGACATAGGCAGAGGAAGACGGAGAGTCCTAAACGATTTCAGGGACTTAGGCGCTAAGTTGAGGACTAGGACCTCCAAGGTAATATTTTCCGAAATACTACCTGTACCTCGAGCCACACCAGAGAGGCAGCGGGAGATTAGGGAAGTTAACGAGTGGCTGAGGAGCTGGTGTAGTAAGGAGGGTTTCGGGTTCCTGGAGAACTGGGCCGACTTCTCAGTCGGTCACCGGCTCTTTGGTAGGGACGGATTGCACCTAAATGGGGTGGGTGCAGCCGTACTGGGTGCGAGGATGGCCAAAGAGTTAGAGGGGCTTTTAAACTAGGGAATGGGGGGGAGGGTACAGATGTAGAATTACCCAGTGGAAAGCAAGTTTCAGAGGGCAGAAATGGGGGCATTAGCGATAGGGTGTGCGGAGCTCCTATACCCAGGGTGGGTATGGGGAAAAATCAAGAGAGCAGCCTAAAAACATCAAAAGAGGATAAATATAACCGATCAAAATTACGAGGTTTGTATACCAATGCCAGAAGCCTGGCCAACAAGATGGGAGAGCTGGAGCTGCTGATATTTGAGGAGGACTTAGATTTTGTGGGGATAACTGAGACTTGGTTTGACAGCTCTCATGACTGGATGGCGTCCATTCAGGGGTATTCCCTTTATCGCAGAGATAGAGAAAGTAAAAAAGGGGGAGGGGTATGTTTGTATATTAAGAACAGTATACAGGTAAATATGAGGGATGATATTAATAATGGAGCTATGGACGAGGCAGAATCCCTATGGGTAGAGCTTCAAAGGGAAGGCACGGCGGGGAAGGTAATATTGGGCGTATGCTATAGGCCCCCCAACCAGAGGGAGGAGGGTGAGGCGGACCTCATGTTACAGATAGGATTGGCAGCAAGGATGGGAAATGTCATTATAATGGGGGACTTTAATTATCCGGATATAGACTGGGCAGAAGGAACCGCACACTCAGCCAAGGCTCGGCAGTTCCTAAATGTTTTGCAGGACAATTTCATGGGTCAGATGGTGAATGCACCGACAAGAAGCGATGCGGTACTTGACCTACTGATTACCAACAATACAGACCTGATCACGGATATAGAAATACGGGACAACTTAGGGAACAGTGACCATAGGTCAATTGGTTTCAGTATTAATTACAGTAATAGGAAACACAAGGGTAATATAAGGACGCTGAATTTCACAAGAGCCAATTTCCCTAAACTGCGCTCGCTGCTAGAAAATATCAAATGGGATAGAACCCTGGGAACAAAGAACACGGAGGAAAAATGGGAGTGCTTCAAGAGCATACTTAACAAGGGAGTGGGCCAGTGCATTCCACAGGGAAATAAATTTAAAAGAGCAAAACTAAACCCTGGGTGGCTAAACTCCAACATTAAAATGTATATTAGAGCTAAAGAAAAGGCCTTCAAAAAATACAAGACTGAGGGGTCATTGGCAGCATTTAAGCACTACAAAGAGTGTAATAAGAAATGTAAAGATGAAATCAGGGCGGCTAAAATAGAACACGAGAGACATATAGCGGAGGAGAGCAAAAAGAACCCCAAGAAGTTCTTTAAGTATATAAACAGTAAGAAAGCCAGGCCAGAGCACATTGGCCCCATAAAAGATGATAAAGGAAAAATGGCCACTGAGGACAGAGAAAAGGCGGAAGTGTTAAATAATTTCTTTTCTTCAGTCTTCACAAAGGAATCGGGGGGCTACACGAAACCCGCTTGTAAGGCCGAACTAAATAATACACCTCAGGAAGTGCCGCCATGGCTAACAGAGGATAGACTTAGAGCTAAACTAGAGAAACTTAACATAAATAAATCCCCGGGACCGGATGGCTTGCACCCGAGGGTTCTTAATGAGCTCAGCCAGGTGATTGCCAGACCATTATTCTTGATCTTTAAGGATAGTTTACAGACGGGTATGGTGCCAGCTGATTGGAAAAAAGCCAACGTGGTACCAATATTTAAAAAGGGGCCGAGATATATCCCGGGTAACTATAGGCCGGTCAGCCTAACATCAGTAGTCTGCACAACAGGCTTGGCAGTGGCATGCAATGCCAAGCCGCCGCAAGCAAAGCCAACAGAATACTGGGATGTATAAAAAAGGGGATTCACTCCAGAAATAAAGAGATTATTCTCCCGCTCTACAAGACTCTGGTCCGGCCACATCTGGAGTATGCTGTCCAGTTCTGGGCACCGGTCCGCAGGAAGGATGTGCTGGAACTGGAGAAAGTCCAGAGGAGGGCAACAAAAATAATTAGGGGAATGGAGGACATCGGCTATGAGGAAAGACTACAAGCACTGAACCTATTCTCTCTGGAGAAGAGACGATTGAGGGGGGATATGATATCAATGTACAAATACTGTACTGGCGACCCTAGCATAAGGAACAAACTATTCAGAGAAAGGGAATACAATAAGACACGTGGCCACTCACTAAAACTTGAGGAAAGGCGGTTTAACCTTAAAGTGCGTAAGGGGTTCTTCACTGTAAGAGCGGTAAGGATGTGGAATTCTCTTCCACAAGCAGTCGTATCAGCGGGGAGCATAGATAGTTTCAAAAAACTATTAGATGTACACCTTAACCACTTGCCTACAGTGCACTTTCACCCCCTTCCTGCCCAGACTGATTTTCAGCTTTCAGCGCTCTCACACTTTGACTGAGAATTACTCAGTCATGCAGCACTGTACCCATACAAAAATTGTGTCCTTTTTTTCACACAAATAGAGCTTTCTTTTGATGGTATTTGATCAATACTGGGTTTTTTATTTTTTGTGCTATAAATAAAAAAAGACTGAAAATATCGTGAAAAAACGCATTTTTCTTTGTTTCTGTCATAAAATTTTGCAAATTAGTCATTTTTCTTCACAAATTTTGGCCAAAATTTATACTGCTACTTATCTTTGGTAAAAATAACCCAAGTAAGTGTATATTATTTGGTCTTTGTGAAAGTTATAGAGTCCACAAGTTATGGTGCTATTCATTGAAAATTGATCACACTTGATCACACCTGATGTACTGAAGGCCTATCTCATTTCTTGAGACACTAAAAGGTCAGGAAAGTACAAATACCCCCCAAATGACCCCTTTTTGGAAAGTAGACATTCCAAGGTATTTAATAAGGGGCATGATGAGTTTTTTGAAGTTGTAATTTTTTCCCACAATGCTTTGCAAAATGAAGATTTTTTTTTTTTTATTTTTTTTTTTTTTACAAATTGCCGTATTAACAGGTTATTTCTCTCACACAGCACATGTATACTTGCAACTACACCCCAAAACACATTCTACTACTCTGCCTGAGTATGGCGATACCACATGTGTGAGACTTTTTCACAGCCTGGCCACATACAGAGGCCTAACATCCGAGAAGCAGCGTCCGGCATTCTAGGAGCACAAATTACACATATCATTTCCTGACAACCTATCGCACTTTTGAAGGCCCTGGAGCACCAGGACAATGGAAACCCCCATAAAATGACCCCATTTTGGAAAGCAAACAGCCCAACGTATAATTTTTGAGGCATAATGAGTCTTTTGAATATGTCATTTTTTTCCACAAGTTTTTGGAAAATGTGGAAAGAAAATGAAAACACATTTTTTTTACACAAAGCTGTCCATTTATGCAATATTTCTAACACATCGCATGTACATAGCAAAACTTGCACCCCAAAATACATTCTGCTATTCCTCCTGAGTATGGCGATACCACATGTGTAACACTTTTTCACAGCCTGGCCACATACATAGGCCTCACATCCAAGTAGCGCTTTACACAAAGTTGTCCATTTATCCACTTTAAGACTGGGCCTATTTTTGACACTTGGTGTTTACAAGCTAAAATAATTTTTTTTGCTAGAAAACTACTTTGAACCCCCAAACATTATATATTTTTTTTTAGCAGAGACCCTAGAGAATAAAATGGAGATTGTTGCAATATTTTTTATCACACCATATTTGCGCAGCAGTCTTCCAAATGCGATTTTTTTGAAAAAAATTCACTTTTTTGAACTAAAAAATAAGAAAACAGTAAATTTAGCCCAATTTTTTTCCATAATATGAAAGATAATGTTACGCCGAGTAATTAGATACCAAACATGTCATGCTTCAAAATTGCGCATGCTCACAGAATGGCGCCAAACATTGGTACTTAAAAATCCCCATAGGCAACATTTTAAAAATTTCTGCAGGTTACTAGCTTAGAGTTACAGAGGAGGTCTAGGGCTTAAATTATTGCACTCGCTCTAACGATCGCGGCGATACCTCACATGTATGGTTTGAACACCGTTTACATATGTGGGCGGGACTTGCGTATGCGTTTGCTTCTGCGCGCGAGCTAACGGGGACAGGGCGCTTTAATTTTTTTTTATTTTTTTTTTTCCTATTTATTTTATTTATTATTTTTTTATTTTTACACAGTTTAAAAAAAAAAAATGTTTTGATCATTTTTATTCCTATTACAAGGAATGTAAACATCCCTTGTAATAGAAATAGGCATGACAGGTCCTCTTTATTGTGAGATCTGGGGTCAAAAAGACATCACACCTCACAACTACACTAAAAAAGAAAAAAAAAAAAAAAAAATTGTTGAAAGAGGGAAAAAAAAAAAGCAAAAAAAAAAAGCGGCCCTTTAAACCGGTTGCTAGGCAACGTCTTTTGACGTAGCTCCGGTCCTCCAAGACCATAGAGTTGAGTGAGGGCCATCTTGCCCTCACTCGACTTCCTGTCTCTGAGGATCCGGGACCGGATAGTTTTCTCCGCTGCCGGCGGGTCCGGTAAGCTGGGAAAACGTCTGGGACGCGGCAGGAGGGGGGGGGGCACCTCTTCCCCTGCACCGTAAGGGTAATTCCGCGGCGAATCCGCCACTGGGACCACCCTTATCTGAAAGCCGACCGCCCGCCGTTTCAAAAAATACCGGGGTTATGGGGGCTATCTGCTGCCATAACTCCAGTATTTAGCTTTTAATGGCCGACGTATATAGTCGTTAGGCGGTCAGTAAGTGATTGCATGTATATGGCAAACAGGTGACGATGACTGACGGGGTGACAGGTGACGATGACTGATGGGGTGACAGGTGACGATGACTGATGGGGTGACAGGTGACGATGATTGGTGAGGTGACAGGTGATGATGATTGATGAGGTGACAGGTGACGATGATTGATGGGGTGACAGGTGACGATGATTGATGGGGTGACAGGTGACGATGATTGATGGGGTGACAGATGACGATGATTGATGGGGTGACAGATGACAGTCACTGACGGGGTGACATGTGACGATGATTGATGGGGTGACAAGTGACGATCACTGATGGGGTGTCAAGTGACGATGACTGATGGGGTGACAGGTGACGATGACTGATGGGGTGACAGGTGACGGTGATTGATGGGGTGACAGGTGACGGGCGATGGTCACTGATGGGTGACAGGTGACGGGCGATGGTGCATTGCTGATGGCAGTCTCTGGTGACCGGTGAACTTTAGGCTATGTTCACATGTGAGCGTAGTGATCACGGTCAGAATCACTGCGATTCTGCCCGTGATCCAGAAATCATTGCAAATTGCGGGACGCCTGTGCGTTGCCCGTGATTTGCAATAGCACCCCAAATGCTGTGCGATGTTGCTGCGATTTCCGCCTGCCGAATCGCGGTAACATTGCGCAAACAACGCATGACGCTCCAAAGAAACTCTTGTACCTTTTTTGGGCGTCATGCGATGTTTGCGCGATGTTACCGCGATTCGGCAGGTGGAAATGGCGGCAACATCGCACAGCGTTTGGGGTGCTATTGCAAATCAAGGGCAACGCACAGGCGTCCTGCGATTTGCAATGATTTCCGGATCGCGGGCAGAATCGCTGTGATTCTGCCTGCGATCGCTGCGCTCACATGTGAACGTTATGGGTGTCAATTTCTGGGCACTGATGAGGTGACTGTTGGGTGACAGGTGACATTGGGGGGGGCTGAGGACTGTGTGGGGACATTTATTAGTGTGATTTTACTTTTACAGGTACACAGAGCAGTAACTCAATGTTTCTAGCTCTTCTCTCCTCATACTGGAAACTGTATGAGGAGAGAAGAGCTAGTAACACTGAGTTACTGCTCTTTGTTTACATTTTCTGATCGGCTGTGAATGGATTCACAGCCGATCACATAGTAAACAGTCACTGTCAGTGACTGTTTACTACCGCCGGTGACAGCTGTGTTCCTACGGAACACAGTGCCACCGACATGACCGCGCTGCGCGCTCCCGATCGCGCATGCGCGGTCATCTAGTGGGCGCCTTCATTGTGATCGGCTGTGTCATTGGAACACAGCCGATCACGTGGGAAACAGCCACGCCCATTGGCTGTTTCCCCCCTGCCGGTGACGGGGGGTGTCCCGGGGACACCCCGACACCGGCAGTGCAGGGCGGCGCGCACGCGATCGCGCGCCTGCCCTGCTTAAAGTGCCGCCGTCATATGACGGCGGCCCAGGATAATGGTCGCTCCGCTCCGCCGTCATATGACGGCGGGCGGGCGGCAAGCGGTTAAAGACCACAACATACAGGGGTACACAATGTACGGTTAAAAGCAAACACACACACGCATCATGGGTTGAACTGGATGGACTTGTGTCTTTTTTCAACCTCACTAACTATGTAACTATGTAACTATGTAAGATCTCAAAGAACTGGAAGACTTTTGTAAGGAAGAATGGGCAAAGATACCTCAAACAAGAATTGAAAGACTCTTGGCTGGCTACAAAAAGCGTTTACAAGCTGTGATACTTGCCAAAGGGGGCAGTACAAGATATTAACTTTTGCAGACGCCATTTTTTTGTTTTCTGTAATTTTGAAAGTGTAAATGATGGAAATAAAATCTAACATTTGTTGACATATTATAAGAATGTCTAATCTGTAATTTGATGCCTTTTTGGAGATTTTTCCATCTTTCAGTGGCTTCTTTATGCACATTAATACAGATTTTTACCTGGGGTGCCCAAACTTTTGATCACCACTGTATCAGAATCCTGTATATTTCAATGGCACTCAATCACATCTAACAAAAAAAACAAAAAAATAAATAGGTCCTGCATGCTGCATTTGATGCAATTACAGGAAACACATGGAATGCATTTTAAATGTATTTGTCACATGTTTCTAAGTATTTAAATGCATGTACAGTGTTGAGACAGGTGTGATGATCCCTATACGCCCAATTCAATATGCCTAGAGGTGTTGTTTTGGAAGCCTGGGTGTGTTTAAATACCTAACAGAAAATCACATGGAGCCATACATTCCAAAGTTCCCAAAATGTAGGGATAATGATTGTTGGAAAATAGTTTAGGATCACAGTGCCTCAAAATAATACCATAAGTCAGCTGGTTGTTAATTCAATGAACTTTACTCTTTCTAGGACTAAAGCCAGCCATAGACATAGTTCAAATCGCAGACGGTTCAGCAGAAAGGGGTTTGCGATTCGAACAATGAATGGACAGGCTAAATGTACCCAAGTTGATTGATCAATTATTGGTAGCATTTTTTATAGTTGCTAGCAATAATCACTTTAATCTCCTAGCAGGGACAGCTTCCCCCCAACAGGAGAACACAATGGCTCCATGGGAGGGATTTCCTCATCAACACTTAAGCTGGGACAACACGTTCTGAATGTCAGGAGACATCGATCGGTTAAAAAAAATGGCTGACAATTGGCCTACGTGTATGTCGGTCTGTTCAGGCGGCTTCTGTCGGACGTACAGTACATGCTGAAAAACCAGCAGCCGACCGACTCCCAATCAGCGCTCTCAGCCAATGGCAGAGAGCGCTGATCATAGGGTTCTAGCGGAGGGGCTGTCCCCCTGTCAGAAAACAACAGCTTGGAGGGAGAGATTGCTGCATTAATGTTGGATTTTTTTAGTTACATAGTTAGTGAGGTTGAAAAAAGACATCCGTCCATCCAGTTCAACCTATGATATGTGTGTGTGTTTGCTGTTAACCGTACATTGTATACCCCTGTATGTTGTGGTCTTTAGGGTGCCCATCTAATAGTTTTTTGAAACTATCGATGCTCCCTGCTGATACGACTGCTTGTGGAAGAGAATTCCACATCCTTACTGCTCTTACAGTGAAGAACCCCCTACATACTTTAAGGTTAAACCGCCTTTCCTCTAGTTTTAGTGAGTGGCCACGTGTCTTATCGCATTCCCTTTCTCTGAATAGTTTGTTCCTTATGCTAGGGTCACCAGTACAGTATTTGTAAATTGATATCATATCCCCCCTCAATCGTCTCTTCTCCAGAGAGAATAAGTTCAGTGGTTGTAGTCTTTCCTCATAGCTGATGTCCTCCATTCCCCTATTTATTTTTGTTGCCCTTCTCTGGACTCTTTCCAGTTCCAGCACATCCTTCCTGAGGACCGGTGCCCAGACCTGGACAGCATACTCCAGATGTGGCCGGACCAGAGTCTTGTAGAGCGGGAGAATAATCTCTTTATTTCTGGAGTGAATCCCCTTTTTTATACATCCCATTCTGCTGGCTTTGCTTGCAGTGGCTTGGCATTGCATGCCACTGCCAAGCCTGTTGTCTACCAGTACCCCCAGGTCCTTTTCCATCCTAGACTCACCCAGAGGTACCCCCCCCCCCCCCCCAATGAGTAGCTTGCTTTCTGGTTTCTGGCACCCAAGTGCATTACTTTACATTTTTCAACATTGAACCTCATCTGCCATGTAGTTGCCCACCCCATTATTTTGTTCAGGTCCGCTTGTAAGGTTTCCACATCCTGCCCAGAAGATATTGGCCTGCTTAGTTTAGTATCATCCGCAAATACTGATATTTTACTCGATATGCCCTCCTCTAGATAATTTATGAATAAATTAAACAGGATTGGTCCCAGGACAGAACCCTGGGGGACCCCACATTCCACACCTCCCAATCCGAGTACTCCCCATTAATCACCACCCTTTGCACTCTCCCCTGGAGCCAGTTTTCTATCCAGGTACTCCCCTTATGGTCCATACCTAACTTCCTTAGTTTGAACAGTAAGCGTTTGTGGGGAACGGCGTCAAAGGCCTTTGCAAAGTCCAGATACACCACATCCACAGGCTTTCCTTTATCTAGGTGGCAGGTCACTTCATCGTAGAAGCTTAAAAGATTGGTTTGGCAAGAACGATTTTTCATGAATCCATGCTGATTACTACTAATAATACCGTTTTCTTTACTAAAGTCTTGTATGTGGTCCCTTAACATCCCCTCCACAATCTTGCAGACTACTGATGTTAGGCTGACCGGCCTATAGTTACCCGGGATATATCTCGGCCCTTTTTTAAATATTGGTACCACATTGGCTTTTTTCCAATCAGCTGGCACCATACCGTTTGTAAACTATCCTCAAAGATCAAGAATAATGGTCTGGCAATCACCTGGTTGAGCTCTTTAAGAACCCTCGGGTGCAAGCCATCCGGTCCCGGTGATTTATTTATGTTAAGTTTCTCTAGTTTAGTTTTAAGTCTATCTTCTGTTAGCCATGGCGGTATTTCCTGAGGTGTGTTGTTTAGTTCGGCCTTACAAGCGGGGTTCGTGTAGCCCCCCGATTCCTTTGTGAAGACTGAAGAAAAGAAATTATTTAACACTTCCGCCTTTTCTCTGTCCTCAGTGGCCATATTTCCTTTGTCATCTTTTATGGGGCCAATGTGTTCTGGCCTCGCTTTCTTACTGTTTATATACTTAAAGAATTTCTTGGGGTTCTTTTTACTCTCTTCCGCTATATGTCTCTCGTGTTCTATTTTAGCCGCCCTGATTTCGTCTTTGCACGAAAAAAACTGTAGTGTGTACCAGTCTTTACTGTGCTGATGGAGGAATCAAGCAATTTTCTTTCCTGCAACCCAAGCTAGGTACACACTGGAAAAAAACTGAGAGGTTGCCGACCGTTTAAACACATCCGATGTTAGTGTGGCGATCACATTGTGCTATTGTATTCTGACAGCGGGACATCCCCCATGCCAGAACAAACTGATCATTGCCCATCGCCAATGGGTAATCAGATGTTGGTTTTCCAGCATGCTCGTCTGACAGAAGCCTGTTGTGAGAATGTCAGCCTGTTTCTGTTGAACCAGCCAATAACAGTCAATATTTGGCCCGTGTGTACCAGCCCTAAAGCTAGCCATCCATCCTGATCAGAATTGCATTCAAACAGTTACAACACTCATGTCTGCTTGAATACCCGAACAGTGACTGCATCTGATAGGACATAAAAAATGAGACCCCACTTTCTTCAACTATATCACAGAGGACTCACCTCCAAGAAGTTCCTAAAACAAAAATGAAAACTGGTGCTGATTCATGTTATAACTTGCTTACATTCGCAAACCAATTTTGGGTGAACAAGCCCTTTTGAGGAGAATGTTTAGTGGTTTTGTACAATTTCTTTTAAATTGCATAAAAATTCAAAATAAGCAAGACATGGAGCCCTAAGCTTCTTTTCCTATGTTTTATTCTACCCCCTTTCACCTGTTGTAAAGTGTCTGTTGTGGACAGAGCTCAATAGCTCAAGCTGAACGAGTCAGAGGAGTAATTAATCCCTGGTTTTCTTGAAGGTTTGAATAAAACATAAATCACAAAAAGAGCAAGAAAGAAACAATCGTTCCTTATCCCACCCACTCAGCGCTTATGTAATGCAATCCTCAAAGGATCAAACTTTTACAACTAGCCAAACAGCCAGATGTAAATTCTCATGTGCCAATATTCCCAATAAAGCAGCCGCTATACTCAGATCATAACATATTAAAAGGTGCGTATAGGAGCCACAGCCCGCATAAACACTAGCAGCGCTAGAAAACAACCTCTAACCGGGTTGAGGGTATATGGCAAAACGGTGAATATAATAAAGCCAAAGTTCATAAGTCCATGGTGTTCTCAGGGTAAAGTCACACGAAAGATAGGGTGCATAGGAAACTTGTTATATAGTGTTGAACAAGACTTCTTTGCTGGTCACTCTGCAACTACCATATCCTTCACCTCACCACTGTGCTCCCCCCCTTGAGAGTGAACACGTACCCTTAACGCTAGGGTCTAGCGCTTTGTTCAACAGATGATCCTCCACTCGCAGATGGCGATCCCCTCAGGACTCCACTCCAACCAGTAGAGATATGAACAGCACCTCCTCCTCTCCTCTCACATAAAGGGGGACAAATAGGGACCCATAGTGTAATATGTACAAACAAGGCTTTACTAAAAGGTTAAAATCACACTCACATGAAATCGGATGTAGTCAAGCGAAACAAATATCCAAGGCACAAAACCCGGTCCTCCCGCTGCAAACATTGTCCCCACTGAGCCACACGGTACAGGTGATCCAGCCACCTGATCGCGATGTTGCCCGGACTCAATGGGCGTTATAACTGGGGATTCTCTGGGATGTCCTTAGTGTACAACTAAATGGCCGCGTGCTCACGCCCTGACGCGTTTCGTCGGCACTGGACTTCTACTGAGTGTATTATGTATTATTTTGTGGTGCCAAGTAATTTGTATGGAATTTGTTAATGATAGAAAGAAAGGCAGTAAAATGGATCACCTGCAGCAAGCAACATTTGATACCCCAGCAACAATGGATCCTTCCTAGTAACAATAGAGTCCCAACAGCCAGCATCAATAGATCCTCCAGGAGCAAGCAACAATAGACCCCCTCCCTCAATAGTAGATCCCTCCCAGCAAAATAAGACCCACCTCCAGCAACAATATATGCCCACACCAGGAACTATAGACTCCCCAGCAACAACAGGCCCCCCCCCCGGCAAAAATAGATTCCCCTCCCTCAACAAAAGATCCCCCAGCAGCCAGCATCATTAGGCCCTCCACCACCCCTTGCCATTACATACATTCAGTGCTGGAGATCCCGGAACTACGTTCTTGCTAAATAAAAGCCATGCTTATAATGCATTAAATACTTACTAAACAAAACAAATAAATATAAAACCTTCATTTTTAAAACATATGATCATAAAAAAATAAAAAATTGTAATTGTAACATGATTTTTCTTCCACTAATGCTACAATAATTTTATTGACAATAAATCTATCAATGAACATTCCAAACTGCAAAATACCTAATGGTTCAGCATGTTGATTAGAAGACAAGCTATAATGTAGGCAAGTGTAACTTGATACTGCAGCAAATAAAACCAGTGAAAATATAATAGCGTTAGGAACTTTTCAGCACTGGGGCCAGTGGTAAAGACAAATGCAAACAAGACAAATCCACCTGAAAGAACTCTAATATTTGTAGCATGGCAGAAAAATAACCCATCTAGAAAGTGACAAAGCAAAAAAGAGAGTAATCTTTATAATCAGAGACACTTAACAAATGAATGTCTGCCTAAAGCTCTATCAGTGATTACATGTGGAGACCTTATCAAAAGAATGGCCTCAGTTGGATAGGCAAAGGTCACTCACTACTTGTGTTCCTTCAAGTCAACAGCTAACAATGTTAGTTTTATGACTAGATTAGTGATAAAGTTTGCTTCTAATTTAACACAGGTGTATGTTATTTCAACATATTTTGCTTCTTACAAAGCAGTATTCACTACTAAGCAATATTATCTGATATCAAAACAAGCCAAACATATACAGGTCAGGGGAGGACCGGCTGGAGACCATAGGTGGAGATGCTCCACCATTCAGGACTGGACATGTTGTCAGTGACACAGGCTGAGCAATATATAGCTATCTCCTCCCTGTTCAGACCTGCAATCAACTTCTTTGTGGCTTTGAGCTGTGACCGAAGGCAGGTGAAGTCAGTGCTAGAAGAATGCAAACCCATGAAATGTGTTGTACTCATTTGTTAAAGAAAAGTGAATGATTAGGATTATTTGTGATGATGCATGGTACTTTATTATTTGATTTAGGTGAGTCCATACCATTTTCAAAAAGATGCCGTTATCTTGTTTATACTTTAAAGCAATGTTTTTTTTAAAAATCTGAGTAGCAAATGCAGTATATTAAGGTGTATGGCACCGCCTGTATCGTTGGCTGTTCTTTATAATTTGGCCAATCACAAGCACTTAATGCACTGCAATAGCGCAGTGCAGTATGGGCTGCTCATCGGCGACAAACACGCGAACACCCAATGTTCAAATAGAACTTACGTTAGACTCGAACATTTAGCCCATCCCTACTCATTACACTTAAAGCGGTATTAATCTGGTTTATGCCATTATGTGCAAAAACTTTTTTAACCAACCCTCGTATAAATATGAAAAGTTGCTTTACAATAAACCAGGTTCTTTAAAAACACCACCACCTTCTACTATGGATACCAATGCCCGCAGAGCTGCAGCACAGTTTTGTGCGGTATATTGTTTAAAGTAATGCTAAAGTCTCATTTTTTTTTTTCTATTTAAATAACAAACATGTTATACTTACCTCCTCAGCACAGATTCTCCTCTTCCCAGGTCCCTGGCTGAAACTCCTGGCCTTTTTTTCCTGTTGAGTGCCTCCACAGCAAGCAGCTTGCTATGGGGGCACCTAAACCAAGCTGCAGCTCTGTGTATCCATTCAGACAAGGAGCTGCTGTTTGGCCCCACCCCCTCTCTCACCTGACTGAGTTTGATTGGCTGTGTCTCAGCCAATCAGGAGAGAGAGTCCCAGATAGCTGAGGCACTCGTGGACATCGTTGGATAGAGATGGGGTTCAGGTAAGTATTTGGGGGGCTGAGGGGGGCTGCTGCACACAGAAGGCTTTTTATCTCAAAGCATAGAATGTTAGTGATCATTGGTCATTTACCAGATTTTGCAGAGTAGCTGGTATAACCAGGGCCGGTGCTTCCACTAGGCAAACTAGGCAGCCGCCTAGGGCGCATTGCCACCTAGGGGCCCAGCCAGGAGTCGGCACTCTCTCTCCATTATGAATGATTATTGTGAGCTGAGGGGAGAGGTGGCGGTAGGGGAGGAAGAAGGGAAAGAGAAAGATGCCAGGTGTCTTGGGCAGTGGCGGAACTATCAGGCCCTGGCTTTCCACCACTGTTGGAGGGGCCCCAAGAGGCAGGAATGGAGCCCACCAGAGTGCTGCCTGCATGATGATCCTCTTCAGCTGGAGCTGAACGGCCTTAACCCCAGGCAGGAAGTGACTCTCTGCACTGAGCTGGTAGGCAGCCGTTCATTTCCCTGGGTAGGTATTAAGCAGGGAGCGGAGGAGAGCTGAACCTGAGCCGGAGCTCGGCACTGGAGGGCGGAACCTTTACTGGGGCAGAAGCGACGAGGTACCGGAATAGTCTGAGGAGGTTGGTGATAAAGGACATGCGGAGCTCTCTGACTGCTGCTTTTCCCTCAACCAGGAGCCGGTTGGAGCTGTGGTGAGCACTGTGGTCCAGGAGAGAAGCATCCTGGGAGAAGGAATCAGCAGGATCACTGTGAAGGAGGGCAGAGTGGGGGGCCACTCTCTTTATACCGCCCAGTTAGTGTCCCCAGAACAGGGGATCGGGGTCCCTGGGTGTTACATGGAGCGTCCCTGGTATGAAAGGGAATCGGGGTCACCAAGTGTGCCATGGGGAATCAGAGTCACCAGGTGTGACATGGAGGATAGGGGTCACCGGGTGTAACAGGAGTTCGGGGTCACCAGGTGTGCCATGAAGAATTGCGGTCCCTGGGTGTGCCATGGGGGATTGGGGTCCCCAAGTGTGACACGGAGGAACATCAGGGTCCCCAGGTGTGACATGGAGGAACATCAGGGTCCCCAACTGTAAAATGGAAAAACATCAGGGTCTGACATAGAGGAACATTGGGGTCACTGAGTATGACAGCATGACATGGAGGAACACGGGGGTCCCTGGGTGTGACATGGAGGAACATCAGGGTCAGTGGGTATGACAGCATGACATGGAGGTATATTGGAGTCCAAGGGTGTGACATGGAAAAACATCAAAGTCCCTGGGTGTGACAAGGAGGGACGTTAGTGTCCCCGGGTGTGACATGGAGGAATATGGGGGGTCACTGGGTATAAAAGCATAACATGGAGGAACCATCGGATCAGGGTCACTGGGTATGACATAGGGAGTTTTTAACCCCTTTCCTTTTTTTTTTTTTTTTTTTTGGGGGGGGGGGGGGATGCAAGTAGCTGGTCCTGCCTAGGGCGTAGAATAGTCTAGTACCGGCCCTGGGTATAACACTAGCCTGGCTTACATGAAACACGTTATTAGATACAATCAGTTTTGCGTTTTATACTTTTTTTAGTATAGAAATTGTTACACACCGAATCCTTTTTCTCTACATCTCTACAGTATAAATAATCTGGCGGATCTGTCCTGCTTGTCAGCCTGCCTGTCCAGCCCACCCCTAAACAATGTACTCACTGATGTCCACTGAAAGTACATGCATGCCACTTCTAAATATAAGGTACACCTCAATACATCATGGTCTATAACTATGATGCTGCAGACTAACCAGATAACAGGGCAGGCAGTGTGTTCTCTGAGCTGTCAGCAGTGTTAATTTTGACATCAAATTTCAATTTAGTTTTAGTTATAGTCTTTTGACTAAAATGCCATTTTATTTTTAGTTGTATTTTAGTAGACTAAAATCTCCAGTACATTTTAGTTGTCTAAAATTGAATGGGTTTAGTTCAATTTGAATGCATTATTTAGGCATTTCTTTAGAATTGCCAAACTCATTATATACTTCTGGAGTAAAAATCGAATAACATGTTATTATTTCTGGTATTAAGGGTTGAACATGCACTAGAGACACAGATTTAGCCATTGTGATATATAACGTCTTTATAAATAAAACCAAGTTTCATAAACAAATATATTGTTTTTTGTAATGCTATTGCACATTTTACCTGAATATATTACCGACAATAAATATTAACAAAAAAAAAAAATAAGAAAAGCCTTTTCTGTCATATTTACTTGCACTGCGCATGGTAAGGAGGCACCGAGGGAGAGGAAATCATTGCGGCAGGTTGGTGAATATTGATGAAAACATGTTTTCCTTTATAATCACATTTCCTGTGTTGTAGTAAAAATGGTATCAGGGAATATAACTGAAGTAATACACTTATGTTCTCTCCAACTGAGCACCGCAGCAGGCCATGATTTACAACTAGGTTCACACAAGAGACTTCTTTAGCCTGTGTACAGTAAAATGCTGCCGTGCTGTTCTGTCGAGTGAAATCTAATGTTCAGCAAGTGGAAAGGCAGGATCCATGTCTGAAAAGAATGACCTACTATACATGTCTCTCTTTAGGCCCTGTTCACACCTGAGCATTTTTCAGCTCGTAAAATGCTCATCTCTAAAGTCTCAAAACGCCCAACAAGCAAAATCCCATTCATTTCACTGACCCCTGTTCACATATGATTGTTTTGTCGCCTGAAGCAAAACTCATGAAACTCAAAAAAGTACATGAGCTTCTTTTTTGGCTGATTACAGGCATTTTAGTTAGATGTCAATGCCTGCCTCCAAACACCTGCAAAAAACGCCTGAAAAACCGACTGAAAAAAGCCCAAAAAAACGCCTGAAAACAATATGCTCAGGTGTGAATGGAGCCTAATGCCTCGTACACACGCATCGATTATTGGCCGGGAATTTTCGGCCAACGTCCGATCGGCTTGTTAGTATGATGCTTTCGACAACCGACTCCGACTTTTCGGCCGAAAAAAATCTGGTGTGCAGGCTATAAAATTTTTGTTGGCCGTCAACACAACGGCCGATTTTCCGTCAATCAGTACAGATTTCGACAGACAAAAATCTGATGAGCAAGACTGGGCATGCTCAGAGAAGAAAAAACACACGGAAAGTAAACCAGCACATGACATCACTTCTGAAGTAGATTTTTGTTGGCCGAGAAAATTTGTGTGCAGTCTAGAGCACATTCCAACCAACACAACACAACTTGGACAAAAGACGGCCGATCGGTCGGCCGATAATCGTTGCATGTGTACGAGGCATTACTCTTTGTGAAATTAGGACATATGCAGCATTAAGGCTCCATTCACACCTGAGAGTATCATTTTCAGGCATTTTTTCAGGTGTTTAGAGGCAGACATTGACATCCAATAAAAACGCTTGTAATCTGCCAAAAAAGAAGCTCATGTACTTTTTTGAGCTTCAGGCGTTATGCTTCATGTGACAAATGCTCATATGTGAACAGGGGCCATTGAAATTAATGGTTTTTTACTTGTTGGGCGTTCTGTGATTTCAGAGATGAGTTTTTTACAAGCTGAAAAACGTTCAGGTGTGAACAGGGCCTTAAAGATGAACTCAAGGCAGATAATAAAGACACGTATTATTGCAGCTTTGTATTGATTGTTACCTCATTAAAGCTGAATTCTGGGGTCATTAAATATTTTCTAAATACAAAAGTGGTGTAATCTTACTTCAGTCCTGTATATTTCTTCTAGATCTGTGCAGTAATCTAGTGTGAAACTGCAGAGCTTCCTGTAATAGACCGCTCACTGCTGCTCTATCAATTTTTGCAGGGTTGCTGGTCTTGTCTCCACCTCCTCCTGTTGTTTACTGTAGGCATCCTGTAGTGGGTGGAGTCTGATGGGCCCCTCCCGCAGCTCTACTCTCTGCACAGCCGTAGTAGAAAACGGTCACAATGTCAACACTTTGTTACAAAAAAAAAAAGTAATAACTGGGTTTGTAAAGGCATTTGATGCACACAAAGTGGATTCATATCCTTTGTGGCCATTGAGAAATACATTAAAATCAAAGTCTTTGTGACTGGAGTTCATCATTAAATGTATATTTCTAAATGTCAGCAAAGTAAGTACCAGGATTTTAGCTGGTGTCAGCCCTCTACAATCCCTGTACAGTAGAGCTGCTGCAGTACAAGGAGTGTGTGGATAGAAGGAGTAAAGTAAAAGAGAGATGAGCTTATCAGTGGGTTGCCTTCTCTATTTCATTGTCCAGTCACAGGTTGAGGGCAGAGAGGATACCTGTAAGTGAAAGTCAAATTCCAGCAAAGAAAGCTCTGCCCTGCCAGACAGGGCTCTATTGGGTGGTGTAGCAGTGTACATTTCAGGGTTGGATGGACAGAAATACAAATCCTTTGGCAGATAAAATTGCTCCCAAATTTGTATTTTCTCCTGTGGATTTAGCTGTTTTTCTGGAGTCCATCTTGAACGATTTGACCTTCGGAAGATTTTGTCCCTTCATGACCAGGCTATTATTTGCGATAAGGCACTGCGTTACTTTACAATTTCGTGGTCATGCAACGCTGTACCCAAATAACATTTATGTCATTTTCCCCCAAAACTAGAGCTTTCCTTTGGTGGTATTTGATCACCTCTGCGGTTTTTTTTGTTTGTTTTTTTTTTGTGCTATAAACAAAAAAAGACCGACACGTTCAGCCCCCGTTCACATAGAGGCGACCTGTGAGGCGACCTGGTCGCCTCACAGGTCGCCGCAGGTCCCCTTCCATAGGGAAGCTGCGGACCCGTTCTAATAGGAGCGACACAAGTCGCTCCGACTTAGAAAAAGGGTCCGGAGCTTCTTTGGGGCGACCAGGAGGCGACCGCTATAGACTTCAATGTTATGAAGTCCATGGCGGCCGCTCCGAGGTTGCGGCGCGCTGCTCGCACCGCGATCTCGGAGGTCGCCACCCGAAGTCGGATCGCCCCTATGTGAACGGGGGCTTAAAAAAAAAAAAAACAATATTTTTTACTTTCTGCTATACAACATATCCAATAGAAAAAAATAATAAATAAAAACAATGTGATATATATATTTTTATTTATTTATGTATTTTTACTAGTAAGGCTCCGTTCACATGTAGGCGTTTTGGGGCGTTTTTGGGGAGTTTTTCTGCTCTAGGATCAGCTCTCAAAAGGCCCAACAAGACAAATCCTATTCATTTCAATGGCCCCTGTTCACATCTGAATGTTTTGACGCTGTGAGCAAAATGCCCAACGCTCAAAAAAGTACATGAGCTTCTTTTTGGGCAGATTACAGGCGTTTTCCATTGGTCCCTATTCAATCTAAAAACGCCTGCATAAAAAACGCCTGTAAAAACGCCTGTAAATCGCGGTAAAAAACGCGCAAAAACGCTATGCTCAGGTGTGAATGTAGCCTTATAGTGGTGATCAGCGACCTATAGCAGGACTGCCATATTGCGGTGGACAATCTGACACTAACTGATGCTGACTGGGAACCAGTCACACTAATACAGTGATCAGTGCTAAAAATATGCACTGTCACTGTACTAATGACACAGACTGGGAAGGGGTTAAACATAGGGTGATCAAAGGGTTAAATGTGTGCCTAGCCAGTGTTTTGGTGTAAACTGTATGCTGCTTACTAAGGGAAGTAATGGACAGAGCCCTGCCTTGTTTACATTCTTGTGCATCTTCCTGACAATGGGCGGGTGCCAACGCCATGTCATCCATTGGTCAACACCTGCTGATCGGCATCTGCTGTGTCCAATCACGCATGCACCCCCTACACGGAAATGCCTGATCATGTACCTAGTATGTGATCCAGTGCAGAAGAGCCACCTTGTCACCGAATATCTGTGTTATACGGTCGGCAAGCAGTTAAAGTAGAACTAAACCATCAATTTACTGTTTGCCAAAGCAATAACAGGCAAGCCATGCTTTGAATGATAACTGGCACAGTTGTCACAGTCAAACTGTCAAGCCATTAACTGTTTGGTGTCATAACTGATCAAATGTGCAGAACCATGGCAACTGCAGATCAAACAGAGACTAAAGCCCCGTACACACGTAGCGATTGTCGGCCGTAAACATTCGGCCTTGAACGATCGGCCGATTGTCGGCTTGTTAGTATGATGCTTCCGACAACCGATAGCGACTTTTCGGCCGAACAGAATCAGTTGTGCAGGCATTAAAATTTTTGTTGGCCAACACCAGAACAGCCGATTGTTCGCCAGTCAGTACAGAATTCGGCCGACAAACAGCCGATTAGCAAGACTGGGCATGCTCAGAAAAGAAAAAACACACAGAAAGTTAACCATCACATGACATCACTTCTGCAGTCGGCTGTTGTTGGCCGACAAAATTCGTGTGCAGTCTTTTGCAGTTTTCAACAGACACGACAGCCCTGGACAAAAGACGGCCAATCGTTCGGCCGACATTCGGTACATGTGTACGAGGCTTAAGATTGCAGCTTCCTTGGCTGTAAAACATGGGAGGGCTTTAGTTCCGCTTTAAAGCTGAATTTATCCACTTTGTAAGATGTGCTTGCATACTATGAGTTAAGTCCAATTATTATTTACATCTGACAGTTTTACGGAACTCTCTGACATAGCTCCCAACTGTCCATAATTTAAAGGCAATGTCCCTGATTTGGAGCAAAGTCCCTCTCTCCCTCTTTCCTCCTCATTTGTCCCTTATTTTGGTCTGATCTACAGTGGGGAAAATAATTTGATCCCCTGCAGCTTTTATAACTTACAAAAGAAATGAAGGGTCTATAATTTTTATTATAGGTGTATTTAAAATGATAGAGACAGAATATCAACCAAAAAAAAAAACGCATAAAAAAAATGCTATAAACGAAGTTGCAGTTCAGTGAGTAAAATAAGTATTTGATCCCCAAGCAAAACATGACTTAGTACTTGGTGGAGAAACCTTGTTGGGAGCTCAGACTGGAGAGAAGCCATTTACTCACACAAAGCTGTTGTGCCCTTAGCTGCCCATTCACAGAAGCCTTTGTATTTTGTGAATGTGTTCCTCTAAAACAATAGCATAGTAGCATCTGCATGTGACTGCAGCTGAAAGAGCTGATACAAGAAGGTTAGAGCTCAGGAAATGTAAGTATAGCTATCCTCCTGGAGCTCAATAAAACTGATAAATGTGAATAAAAGAGATAAATACAGTGGGTACGGAAAGTATTCAGACCCCCTTAAATTTTTCACTCTTTGTTATATTGCAGCCATTTGCTAAAATCATTTAGGTTCATTCTTCTTCCTCATGAATGTACACATAGCACCCCATACTGACAGAAAAACACAGAATTGTTGACATTGTTGCAGATTTATTAAAAAAAAAAAACGGAAATATCACATGGTCCTAAGTATTCAGACCCTTTGCTCAGTATTTAGTACAAGCCCCCTTTTGATCTAATACAGCCAGGAGTCTTTTTGGGAAAGATGCAACAAGTCTTTCACACCTGGATTTGGGGATCCTCTGCCATTCCTCCTTGCAGATCCTCTCCAGTTCTGTCAGGTTGGATGGTAAACGTTGGTGGACAGCCATTTTTAGGTCTCTCCAGAGATGCTCAATTGGGTTTAAGTCAGGGCTCTGGCTGGGCCATTCAAGAACAGTCACGGAGTTGTTGTGAAGCCAGTCCTTCGTTATTTTAGCTGTGTGCTTAGGGTCATTGTCTTGTTGGAAGGTAAACCTTCGGCCCAGTCTGAGGTCCAGAGCACTCTGGAGAAGGTTTTTGTCCAGGATATCCCTGTACTTGGCCGCATTCATCTTTCCCTCGATTGCAACCAGTCGTCCTGTCCCTGCAGCTGAAAAACACCCCCACAGCATGATGCTGCCACCACCATGCTTCACTGTTGGGACTGTATTGGACAGGTGATGAGCAGTGCCTGGTTTTCTCCACACATACCGCTTAGAATTAAGGCCAAAAAGTTCTATTTTGGTCTCATCAGACCAGAGAATCTTATTTCTCACCATCTTGGAGTCCTTCAGGTGTTTTTTAGCAAACTCCATGCAGGCTTTCATGTGTCTTACACTGAGGAGAGGCTTCCGTTGGGCCACTCTGACATAAAGTCCCGACTGGTGGAGGGCTGCAGTGATGGTTGACTTTCTACAACTTTCTCCCATCTCCTGACTGCATCTCTGGAGCTCAGCCACAGTGATCTTTGGGTTCTTCTTTACCTCTCTCACCAAGGCTCTTCTCCCCCGATAGCTCAGTTTGGCCAGACGGCCAGCTCTAGGAAGGGTTCTGGTCATCCCAAACATCTTCCATTTGAGGATTATGGAGGCCACTGTGCTCTTAGGAACCTTAAGTGCAGCAGAAATCTTTTTGTAACCTTGCCCAGATCTGTGCCTTGCCACAATTCTGTCTCTGAGCTCTTCAGGCAGTTCCTTTGACCTCATGATTCTCATTTGCTCTGACATGCATTGTTATCTGGAAGGTCTTATATAGACAGGTGCGTGGCTTTCCTAATCAAGTCCAATCAGTATAATCAAACACAGCTGGACTCAAATGAAGGTGTAGAACCATCTCAAGGATGATCAGAAGAAATGGAAAGCACCTGAGTTAAATATATGAGTGTCACAACAAAGGGTCTGAATACTTAGGACCATGTGATATTTCAGTTTTTCTTTTTTAATAAATCTGCAACAATGTCAACAATTCTGTGTTTTTCTGTCAGTATGGGGTGCTATGTGTACATTCATGAGAAGAAGAATGATTTTAGCAAATGGCTGCAATATAACAAAGAGTGAAAAATTTAAGGGGGTCTGAATACTTTCCGTACCCACTGTATATGAGAAGACATGCACCTTGAGACAGTGGTCCTATTTTGTCAGTTAGAATGGAATGGTATTTATTGTAGTCACACACTCAGTAAGCAAGTTACCATGCAAAATCTTTAAAAACTGTCTTCTAAAGTAGACCGGCCTTTGAGCATGCTTGGATGTTGACTGATTGAAGGACATTCTAAATAAAGTCACAAATGCTTGGTACAGGTCACTGTAACTGTGCTGCTCTGTGCAAATGAAGCAGACCATATCCGAACATCTCGTGATCAATGGACAGGCAAAGGCTGGCTTTGGGATCAGGAGACTTTCAAAACACTGTTCTACAATTCTCTGTACACTGTGCTACAATTACCCTTCTTGTGGCCACTGCTATTAGACCAGAAACAGCTGTACAACTGCCAGAAATTGTAGGAAACTTCCATAATGTCCAAATGTCACAAAAAAGAAGCACTTGATGACACGCCTGTGCCCTCAGGCCTTTATGGGTCACCCCTATAAGTGTCACTTACTAAAAGGGGACAATATAATTCAGTGTTAAACATTGCACAGAAGAAATTTTTATAGACACTGTGTACGATCATAAAAGACATCATCCATGTAAAATTCCTTCCAAATGAAGGACTGTCACAGTTCAGGCCATTTTCAGGGACCCCACAGCTACAGCGCCACATTATGCACTGCTCAAAAAAATTAAAGGAACACTTTTTAATCAGAGTATAGCATCAAGTCAATGGAATTCCTGGGATATTTATCTGGACAGTTAAGTAGCAGAGGGGGTTGTTAATCAGTTTCAGCTGCTTTGGTGTTAATGAAATTAACAGGTGCACAAGATGGGCAACAATTAGTCAACCTCCAAAGCAGGAATGGTTTCACAGGTCGGGGCCAATGAGAATTTTTGTTCCCTACTAATCTTTTCTGACTGTTTTTCACTAGTTGTGCATTTGGCTAAGGTCAGTGTCACTACTGGTAGCATGAGGCGATACCTGGACCCTATAGAGGTTGCACAGGCAGTCCAACTCTTCCAGGATGGCACATCAATACGTGCCATTGCCAGAAGGTTTACTGTGTCTTCCAGCACAGTCAGAAGAGCACGGAGGAGATTCCAGGAGACAGGCAGTTACTGTAGGACAGGGACAGAGAAGGTCCTTAACCCGTCAGCAGGACCAGTATCTGCTGCTTTGTGCAAGAAGGAACAGGATGAGCACTGCCGGAGCCGTCCAATGACCTCCAGCAGGCCACCGGTGTGAATGACTCTGACCAAACAATCACAAACAGAGTTTATGAGGGTGGCCTGAGGGCCCGACATCCTATAGTGGGCCCTGTACTCACTGCCTGGCACCATGGAGCTTTATTGGCATTTGCAATTGAACAGTAAAATTGGCAGGTTTGCCACTGGTGCTCTATGCTTTTCACTGATGGAGGCAGGTTCACCCTGGGCTGTAAAAAATATATCTTTAATGACATTGAAATGAAGTATTGTGATAAAAAAAAAAAAACACGTGCAGTATAAATTAATAAAAATTCATAAAATTTAAATTGATGAGTCTAATAAATGAATATAAAAAAGGTGATAAAAAGATAATCTTCCACCACTGACTTGTGTGTCCACCACCACACGAAATGCCTGCTTACCAGAAGAATAAACCCAAATGGGTTGAACACGCCAAAAAATGGATAAGTAATAGATGACCAATGGACCTCTCCACTGTGCTCATAAATGATAGTTCAACCTGGCATCAGATGATCAGAGCCAAGTTGAACTGCCAAGAGATGCCAAGTTGAACTATCCTTTATGAGCACAGTGGAGAGAGGTCCATTGGTCATCTATTACTTATCCATTTTTTGGCGTGTTTGACCCATTTGGGTTTATTCTTCTGGTAAGCAGGCATTTCGTGTGGTGGTGGACACACAAGTCAGTGGTGGAAGATTATCTTTTTATCACCTTTTTTATATTCATTTATTGGACTCATCAATTTAAATTTTATGAATTATTATTTATTTATACTGCACTTGGTGTTTTTTAACACAATACTTAATTTCAATGTCAATTAAGATAATATAAATATAAAAGCTTTTAGCTTTTATATTTATATCTGGTGTTATCGCACTGTAGGTTGCAGCTTCTTGTGGTGTTTAGCGCAGTTAGGTGTGTTTTTTATTATTGTTAGGTTCACCCTGAGCACGTGTGACAGACGTGAAAGGATCTGGAGAAGCTGTGGAAAACGGTATGCTGTCTGTAACCTCGTTCAGCATGACCGGTTTGGTGGTGGGTCAGTGATGGTCTGGGGAGGCATTTCCATGGATGGACACACAGTCCTCTACAGGCTAGACAATGGCACCCTGGCTGCCATTAGGTATCCGGATAAAATCCTTGGACCTATTGTCAGACCCTACACTGGTGCAGGGGGTCCTGGGTTCCTCCTGGTGCATGACAATGCCCGGCCTCATGTGGGGAGAGTATGTAGCCAGTTCCTGGAGGATGCAGGAATTGATACCATTGAACCAGAGGTCGCCTGACCTAAATCCATTAGAACACCTCTGGGACAATATGTTTCTGTCCATCCAACCTCGCCAGGTTACACCTCAGGACTAGCCTGCTGCATCATTTTTTCACTTTGATTTTCGGGGTGTCTTTGAATTCAGCCCTCTGTAGGTTAACCACTTAAGCCCCGGAAGATTTTACCCCCTTCCTGACCAGGGCCTATTTTGCGATTCGGCACTGCGTGACTTTAACGGACAATTGCGCAGTCGTGCGACGCTGTACCTAAACAAATTTGACGTCCTTTTTTTCCCACAAACAGAGCTTTCTTTTGGTGGTATTTGATCACCTGTGCGATTTTTTAATCATGCGCTATAAACAAAAAAAGAGCGTCAATTTTGCAAAAATAACAATATTTTCCACATTTTTTTATATGAAATTCCCCCCCAAAAAAATGTAAAAATCAAATTTTTTTTAACATTTTAGGCCAATTTGTTTTCTGCTACATATTTTTGGTAAAAAAAAAAAAAAAAAAATCGCAAAAAGTGTATTTTGATTGGTTTGCGCAAAAGTTACTGCGTTTACTAACTAAGGGAAAGATTTTTGTCATTTTTGTTGTTTTTTTTTTTAACGCATAATGGCAGCAATCTGCGATTTTTTTTTTGCGGTACTGCGACATTGGGGCGGACAGATCGGACCCTTGACTGACATTTTTGACACTTTTGGGGTTACCAGTGACATTACTACAGTAATCAGTGCTATACATATGCACTGTTACTGTAAAAATGACACTGGAAGTGAAGGGGTTAACTTTTTTTTAGAGGGAGGGGTTAAGTGTGTCCCTGGGGGTGTGTTTCTAACTGTGATTGGCTGTGGCTTGAGCTGTAAGAACAGAGATCAATGGTCCTACATAGTAGAACCGTATGATCACCATTCTTACACAGGGGAGAATGACAGGCGGCTTTGTTTACATTGGCCGCCTGCCTTTCTCCCGGTGTAACGGACGATCGCGAGTGCCCGGCGGACATCAGGTCCGCCAGGCACACGCGGGGGGGGGGGTCCGTGACCGAGCAGGAGCGCGCATTCGGCGGCGCGCGCTCGCTCCCCAGAGCCTCACAGGCATGATATTTTTCCCCATTGAGATCTGATGTGTTTTCAAAGTGTTCCTTTAATTTTTTGAGCAGTGTACAATGAAATCTGCGGTGCTCCCTATACCATGTCACTGTTACAATACATCTTGTAGTAGGGGACACAGAAAAACATGAAAAATACCCAGATAACAAAACCAATCCTATAAAGCAGAGACATCTTTGCGCAGCCCAAACATTATGTGTTACAAAGGAAAGAAAACGTACGTCATATAGCAGTGAATATAGAATGTCAGCCTTTCTCAGCCAGGGTTCCATTTAACCCTATGGTCCTTTCAGATGTTTTTTAGGGGTACCTGAAGTAACTTCTGCCTCTGAGATTAGTAAGCACTGAAAACAAAGATGTTTTAGCTATCTGTAAACCTCTCCACACACGTTACAACCTGCCCATTGGATCCACTAACAAGTAAGTAGTGCAAAGGCCTGCCTGATTGTACAGAGAATAATTGAAAAGTTTAGGTAGGTCCTCATCTTACGTAGTTTTTGTAGATCGGAATTTGATTGTACAGTCAGATTGTAATGTGTGTAGTGAGCTTTAAAATAGAAGTAAACCCCAAAGGACTGCCTTATACAATGGCAATCCTAGTCCCATCCTATTAGCTTGAGAAACTAACACGTCTGTCTTCAGGATCCTCTATGTGTATGCTCTCGAAAATGTGTCAAAATACGTCTGGTGACGTCATCGCGCTACGTGAGCGCATTAGCCCTCATTCTTGTTCCTCCAGAGACTGGCCAGCTTCCTGGACCCAGCCAAGCAATGGTTGCTATGTTACCAGCGGGAGAACTGATCTGCTTCTCAGCAGACGAGGACTTACCAGTGCTTGTTTAATCTTATCTAATGTGAGTAGATAAAGTACCCCACTTTTACTGAATAAATTGTTCACAGTCCACACTTAGAGGGGCCTTTGTATCTCTCGTAAACCCCCAGAGATACTCACCTCCACCTTCTATCCATGCAGAGGTTACATCCCTCACTGGTCATTGCATCTTCTGCACAGTTGCAGGGTTTTCAGGATCCTGATTGGCCAGTGGGGAGGGGTGACGCCATCCTGCACATGCACACCAGAGTTTGTCATTCCAGCACAGCCAAAATGTGCCAGGAATGTGCGCATGCGCAGCTCATGCAGGCAGGTAAGTTTGTATTATTGCAGTAGACATAGCAATAAAAAGATGCCTGATCGCAGTTTTTGTAAAGTTACGGTTAGTTCCACTTTAAGGTCACCATACACTATACAATCTGATTGTACAACCTCCTTTAGATCTACCCTCAACTATGTAGTGCAAGGGCCTGCCTGACTGTACGATAATTAACTTGGTTTTTTAGGTGTGTCCTCCTATTACACAGTTTTGGAAAATCTAATTAGATTGTATAGTGAATGGCCATCTTTTGGCTCACCATACACACTAAAATCTGATTGTACAATTTACTTTAGATCTACTAACAAGTATGTTGTGCAATGGTTTCCTTGGTTGGGTGCAGATTAGGTAGGTCCCCATATTACTTAATTTTGGCAGACTCACAGTTGTTTGCACAGAAATTGTACAGACAGATTGTAAAGTGGGTGGGGAGCCCAAGGCCGATCATACACTCTACAATCTGATTGTAAAATCTCCTTTGAATCTACTATCAACTATGTAGTGCAGGGGCCTGCTTGATTTGACACTACTTGAATAGATTGTTTAGATTTGTACTCATATTATGTAGTTTTGGTAAATCTAAAGCTGGCCATACACTATACAATCTGATTGTATAATCTCCTTTAGATTTACCAAAACAACACAATACCAGGCTATAAGCAATCCATTTAATTTGCATCATATCAAGTAGATCCTTGTACTACACAGCTGATGGTAGATCTAAAGGAGATTGTACAATCAGATTACATTTTTTATGGTCACCTTAAAGAGGAACTTTGGTTTTGTTGTAAAAAACTTGTACAGTCAGCAGCCACAAATATTGAACCTGCTGACTTTTAGAAGCCCAGGGATCCAGTGATGTTGTCAGGCTTCAGGCCCCCAGAGCGGCCATCTTGGACTTCCTGTTCTTTCACAGCCGGTGTTCTGCCGAAAACTCCAACGATGTTATTTCCGGTGAGTGTACAGCAGGAATAATTGGAGATTTTGAACACTTGGTGTTTTCACATTACAACGGCAGCCTACACACTTCGCTAGATGCTATAATTAGTAGAAATTGTTAGTCCGCCTGCTAGTAACCAAAAACATGGCCGCCACCAAGATGGCAACAACTAGCGGGTGTACTAACAATGTCCACTCATTATAGCATGTACCGGAGTGCAAAGGCTACCCGTGTTCTATGAAAACACCAAGTGGTCAAAATCTCCAATTATTCCAGGTGTACACTCACCGGAAATAACCTTGTTGGAGTTCTTGGCAAGTTGGAGTTTTCGGCAGAACACCGGCTCCCCCACTGTGCATGCGCATGATCGCTTGTTGCTTTTAGAGAGCCTTCTGGGACTGGGACATATCTCAGGAGGTTGAGGGTGGGCAGGGGGCATGCTAAGCTTACCTAATTCTTGCCAAGAATTGTGGAAATGGAAGCTGGCACCTATCAGAAGTCCCGTGTCCCATGTCCCGAAAAAAAAAAACACAAATGTTTTTTTTTTTCACCGTAGCAGGGGATGAGGAGGATAAGGGGAACTTTCACTTTTGAATGAAGGTCTGCTTTAACCACTTAAGCCCCGGAAGATTTTACCCCCATTCTGACCAGGGGGTTTTTTGCAATTTTTTTACTGCGTGACTTTAACGGACAATTGCGCGGTCATGCGACGCTGTACCTAAACGAATTTCACGTCCTTTTTTTCCCACAAACAGAGCTTTCTTTTGGTGGTATTTGATCACCTGTGCAATTTTTTGATCATGCGCTATAAACAAAAAAAGAGTGTAAATTTTGCAAAAAATAACAATATTTTTCACATTTTTTTATATGAAATTCCCCAAAAAAAATGTAAAAATCAAAATTTTTTAACATTTTTGGCCAATTTGTTTTATGCTACCTATGTTTGGTAAAAAAAAATTTGCAAAAAGCGTATTTTGATTGGTTTGCGCAAAAGCTATCGTGTTTACTAACAAAGGGAAAGATTTTTGTCATTTTTGGTGTTTTTTTTTAACGAGTAATGGCGGCGATCTGCAATTTTTTTTTGCGGGACTGCGACATTGCGGCGGACAGATCGGACCCTTGACTGACATTTTTGATACTTTTTGGGTTACCAGTGACATTACTGCAGTAATCAGTGCTAAAAATATGCACTGTTACTGTAAAAATGACACTGGCAGGGAAGGGGTTAACTGTATTGGAGAGGGAGGGGTTAAGTGTGTCCTAGGGGCGTGTTTCTAACTGTGATGGGATATGTCTCCTATTGTAAAAACAGAGATCAACGGTTCTACATAGTAGAACCGTCTGATCTCCATTTTTACACAGGGGAGAATGACAGGCGGCTTGTTTACATAAGCCGCCCGCCTTTCTCCCGCTCTACCGACAATTGTAGTGTGACCGGCGGACATCGGGTCCGCCGGTCACACGCGCGGACTCCTCCGTGAACGAGCCGCGGTGGGCGCGCGCCTCAGTGGGCGCGCGTTCGCCCGCTATTGGCTCACTAACCGGTCACAGGCTAGTGACGTATATATACGTCACTTTGCCTGGCTGGGGCTGACCGCCGCAGTATATCTACTTGCGGCGGTCGGCAAGCGGTTAAAGGAGGGATGCCTCTATGCCTCATTTCCACTGAGCGATACGGTTTGCTACGGTTCGGTACGGTAAACCTTGATCAGGCTTGCGTTTCCACCGCCATCAGTACCTCAACTCAACAGTACCTCAACAGTATAGCTCCACCCTGTTGGTACGGTACTAATGTGCTTGGTACCCCAACAAAAGGGTACCAAAAAAGTGGTACGGTTCGGATGAGGGTACCATTCACAACTTTTGATAATGGAAATGGCAAAGATTGCGTACCGAACCGTACCGAACCGCTCAGTGGAAAGGAGGCATTAATGAGCACAAATGTCAGGAGTGTTACTTTCAGTGGCCACCTGACTAAAATACAGTGAGCTGTACATATAAAAATTATTATCAGGGGTCCCCTGAGCCCAGAAAGTTATTTGAAGGATTTGTCTGTGTTGTAAAGGTTGAGAAAGGCTGACTAGAAGCAGTTGCTGCACAGGCTGACTAGAAGCAGTTGCTGCACAGGCTGACTAGAAGCAGTTGCTGCACAGGCTGACTAGAAGCAGTTGCTGCACAGGCTGACTAGAAGCAGTTGTTGCACAGGCTGACTAGAAGCAGTTGCTGCACAGGCTGACTAGAAGCAGTTGCTGCACAGGCTCACTAGAAGCAGTTGCTGCACAGGCTGACTAGAAGCAGTTGCTGCACAGGCTGACTAGAAGCAGTTGCTGCACAGGCTCACTAGAAGCAGTTGCTGCACAGGCTGACTAGAAGCAGTTGCTGCACAGGCTGACTAGAAGCAGTTGCTGCACAGGCTGACTAGAAGCAGTTGTTGCACAGGCTGACTAGAAGCAGTTGCTGCACAGGCTGACTAGAAGCAGTTGCTGCACAGGCTCACTAGAAGCAGTTGCTGCACAGGCTGACTAGAAGCAGTTGCTGCACAGGCTGACTAGAAGCAGTTGCTGCACAGGCTCACTAGAAGCAGTTGCTGCACAGGCTGACTAGAAGCAGTTGCTGCACAGGCTGACTAGAAGCAGTTGTTGCACAGCTCCACATACAGAGTACACCTCTCAGTCACACAGACAGATACTAGGTCTTCTCACCATTTCTGGGTGCACTCTAAGATGAGTTCTTGGTAAGAGGCCACAAACTGGAAGCGGGACGCCCTCTTCCCGGTGCGCTGCAGTCTTTTCCACACTGAAGTCATGGTGCTGTCTCTCTCTCTCTCTCTCTCTCTCCCTCTCCCTCTCTCTCTCAGTGACAGTCGGTCATGGTGATGTGTGAAGTCAGACTGTCTACTTGGCTGATGACTCAGGCGAGTTCTCTCTTCTTGCCTCTCCCTTCCTGTATGACTTCTCAGTGGCTGTTCATAATGCCATACACTGCATTCGTTTTCAAGGCTTCTTCTCTAAATAAACATCTCACACTGTTACTTTGTATATTCTGCAGGACTTTTCTGGGTCCTTCCTCAGTCCTGGTCCTGGGGGTCTCCACAGGAAATATTCTAGTTTGTCACTGACACTTTCTTTCGTTTCAGCTCAGTAATAGGAAGTCTGTCAGTCTCTTTGCTGTGTGCGACCCTCACACCGTGCCTGTCTCCTCAGCACTCTATAGTCCTAATGACAGTCTCTAGGTTGTAGGACTGTCTCTGCTCCTCTCTATATCTTGTCTGTCTGTCTGTCTGTCGTCTCTTCCCCTCAGCTAAGCAGAAGTAAAACTTCTTACAAGGAGGAGGAGGGGGGGGGGGGAGGAGGGAGTGTCTGACAGTGTGTACTATATCTATATATACAGTGACTGTGTGTCCCTCAGTCTGCCTCTGACAGTGTGTACTATATCTATATATACAGTGACTGTGTGTCCCTCAGTCTGCCTCTGACAGTGTGTACTATATCTATATATACAGTGACTGTGTCCCTCAGTCTGCCTCTGACAGTGTGTACTATATCTATATATACAGTGACTGTGTCCCTCAGTCTGCATGTATTCTGTCCTACCTCAGCACTTTACATTCCTTCTACCCAATACAACAAATCTTCCTGAAGTTTACAAATAAAAGTTTGCCTTTCCCAACACGACCATGCAGGAAGCACATGACTGTTTTCTGAATGCTAAAAGCAGTATTAGGTTTCAGCACACTGGTTTATTGTAAATGCTGTTTATCCTGACAGGAGAAAATCAGCCTTAAAAACTCACCAAAGCTGCATTTTTTTAAACCAGTTCAGGCGAGTTTAGCAGCATTTGGTGTTTGGGAGTTTATTTCATTGGTTCATGTCAAAGCGACTTTGCAAAAGGTTCCTGCACTACTCTTTGCCAATTTCATTGTGACTTGCTTAAACTTAAGCCCCGTACACACGTACCGGCCGTCTTTTGTCCAGGGCTGTCATGTCTGTTGAAAACTGCAAAAGACTGCACACGAATTTTGTCGGCCAACAACAGCCGACTGCAGAAGTGATGTCATGTGATGGTTAACTTTCTGTGTCTTTTTTCTTTTCTGAGCATGCCCAGTCTTGCTAATCTGCTGATTGTCGGCCGAATTCTGTACTGACTGGCGAACAATCGGCCGTTCTGGTGTCGGCCTACAAAAATTTTAATGCCTGCACGACAGATTCTGTTCGGCCGAAAGTGCGCTGTCGGAAGCATCATACTAACAAGCCGAAAATCGGCCGATCGGTCGAATCTTTGCGGCCGACAATCGGTACGTGTGTACGGGCCTTTATGTTGTATGATAGGCTTGCATAGACTTCTGTTGTATGATAGACTTGCATAGACTTCTGTTGTATGATAGACTTGCAAAGACTTCTGTTGTATGATAGACTTGCATAGACTTCTGTTGTATGATAGACTTGCATAGACTTCTGTTGTATGATAGACTTGCATAGACTTCTTTCTGTTGTATGATAGACTTGCATAGACTTCTGTTGTATGATAGACTTGCATAGACTTCTGTTGTATGATAGACTTGCATAGACTTCTGTTGTATGATAGACTTGCAAAGACTTCTGTTGTATGATAGACTTGCATAGACTTCTGTTGTATGATAGACTTGCAAAGACTTCTGTTGTACATCTGATGTGCGGCTTTGAAATCGGACTGAAGTAGCACAAATTCAAAGCCACGCCAGTGTGAACGGGGGGTTTAGGCTACATTCACACATCTGCATTTTGATGCCTCAAGCTCAGCAAGCCTAATCCCTTTCTTTTTATTGACCCCTGACTTCATCTGAGCATTTTGACACCTGAAGCAGAAAGCCTGTCGCTCAAAGAATGAACTTCCTTTTAGGCTCGGTTCACACTTATGCGATGCGGGAAGGCTGCGAATTCGCAGCCTGTTCCCACATCCCAAACACACCCTTGGCAATTCACACTACCATATGCGTTACGCTGGGGGTGTCAATGTTATGTTAACAACACCCCCAGTTTGATCGCATATCGCAGTGCGATCTTACAGTTCGCACAGGATTGGATCGCACAAGTGTGAACCACTGTGCGATCCGATCCTGATGCGGCTCAAAAAAAGGGTCATGTGCGACTTTACTGCGGGTGCAGTGCGAATTTAGCCATACAAAGTGTATGGCTGAATTCGCACCGCACACCCGATCGCATGTAATGAAGGAGCAGTGCGCTCCGATATTATATGCAATCGCCGCAGCCGCACATATGTGAACCGTCACTTAAGAAAATTGGAGTGTTTTTTACTCCATTGACTTCAAAATGCACATTTGCATTTTGAAAAACTGGCCAAACAGCAGCTCTCCGCTCCTAATCTTCTTCCCCTAGTGCTTTTGCCTGCCTAAAATAAAACTGGCTACATTTCTTAAATGCTTGTCTACATTTTCAAAAATGCTTAAAAACTCAAAAAAAGAAAGCCTGAAAAGGACTCTAAAATTGCTCTGCTAAAGTGTGAATGCAGCCTTAGGCTAGGTTCATGCTATGCTGGTTTCCCAGCAGGCACGCCAGAAGATTCATTTAAATGAGGTGACGTCCCTACATACAGTAGTGATATGCGGTTCCCAACACAGGAGAACATGTTGCAGTTTCCAGTGCATGGGGGTGCTATTAAGAAGCTAACAGAAGCACGTTTTTGATGTAGGTATGGGAAAGCGTGCGATTACATGCAGTTCCGCCTCGCATATAGTATGAACCTGCTCTTAAACCAAAAAAAAAAAAAAATGTATCATATTTCAGTTTACCAATTTCCAAACTCACTACTGATATGAAGCTGGCCGTAGAAGGATCAAAATTTGGCTGGTTCATCTGAGACCAGCTGAATTTTGATTAATCCATGGTCATTCCTGAGAAATCGATCTAATGATTGACTTCTCAAAAATTGGCTTGCTGGAAAATTTTTGTTCCATCAATGCTTCAGCCAATCGGCTGTAGCGCTGATCAGTGTATTCTGACAACAGAGGAGTCCTGCTGTCACAATATAATAACACAGCAGGGACGATTCCTCCATCCATCTTGCTTGTTTGGAGGGGGTAATCCATTCAGTTTTTGTTAATCGGCCTGCTGGCTGGTCGAAAAAAAAAAAAAAAAGAAGCTATGTATGGCCAGCTTTACAATCTGATTGTCTAATCTCCTTAAAGCGGAGTTCCGGCCTCGGGGGTGAAATTTAGCTAAAAATACCCCGGAACAGTCAGGGTTAGTACATTCCACAATGGATAGCCTCTGTACTGTCTCGGGTCGCACTTACCTTTTAGAAGAAATACTTACCTTGAAAATTTCTTCTCCAGCGCTGCCATCTCGGATGTGGGCAGCTGAAGCCAGCGCGTCCTCTTCTGCGTCCTCTTCCGTGTCCTCTTCTCCAAGAGCGCATTGATTCCTGGGAGCAATGACGTTCAGCTCCCAGGAATCAATGCAAGGAGGAAGTGACGGCACGGGCGGGAGTGGAAGACAGGTGAGTATATTTTCTTCAATAACAAGGTAAGTAAACAAAAAAAAATCGTAATTATCCATTTGTTTTTCAGGTGACCTAGAGCAATAGGATGGCCCAAAAACAATTTTGTGGCTTCTAGGTGATCATTATCTTAAAAAAGCCAAACTCCCAAACCTCCCCCAAAAACTCTTTAGGAAATTAGAAACAGACTTCACGAAGAATTCCATTCTGCCCTGAAAACAACACCAACAGGAAAAGGCCCTGGCCCAGATGGCTACAAAGTTCTTTACTATAAAACATTTGGAGATACCTTACTTCCCCACTTAGCAGCCTACACTAATTCCATTACTAAAAACACTGGTCTTCGCCCAGAATCACTTACTGCCCACATTTCGGTTATTTCCAAACCTGTTAGGATCCTGCCTGTTGCAGCAACTACCATCCTAATTCCTTGCTCAATGTGGATATTAAGTTGTTTGCAAAAGTGATGGCTATTAGATTGATGCCTCTTATTCCCAAATGGATCACAACTGACCACACGGGATTTATACCCAGTCGTGAAGCACGAGACAACTCCTTACGTTCCCTGTCCCTTATCCACTTTGTCCGGGGCTGCTCCCAATCCACCCTTCTTTTATCAATCAGATCTTAGTCAATGGTCCTCACTACAGACCTGAATACAGACCTGCTCACGGATATAGAAATACAGGACAACTTAGGAAACAGTGACCATAGGTAAATTAGTTTCAGTAGTAATAGTAAACACAAGGGCAATATAAGGACACTGAATTTCAAAAGGGCCAATTTCCCAAAACTGCGCTCTCTGCTAGAAAATATCAAATTGAAGCCTGGGAACAAAGAACACAGAGGAAAAATGGGAGTGCTTCAAAAGCATACTTAACAAAGGGATTGACCAGTGCATTCCAAAGGGAAATACATTTAAAAGAGCAAAACTAAACCCTGGGTGGCTAAACTCCAACATAAAAATGCATATTAATGCTAAAGGAAAGGCCTTCAAAAAATACAAGACTGAGGGATCATTGGCAGCATTCAAGCATTACAAAGAGTGTAATAAGAAATGTAAAGACGAAATCAGGGCAGCTAAAATAGAACACGAGAGACCTATAGCGGAAGAGAATAAAAAGAACCCCAAGAAATTCTTTAAGTATATAAACAGTAAGAAAGCGAGGCCAGAACACATTGGCCCCATAAAAGACGATAAGGGAGTTTTGGCCACAGAGGACAGGGAAAAGGCGGTAGTGTTAAATAATTTCTTCTCTTCAGTCTTCACAAAAGAATTGGGGGGCTACACTAGCCCAGCTTGTAAGGCCAAACTAAACAACACACCTCAGGAAATACCGCCGTGGCTAACAGAAGATAGACTTAGAACTAAACTAGAGAAACTTAACATAAATAAATCACCGGGACCGGATGGCTTGCACCCGAGGGTTCTTAAAGAGCTCAGCCAGGTGATTGCCAGACCATTATTCTTTTTTTGCAAATAATTTTTATTCAAGATTTTGAACATAACAGAAAAAAGGAAGAACAGATGATTCTCAACAGATAATCATTGTACAGTAACATCTCAAATGTGGGCATTCATTACATACAAATAACATTGCTTTAGCCAACAGCCAGTAACATTGTACAAGATACAGAGAAAGAAAGAAAAACATTACTGCAAATCACGGTATTGTCTCAGCCCAAAAATTCCAGTGAGCATCAAAAGTTGCAGACTGTTGATCGCTAATGCCTTTTCGAAGAGGTAGTTCAATTTCAGGAGTTGAACCAGCTCTTCTAAATTAGGGGCCTCAGCCGTTTTCCACTTGCGAAGGATGATCGTCCTTGCAGCCAGTAACACGTGAGTAACCCAGGGCCTATATAAAACCGGTAGACGGTCTATTCCTATATGTAAGAGGTATAGCTCCGGTGATGGCTTCAATATGCACCCCGTATGCGTGGATATATAAGTAAATACCCTATTCCAGTAGCTCGTCAGTGTAGGGCAGGCCCACAGGATGTGTAGCAGAGTCCCCACCTGGGAACATTCCCTCCAGCAAAGTTGTGAGTAAGATTGAGAAAAGCCTGCAAGGCGATAGGGGGTATAGTACCACCTGTTCAGGATTTTTTGGGTCATCTCCCAGTGATTTGCGCAGTGCGAGTATTTATATACGTTAGTGAGGGCCGAACGCCACTGTGAGATAGAAAATGCTGTACCAATTTCCCTGTCCCATTTAAACATGGAGGAAGTTTTATAAAATTTGGCATTGTCTAGCAATACGTCATAATACTGCGATATCTTGGGATTGTTTGGGGCATTAAGTGTGAGTAGGTCCCATATGCCACCATCCACCAGGATAGGCCGTAACGGGTGAGCCCGTAGGAAATTATGTACCCTTAGGAGATGGTAGAACATGCATCCTGGAAGGCCGTACCTTTTGGTTATTTCTGCAATTGGGATAAGCAATCCGTTGTCATAAAAGGAATTAATAGAGGTCACCCCCCATCTAGTAAATAAGTGCACCGGGAGATCAGGAAGATGATGCGTAAGCACCGTCAGGGGCATGGAGGCGGTGGCGGTGATGTCTCTCGTGCTCGGTGAAACCGGAGATAGACGCCATACCCGCATCGCCGCCTGTATAGTAGGCGGCAAGGGAGCAAGTCACCACTCCATCCACCTATCGCCCCAGAGCATAGTTCGCAGATCCCTTGTCGGTGCCACATCTCTCTCCAGATCCACCCACATGGGCGATTCTTTGGTGATCATCCACTGTTTTAGCTGGGCCAGTAGTGTAGCCCTATAGTAAGTAGTGATGTCTGGAACTGCGGCTCCACCGAATTGTTTTTTCCTAACTAAAAGTGAAGAAGCACAACGAGGCCTTTTGCCATCCCATATAAAGGACGACATCTGTCTGGAGAATTTTTGGAGATGTGTTGCCGGGAAGTGGATTGGAAGTGCTCTGAAGAGATATAAGATCTGGGGGAGTATAAACATTTTATAGGCTGCTACTCTACCACTCCAGGAGAAGAAGGGATTGCGCATATGGGAAATGTCAGTCGATAGTTTGGTTAGCAGTCTATGGACGTTAACAGACAGAAGTTTAAGAGGGTTGGCTGGGAGATCAATGCCTAAGTAGTGAATACTCAAAGAGGACCAGGGGATAGGGATGGTCTGCTGAATGCTAGATTGGATTCGAGCTGGAACTCCCATGTTGAGAATAGTGGATTTAGATGCGTTGAGTTTGTAGAATGAAACTCTGCTATATGTTTGAAGATTATTGTAAGCCTCTAGTAGGGATCTCTCGTGGAATTTTTTAGACAGTATGCCCGAGGTGTAAACCTGTGCCGATGGGGATGAATAAAGGGCTAAGATAGCTGACAGGATGGGGCCCGCAAAGCCGAACTTTTGCAGAGTAGCCTTCATATAACCCCAATGGACCCTGTCAAATGCCTTTTCGGCATCCAGGGTAAGCAACACGGACGGGATCTTAAGGGACTGTGCTTGGGGCATTATGCCCAGGATTCTCTGGGTGGCGTCCGACGTCTGCCTTCCAGGGGTGAATCCCATTTGATCTCTGTGTATGAGCGTGGGTAAGATGGTTTGTATGCGTTTGGACAAAATACGGGCGTAGATTTTTGCGTCTGAATTTAGCAGGGATATTGGACGGAAATTAGCGGGTGTAGTGGGGTCCTTACCGGGTTTGGGGAGAGTGACTATGTGGGCACTCAAAATATCTGGTGGGAGTGAGGAAACTGACATAGCTTTGTTGAAAACAGCTGTCATAGTGGGGCTGAGATGTTGGGCAAACAATTGGTAAAATTCATTGGAGAATCCATCAGGGCCAGGCGATTTGCCCTTCGGCAGGGAAGTAATACTAGATCGGACCTCTACGCTCGTGATCGGAGAGTTTAGGGTACTTCGTTGGCGTTCAGATAGGGAGGGTAAAGATACCTTATGGAGGAAGTTATTAATGTCCTCTGCAGATGGTTGAATCTCAGATGGATTATCCTAGAGATTATATAGGGCACTGTAATACGCTGCAAATTCGTCCGCAATGGCTTGTGGGTGGGTGATTTTAGATGCTGTCTCGGGGCGGAATAGAAAGGGGATACGAGCTTTCGCTTGCTTACACCTAACCTGTGACGCCAGGAATTTACCCGCTTTGTTGGCTTGACAATAATACTTTTGTTTGAGATAATGGAAGTGTTTGTTGGAGAGTTCTAGAAGCATAAGGCGAAGGTCCTGTCTTAGTTTAATAATGGCTTGCGACCTTATGTTAGTAGGGTTAGCCTTATTGGCGACGTCCAGAGTATGGATTTTTTGTGTCAGTAAGGAAATTTTATCCTTCCTCTGTCTCCGAAACCGCGCCTGCTGCTGGATGCACACCCCTCTCACTAAGGCCTTTAGTGCACCCCACAGCACCCACGGGTCGGAGACAGAGGCTTCATTAAATTGGAGGAATTCCTGCAGTTGCTGGGAAACATGGGCTTGGTGCTTCGCATCCTGCAACAAGTGAGCATCACACCGCCAGACGTAAGAGCTATTGCATTTTGCAGCGTCCTCTATTGTTAGTTCCACTGGCGCATGGTCAGACCATGTCAAGTCGCCAACAGCAGAGGAGGAAGCTTTGTCCAACAAGAATAAATCAACAAGGAACATATCTATACGGGAGTAGGAGCAATGTCTAGAGGAGAAAAAGGAGTAGTCCCGCTCCGTAGAGTGGTGACCCCTCCATACGTCAAATAACTTTTCCTCGTGTATCACCCGTGCCAAAGACTGCTGTCGGCTCCGGGGGGGGGGCGCGGAAGAGTCCAACCCGGGGTCGACAACAGCGTTAAAGTCCCCACAGATTAAAAGATGGCCATAAAGAAGATTTGAAACCTGTTTGAGGATCCTGTGCAGAAAGCGCACTTGATGTGAGTTCGGAGCGTACAGGTTCACTATAGTAAGTGGCAGGTCATTAACATCACAAGTCACCATGATAAACCTGCCCTCGGGGTCAAGGACTGTCTTATGTATACGCACCGTCAGTGTATCCCGAAAGGCCAGCATCACACCTCTCTTCTTTTCGGCACAAGACGCAAAAAAGGTATGAGGGTAACTCTTGTGACTACAGTTCGGTGAGGAATCCGCTTGAAAATGAGTTTCCTGAACCAATAGTATGTCCGTCCTGCGAGTTAGGGCCTCCTTCCAAAGGGATCTCCTCTTAGCCGGGTGGTTCAAGCCGTTGGCATTTAGTGAAAGTAGCTTAATGGTCATGTCTCAGGCTAGGGAACGAGTTATAACCGATGTCACCTATGGAAAAGACTGCGTTGGTGTTCAGAAAGGTTGAGAATCTTGAACGAAAAACAGAAAAGAAAAACAAAAAAAGAGCCAAAAAAGGGCCTAAAAAAAGGGCCGTCTCGGCAGCCCGAGAGCGAGATGACTCGCAAACATACTTGAGGAGGGCCAGTTGAAAGAGCGTCTTTCAGAGGCCGGGGACACATACGTTGGTCAGTTGCGACTGGGGCTGTGGTGAGCAGAAGAGGGCCGAGAAGACCTTTTGCGAGAAGCCACATTCCATTCGTTGTCCAGTGTGCGTAGGGGTGGAGAATCCGTAGTCACAGCCTGGGTGCCGGGGAGGATGTTCCATCTCCTGAGCAGGGAGAGCCCTTCATCCAATGTCTTGACAACCGTCGTAGAGCCCCCTTGCGTCACCAGAAGCGTCGCTGGGTAACGCCATTTATGGTATATTTGATGGTTACGCAGGGCTTTGGTGATGGTGGATAAGTTACGCCTTGACTGAAGCATGTGTTTAGAGAGATCTGGTAGGAGCTGAATGTTGCTGTACGGTTCTGGCAGTGCCCCATGTTGTCTTGAAGCCATCATAATCTGATCCTTGGCAGTGAAAAAATGGACTCTAAGCAGTACATCCCTGGGAACATTCCCTTCCAGGAAGGCAGGCTTGGGCAATCTGTGAATCCTATCAATAAGAAGCTCCGCATCAGATAGGGATGGAACCAACAGCTTGAAGAGAGAAGAAACATGTTGTTGTAATTGGTCAGGAGAGATCGATTCTGGTATACCCCTTAGCTTGATATTGTTTCGCCTGGAGCGATCCTCCAGGTCTGCTACTTTATTCTTTAGCCATGAAATTTCTTCCGTATGAGAGTTCAACTTGTCTATCACAGAGTTAATGGTATCAGCGTGGGTATGAACAGAGTGTTCCACTTGATCAATCCTGGACCCCAGAGCAGAGATCTCTGCAGTTATGCGATTAGTGTGCTGTTGCATATCAGCCTGCATGGAGGCTCTCAGGGAGAATAACATGTCCCTCATGGATGCTTCTGAGATGGGATTCCCTCCCTGGGTAGATGCTCCTGAGGGGTCACTGCTAGGCAATAGGAACTGAACTGGGGCTGTTTGTTGTGGAGATACTTCCATACCTGTGTCTCCCAATGGTCTTGGTGGCGAGTCCCTCCTTTGCCTATTCTTGGCCGGGCTCCTCGATGATGGTGAGGGTGGCTAGGGCGATCCTGAAGATTGGCCACTGTCGGGATTTCCGACGATCTTGCACTGCTGAGGTGGCAGCTTAAGCTGAGGCAGCTTTGCAATCAGCCCTTCTCCCTGCCTGGAGCTGTGTGCCAGGTCCGTCCCGCCGGCGCCATTTTGGCGGAGTCCGTGTGCCTGTGAAATGAAGAAGCCGGACAATTTATTAACTTGTCTGGTCTCCTTCTTCCTGCGTATCATCTTGTTGCAGGCAGCGGGTGTTCGGGCAGCGGTCCCGCTCGTCAGCAAGTCGGTGTGCTGTCTAGTTGCGGCGTGTGTCCCGGGGTGGCTCACGGAGCAAGCTTAAAGAGTAGCCATCTCCTGTGCCGGTAGCCATGCCCTGCCAGACCATTATTCTTGATCTTTAAGGATAGTTTACAGACGGTTATGGTGCCAGCTGATTGGAAAAAAGCCAGCATTGTACCAATATGTAAAAAGGGGCCGAGATATATCTCGGGTAACTATAGGCCGGTCAGCCTAACATCAGTAGTCTGCAAGATTTTGGAGGGGATGTTAAGGGACCACATACAAGACTTTAGTAATGAAAACGGTATTATTAGTAGTAATCAGCATGGATTCATGAAAAATCGTTCTTGCCAAACCAATCTATTAACCTTCTATGATGAAGTGAGCTGCCACCTAGATAAAGGTAAGCCTGTGGATGTGGTGTACCTGGACTTCGCAAAGGCCTTTGACACCGTTCCCCACAAACGCTTACTGTTCAAACTAAGGAAGGTAGATATGGACCAAAAGGTGAGTACCTGGATAGAGAACTGGCTCCAGGGGAGGTTGCAAAGGGTGGTGATTATGGGGAGTACTCAGATTGGGCGGGTGTGGAAAGCGGGGTCCCCCAGGGTTCTGTCCTGGGGCCAATCCTGTTTAATTTATTCATAAATGATATAGAGGAGGGGATATCGAGTAAAATATCAGTATTTGCGGATGATACTAAACTAAGCAGGCCAATATCTTCTGGGCAGGATGTGGAAACCTTAAAAGCGGACCTAAACAAAATTATGGGGTGGGCAACTACATGGCAGATGAGGTTTAATGTTGAAAAATGTAAAGTAATGCACCTGGGTGCCAGAAATCAGAAAGCAAGCTACTCACTAGGGGGGGAACCTCTGGGTGAGTCTAGGATGGAAAAGGACCTGGGGGTACTGGTCAGTGTTGGGGTAGTTACTCAAAAAATGTAACTAGTTACTAGTTACAAGTTACTTCTGTAAATTGTAATGAGATTACTTTACTAGTTACTGCATTTGAAAAGTAACTTCACTACTTATTACTTTACTTTCCTCTTTCTTAATTGACCATGTAGAACAGGGGTGTCAAACTCAATTTAATTGCGGGCCGCATCAGCATTATGATTGCCCTCAAAAGGGCCAGTTGGATCTGTAAGACTAGATGTCAAGAGCATCCCCTACCCTTATATAAGACGTCAATAGCCTCTCCACCATTAAAAGTTGAGTCCCCCACCCTCCCTTATATCACAGTGCACCTCCCTTACCTTGTGGTGCTGCTGGGAAGAAGCTGGAGGCATTGCTGGAAAGCAGAAAGTATAAGGTCTGGAGGAGGACTGGAGCTCTCCTGCAGCTACAGGAGAGGTGCGAGGGCCACATAAAATGGCCTGGAGGGCCGGATTTGGCCCGCGGGCCTTGTGTTTGACACCTGTGGTGTAGAAGAAGATACATGACACTCTTTCTGCATAGAGTTTATTGTATAAACACAGGCTTTGGGAAACATGAGAACAAAACCTGAAAAAACTGAATAAAACATAAAGTGCAACAAAAAGCCATAAACTTCATCCCTCTCTATTCTTCGAAATAACGATTGTATCGCACGGCTTGGGTAACGCAGGAAAGCACGTTCCTATAGCCTAGTAAAGTAGTGTAGTTACTTCCTATAGCCTAGTAAAGTAGTGTAGTTACCAATATTAGTATTGTAACTAGTTACTTTACTTAGTTACCAAAAAAAGTAATGTAGTTACTGTAATTAGTTACTTTGTAACTAGTTACCCCCAACACTGGTACTGGTAGACAACAGGCTTGGCAGTGGCATGCAATGCCAAGCCGCTGCAAGCAAAGCCAACAGAATACTGGGATGTATAAAAAAGGGGATTCACTCCAGAAATAAAGACATTATTCTCCCACTCTACAAGACTCTGGTCCGGCCACATCTGGAGTATGCTGTCCAGTTCTGGGCACCGGTCCTCAGGAAGGATGTGCTGAAACTGGAGAGAGTCCTGAGAAGGGCAACAAAAATAATTAGGGGAATGGAGGACATCGGCTATGAGGAAAGACTACAACCACTGAACTTATTCTCTCCGGAGAAGAGACGATTGAGGGGGGATATGATATCAATGTACAAATACTGTACTGGCGACCCTAGCATATGGAAAAACCTATTCAGAGAAAGGAAATACAATAAGACACGTGGCCACTCACTAAAACTAGAGGGAAGGCGGTTTAACCTTAAAATACGCAGGGGGTTCTTCACTGTGAGAGCAGTAAGGATGTGGAATTCTCTTCTGCAAACAGTCATATCAGCAGGGAGCATTGATAGTTTCAAAAAACTATTAGATGGGCACCTTAAAGACCACAACATACAGGGGTATACAATGTACGGTTAACAGCAAACACACACACACATCATAGGTTGATCTGGATGGACTGATGTCTTTTTTCAACCTCACTAACTATGTAACTATGTAACTACATCACTCATGGTGAGGGAAAATAAACATTATAAAAATGAACATTCTACCTCGCATTTTGTTTATATTTCAAATGTTACCATTGGCCATGCCTCTAGGGCTTTTCTCTATATTACAGACCTTGATCTCTCATTTCATCTGAAAAGGGAAACATCCTAGGATATCCAAGTCAGTGTTACACCGAACCAAAAGGTTTGGAAGCCTTGCTCTCCCTAATATGAAAGCATATTATCATGCCATAGCACTTTCTAGGATTTCTGATTGGAAATATGTGGGCAATGCCAAACTATGGGTACAATTAGAATCTACTCTAAGTGGAGCTGATTTGTCAACTACCCACACCTCAAGAGCAATGGCTCCAATGTCTTCACCTCCTACCATCTCCACCTTGGACATCTGAGACTCACTGCACAAATGCTTTTCCTGGTCTTACAATCCCCCCCTGATGCCACTTTTGGACCACCACTTCTTTCTTCCTGGTTCCATGTTACCTGGATTTAAAATGTGGAACCCGGACGGCCCCCTACTACTACATCATGTCTTCCATAACCAATCGCTTAAACCCCTGCAATCCCTTTTGGGATCAAGACCTGCCACCTTCATGGATAAATGGACATACGCACAACTAACATTATTTACTTGGTCACTATCAGGCCCATTACATGACCTGCAAAACCTAAACCCTGTGGAGTCACTTTTCTGCCAGAAGGACCTACCATTACACTCTATTTCACAGTTCTATAAAATGTTAATTTCCCTACAAGGCCCTACATACCAGGATTATCTCTCCAAATGGGAATTGGATCTTGGTTCCAAACTCACGGATAAGCAGAAGGACACATTTTTACACTAATCCAATGTTTCTTCCATATCTTTCAAAACAGCAGAAATTAAATTACAAACTCCTCGCCAGGTGGCACTACACTCCAACCAAATTACACTAGATGTTCCCCTCACAATCTCCTCTATGTTGGATAAACTGCGGGAACAGAGCTACCAACGCACACATATGGTGGACCTGCCCATATATATGCTCCTGTTGGCGAGATATTCTCCAACATATTTATTTAATTACTGGCATTACTATATCATGTAACCCATGGTCAGTTTTGTTTCACTGTTCTCTCTAACCAGTTGGCCCATATAAATGTTCTATAATCCCTCATCTCTTGAATTCTGCTAAAGCCCTAATCCCCATTTTTTGGGGCCAATAAAAGATCCCCTCCCTATTCCAATGGACACGTAAGGTAGATTCTATCTACCTCCTGGAGGAACTCATGTACATATCCTGAGACAAGATTTATCAACATACAAAAATATTGGCCCACTGGTGCGAATTCAAAACTTCATCAACATAAAAAGAAAATTCCTCTAGACTCTCCAGACCGGTAGCCTCACATTATCTTTATCTTTCCTTAAATTGTGTTCACTAGGGTTTGTTAATAAATCTTAGGCTGTGTACCCTGGTTATTGTTGACCTTCACTCCCATCCCTCCCTCTCTTCTCCCCCTCTCTTTTTCCCCCTTCCCTTCCTCCCTATCATTCTTCTCCCTCATCCTTCATTTCTTTATACTTCTTTATATACCGGTATGTGCTTCCTTTTTATTTACCACATAGTGTGCCTCATGTACTACTGTTCATCACTTGTTCGGAATTCATTGTTTTCTCTATTTTTTTTTTTACTGTTTAAATAATGCACACTGTAATTATGTGTTACACTTGTTTTGCTCTCTTCATTCTCAATAAACAGTTATTAAACAAAAAATTTAGTGCAGCGGCCTACATACATCCTTATGTTACATAACTTTAGTAAATTTAAAATTGATTGTACAAGGATTGTATGGTCAGATTGTTACGTATATGGTGGTTAGATGTGGTGACTGCATTAATTTTATTTTTTCAGCCTTTTTTCCTTTATTTTTACCTGTTGACCTGCCAGTAGATCTGTTATTTTTCAATTTCCTTTAAAAGACCAAGCTGTCCAGCAAAAGTTTCAGTAAGGGCTTTTTCCACACATACAGTGCCCTCTGAAGAGTGACTCATGTTGGATCGCTCTTCAGAAGGCATTTGACAGGTAGTGAGGAGGCATTATGTCACCTCCTCACCAGGTGATTTAACCCTGTAAATGCTGCAATACTGTGCAGCAATACTGTGCATTGCATGCGGTTGTGGGATGGTTGTAGCTCGGCTCCACTAACTTGCATTAATTGCATTTGATAGCAGAAACACTCACCGAATGCAAAACGCTTTTTAATTGTTGCTGTGGTGTGTGTACAGCCCTGGGCAGCTGCATGCACAGGTTCAGGAGGGCAGTCTCCCCCCAGTCACTCATGGTGAATGGGGCCAGTCTGCAAACACCCAGCAACCATGTGCATTGCACATAGTTGCAACCCTCAAGTGCTGTGAGCAACCCCCAGTCCCTGCTGTATTTACAGCCAGTGATATTAGCTATCAGGGCTCCTGCAGCACCTCCACCGGTTTGAAGATTTGAAATCCCCACTACTCTCTCTCTCTTCTCTGTTCTGCACTGCCAGGATGGACCAGATGGAATCAGGTTTTGGTCAGCGCTGTCATTACCCATGGAACTAATAGCAACCTCTAGAGCTGCCTTTCTCAACCTTTTCAATACGGAGGATTGGAATAATTTTCCAGGCTCAGGGAATTAAAAATGCTATATCTACAGCTTACGGTACAGAAGTGTGAAGCTCAGTGGGAATGCTCCTTACACCTGTCGTCATTGGGAAAAATCCCACCCTTAGGGAGAGTTAAAAGATCATTGGTGTCAGTGGTTACTCATCTGAGAAGCAGATGCTCATTGCTTAAGGAACCCCTAGTAACCTCTCTAGAGGAACCCTGATTGAGAAAGAAATCCTGGGGGTTCTACAGAAATCTGGTTGTGAAAGGCTGATCTTTAAGTCTGTCATGCTTAACTAGCAATATGTATACATTCAATTCTTCAACGCACATTAAAAAGGCCGCACACCTTTGACATCTTCAAAATCCGACTGGATTTATTGAACAGACAGCACACACTGCATTCCTTCACCTAGATCTCCCCACTAACATGTTTCATCCATAATAGGGCTTTAATGTAGACCTCTGTTACGGGTGAAATGCATTAGAGAGTTGACTCCAGGTGGAAGGATGCAGTGTCTGCTTTCCCATAAATCTAGTCGGATCTTGAAGATGTCAGAGGTATGAGGCCCGTTTTGTTTGTGGTGAAGCGTTGCATGGAGCATGAGGGGACTCTAGGTTTTCAGCACCTGGCTGTTTCACAGGATTGAGTAGGATACAGGCAACTTGGGAGCCATGAGGTGTGCTGTGACTGTCCAATATATACATTCATGTTCTGATAATAGTGTAATGGGTGCCTCAATGTGTGGTGATTGTCGTTTACCATTTTATTTTAATACAGTTTGAAAAAAAAAGGGGTAACAATGCCTTGTGTTTTTACAGTGCAAGGCACCACTCCACACCATCAGCACAGAACAGACACCAGTCTACGCACTTAAACGGTTCACTGTAGCATGCAAATGTGTGAACAGGCCCTTAAATATCCTACTTGTTAATTTATTATACTTTTTTATTTAACCGGTTTACGCCCAGCTGCCACATGTATATACTGCGGCAGTCTGGTTCTTCTGCGCAAACCACTGTACCGGTACATCGGTCACGAGCGATGGACTGATTCGGTTGAGAACCGATCCTTCATCAGGTCCTGGCCAATGATTTTTGGCCTGGACCTGGTGATCGGTTCTGACCAATGGCATCACGTCCCCTACCTGTGTAATGTAAACACAGGCAGGGGAAGTGATGTAATCTTCCTTCCTGACTTTTTGGATCCAGCAAGCGAAGAAAATGGACACAGTGAGTACACTTAAGCACTACACTGACACCAGCACACATAGGTACACGATTAACCCCTTGATCACCCTCTCATCACCCCCCAGTTAACCCTTTCACAGTGCACACTACATACAGTATATCGATTTATTAACTGTATTAGTGTCACTTGTGGGTTTAGTGAGGTAGACATTTTGTATTAGTTATCGGCAGGCCCAGATAGGTTAAGAGTACCCGCCATCCCCCTCCCCCCATAAAGATTTAACCCCCTGATCACCCCCAGTTAACCCGTTCACAGTGAACACTAATATACAGTAAATAGTTTTTTTTTACTGATAACTGTATTAGTGTCACTTGTGATTTTAGTGAGGTAGACAGTTTGTATTAGTTAGCGGCAGCTCCAGATACGTTTAGGGTACCCGCCACCCCCCCATAAAGATTTAACCCCCTGATCACCCCAGTTAACACCTTCATTGCCCTGTCACACTAATACTATTATAGTTACATATCTTTTTCTGATCACTGTTAGTGTCACAGGTGACATCAGTTAGGGTTAACGCTAGTTAGTGTCAATTTAGGACAGCGTCGGATCCCCACCGCATATTTAGTTATATATTTTAAGCCTTTGATTGCCAGTGACACACACACACACACACACACACACTAAAAACCTCCATTACTAGTATAGTGTTTGAACAGATCAATATCTTTGCGTTTAGCCCCTCCGCCACCCCCCCCAAGTGCAGTATTCAACAGATTACTGTCACTTCCTATACACAACACACAAAACCGCAGTCAGGCCTGATCTCTGCTAGCACTATCAGTTACATTTTTTGGTAGCGATTCAAAAAGTCCTCGACAACCAGGTGCTTTTTTACCTGTGAGTCACACTAGGTACCTATAAATTTATTGGCCATAATGTCAAGTCAGAGGTACTCTAGTGAAGAGGCCTACAGGATGCTGAGCATGACCAATGAGAGCGATGGAGAAGCTTCGCGGTCAGAATCAAGCTCAGTATAAGAACCTGTAGAGAGCAGTGGTACCCTGACAGATAGGAGTAGTGGTCCCTGCTAAGGTCAGGCGTACCTGACCCTGTTCTTCTGTTGCTGAGGTGCAGCAATCACAGGGTTCTCGTATGCAGCAGAGAGCCAGTACTAGTGCCGCTCAACCTTATGGTGAACTGGCAAGCACCAGCGGCCTAGTACACCCTGGTCGTAGTCAAACCAGCACTGCAGTATCACTTGGTGACGTGGCGAGTCCCATAAGTGCAGTTCAAGCTGGTGCGGTGGCTAGCACAAGTATTGTCCCGCAGCCAACGAGAATTCGAAGACAGACCCGTAGAGCCCATAGTGTCCTCCCTGATGCGCTGGCAAATCCTGATTGGCAGCCCACAGATTCTGTAGCGCCCGTACTTCCCCCATTCACTGGCCAAACTGGAATTCAGGTGGAAACAGCTAATTTTAATTCCCTGGATTTTTATGAGCTGTTTTTCACGGAAGATCTGTACAGATCTATTGTGGACCAAACAATTTTTATATGCTGATCAGTTCATCGCTGCAAACTCAAAATTTGACCCTTACCAGAGAATTCGGATGGAAACGTATTACTGTTTCCAAATTTAAGACCTTTCTGGGCCTATCCCTCCTTATGGGCATTACTAAAAAGAGTGAGTTGCGGTTATATTGGTCCACTGACCCAATTTACCATATGCCCGTGTTCTCTGCTGCCATGACCAGGGCTCGATACGAACAAATCTTACAGTTCATGCACTTCAGTGACAATGAACTCTGTTGTCCTTGGGGTGACCCTGGATATGACCACAAGATTCAGCCCCTCGTAAATCACTTCAAACAGATGTTTGCAGCCTTGTATATATTATTGCACAGTTGTGCCTTAGGCTGGCCACAATAAAAGGCCATTCAAAAATGTGCAGTTTTACCACACAATGCCACAGATGACGCAAGTTTTGAGGGAGGATGCAGTTGGCATGCTGACTGCAGGAATGTCAACCAGGAGCTGTTGCCCGTGAATTGAATGTTAATTTCTCTACCATAAGCTGTCTCCAAAGGCATTTCAGAGAATTTGGCAGTACATCCAACCGGCCTCACAACTGCAGACCACGTGTAACCACACCAGTCCAGGACCTCCACATCCAGCATCTTCACCTCCAAGATCATTTGAGATCAGCCACCTGGACAGATGCTGCAACAATCGGTTTGCATAACTAAAGATTTTCTGCACAAGCTATCAGAAACCATCTCAGGGAAGCTCATCTGCATGTATGTCGTCCTCATCGGGGTCTCAACCTGACTGCAGTTCGTCATCGTAACCGACTTGAGTGGGCAAATGCTCACATTCGATGACATCTGGCACTTTGGAGAGGTGTGCTCTTCACAGATGAATCCTGGTTTTTACTGCACAGGGCAGATGGCAGACAGAGTGCATGGCATTGTGTAGGTGAGCCACTTGCTGATGTCAACGTTGTGGATCGAGTGGCCCATGGTGATAGTGGGGTTATGGTATGGGCAGGTGTATGTTACGGACAATGAACACAGGTGCATTTTATTGATAGCATTTTGAATGCACAGAGATACCGTGACGAGATCCAGAGGCCCATTGTTGTGCCATTCATCCATGACCATCACCTCATGTTGCAGTATGATAATGCACAGCCCCAAGGTTGCAAGGATCTGTACACAATTCCTGGAAGCTGAAAACATCCCAAATCTTGCATGGCCAGCATACTCACCAGACATGTCATCCATTGAGCATGCTTGGGATGTTCTGGATCGGCGTATACGACAGCGTGTTCCAGGTCCTGCCAATATCCAGCAACTTAGCACAGCCATTGAACAGGAGTGGACCAACATTCCACAGGCCACAATCAACAACCTGATCAACTCTATGCGAAGGAGATGTGTTGCACTGTGTGAGGCAAATGGTGGTCACACCAGATACTGACTGGTTCTTGAACCCACCCCCAATAAGGTAAAACTGCAAATTTTAGAGTGGCCTTTTATTGTGGCCAGCCTAAGGCACACCTGTGCAATAATCATGCTGTCTAATCAGCATCTTGATATGCCACACCTGTGTTGTGTTTATAATTTTCAGTGTAGGTACATAGTCTGGTTGAAAAAAGACACAAGTCTATTCAGTTCAACCCACAGAGAAGGAGAAGGTCACATACCTGGAAGCACCAGAAATTTTGCAGCAGCTGCAACAGGGAAAGAATAGCGGGGGATAGCTGTACCAGTATCAGTGAGTCAAAAAGTAGGCTAGCAAGAACCTTTGTCACTTTTCCCTGAACGTGAAAAGACTCTTTAACCACTTGCCGACCGCCGCACGACTATCTACGTCGGCGGTCAGCCCCTCACAGGCAAAGCGACGTAGGTCTACGTCGCTAGCCTGTGAGGGTCTAGGGAGCGAGCGCGTGCCGCCGATGTCCGCCGGTCACTCTGCGATCGTCGGGGGAGAGGGAGAAAGTGAGGCGGCTTGTGTAAACAAGCTGCCTGTCATTCTCCCCTGTGTATGAAGGATGATCATACGGTTCTACTATGTAGAACCGTTGATCACTGTTCATTCATCTGAAGCCACAGCCAATCACAGTAGAAAGCACGCCCCTAGGGACACACATAGCCCCTCCCTTTCAAAAAAAAGTTAACCCTTTCACTGCCAGTGTATTTTTACAGTAACAGTGCATATGTATAGCACTGATTACCGTAGAAATGTCACTGGTAACCCCAAAAGTGTCAAAAATGTCAGTCAAGGGTCCGATCTGTCCGCCGCAATGTCGCAGTCCCGCAAAAAAAATCGCAGATCGCCGCCATTACGCGTTAAAAAAAAAACAACAAAATGACAAAAATCTTTCCCTTTGTTAGTAAACGCGATAACTTTTGCGCAAACCAATCAAAATACTTTTTTTGCAATTTTTTTTTACCAAACATAGGTAGCATAAAACAAATTGGCCAAAAATGTTAAAAAATTTTGATTTTTACATTTTTTGGCGGGAATTTCATATAAAAAAATGTGAAAAATATTGCTATTTTTGCAAAATTTACGCTCTTTTTTTGTTTATAGCGCATGATCAAAAAATCGCACAGGTGATCAAAATACCACCAAAAGAAAGCTCTGTTTGTGGGAAAAAAAGGATGCCAAATTCGTTTAGATACAGCGTCGCACGACCGCGCAATAGTCCGTTAAAGTCACGCAGTGCCGAATCGCAAAATACCCCCTGGTCAGGAAGGGGGTAAAATCTTCCGGGGCTTAAGTTTAAGGGAGTTTAAAAAGTATTAAAACCTAAACAAATGTGATTAACTGTAGCTTACCAGTCCTTACATTTGGTGGCTGCATTAGTTTTAATTTTTCAGGCTAAGAACATTTTTACCAAGTACAGAAAAACCTGTTGATCGTGTCAGAAATGCAGTGTCCTTGTGACTTCCTGAGAGCCGAAAAGAAAGCACAAACATCCTTATCTTTCTTATGTACAGTAAACTGCTAACCACATCAATCCACCATGTAATGGAAATTACCAAAGCAGACATGCTTAAAATTAACCATGGCTTCTTCTGTAAATACAACTACAAAATCAGTGTAGACATGAATGAGCAGGAAGTGCATTATTTGCGGAATTACAGTAGCAGAGGCAGGTGCAGTCCCCATTAACTTGGTTTCCCACAATTTCCCAGGTTCCTGAACATACCCAGGGAAGATGCATTTCTCTGCATCTCTTCCTTAGCAACTCAAAGAGGCTCCATGCAAAATGCTTGCTACTCAAACCAGTCAGTTTGACTAACAAGTGTAGCGCTCTCCCCTCAGAAGCTGCTGGGTCTCCCCACTTGTTTTATCCGCAGCCAGTCACATAGTACTTCCTACACAGCCAGGTGCCCACACTCTTCTGCTCGTTGTCTCCAATGACCAGTCAAGGGGATTAGTTTTTTGTTTTATTTGGAAAACTTGGATAGGAGAAGGGATTATGTAGGATACTGCAAATGAAAGTATTCACATGCGAGGGTAGCGTTCTCAGTATAACTGTGTAGTCGACTTTACAGAAAAGAGCAAAGACCCTTTTCTGTAGAAGTAATTTAATTGACCCTGCTTCTTCAAGACTCCAGCCAGTGTCCCCTTTAGCTTACACCCAGCATGCTGACTTCTAGCACCCAGAGGGGGATTTAACAGCAACAGTCTCTAGGATCCCTTTAGGGGGTCTGTACTTGCAAGGCTCCTGAAACCCCAGCAGCAGCCTTTCTCAGTGATACCAGACAGGATCCATGGACATCCTCCCTCAGTCAGCTCTCAGGAGAACCCTGGATTTTATAAGTGTATGTTCAGGCCCTCGGGTCGCCCACCTGAGGCCACATGGTGGTCTGTGCTGAGGAGGGGTAGCAGGCCCCCTCCCCATCTGGACCTCTCTGTAGGAAGACCCAGAGTTTATGTGCTTTTCAAATATAAATACAGGCACCCAGCATGCCTAGGGGCACCTCCCCTTGTAATTGGCAAAGGCTGTGTAAATATTCATGCTCCCATCTTCATAATTTCTGCCTACTGTCCAGCACTTTCCACAGTTGCAAGGACAGAGGGAAACTTCAAGAAAACATGAGCAGCACCAGAGCACACTGAGCAGACTACACTAAACAATCACAGCTCTCGGTTAAGCACACAGCACATACATTTCCCTAGCTGTCTCCCTGTTAGGCAGAGAAACCAAAAACTATAATACACTCACCCTAGCAACTAACTAGGAGGGCGCTACACAAGCAATGGCTATCACAAGTAATGGTTCTCACAGGTATATGAGAATTCAGTCATCACAGCTCAGTACTGGAAAAGCCTGGTGCATTTCTGGGGCTCCATTCCCTTTCTTCTGAGCCAGGCCAGAGCCTAATAGCATGCAGCTTCCCCAAAAGTCCCAGCTACTGTAGGGAGCCATTGCCTAATCTCTACCAAGGTACTGTCTAGTGGGGTAACCCCTTTATCCTTGGGCCCTGGATCCCTCCAGCTTTTCACCAGCTGTTTACCTTGACGCACAGAGTATGACAAGTGACATCATCTGTCAAACTCGCCCATTGAGTTCAACTGAGCCTCAATGCAAGTGCATGCAATTCATGCAATTGGCATGACAGGGTTAAATCAGGTGATAAGGAGGCAATATAATGCCTCCTCACTGCCTGTCAAATAATGGTGCCCTCTGAAGATGATCCACAGTTTTATTGCTTTTCAGAGGGCACCACAAGTATGAGAGCACCCTTACAGTTACCCTCTGTCTGATAATTACCCTTTCTGTTAAATCCCCAGGTAAAAATATTAGGAAAAAAAGAAAACTAATGCAACCCTACATCTATAGATTGGTAAGCTAAAACATACTACATTTTGTTGGTTTAGATATTCTTTAAAAAAACATTTTATTATAGCAAGTATGTCAGGAAAAACGGGGGGAGCCCTCCTTTGCCCATAGAAACGTGTAAAAAAAAAAGCGTCATAATAAGCCCCTTTTTAATTGGTTTTCAATGGGGCTTATTGTGATAGGTCAGTTGAGGTCACATATAAAGGAATGTTCTGGAAGGTCAGAAGGTCAATTAGGGATAGGTCGGTCAAGGTCAGGTGACCTCCCAGAACATTCCAGAAGGGTCTTAGGACCATTTATAAGAAGCCAGTTAAAGGAGTTTCATCGCCAGTCGCCAGAAGAGGTTCACCAGGAAGAGCTCAGGACGAAGGAGCTAGAATACTGCCCTTAGGGTACACCTCTCTGGCAACATGAAGACCTTGGTGCATCAGCTACTGGAACAGTTGGAATCGATGGAAGGGGAGGATTGGTCGTTACCTGCGTGTCAAGATCCTACCAGATCCAACGGAGGCGGCAACAAGCTCCTGTCATGGTGGCTTCGGTGGTTCCGTCGGAAGGCCTTAGAGAGTTCACCAGGCTGGAAGACATCATCGTAGGAGGAGCAGAAAATTCTCAGCAGGCAGGGAAGAAGTGGCGCCAGCAGTGGAGGAACTACACCCCCGCTCCGCCCCGACACCGATACAGGGCAGAGCGCGGCCAGTGTCGGCATTGGGGAATTGGCGTGCCTGCTTATTTTCCAGCAAAAACTCATCTATGTAGTCTTTTATTAAACTCTCCAGTATCTTCCCAACTATACAGTAGAAGTTAAACCAACAGGTCTATAGTTACTTAGCATAGACTTTGATCCCTTTTTAAATATAGACACCACATTGGCCCTCTGCCAATCCAGTGGTACTATTTCAGTCCTTAATGAGTTCCTAAAAATAAGAAACAAAGGCTTTCAAATTACAGCACTCAATTCTTTTAGGATGCGTGGGTGGATGCCATCTGGTCCAGGTGCTTTATCCACCCTTACTCTGTCTAAACATGTCTGGATCATATCATATTTGAGCCATTGTGGATCATTTGGGTCTGTGTCAATACCATCCTCATTATGGTCATGAGCTCCCCCATGCTCCTTTGTATACAAAGAGCTGAAGAAAGTATTTAACCACTTGCCGACCGCCACACGACTATTTACTGCTGCGGTCAGCCCCTCACAGGCAAAGCGACGTAGTACTACGTCGCTAGCCTGTAAGGGTTTTGGGAGTGAGTGCGCGCCGCCGGAGGCGCGCTCCCGCGCGGTCACAGACCCCCCAATGTCCGCCGGGCACTCACGATCTTCCGTTAAAAGGAAGAAAGGCAGGCGGCTAATGTAAACAAAGCCGCCTGTCATTCTTCCCTGTGTAAGAATGGTGATCAAACGGTTCTACTATGTAGGACCGTTGATCACTGTTCTTACACATGTAGACACAGCCAATCACAGTTAGAAACATGCCCCTAGGGACACACTTAACCCCTCCCTCTCCAATAAAGTTAACCCCTTGCCCTGCCAGTGTCATTTTTACAGTAACAGTGCATATGTATAGCACTGATTACTGTAGTAATGTCACTGGTAACCCCAAAAGTGTCAAAAAATGTCAGTCAAGGGTCCGATCTGTCCGCTGCAATGTCGCAGTCCCGCAAAAAAAAAAAAAAATCGCAGATCGCCGCCATTACGCGTTAAAAAAAAACCAACAAAAATCTTTCCCTTTGTGAGTAAACGCAATAACTTTTGCGCAAACCAATCAAAATACGCTTTTTGCGATTTTTTTTACCAAACATATGGTTAAAAAAAAATTGGCCTAAAATGTTAAAAAATTTAGATTTTTACATTTTTTGGGGGGGAATTTCATATAAAAAAAAATGTGAAAAATATGTTATTTTTGCAAAATTGTCGCTCTTTTATTGTTTATAGCGCATGATCAAAAAAAAAATCGCACAGGTGATCAAATAATACCAAAAGAAAGCTCTGTTTGTGGGATAAAAAGGACGTCAAATTCGTTTAGGTACAGCATCGCACGACCGCGCAATTGTCCGTTAAAGTCACGCAGTGCCGAATCGCAAAATACCCCCTGGTCAGGAAGGGGGTAAAATCTTCCGGGGCTTAAGTGGTTAATAAATTTGCCTTCTCTTTGTGCCCAGTCACCCACTCCTGATTATTTTGTAAAGGGCCTACATGGCTCAGACCTAACCTTTTTACTATTAATTTATTTGAAGAATTTTTTGTGGTTTGTCCTACAATCTTTTGCAATCTGTCGTTCATTTAGAATGTATGCGTCCTTGATTTCCTTTTTACATATTCTGTTATATTCAATTCAACAATGATAGTGTTCCTTCATTTTTATATTTTTTAAAAGCTCTTTTCTTATAATTTATAGCTTTTTTATCTTTGGCTGTGAGCCACATAGGTTTTATTTTTAGCCTTTTAAACCTATTGCCCATGGGAATATACTTTGCAGTGAGTTTGCATACAGTCTTTTTGAGAATTTCCCACTTCTGCTCTGTGTTCATTGATGCCAATATTCCCTCCCAGTCTAAATTCTGGAGAGAAGCCCTCATTCTTGGAAAATTTGCTCTCTTAAAAGTTAAGTGATTTTATTTTTCCTTTTTTGCGTTTTTTGCTTACACCTAACATTAAATGAAATTATATTATGGTCACTGCTACCCAGATGTTCTTTTATATGAACATTATTAATAAGCTCTGCATGGTTTGAAATTACCAGGTAAAACAGAGCATCATTTCTAGTGGGGGCCTCAATAAACTGTACCATAAAATTGTAGCTGTCAGTAGCTGAGTCTCCACCTCTTCATTAATACTGGGAGGTCTATTACAAACTCCAATGATAATCATTGTATTACGCACACCCATGTACATTTCCACCCATACTGCTTCAGAATCATCACACTCTCCATCAACTAGGTCCTCTTTCACACTCACTTTGAGATCACTTCTCACATAGAGACAGACACCACTACCCCTCTGTTTTACCCTGTCTTTCCAAAAGAGAGCATAGCCAAGAATATTATTAGCCCAGTCATGTGAAGAATGAAGCCAAGATTCAGCAATACCATTTAAATTATAGTTTTCCTCGTGCGCCAGAGCTTCCACCTCACCTATTTTGCTTGGCAGACTTCTGGCATTGGTGATCAAACACTTTTATTCATTGTCCCATTTTGCACACTTATTCTGCATATTTTTTATTTTGTACAAATAGTACCATTTCCAATGATTGTTTGTAACATGGGAACCTTCTTATCCTCTGCCATAACTCTCCCCCCATCTTTTCCCATTCCACCCACCAATAGGGGCTGACCCCTGTCTGACCTGTCTGACCCATTATAATCTAATTCACCCTCCCCCCTCAATCCTAGTTTTAAAACTCCTTGTAAGATTCCGGTACCCTTAATCACCACTTTCCTCTGTAATGCGTCCCACCTTTCTCTTCAGGTGGTACGCGTATACCTTTAAGAACGATGATGTCACTGCTGAGCGCCGCAGAGCGGCTATTTCAACCGCCGGCGGTCTCACTCACATTGTTCGTTCAACTTGCCTTGATATCCACATGCTTTCAAGCCTGTCTCTCGATCGGAACCTCCAGCTATTCCCTTTACCTGGAGCAGACCGGAACCTCGCTACTGATCCCTGTATCTCGCTACCGGACCATTCCTCATCTACTGGACCTCTCTAAAACTACTAACATTACAAGTGATAAGTACCCCACAGGGGAACCCTCCATAACCTTATTGCACTATCTACCTATGCACACTAAGGACTGTTACTACCTATCCATACTATCCTATCATCTGCACTGTTACATAGATTGCTAGCTCTTGAGCCTACTACCATCTATCATCTGCACTGCTGCATAGATTGCTAGCTCTCCTGTCTACTACTATCTATCCTTGCACTGGGTTACTCTATCCTGTATTTGTCATCTGCTGTCCTCACCACCTATTAGCATACTCGATACTAACCTATCTGATTCCTAAATACCATCTTGAACTCTCCTATACAAACCTATCAAGTGATTACCATCCTTGTCACTGTTCACACCTGTCCCTTCAGCACATCACCTTCATACTATCATATACATCCTATCACTCCAGGAACATCTCATTGAGTGTGTATATATCTGTATGTTGAAGCTGACAGGCCCACGGTGATGAGTCCTGGAGAGTTGGATCTGGTATTCAACACATCTCTACATGACTACTGAGTGGAGATTTTGCAGCTGCAAATCCAGCCTATACTAAAAACGCAGGAGCGTTACACTCCTCCAGCCTTCCCATAAACCTCTCCCCCAGCACAAAAGACCCCCTTCCATTTAGGTGCAAACCATCTTTAGCATATAGGTTGCACCCCAATGAAAAGTGAGCCCAGTGCTCTAAAAACCCAAATCCCTCCTTCTTACACTAGGTCTTTAGCCATGCCTTCCGCTCTCTATTCTCCCCCTGTCTTTCCTGTGTTGCGCATGGCACAGGCAATATTTTAGAGAATATCACTGTGAAGGTCCTTCCCTTCAACTTGCAGCTAGGGATGATCGAACGGTTGCCCAAAAAAACGCCTGCTACAAAAACGCCCAGGTGTCTTTTTGCAGAAGGCGTTTTTTTTTTGGGCATTTTTTGGGGGGTCTTTGGAGGCAGGCATAACATCTGAACTTCTGTATAGGGGTATATATACACACACACTTATATGTATTTATACACATACACACATATAGGTGTTATAGCAGAGAAACCATATGCCTGTTAATTATTTCATTAGCGCAAGCATAGGCTTCTGCTACTTTCACACCTATATATGTGTATGTGTATATATACATACATGTGTGTGTGTATGTATACCCCTAAACAGAAGTTCTGATGTTATGCCTGCCTCCAAACATGTCCTCAAAAAAGCCCTATAAACGCCTGCAACGAAAAGCCGGGTGTAAAAGTAGCGAAGCTACTAACCTGTTCTATATTAATTTTAATACAAACAAACTTTTTTTTCTGGTTCTGGACATGCTACAGAGCTGAAACTTCACAGGTACACCTTTTAGACCCCACAGACATTAAATCCAAAGAAATCTATTTTTTTTTTTCAATAATTGGCTCTCTATCAAAAATGACAATTTTTAAGAACTTTTTTTTGTGTGATGAATAGTCCCTGGGGCATGACCCAGAACCCTAGGCACTTTTTAGGGGCATTTATTGGGTTTTAGGGCTTCAAAATTGTGTTTTTTGATTACCGAAGTTCGGGTCCCATTGATTTCAATGGGGTTCTGAAATCCGGGCCGAACTTTCGGGAAGTTCGGGTGTTCTGGTCGAACCGAACTTTTGAAAAGTTCGATCATCCCTACTGCAGCCTAGTTCATTAAATTGGTTCTTAAGGAGCCTCCGCCTTCCATATATTTTGTCATTGGTTCCAATGTGGACCAAGACAGCTGGGTCATGCCCAGCCCCTCCCAGTAATTTATCAACCCGGTCCACAGCATGCCACACCCTGGCACCAGGGAGACAGCAAACCATTCAGTTGAGGTGATCCTGGCAACAAATTATTCTATCAGTCCTTCTGATTAATGAATCCCCAATTAGCACCAACTGTCTAGGCCTACCTACAGTCCCCTCACCATCTCTACTAGATGGACTGCTCTCCTGGCTGTTAGGGATAGCAGTGACATCTAGGGCTGCCACCTCTGAGCTTGCCACCCTCACATCTTCACCCAAGATGGCAAATCTGTTAGGGTGCTCAAACCCAGGGCTGGCCTTCCTTTTCTGTTAACCCATCTTCCTACCTGATGATCCTGACCTACCCCTCCACCCTCTCCATTAACCCCACTAGCCACCTGCTCAGCGAGCAGAGGACCCCTTTCAAGCTTGTCAGTTCTGTCCAGTGTTGCAATTTGCTTTTCCAGATCTTTAATGTGAGCTTCCAGAAGGGCAACCTGCTCACATCTGTCGCAGTGGTATCCATCCTGGAGCGGTTCCTCTGTTATTGTATACATGCGGCTCACTGGGCACTGCACAAAACCTTCAATCTTGCTAGCACACATTTTCCCGGTTACAACAATAATACAACTAATAGAACATTTCAGATGTTACTTACTTGGTCAGAAGACTCCTGCTATAATCTCCTGTTTTAAAATCTGGTTTTTAACTCACCACTTAGTCAAGGTCCACTTGGTCAGAGATCCAGCAAGCAAAGAGGTGTCAAGCTCAAGAAAGAGCAAGCGCATAAAAGGAGTCCTGCAGAAATTTAAATAGGACCTGAAGCACCTGTGACCAATTTACCACTCCCCTAAATTAGTAGTTTGAAGGAAGGAAAGAAAGAAAAAAAAAAAAAGATTATTTAAAAAGTGACAGAAAAAAAAAGTAAGAGTAAAAAAAAAAGGGAAAAAAAACTGCAAGGAAAGAGCCCCTCAAAACGCAAACAACAGTTAACAGCAGTCAAAAGCCTCCAAACAGCAAATCTTGCAAGCGGTGAGTTAGATCCTCTATTAAGACTCTCTGCTATATCTTCTTCTTTATAGCAAATATTGTCTTCTATTTGTGCTCAAGCTTCTACTCAGGCTGGATTTAATGCCTTTCCTGGCGAAGTGGCAGCAGGGGTATGGTCAGCTGATCTGTCTGATGAGAGACTGACGTTTCTTCTCCGGTATTGCATTCTCCCTTACGCAAACCAGTAAGTGGGCAGGAGACTGGGAAGGAGTGTATGCCTTGCATATTGTCTCCCTTAGGCTTTCACTTATCCAGTTCCTTAAAAGACAGGATTTGGCAGGGAGGATACATTGATTGTTTTTGCCTCCATCTAGAGATTTTTTGTCAAAGAATGAAAAGAAGGATGATGAAAGGTGTAGACCAGCTATAAAATCTTTCTATGGTTGGCTGCAAGCCAGGGGCGTAACTACAGGGGTTGCAATTGCAACCGGGCCCCATGCTCCATGGGGCCTGTGCGGCTCCCCTGTACATCTGGATAGGAGGCGGGGGCAGCATGTAGAGAAATCACTGTCCTCCTTTTTCCTCCTGTAGATGCAGGAGTTAAATGGAGGAGATTGGTTCCTCTGTATGCTGCCCCCACCACTCCTCCTATCCAGTTCACTTGTGTTCTGCTGTCTCTGGGCTCCTGTGTTCTCCCCTCCTGCCCCCCCCCCACTGTGCTGCCCCCCCACTGTGCTCCCTCCCCCCTCCTGCCGGCTGCTGCAGGGGATGTGTCACAATAGAGAACCAGGAAGGGTCGGTAAATATGTAATTTACCAGCTCCTTCCTTTTCTGAATGGACAGAGTCATAGTCAGTGACATTGTAAAAAAGTAAAATTATTAAAAATCATACAATTAAAATACCAAAAAATAAAAACTACTGACACCAGTGGGTGAACTTCCAGGATGGCAAAGGTCACACTTGCAACCGGCCCTGGCATTCCATCACCGTGGGCAGGCCCCATGATGGCGGGAAGGGGGCCCACTGCAGAACTTGTAAAAGGGTCCCGCTGCAGGACCGTAATAAAGGGCCCCGTAATGAGAGTAAAGGGCCCCAGGATCAGTGAGAAGAGCCCCAGGCTTGAAGGGAAGGGCCCCGGCCAGGGGTTCGGGGGCTCCTCATGGTTTCTTGCACCAGGGCCCTGAAGGTTCTAGTTACGCCTCTGCTGCAAGCTTTATGCATTCATGTGAGAATTCTTTGTGAGAAAAATCCTGAGATTAGCTCATCTATTTCAACCCAAATAGTATCTCACAAAAGTCAGTACACCCCTCACATTTTTGTAAATATTTTATTATAACTTTTCATTTGACACCACTGAGGAAATGACACTTTGCTACAATGTAAAGTAGTAAGTGTAAAGCTTGTATAACAGTGTAAATTTGCTGTTCCCTCCAAATAACTCAACGCACAGCCATTAATGTCTAAACCGCTGGCAACAAAAGTGAGTATACCCCTAAGTGCAAATGTCCAAATTGGGCCCAACGTGTCATGATTTTGTGTGGCCATCATTATTTTGCAACACTGCCTTAAACCTCATGGGCATGGAGTCCTCTTCCACTCCTCCATGACGACATAACAGGGCTAGTGGATGTTAGAGACCTTGCGCTCCTCCACCTTTCGTTTGAAGATGCCCCACAGATGCTCAATAGGGTTTAGGTCTGGAGACATGCTTGGCCAGTCCATCACCTTTACCCTCAGCTTCTTTAGCAAGGCAGTGGTCATCTTGGAGGTGTGTTTGAGGTCATTATGTTGGAATACTGCCCTGCGGCCCAGTCTCCGAAGGGAGGGGATCATTCTCTGATTCAGTATGCCACAGTACTGTTGGCATTCATGGTTCTCTCAATGAATTGTAGCTCCCAGTGCAGCATTAATACAGCCCCAGACAATGACACCCCCACCAACATGCTTGACTGTAGGCAAGACACACTTGTCTTTGTACTCCTCATCTGGTTGCTGCCACACACACTTGACACCATCTGAACCAAATAAGTTTACCTTGGTCTCATCAGACCACAGGACATGGTTCCAGTAATCCATGTCCTTAGTCTGCTTGTCTTCAGCAAACTGTTAGCAGGCTTTCTTGTGCATCATCTTTAGAAGAGGCTTCCTTCTGGGACAATAGCCATGCAGACCAATTTTATGCAGTGTGTGGCATATAGTCTGAGTACGGACAGGCTGATCCCCCACTCCTTTAATCTTTGGAACAATGCTGGCAGCACTCATACGTCTATTTCCAAAATACAACCTCTGGATATGATGCTGAGCACGTGCACTCAACTTCTTTGGTCGACCATGGCGAGGCCTGTTCTGAGTGGAACCGGTCTTGTTAAACCGCTGAATGGTCTTGGCCACCGTGCTGCAGCTCAATTTCAGGGTCTTGGCAATCTTCTTATAGCCTAGGCCATCTTTATGTAGAGCAACAATTCTTTTTTTCAGATCCTCAGAGAGTTTTTTGCCATGAGGTGCCATGTTGAACTTCCAGTGACCAGTATGATAGAGTGAGAGCGATAACGCCAATTTAAAACACACCTGCTCCCCATTCTCACCTTAGACCTTGTAACACTAACGAGTCACACCGGGGAGGGAAAAGGTCTAATTGGGCCCAATTTGGACATTCTGACTTAGGGGTGTATTCACTTTTGTTGCCGGCGGTTTAGACATTAATGGCTGTGTGTTGAGTTATTTTGAGGGGACAGCAAATTTACACTGTTATAAAAGCTCTACATTCTCTACTTTACATTGTAGCAAAGTGTAATTTCTTCAGTGTTGTCACATGAAAAGATATAATAAAATATTTAGAAAAATGTGAGGAGAGTACTCACTTTTGTGAGATACTGTAGATAGCATTCTTGAAGCTAACAGAAGTTCCAATGGTTTGGCTTGGTTGTCGTATGATGATGCTTTCTGTCAAAAATTGGTAGTTCAGCCTTCCCTTGGGGTACTAAGGACGTGGGCATTTGGCTGAACTTATTTCTGCCACAGAGACACCCCATGGTACGTAAACCTACCAATGCTCCTGTTCATCCTTCAGGGAATGTCTATAGAAAAGGTGTATGCTTTGCATTTAACAACAATCAATGTTGGTGGTTAAATGCTTGTAAGTATAGGCTTGAATGTGCCTTTTGTTCTGGTGCTCGCCCAATTTCCAAATGTTTTCAGAAGTTAATGTACAAGCTCCTTTTTAGAATGGGTGGTAAATACCATAGCTAAGTCCTGTTTTTCCATACATTATTTGTATGACTTTTAATATATGGGAGCAGACAAATCTGATGATTGCCTTTATTGCCTATTTTATAAACATTCGTTTCTGTATTTGAATATTTTGGCATCCCATTGGCAAAAGAAAAGACTGTTTTTCCATTCCATCTACATGTATTGAGTTCCTTGGAATCATGTTGTATCAATGGAATTTCGATTACCAGCTGAAAAAATTTACAGGCTTCATCAGTTATTATTGATTTTTATTAGGAAAAAGAAGGTTACTTTGAAGGAAATGCAATCCTGATTCGGTCAGTTAGCATTTGCCATAAGGGTATTGCCAATGGGCAGAGTTTCTTTCTAAAAGGCTTTATGCTTCTATTTCTGGACTTAAGAATCTGTATTACCACATCAGATTAACATCCATGGTCAAGGAGGATCTGTTGGTTTGGATTCATTTCCTGGAGCATTTCAACGGAAAGACATTGTGGCAACAAGAATGTATTACAGATAGAGACTTCTGCTTATCCACGGATGCAGTCGGCTCTTTAGGTTGTGCAGTTATTTGGAAAAGCCATTGGTGTTCCTCAGCTTGGCCTTCTAGGTGGCTGGCCAATGGTTTTTGCAAGAATATTGTTTTATTGCAACTATTTCCAATCATTGTTGCATTTGGAAATATGGAGAAGTAATTTTGCACATCAGAGGATTTTGGTAAGTACTGAAAACAAAGGGGTGTTGTTCGCTATCAATTGCCTTTGCTCTAGGTCCTCTCAGGTTGTTTCTTTGTTACGCTATTTGGTTTTTCTATGTTTTCATTGGAGCATCTGGATTATTATTATTTTTTATTTTCAGGTTCTTATATAGTGCTGTCAATTTACGCAGCGCTTTACATATACATTGCACATTCACATCAGTCCCTACCCTCAAGGAGCTTACAATCTAAGGTCCCTAACTCACATTCATACATACATAGTAGGGCCAATGTTTTATACAGGATCCATTTAACCTACCAGCAAGTCTTTGGAGTGTGGGAGGAAACCGGAGTGCCCTGAGGAAACCCACACAGGCACAGGGAGAACATGCAAACTCCAGGCAGGTAGTGTCGTGGTTGGGATTCGAACCTGCGACCCTCTTGCTGCTAGGTGAAAGTGCTAACCACTACACCACTGTGCCGCTCTTAAAGCTAAGTATAGTATGTCCCAGAGCCAGACCTAACCGGAGCTCCCTTCCCTCTGCATTTATGGGATCTAATTTAATTTGTGAAAGAATGAAGAATACCTTTCAGTTTCTGAAACTGACTTACCCGAATACAGTTTTAGTGTTCTCAGAGATAGTTCCCAGGCTGCGCTGGTTAGAATCAGTTACGTTCCATAGAAAAGGTGCGTAAAAGAGTTAAAAGAGCTCTAGGGAAGTTTTTAGTTCCGGATTTGGGTATCTCCTTCCATCACTATGATTTGGAAGGTGGTATTCCTGGGATGTATAGGCAGGATGGAGTTTATCTATCTGATGAAGGGTTAGATCTTTTTAATCTCAATCTACAAACATGTATAGAATTGGCCGCGGTTTGGGGGAGCATATAAGAAGAGGTTAAATACTTTGTTGTCAGCTTGAGTCTAAGTGGCTAAAATGAATTTGTTATTGAATTTTAAATATTTAATTTATTGGTGTGAAGAAAATTTGTGATTGTGAATAAAATGGAAAAAAAGAAAACCAATAAACCAGGCCGTGGCCTGTTTTAATCCAATATTGGTGTGCTTGTTTTTTTATTAGGCGGTTGCAGTTCTATGCATGTTTGTTTATATAATATGCCCCCTACGATCCCATAATGTTTTCTAACACAATTTTCTTAAAAGGCTATGTTCACGGATCTGCAGGTGGGGACCCACAGGGAAATGCGCTGCACTTTAGCAGACTTGGGTGCCATAAATTCTTAATGGCACCCAGAGGCGTAGCGTGGGTTGTCAGCACCCGGGGCAAGGCAAGTAATTTGCGCCCCCTAACCCGCGGGATTTTAGCACTCGAGTCTCTTTCACTAGATTAGTTAAAGAAACCCTTACCCCCTAAGCACATGTATTGTTTGTTATGAAAATACTGATGTAATTAAAGTAACCTTTTCGGCCAATCAGGAAGCGGGTCTCATAATGGGTGGCCTCTCGCTCTAATCAGGTGATTAAAAAAGAAAAACCCCCATTGAACTCCATGCGTCCGGCGCCCCGCATGTAGATTAGGGGGCCGGGGGCATGGCTGGGGGGGGCAGCGCCCCCAACGCACCAGCCGCCACTGACCAATGGGCATTTGAGACACAGTCTAGACCCGACCCGCCATTTTCAGCCATAGGGCAGCCGCGCTGGACATATCCCAGCCTAAAGATGGAGGCAGCCGCAGACAGTGTGTGAACTGTGTATGTCAGAGTCAGAGAGTGACACTGCGGATGCGCCCCCCCCAGATATTGCGCCCGGTGCGGCCCGCCCCCCCTGCACCCCCCACGCTACGCCACTGATGGCACCCCCCATGAATCAGAAACTACAGCGCATTTTCTTACATGCTGAACCATATGGTGTTGCAGCAGTGTGGCTCACTTTAAAAAAGAGAGTCAGAGTATTTTTTTCTGTATGTAGGACTGCCCATTGAAACAAATGCAAAAAGCACATCTGCATAGATCTGAAAAGAAGAAAGAAACAATAGTGTTTTAGTTCACAATAAAGGTTCCTATATTGGAATGTAGGTTTATCACTATTAGTTTTTAGCCTGTGGGTGATATGTAAAAACCCTCTTTCTAACTTTTACTAGTGACGGTTTCATTGAAACTGAAAATGAAGGAAATTGGTCAAGTTGTCTAAAGCTGACCACACATGTTACAATCTGACTGTACAACTCCTTTGACTCTACCAACCAAAAGGGATGTATGAATATAGGGGCAGATGAATGAAAGCCCTGCCTCCCCCATTCATGAATCTCTTTTCAATCATGGACGCCATACTAGAGATTCTATGAATAGAGGAGAGGGGAGGGCAGACACCTAGTGCCCCATGGGGGTACGGGGGACCCAATGGAAATCCATCGGGGGAAAAAAGGAAAGGAAAAGAGGGAGTAAAGCGGGAAGACGCCTCCAAAAAAAGCAGACACCAATAGGAACTGGGATTTTCAATATAAGTGACATGACCTTAACCACTTGCCGACCGCCGCACGACTATTTACTGCGGCGGTCAGCCCCTCACAGGCAAAGCGACATAGGGCTATGCCGCTAGCCTGTGAGGCTCTAAGGAGTGAGCGCACGCCGCCGGAGGTGCGCTCCCGCTCGGTCACGGACCCCCCCCCGCGCGTGTGCCCGGCGGATCCGATGTCCACCGGGCACTCGCGATCGTCCGTTACACTGGAAGAAAGGCAGGCAGCTAAGGTAAACAAAGCCGCCTGTCATTCTTTCCTGTGTAAGAATGGAGATCATACAGTTCTGCTATGTAGGACTGTTGATCTCTGTTCTTACACATCAAGCCACATCCAATCACAGTAAGAAACACGCCCTTAGGGACACACTTAACCCCTCCCTCTCAAAAAAGTTAACCCCTTCACTGCCAGTGTCATTTTTACAGTAACAGTGCATATGTATAGCACTGATTACTGTAGTAATGTCACTGGTAACCCCAAAAATGTCAGTCAAGGGTCCGATCTGTCCACCGCAATGTCGGTGTCCCGCAAAAAAAAAAATCGCAGATCGCCGCCATTACTAGTTAAAAAAAAAAACAACAAAAATGACAAAAATCTTTCCCTTAGTTAGTAAAAGCACTAACTTTTGCGCAAACCAATCAAAATACGCTTTTTGCGATTTTTTTTTTTACCAAACATATGTAGCATAAAACAAATTGGCCTAAAATGTTAAAAAAAAAATTGATTTTTACATTTTTTATGGGGAATTTTATATAAAAAAAAATTGAAAAATATTGTTATTTTTGCAAAATTGACGCTCTTTTTTTGTTTATAGCACATGATCAAAAAATCGCACAGGTGATCAAATACCACCAAAAGAAAGCTCTGTTTGTGGGGAAAAAAGGACATCAAATTTGTTTAGGTACAGCGTCGCATGACCGCGCAATTGTCCGTTAAAGTCACGCAGTGCCGAATCACAAAATAGGCCCTGGTCAGGAAGGGGGTAAAATCTTCGGGGGCTTAACCACTTAAGCCCCGGAAGATTTTACCCCCCTTCCTGACCAGGGGGTATTTTGCGATTTGGCACTGCGTGATTTTAACGGACAATTGCGCGGTCGTGCGATGCTGTACCCAAACAAATTTGACGTCCTTTTTTTCCCACAAACAGAGCTTTCTTTTGCTGGTATTTGATCACCTGTGCGATTTTTTGATCATGCGCTATAAACAAAAAAAGAGCGACAATTTTGCAAATTTTTCACATTTTTTTATATGAAATTCCCCCCAAAAAAATGTAAAAATCAAAATTTTTTAAAATTTTTGCCCAATTTGTTTTCTGCTACCTATGTTTGGTAAAAAAAATCACAATAAGCGTATTTTGATTGGTTTGCGCAAAAGTTATTGCGTTTACTAACTAAGGGAAAGATTTTTGTCATTTTTGTTGTTTTTTTTAACGCGTAATGGCGGCGATCTGCGCTTTTTTTTTGCGGTACTGCAACATTGCGGCGGACAGATCGGACCCTTGACTGACATTTTTGACACTTTTGGGAGTACCAGTGACATTACTACAGTAATCAGTGCTATACATATGCACTGTTACTGTAAAAATGACACTGGGAGGGAAGGGGTTAACTTTATTGGAGAGGGAGGGGTTAAGCGTGTCCCTAGGGGCGTGTTTCTAACTGTCATTGGATGTGGCTAGTGGTGTAACAGCACAGATCAACGGTCCTACATAGCAGGACCGAGTAATCTGTGCTTTTCCACAGGGGAGAGTGACAGGCGGCTTTGTTTACATTAGCCGCCTGCCTTTCTCCCTCTCTACCCGACGATCGCGAGTGACCGGTGGACATCGGGTCCGCCGGTCACACGCGCTCGCCCCCTATTCGCTCCCAGGCTAGTGACGTACCGGTATGTCACTTTGCCTGGGAGGGGCTGACCGCCGCCGTATATATAGTCGGGCGGCGGTCGGCAAGTGGTTAAATGGTTAAGTAAGGATGAAATCAGTGTTCTTGACAAGGGGCTCAAATACGCCCCTGCCAAGAACCTTGACAAATTCAATACCTATGTTAACCTACAGAAATTTGTACGCACGTTAAATCAAAAGAAATACTTCCTTGCTAAACCAGATGATCGACACGCAGTAGTGGAGAGGGGTCAACACTCCTCTCTAAGGAACAAATCGGTTTTTAATCCGCCCAACAAAGACAATAAATATGTTGAAGTGTTTAAAAACTTGGTGGTGACCGATTTGGAGAAATTAAAAATTAGGAGAGTCCAGGACCCCCAATGGATCAAAAATGGGATAGCAAGTTTAGAGAGTAATAAACAGCTAATAATACGTCCAGCTGATAAAGGGAAGGAGGGGGGGGGGGGGGGCTAGTAGTGATGAGCGCAGAATACTACAAAGATGAGATGATGAGGCAACTCTCCGATAAAGATACTTACCATCCGCTCAATCACAATCCTCTAAATGATTACAAATTGCTGCTAGATAGACTTATTAAAAGAGGAACAAGTAGGGAAATTCTAACCAAAAAAGAGGCCCAATATCTCAATCCTACTGCTTGTAGAACCCCTATCATTTATTTCCTCCCTAAAATACACAAAGATGTGAATAAACCTCCCGGAAGACCGATTATAAACGGGATTGACTCCCTAAGTGCCACACTAGGTCAGTACATAGACTTCTTTTTGCAACCCCTAGTCTCACATACATAAGCCTTTCTGAAGGATACAAAGCATGTTATTCAATGCCTACAGTCTTTGAATGATACTGATAAATGCATTTTGGCTACAGTCGATGTCGGCTCAATGTATACAATTATCGGACATCAAGCAGCTCTGGACGCGGTAGAGTGGGCATTGCGTCACTCGGAGCTGGAAGCTGAGCATGCTAAATTCATCTTGGAGTGTCTACATTTTTGTTTAAGCCATAATTATTTTTGGTACGTAGGAGGCTTTTATCTTCAAATAAGGGGTGATGCTATGGGGGCAAAATTTGCCCCCAGTGTAGCAAATCTGTTTATGGCCCAGTGGGAAAATGATATGGTTATCAATAATCGTCCAGCAGAACTCTTGTGAGATTTATTGATGACCTATTGATTGTGTGGAAGGGGGACGTTAACTCGTTTAACGTATTTCAAGATAAAATTAATAGGAATGATAGGGGTATTGAGCTTACATGGAAAGTGAGTACAAATAATATACAGTTCCTGGGCTTGGAAATTTTTAAAAGTCAAGGTCAGATTCAGACCAAAAATAGGAATTGGCTATTTAACATTCCTAAGGGACAGCTGATCCGGATACGCAGGAACTGTTCTAATCGGACCGATTATATGTCACAATCCAATATCCTTGTTGAACGTTTTCGTGACAAAGGATATGATATGAACAAAGTCTTAGCAGTCCAACAGGCAGTTGAAGCAATGGAGAGAGATATGCTCCTAGCCGATACCCCCAAACCTTTATCTTCTAAAGTTGACTTTAGGATGATTTTTGATTTTAACATTCAATACATACAGGTGGAACACATTGTCAAACGACACTGGAATATTTTAAAGCAAGACAGGGTCCTTGGACCACACCTCCCAGAGCAGCCAAGATTTGTTATAGAAGAGCCCCTATTTTAAAAGACCGCCTAGCCCCAGGGGTCGTTGACCCCCCTACTGTTAAGACTAACACCCTCTTCAGCTTCCTGTCAGGCTTTCATGCCTGGTAGATGTGGCGTTTGTCGCCACACAAAAAATAATGACAAAAAGAGGAAAACCTTTAAGGCTAATAGCACAGGAAAATAACATGTAATTAAAGACCTGATCACTTGCTCTACTGTTGGTGTGGTCTACATGTTGGAGTGCGGGTGCGGACTCCAATATGTGGGCCGCACATCAAGAGCTCTGGACGCGAGAATGGCCGAACACGTTAAGAATATCAAAAAAGGCGAAGTTTCGCATTACGTGTCAAAACACTTCAGGGAAGTGCATGATAGAAAGCCGGATTCAGTAAAATTTTGGGGTATAGAACATGTGAAAAGGCACTGGAGGGGTGGTCACTACATACATCAAATTAGTAGGTGGGAATCCTTTTGGATATTTGAGGCGAAAGTTCTAGTACCCAGGGGCCTAAACGTAGATTTCGACCTCAACTGCTTTATTAGCGATTAAATAAAGATTTTGTGACTTGTATCGGGTGATTTGTAAATGTGTTAATGTTTGATATTCCATTTTTATTTTTATAATTTTAGCGGGACATAGGTATATGTTTGACATTTACATTTTTAACATTTTTTTATATTTTTATTTTATTATTTATTATTTAGTTTTTTTTTTCAGTTTTTTTTCATTTTCTTTTTATTATATTATATATTTTTCTTCTTTTCAGAATATAGCTGTGTTATAGCCCTTTCCCTTATTTTCTAGGCTTTTTAATTGTTTTTAGTAAGGATTATGGATTTTTTTAAATATGGAAGAGGGGTTTATATGACGCCGGGCATGCTGACTCCGAAGTTAAAAGTTTTGCTTCTACAGCTGTCATTTATGACTACATTAGACTTGGAATCTACTCTTGTGTCAAGGAGTGTAAGTTTCCTGAAACCATTTCCTGTGTCACGGAGCGCAAGTCTCTTCAGTGAGTGGCATCCGGTGTCCCAGGCTGTTAGTCATATGAGGCTTAATGTGGACAGCATAGACCAATCATGTCCTAGTATTACGGGCCGGCTCAGCCTTATAATTGAGGCAAAGGCAGTGCAGTCTCCACCCCTACCGAGGAAGTCAATGCTTACGGGCTGACGTAATGCGTATAGGGGCGGAGCCTGAATGCCTGACGTCATATCCCCTCAAGACGAGCGTCCTGAACTTTTGTACCCGAGATCTTTTTATGCTGTCTGAAATACCAGATCATGTAAGTGCATTCTAATAAACATCCTATTTGTTAAACTGTACGGAGAGCACTGGATTCTTGTCTATTATCTCAGTATGCATGTACTGGATCGATTTGGACTGGAGTGAACTTCCATACATATCTATGTGATGTTACCATCTCGCATATACCCTAATTGAGGGAACAAGCTGACTAATGCCTCGTACACACGCAACGATTATCGGCCGACCGATCGGCCGACTTTTGTCCAGTGTTGTTGTGTTGGTTGAAATGTGCTCTAGACTGCACACGAATTTTCTCGGCCAACAAAAATCTACTTCAGAAGTGATGTCATGTGATGGTTTACTTTCCGTGTGTTTTTTCATCTCTGAGCATGCCTAGTCTTGCTCATCAGATTTTTGTCTGCCGAAATCTGTACTGACTGACGGAAAATCGGCCGTTGTGGTGACGGCCAACAAAAGTTTTATACCCTGCACACCAGATTTTTTTCGGCCGAAAAGTCGGAGTCGGTTGTCGGAAGCATCATAATAACAAGCCAAAAATCAGCCGATCGGACGTTGGCCGAAAATTCACGGTCAACTATCGACGCGTGTGTACGGGGCATTAGACCCTTGGTGATGCGGGGGTCTAAGAGTGATGTGAGAGGCCAAATTTACTGGTGAAGGGTTGGTGAACACAGTCACTGTGGTGTGAGGTATTGGAGACTTTCTTCACTTGATCTTTGGACTTTTGTTACTCTCCTTGATATACACTATTACTTTAAAGTTTGTTATTGTTTTGACTTGGCGCAACACTGTTTGATTCTCTTTAGACATAGTCGGTACTCTTGAGTGTGCCTGTGACAAGGTCCCGCACACATTTTAACTCCACCCAGCACTAAAAGATTAAGGCCGTAGAGTATAGAGGGGGAGGGGGGTCAGAGGTCTTTAGATTTCAGCTGTGACATCCAGCACAAAAGGAAACTTCACGTTAAATGTAGGCCTTGTCCCTTGTGCTGATTTAAAAAAAAAGTTACCTCTAATTCTCCACATTACAATTTCACTTACACCAGCCTGCTGTCTTCTCTTTCAGAGAATTAAAGCGGTTGTAAACCCGAAAAAAAAAAAACTGCAAGACAAAGGCATAATGAGCTAGTATGCATTACTTACCTTAGAACGAAGCCCCAACACGGACCCCCGGACATCGCTGTAGGCGCTGCCATGATCCCTCGGCGTCTCTTCCGGGTTCGGCGACTCCGGTGCCGTGATTGGCCGGGGTCGCGATGACGTCACTCTCGCTCATGCGCGCGGGGGTGATTTTCCGGCAAGCTCCCGGCAAGGAAAGCTGAAGGTCCGTTGGACCTTCAGAGAGCATGCGCCGCTCGCGTGAGCGGCTGCATGCACTGCAAATATCTCCTAAACCGTGCCGGTTTACTAGATATTAATAGTACCTACAGGTAAGCCTTATTATAGGCTTATCTGTAGTTAACCACTTTACCACCGGAGGATTTTGCTGTCTTCCGTCCAGGCCACTTTTTGCGATTCGGCGCTGTGTGACTTCAACTGACAATTGCGCGGTCGTGCGACGCCGTACCCAAACTAAATTTACGTCCTTTTTTTCCCACAAACAGAGCTTTCTTTTGGTGGTATTTGATCACCTGTGCGATTTTTACTTTTTGCGCTATAAACAAAAAAAGAGCGTTTATTTTGAAAAAATAACAATATTTTTAACATTTTTTTATATGAAATTCCCCCCAAAAAAGATGTAAAAACCAATTTTTTAAAAAATTTTTGGCCAATTTGTTTTCTGCTACCTATGTTTGGTAAAAAAAATCGCAATAAGCGTATTTTGATTGGTTTGCGCAAAAGTTATTGCGTTTACTAACAAAGGGAAAGATTTCTGTCATTTTTGGTGTTTCTTTTTTAACGCGTAATGGCGGCGATCTGCGATTTTTTTTGTGGGACTGCGACATTGCGGCGGACAGATCGGACCCTTGACTGACATTTTTGACACTTTTGGGGGTACCAGTGACATTACTGCAGTAATCAGTGCTATATATATGCACTGTTACTGTAAAAATGACACTGGCAGGGAAGGGGTTAATTTTATTGGAGAGGGAGGGGTTAATGTATGCCTGGTGCTTACTGACGTGTAGGGGGGGAGGTGACTGAGTGAGTCATGGACAGATCGGATGTCCAGCTATGCTGAACAGTCCGATCTGTCACTCCCTGTCACTATGGAGATCCGCCCGCTTGTGTTTACACAGGCGGGCGGATCTCCACACTAGATCCCCGGCGATCGGGGCAGAGCAGCGGCGATCGCCGCTGCTCCTCCCCTGGCCCGACTCCCGCTGTGAATGAAAACAGCGGGAGCGAGCCTCCGACGGCGCGCAAGCGCCGCCCAGAAGGGGGAGTGTCTGACGACGTTAATACTACGTCGTCAGACGATAACGAACCACTTTGCCGCAGTAGTATTACCGTACTCAGACGGCAAGTGGTTAAAAGTGTCAAAAAGCGGAATACTACCACTTTAAGTGCTCTCTAACAAAACATTTACTTAAAGTGGCTGTATACCGCTGGGTGTTTTTTTTCCGGACCTGAAAGGTAAACCCATTATGTGCTAGTAGAAAAGTCATCGCTGGAGGCGGCGTCCATCTTCACCTGTCTTGCTTTCGGGTCCGTGGACAACGACTGTGTGACTTGTCAGAGTCGCAATAACATCACTCCAATGCATGCGCAGGGTAACCGCCATTGAGGGCCCAGGATTCTGAAGGGGTGGCACAGGTGGTCGTTCCTTCAGAGCACATGTGCCGAGGACATCTACGGCTGCATTTATAGTAAATATCTACTAAACATGCACCATATACAGTATAGAGTACCTATAGGTAAGCTATAGGTAAAAACTATGCATGGGACTTTACTTCCTCTTCAACGCTGCCAAATCTTTGATTTCTTCAAACTGAAAAGTTACACAAATGCCTACAATTAAGCAATGGCTCCATAGAGTAGATGCTATCGATCCCATGGAGGAAACCTTAGCCATTGCCAGAGTTGTATAAAGTACTCAAAACCCATACTTGAGTAAAAGTACAAGTGCTCGATCAAAAAGTGACTTGAGTAGAAGTGGAAGTGCTCGATCAAAAAGTGACTTGAGTAGAAGTACTAAAGTATTCAACATTTTTTGTACTTAAGTATTGCAAGTAGTTTTTTTTAAAAATGTTGCTACTCAAGTACTGAAAGTAAAAGTACCAGTAGTTTTGAAAAAAAAAATTGCTACTCAAGTACTGAAAGTAAAAGTACAAGTACTGTGTTATGTAGTTATTAAAGAAAGAAGTCAAAGGTTTGAACATCATATTGTTTTTTATTATTTCAAATGCAGCTTTTATTTATACATACAGTAGCATTTATTTTCGTATGTGCTGATAATACACATGTTTTGAGCTTCATGAAACCTGCCATCTACTGTTCTGGCAGTGGTAATTTTTATAATTGTAACGAGTAACTATGCAGCACAAAAATAAATATCGGAGTAAAAGTATTGAAATCATTGAAAAAATGTAGTGAAGTAAAAGTGGAAGTAGGAGAAAAAAGTTATACTCTAGGAAAGTACAGATACCGCCTTTCGGTACTTAAGTACAGTAGTGAAGTTGTTCTACTTAGTTACTATACATCTCTGGCCATTGCTAATGACTCCAATGAACATGGACCCCCTAGTTCCTATTCACCCTCTAAACTGATTACATAGCTCTAAACTGTCCCTGATTTCGAGGGACTGTCCCTGATTTGGAACAAAGTCCGTCTTCATTTGTCCCTCATTTTGTTTTGATGTATATTGTTTAATATAAAATGCACTTTTTATCTTTCAAAAAGTATTTCCCAGTGCTAAACCTTTCATCTCATTTTAAATTGCTGCATTTGTAAATTTCAAAAGCAAGAATCAGGCCTCATGCACACTGGACATTTTTGGAGCTGCTGTTAGCAGCGTCATACATTTTTTTTTGCAGCTGCAGAACGCCCGTCCATGTTATTCTATGGCCTCATGCACACATAGAGCTTTTAGGAGTTCCAAGTGGCATAGGCATTTTACAGCTCCAAAAAAAACCCAGGAACTGTGCGTTCTGGAGCTGCAGCGTCAAGCTGTAAAAACGTCCGACGCTGCTAAAGGCTGAATAACGTGCGTTAAGCCACGTTACACGTTTTTTTTTCTTCCATTCAAGATCAATGGTTCCCTATGTGAGCCTATTGATTTGAATGGAAGTCGCACCGCAAGTCGGAACTCCTGATCCGACTTGCGGTGCAACTTGCCCTGTGAGAATCTTGAGGGGGAACTCCACGCCAACATGGGGAAAAAAACAGCGTGGGGTTCCCCCCCCCCCAGGTTCCAAACCAGGCCCTTAGGGTCTGGTATGGAATTTGAGGGTAGCCCCACGCCGAAAAAACGCCACGCCGAAAAAACGGCATGGGGTCCCCCCCAAAAATCCATACCAGACCCTTATCCGAGCATGCAGCCCGGCAGGCCAGGAAAGGGGAGGGGATGAGCGAGCGGCCCCACCCCCCCTGGACCATACCAGGCCACACGCCCTCAACATAGGGGGGGGTGTGGGTGCTTTGGGGCAGGGGGGGCTCTGCACCCCCCACCTCAAAGCACTTTGCCCCCATGTTGATGAGGACAAGGGCCTCATCCCCACAACCCTGGCCGGTGGTTGTGGGGGTCTGCGGGCAGGGGGCTCATTGGAATCTGGAAGCCCCCTTTAACAAGGGTGGCCCACCCAGATTCCGGACCCCCTCCCTATGTTAATGGGTATGGGGGTACATTGTACATTCACCCCATAAAAGGCAGTGTATGTAAATAATGACAGGAGACGTTTTGAAAAGTTTATTAAAAATCTTCATCCGGTCTTCTCCGCTCCGGTCTTCTCCTCTCCGCTCTCCTGCTGTCCTGGCCCAGGAGAATTCGTATTGACTTGCTGGCTTTGGGTATTGAGACACTGTATAAATATACAAAAGAACTCAATATACTGGCGATGGAAATCCTAAAATATTGTTAATTGATGTGCCTGTTTTTTTCATGTACTGCTTATGTCCTCATTTTAGCTGCCATGTTGCTTTATTTTTTATTTAACTAAGACTTTTATTAAACCTTATTGAATCTAAAAAAGTTACGTAAACTTAAGCTTTAACCACTTCAGAACCCCCTTAATGACCAGACCATTTTTGCAATTTGGCACTCTGTAACTTTAACTGACAATTGCGTAATCATGCAATGCTGTACCCAAACAAAAATTACATCCTTTTTTCCCTACAAATAGAGCTTTCTTTTGGTGGTATTTGATCACCTCTGCGGTTTTTATTTTTTGTGATATAAATGAAAAAATATGAAAAGTTTGAGGATTTTTTTTTTTTTATAACAAATATCCAATAAACTCAATTTTGGTCATACATTTAGGCCAAAATGTATTTAGCAACAAGTCTTTGATAAAAAAAATCTTAATAAGCGTATATTTGTTGGTTTGCACAAAAATTATAGCGTCTACAAACTATGGTGTATATACTGTAATTTACACAGCTTTTACTTTCTGAATCTCTAAACATATTGGACTAGGTGGGACTTTAGATGAGACCCAAGCTGGTGTTGCCCGGCGTCTCCATCCCTATAACAAAACACAAAATGAGGTTGAAGGATTGTAAGAGGTGCATGAAAGTCAGCCAGCCCCCAGTTTGATGTACTCACATTCCAGTCTGTCACCAACCAAATAAGACCTGTCTCTTGGTACAAAGAACAGGGGTTTAGTTGACACACATTTGCAAACGCATGTGAAAGCTGCAGAGCCACGTCACGGCACCCTGTTTAAATCTGCAGTCCTACACTGTTAATTTAGTGTCCTCACACTGGAGGCACATGGCCGCTAATGGGTGGATGGGGAACAGGTGAGAGGGAGACAGCCCAACCTCCCCCAACCTATCCCCATGCACGACTGGCTATTGTCTCAAAAAGTTCAAATAATTAGGTTAATATATAACCATGGTGCAAACTGGAGAAGACCAGCTGAAAAGCATTACACCTCCATCCCCTTGGTGGATGCAGTATATGGATAGGAAGGAATTTTATATATGGGGCATGGCCTGTAAAGCACACTGCCTTTGAAATCCCTTATTTCCTTTGGGACTTTATATGAGACAAGCAGGTCATGCTATTGGTCTCCATCCCTGTATACGGAAAACACTAGGGTCAAATCAAAAACTGCATCCACCAAAAACGCACGAAAATCGCACGGTGGGACTTTAGATGAGGCACCAAGCTGTAAGCAAGGCGTCTCCATCCCTGGTTGCTTTAAACATATTGGACTAGGTGGGACTTTAGATGAGACCCAAGCTGGTGTTGCCCGGCGTCTCCATCCCTATAACAAAACACAAAATGAGGTTGAAGGATTGTAAGAGGTGCATGAAAGTCAGCCAGCCCCCAGTTTGATGTACTCACATTCCAGTCTGTCACCAACCAAATAAGACCTGTCTCTTGGTACAAAGAACAGGGGTTTAGTTGACACACATTTGCAAACGCATGTGAAAGCTGCAGAGCCACGTCACGGCACCCTGTTTAAATCTGCAGTCCTACACTGTTAATTTAGTGTCCTCACACTGGAGGCACATGGCCGCTAATGGGTGGATGGGGAACAGGTGAGAGGGAGACAGCCCAACCTCCCCCAACCTATCCCCATGCACGACTGGCTATTGTCTCAAAAAGTTCAAATAATTAGGTTAATATATAACCATGGTGCAAACTGGAGAAGACCAGCTGAAAAGCATTACACCTCCATCCCCTTGGTGGATGCAGTATATGGATAGGAAGGAATTTTATATATGGGGCATGGCCTGTAAAGCACACTGCCTTTGAAATCCCTTATTTCCTTTGGGACTTTATATGAGACAAGCAGGTCATGCTATTGGTCTCCATCCCTGTATACGGAAAACACTAGGGTCAAATCAAAAACTGCATCCACCAAAAACGCACGAAAATCGCACGTTGGGACTTTAGATGAGGCACCAAGCTGTAAGCAAGGCGTCTCCATCCCTGGTTGCTTTAAACATATTGGACTAGGTGGGACTTTAGATGAGACCCAAGCTGGTGTTGCCCGGCGTCTCCATCCCTATAACAAAACACAAAATGAGGTTGAAGGATTGTAAGAGGTGCATGAAAGTCAGCCAGCCCCCAGTTTGATGTACTCACATTCCAGTCTGTCACCAACCAAATAAGACCTGTCTCTTGGTACAAAGAACAGGGGTTTAGTTGACACACATTTGCAAACGCATGTGAAAGCTGCAGAGCCACGTCACGGCACCCTGTTTAAATCTGCAGTCCTACACTGTTAATTTAGTGTCCTCACACTGGAGGCACATGGCCGCTAATGGGTGGATGGGGAACAGGTGAGAGGGAGACAGCCCAACCTCCCCCAACCTATCCCCATGCACGACTGGCTATTGTCTCAAAAAGTTCAAATAGGTTGGGGGAGGTTGGGCTGTCTCCCTCTCACCTGTTCCCCATCCACCCATTAGCGGCCATGTGCCTCCAGTGTGAGGACACTAAATTAACAGTGTAGGACTGCAGATTTAAACAGGGTGCCGTGACGTGGCTCTGCAGCTTTCACATGCGTTTGCAAATGTGTGTCAACTAAACCCCTGTTCTTTGTACCAAGAGACAGGTCTTATTTGGTTGGTGACAGACTGGAATGTGAGTACATCAAACTGGGGGCTGGCTGACTTTCATGCACCTCTTACAATCCTTCAACCTCATTTTGTGTTTTGTTATAGGGATGGAGACGCCGGGCAACACCAGCTTGGGTCTCATCTAAAGTCCCACCTAGTCCAATATGTTTAAAGCAACCAGGGATGGAGACGCCTTGCTTACAGCTTGGTGCCTCATCTAAAGTCCCACCGTGCGATTTTCGTGCGTTTTTGGTGGATGCAGTTTTTGATTTGACCCTAGTGTTTTCCGTATACAGGGATGGAGACCAATAGCATGACCTGCTTGTCTCATATAAAGTCCCAAAGGAAATAAGGGATTTCAAAGGCAGTGTGCTTTACAGGCCATGCCCCATATATAAAATTCCTTCCTATCCATATACTGCATCCACCAAGGGGATGGAGGTGTAATGCTTTTCAGCTGGTCTTCTCCAGTTTGCACCATGGTTATATTATAACCTAATTATTTGAACTTTTTGAGACAATAGCCAGTCGTGCATGGGGATAGGTTGGGGGAGGTTGGGCTGTCTCCCTCTCACCTGTTCCCCATCCACCCATTAGCGGCCATGTGCCTCCAGTGTGAGGACACTAAATTAACAGTGTAGGACTGCAGATTTAAACAGGGTGCCGTGACGTGGCTCTGCAGCTTTCACATGCGTTTGCAAATGTGTGTCAACTAAACCCCTGTTCTTTGTACCAAGAGAAAGGTCTTATTTGGTTGGTGACAGACTGGAATGTGAGTACATCAAACTGGGGGCTGGCTGACTTTCATGCACCTCTTACAATCCTTCAACCTCATTTTGTGTTTTGTTATAGGGATGGAGACGCCGGGCAACACCAGCTTGGGTCTCATCTAAAGTCCCACCTAGTCCAATATGTTTAAAGCAACCAGGGATGGAGACGCCTTGCTTACAGCTTGGTGCCTCATCTAAAGTCCCACCGTGCGATTTTCGTGCGTTTTTGGTGGATGCAGTTTTTGATTTGACCCTAGTGTTTTCCGTATACAGGGATGGAGACCAATAGCATGACCTGCTTGTCTCATATAAAGTCCCAAAGGAAATAAGGGATTTCAAAGGCAGTGTGCTTTACAGGCCATGCCCCATATATAAAATTCCTTCCTATCCATATACTGCATCCACCAAGGGGATGGAGGTGTAATGCTTTTCAGCTGGTCTTCTCCAGTTTGCACCATGGTTATATATTAACCTAATTATTTGAACTTTTTGAGACAATAGCCAGTCGTGCATGGGGATAGGTTGGGGGAGGTTGGGCTGTCTCCCTCTCACCTGTTCCCCATCCACCCATTAGCGGCCATGTGCCTCCAGTGTGAGGACACTAAATTAACAGTGTAGGACTGCAGATTTAAACAGGGTGCCGTGACGTGGCTCTGCAGCTTTCACATGCGTTTGCAAATGTGTGTCAACTAAACCCCTGTTCTTTGTACCAAGAGACAGGTCTTATTTGGTTGGTGACAGACTGGAATGTGAGTACATCAAACTGGGGGCTGGCTGACTTTCATGCACCTCTTACAATCCTTCAACCTCATTTTGTGTTTTGTTATAGGGATGGAGACGCCGGGCAACACCAGCTTGGGTCTCATCTAAAGTCCCACCTAGTCCAATATGTTTAAAGCAACCAGGGATGGAGACTCCTTGCTTACAGCTTGGTGCCTCATCTAAAGTCCCACCGTGCGATTTTCGTGCGTTTTTGGTGGATGCAGTTTTTGATTTGACCCTAGTGTTTTCCGTATACAGGGATGGAGACCAATAGCATGACCTGCTTGTCTCATATAAAGTCCCAAAGGAAATAAGGGATTTCAAAGGCAGTGTGCTTTACAGGCCATGCCCCATATATAAAATTCCTTCCTATCCATATACTGCATCCACCAAGGGGATGGAGGTGTAATGCTTTTCAGCTGGTCTTCTCCAGTTTGCACCATGGTTATATATTAACCTAATTATTTGAACTTTTTGAGACAATAGCCAGTCGTGCATGGGGATAGGTTGGGGGAGGTTGGGCTGTCTCCCTCTCACCTGTTCCCCATCCACCCATTAGCGGCCATGTGCCTCCAGTGTGAGGACACTAAATTAACAGTGTAGGACTGCAGATTTAAACAGGGTGCCGTGACGTGGCTCTGCAGCTTTCACATGCGTTTGCAAATGTGTGTCAACTAAACCCCTGTTCTTTGTACCAAGAGACAGGTCTTATTTGGTTGGTGACAGACTGGAATGTGAGTACATCAAACTGGGGGCTGGCTGACTTTCATGCACCTCTTACAATCCTTCAACCTCGTTTGGTGTTTTGTTATAGGGATGGAGACGCCGGGCAACACCAGCTTGGGTCTCATCTAAAGTCCCACCTAGTCCAATATGTTTAAAGCAACCAGGGATGGAGACGCCTTGCTTACAGCTTGGTGCCTCATCTAAAGTCCCACCGTGCGATTTTCGTGCGTTTTTGGTGGATGCAGTTTTTGATTTGACCCTAGTGTTTTCCGTATACAGGGATGGAGACCAATAGCATGACCTGCTTGTCTCATATAAAGTCCCAAAGGAAATAAGGGATTTCAAAGGCAGTGTGCTTTACAGGCCATGCCCCATATATAAAATTCCTTCCTATCCATATACTGCATCCACCAAGGGGATGGAGGTGTAATGCTTTTCAGCTGGTCTTCTCCAGTTTGCACCATGGTTATATATTAACCTAATTATTTGAACTTTTTGAGACAATAGCCATTCGTGCATGGGGATAGGTTGGGGGAGGTTGGGCTGTCTCCCTCTCACCTGTTCCCCATCCACCCATTAGCGGCCATGTGCCTCCAGTGTGAGGACACTAAATTAACAGTGTAGGACTGCAGATTTAAACAGGGTGCCGTGACGTGGCTCTGCAGCTTTCACATGCGTTTGCAAATGTGTGTCAACTAAACCCCTGTTCTTTGTACCAAGAGACAGGTCTTATTTGGTTGGTGACAGACTGGAATGTGAGTACATCAAACTGGGGGCTGGCTGACTTTCATGCACCTCTTACAATCCTTCAACCTCATTTTGTACTTTCTGAATCTCATTTCTTGAAGTGCAAAAATGGCAAGGCAGCACAAACATCCCCCCCCCCCCCAAATTACCCCTTTTTGGACCCACTGGGCATATTGGGTCCATTGAATGTTTAATTTTTTTGTCACAGGTGTTTGAAAAATGACAAAAAAATGCCCCTTAGCGAATACCTTGAGGTATCTACTTTCCAAAAAGGGGTAATTTGGGGGGGGGGGGGGTTTGTGCTATTTTGGCCTTTCATGGCCTCCGAAACTGTGATAGGTGGTGAGGAGTGAAATCAACAATTTAGGCCCTTAGAAAGCCTGAAGACATTGATTGGTTTTCGGGGTCCTGTACACGGTTAGAGTGCTAAAAAGTCTCACACATGTGGTATCCCTATACTTAGGGGAAGCAGCAGAATGTATTTTGGGGTGTCATTTGACATATAGCCATAGCATGTTTGAGCAATATATCATTTAAATGACAACTTTGTGTAAAAAAAAAAACAAAAAAAAAACAACATTTTCCCGATACTTGTGGCAAAATATTAAATATTTTAATGGACTTTAATGCCTTTTAGCAAATAGCTTGGAGTGTCTACTTTCCAAAATGGGGTTATTTAGGGGGGTTTTGTGCTATCTTGGCATTTCATGGCCTCTGAAACTGTGATAGGTAGTGAGGAGTGAAACCAACAATTTACGTCCTTAGAAAGCCTGAAGGCAGTGATTGGTTTTAGGGGTCCCGTACACAGTTAGGCTCCCAAAAAGTCTCACACATGTGATATCCCTGTACTCAGGAGAAGCAGCAGAATGTATTTATATACCCATGGCATGTTAGCAATATATCATTTAGTAAAACTTTGTGTAAAAAAAAAAATAATAATAATTATAATTTTCCCAAAACGTGGCAAAATATAAAATATTCCTTGGAATTCAACCTGCTTCTCAGTAAATAGCTTGGGGTGTCTACTTTCTAAAAAGGCGGCATTTGGGGGGTGTTTGAACTGTCCTGGCATTGTATGCCCAATATTAGAAGCTTATGCCACACATCACCCACTCTTCTAACCACTTGAAGACCAAGCCTTTTCTGACATTTTGTGTTTACATGAAAAAAAATATTTTTTTACTAGAAAATTACTTTAAACCCTAAACATTATATATATTTTTTTTAAAGATTTTCTAAACGCAATTTTTTGGTAAAAAGACAATTTTTTTCATTTAAATGCACAAATACACTATATTTTGCCCAAGATGATCTTATAATGAGTACATAGATACCAAACATGGTATGCTTTAAAATTGTGCATGCCTGTGTAGCAGCAACAAACTACGTACATTTTTAAAAGCCTTTAAAAGCCTTTACAGGTTACCACTTTAGATTGACAGAGGAGGTCTACTGCAATAATTACTGCCCTCAATCTGACGTTCACGGTGATACCTCACATGCATGGCGCAATTGCTGTTTGCATATGACACCAGACCGATGCTTGCATTTGCCTTTGCGCGTAAACGCAGGGGGACATGGGGTGCTTGAATTTTTTTTTTATTTATTTTGCTTTTTTATTTTATTTTGACACCTTCCCTTTCATTTTTTTTATCATTTTTATTGTTATCACAGGACATTTCAAATATCCCCTATGATAGCAATAAGTAATGACAGGTACTCTTTTTTCCCAATTGTCCAGTTTACATCTGGCAAAACCAAAGTCATAAAATGCTTGTAGCTTCCGGTATCTTAGGCCATAAAGTTGATTGGGGCCATTCTTGTCTCCAATCAGCTCTATGGTCAGCTGATGGAACCACCGGCTACAGTCTTGGGTTACCTGGTGGGACAGGAGAGTCCGAGAAAACTGTGGAAAGTGGCGGGAGGGGGGAGTCCCCACCCACTGCTTGTATAAGGAGTCTAGCAGCTAATTATCTGCTAGGATTGTTTTTACATGAAAGCTGACCGCTGGCTGTAAAAAACTATACCAGGAAGTGTGTGGTATGCCCACCATTAGACCTTCCAGCATCCAACCATTTCTAATGATGGGCATACATGCCATGTTCCCTTTTTTATATTCAGCCCAAAAGAACATAGCAAATTCCTCCATTTGCATTGATCGATGTGGATGAAGAAATCTCTGCCAAGAAAAGTGTTAAAAAAATATATGGTGGAGCATAGGAGAGATCTGCCCTGTGTCCACCCCATCCCCTATGCTTCGCCATATATGCTCTCCTACAGCTCTACAATCATTGATTACCTATATGGTGAGAGCAAACTCTGTTGCTGTCAGAATAAACAAATCAGGGCTGCAGCTGATGGGCGTACCTGCAAAGCAAACAAAACAATGGTTAACAATAAAACACAGTGACAATAAAACATTACAGTATAACAGTATATTATAAAGTACAATAAAAGTAGAAAGAGTAGAAAAGTAGAGTAAGAACAGAAAATTAACTCAATAAAAGGACAACTGTTTTTGCCTTTTTTATTTTATTTTTTTGTAACTTTTTTTTTGTAACTTTTTTGTAACTGTAAAAAAACTGTTCCAGGCTAGGGTCTCTCAAAATGCGATAGCCAACATCTTTCGAGAGACTGTGTGAAAAAGTGTGCTCTAGACTGTGCCGTGCTGTATCCTATACTAATATTCTACTAGTGTGTGGTAGTGACGGAAACAGTCCCCAATGCAGAGATCAAGTTGGCCAGGACAGGAGGAACAAAAAAAGCGGATGTCACGCCTAAATCCGCATTTCCTACAGACACAACATCTTCTTTGGGGTGCTCTTTGGGTAGGGGTACTAGGGAGGACATCAGAAAAATGCCTCTCATGCAGCCGGCTCACTTCATCTGGATTAGGAATCAACTGATATATATCCAGGGCTGATATGCACTTTCCCCGATATATCGGAATCGGCCCCGGACTTTACCGATATTGCTCATATTGTCATGACGTCATTGTGTATGTTGCGCCATGCACCTCCGCGCACTGTGACAGCTTCTGCCTTCTTAGGCCGCCTCCCTCAGCCTCGTCTGGAGTCAGGGAGTCTCAGGACAGTGAGTGTACACTGCAGTGTACAGTGCATACAGTGTGTTTAACACAGCCACCATACATACACCCACCCACAGCTGCCCGGTGCCAGCCAGCCAGCCACCCACACACCCACAGGCCTGTACCAGCAGGGCCACAGGCCTTGCCTGTACCAGCTAGCCAGCCACAGGCCCTGGGCCTGTACCAACCAGCCACCCACCCACCAAAGGGTGCCAGCCACCCACACACCCACCAAAGGGTGCCAGCCACCCACCACCAGGTGCCAGCCAAAAAAAATGGTGCCAGCCAGCCACCAAAGGGTGCCAGCCACCAAATGGTGTCATCCAGCCAGCCACCCACCACAGGGTGCCAGCCAGCCACCCACCACAGGGTGCCAGCCAGCCAGCCAGCCACCACAGGGTGCCAGCAAGCCACCCACCACAGGGGTCCAGTCAGCCACCCACCCACCAAAGGGTGCCAGCCAGCCAGTCAGCCACCCACCAATGGGTGCCAGCCAGCCACCCACCCCAGGGTACCAGCCAGCCACCCACCAACCACAGGGTGCCATACAGCCACCCACCAAAGGGTGCCATACAGCCATCCACCAAAGGTTGCTAGACAGCCACCCACCACAGGGTGCCAGCCAGCCACCCACCACAGGGTGCCAGCCAGCCACCCACCACAGGGTGCCAGCCAGCCACCCACCATTGGGTGCCAGCCAATCAGCCACCCACCATAGGGTGCCAGACAGTCAGCCACCCACCAAAGGGTGCCAGCCAGCCACCCACCCACCAAAGGGAGCCAGTCAGCCACCCACCCACCCACCATAGGGTGCCAGCCACCCACCCACCCAAGGGTGCCAGCCACCCACCCACCACAGGGTGCCAGGCAGCCAGCCACCCACCAAAGGGTGCCAGGCAGCCAGCCACCCACCAAAGGGTGCCAGGCAGCCAGCCACCCACCAAAGGGTGCCAGGCAGCCACCCAAAGGGTGCCAGGCAGCCACCCACCTCAGGGTACCAGCCAGCCACCCACCAAAGGGTGCCAGCCAGCCACCCACCACAGGGTGCCAGCCAGCCAGCCACGCACCCACCACAAGGTGACAGCCAGCCACCCACCAATTGGTGTTATCCAGTCAGCCACCCACCATAGGGTGCCAACCAGCCAGCCACCCACCATAGGGTGCCAGCCAGTCAGCCAGCCACCCACCAAAGGGTGCCAGCCACCCACCAAAGGGTGCCAGCCAGCCACCCACCACAGGGTGCCAGCCAGCCACCCACCACAGGGTGCGAGCCAGCCAGCCACCCACCACAGGATGCCAGCCAGCCACTGACACACCATAGGGTGCCAGCCACCCACCTCAGGGTGCCAGCCAGCCACCCACCACAGGGTGCCAGCCAGCCACCCACCACAGGGTGCCAGGCAGACAGCCACCCACCACAGGGTGCCAGCCACCCACCCACCACAGGTTGCCAGCCAGCCACCCACCCTCCCACCCACCTAAGGGTGCCAGCCAGCCAGTCACTCACCAAAGGGTGCCAGCCACTCATCAAAGCAGCTAGCCAGTTTTTTTAAGCCTATATTCAATTTCAGTAGTGTCTTTCAAATTTCAATGGAGATGGATGCAGTTAGAAAAATTTTAAGTTTGGTCTGGGACTATTTCTTATCTCCACCTCCAGGAAAAGCAGCAGCAGTGTTTAACACATGCGGCAAATTGTGGGTGTGACCAATTGCTTAGCAGTGGGAGGGGCTTAAGGGATAGGGTAAACAAAACCCAGACTTCCTAGTACTCATAAAATATGCTTTGATTGCTCAGCCTACCTTAAAGAAGAACTTCATTAAAATAGTCAGACTGCATAGCAACCAGCAACTGTTGAGACAATGAAGACTTTGGTGAGAAGTATATAATGTACAGTATTGTGTATATAGTGCAGGAGAGTGTAATGTACAAAATGCAGGAGACAGGAGTATGTAATGTACAGAATGCAGGAGACAGGAGTATGTGATGTACAGAGTACATGGGACAGGAGTGTGTAATGTACAGAATGCAGGAGACAGGAGTATGTAATGTATAGAATGCAGGAGACAGGAGTATGTAATGTACAGAATGCAGGGGTCGGAGTCTGCACCATCCACCCCCCCAGTTCTATACACCCCAAATGCCCACCCAGCTCCATCCACCCCAAATGCCCACCCTAGCACTATCTATCCCAAACACCCATCTAACCTCCAAACACTCCAAATGCCCACCCCAGCTCCATCCACCCCCCATCCAGCTCCATTCACCCCATATGCCCACCCCAGCTCCATCCACCCCAAATGCCCCCAGCTCCATCCAACCCAAATGCACCCTTTTGGGTGGCGCAAACAGAAAAATGTAATAGGCATTGCTTTGCGGCAAAAAACGCTGTTAAAAATTGCGTGACTGGCAACTGCGTAACGGGGTGGGCAACTGCATGGCAGATGAGGTTTAATGTTGAAAAATGTAAAGTAATGCACTTGGGGGCCAGAAACCAGAAAGCAAGCTACTCACTAGGGGGGAACCTCTGGGTGAGTCTAGGATGGAAAGGGACCTGGGGGTACTGGTAGACAACAGGCTTGGCAGTGGCATGCAATGCCAAGCTGCTGCAAGCAAAGCCAACAGAATACTGGGATGTATAAAAAAGGGGATTCACTCCAGAAATAAAGAGATTATTCTCCCGCTCTACAAGACTCTGGTCCGGCCACATTTGGAGTATGCTGTCCAGTTCTGGGCACCGGTCCTCAGGAAGGATGTGCTGGAATTGGAAAGAGTCCAGAGAAGGGCAACAAAAATAATAAGGGGAATGGAGGACATCAGCTATGAGGAAAGACTACAAGCACTGAACTTATTCTCTCTGGAGAAGAGACGATTGAGGGGGGATATGATATCAATGTACAAATACTGTTCTGGCGACCCTAGCATAAGGAACAAACTATTCAGAGAGAGAGGAGATACAATAAGACACGTGGCCATTCACTAAAACTAGAGGAAAGGCGGTTTAACCTTAAAATGCGTAAGGTGTTCTTCACTGTAAGAGCGGTAAGGATGTGGAATTCTCTTCCACAAGCAGTCGTATCAGCTGGGAGCATTGATAGTTTCAAAAAACTATTAGATGGGCACCTTGGAGACCACAACATACAGGGGTATACAATGTACGGTTAAAAGCAAACACACACACATCATAGGTTGAACTGGATGGACTGATGTCTTTTTTCAACCTCACTAACTATGTAACTATGTCACAAAAGTGTAAAAATGGGCCTTCAGTAATCAAAGTAGAGTGTGCCCCCCTTCAATGCAGAGTGACCAGCATGCCGTGCCCCCCTTCAATGCAGAGAGACCAGCGTGCCCCCTTTCAATGCAGAATGGCCAGCGTGCCCCCTTTCAATGCAGAATGGCCAGCGTGCCCCCTTTCAATGCAGAATGACCAGCGTGCCCCCTTTCAATGCAGAATGAACAGCATGCCGTGCCCCCTTTCAATACAGAGAGACCAGCAGGATGGGATGGGTGGTGCACAGAGAGACCTCAGGATGGGATGGGAGGTGCACAGAGAGACCTCAGGATGGGATGGGTGGTGCACAGACAGACCTCAGGATGGGATGGGAGGTGCACAGAGAGACCTCAGGATGGGATGGGAGGTGCACAGAGAGACCTCAGGATGGGATGTAGGGTTGCACAGAGGGACCTCAGGATGGGATGGGTGGTGCACAGAGGGACCTCAGGATGGGATGGGCAGTGCACAGAGTGACCTCAGGATGGGATGGGTGGTGCACAGAGGGACCTCAGGATGGGATGGGTGGTACACAGAGGGACCTCAGGATGGGATGGGTGGTACACAGAGAGACCTCAGGATGGGATGGGTGGTGCACAGAGGGACCTCAGGATGGGATGGGTGGTGCACAGAGGGACCTCAGGATGGGATGGGTGGTGCACAGAGGGACCTCAGGATGGGATGGGTGGTGCACAGAGGGACCTCAGGATGGGATGGGTGGTGCACAGAGAGACCTCAGGATGGGATGGGTGGTGCACAGAGGGACCTCAGGATGGGATGGGTGGTGTACAGAAGGACCTCAGGATGGGATGGAATGGGGGGGGTGGACAGAGACCTCAGAGTGTGTGTGTGTGTGTGGGGGGGGGGGTGTACAGAGAGACCTCAGGATGGGGGGAGGTGGACATAGAGACCCCAGGATGTGGGGTGGGGGGTGGACAGAGTGATCTCAGGATGGGGGGAGGGGTGTGTACAGAAGCTAAGACCTTAGGATGAGTGGGGATGGACAGAGAGCTCAGGATTCAAGTTACAGGCTTTTGGTCAGTGTCAAGAGTGCAGAAGAGGAGATTCAGACTGATGATCAGTATGTAAAGTAAAGATATGTAAAGAGAGGGGGTGCAAGCTTCTGGCTAGTTTATGGAGAGAAGGATTGGAGATTCAGACTGCTCATCGATGAATAGAGAAGTGAGGGGATACACTCAGGCTTCTGGTCAGTGTAGGGAGAAGAAGAGTTTAGACTGTTCTGAAAAGAGAAATGAGGGGTTTACTGCAGGCTTCTGTCCTGTGAATGGAGGAGATTCAGACTGCTGACTAGTGTAGTGAGTAGAGTTGAGCGGACACCTGGATGTCCGTGTTCGGCGGGTTCGGCAGAACTTTAAAAAAAAGTCCCGGTCCGCGTCCCGGACTTTTGCCGAACTTTTCCCAGACACCGAACCCCATTGAAGTCAATGGGGACCCGAACTTTCAGGCACTAAAATGGCTCTAAAACACCAATGGAAAGGGCTAGAGTGCTGCAAATGGCAGCAAAACGTAGTTAAGAGCATGGTAAGTGCTCTGCAAACAAATGTGGATAGGAAAATAACTTAAAACAACAAAAAAAAACTGAAAAATAAAACAATGTTCTTCATCTCTGAAGGACGAGGCCCATATGGAGTAGGAGGGAGGTTGAGGTGGTGGTGGATGTGGCGGTGTCATAGGCGTGCGCACAGGGTGTGCCGGGTGTACCTGGGCACACCCTAATCACCTAGGGCACATCGCATTATCGCTCTGTTTGCCAGTGAGGAGATGGGAAAGATCTCCCTCGGACCTGCTCTGCTCTATTTCTCTTTGCCAGCAGGGAGAGTAATGTATCGGGGCCATGTACATGTAGGCAAACACATGCATGTGTATTTAAACTTTTGGGTGCACACCCTAATGCAATAGGCTGCGCACACCTATGGGCGGTGTAGGTGGAAGCGGCGGTGGAGGAGGACCAGGGCCGGATTAAGAGCATCATGGGCTTGGTGCTGAAGATTTTGAAGGGCCTTAAGGGCCATGCCTTGGCATGCACCCAGAGGAGGAAGGGTGCAGCCATGCATGCCTAATTCAACATGGGATGCTGTCTCTGAAGCCCATAAACACATCCATGCATTGGCAACTGTCCCTCCTTGTCCGGCCTTCGTGCTGTGTGGGGAGGTTCTGAGGGAGCTGCCTGGGGAAGCGAGCATAGAAGCCAGACTTCTGTGTTTACAAGTGACAGAAGAGCGGTAACAGTGAATATGGCCAACCCGGGCCTATATAAAGGTAGGGGCCTGGAGCTGCAGCTCCAATAGCCCCTACGTTAATCTGGCCCTGAGGAGGACGAGGTAGCCAACACTGCTTCTTTTCAGAAATTTTAAATGAGGGTATACCCCAAAAGAGTGAGAAAGAGCAAAAATAGAACAATGGCTGGGTAAGGTCGGTATCCATCGCTATTCTGCACAAGGTACGGAAAAGTCCCGTGGGATCCATGCCTGGTTCATTTTAATGAACGTGAGCTTGTCCACATTGTCTCTGAACAGGCGGCTGCGCTTGTCTGTGATAACGCCCCCAGCCGTGCTAAATACCCGTTCAGATAATACACTGGCTGCAGGGCACGCCAGCACCTCCAAGGCTTAAAGGGCAAGCTCAGGCCATGTGCCCAACTTGGAGACCCAGAAGTTGAAGGGGGCAGACCCCTCATTCAGTACGTCTAGGCGTGTGCACACATACTGCTCCACCATGTTCGTGAAATGCTGCCTCCTGCTAAGACGTTCCATATGAGCTGCTGGTGCTGTTGTTTGTTGTGGCGTGCTGACAAAGCTTTTCCACATTTCGGCCATGCTAACCCTGCCTTCTGAGGTGCTGGCGGTGCCCTGGTTGCATTGGCGACCTCTTCCTCCTTCTCCTCCTCTGCTTCCACTGTGGCCCCGCTGTCAGGTGGGAATGCCAGCAGTATCGCGTCTACCAGCGTGCGCTTGTACTCGCGCATCTTGCGATCGCGCTCCAGTGAGTGTAACGGGGATCCAGCAGCGTGGCCACCCAGTAATCAGCACAAGTTAGAATGTGGGCAACTCGGCGGTCGTTGTGGAGACACTGCAGCATGTAATCGCTCATGTGTGCCAGGCTGCCCAGAGGCAACGAAAGGCTGTCCTCTGTGGGAGGTGTATCGTCCATGTCCTCTGTATCCCCCCAGCCACGCACCAGTGATGGCCATGAGCTGGCCTGGGTGCCACCCTGCTGTGAACATGGTTCCATCTCCTTCTCCAGCTCCTCCTCCTCATCCTCCAGAACTGTGCCCCTGCTGGACAATTGTGTCCCTGGCGTTTGTGTGTGCAGGAACCCACCCTCGGAGCCCCTTGTGAATGACTGCCCTGAAAGCCTTGGAAATGTTACCTCTTCATCCTCCTCCTCCTCCTCCTCCTCATCCTGTGCCACATCCTCTTCCATCATCACCCGAATTGTTTTTTGAAGGAGGCATAGAAGTGGGAAAGTTAAGCTGAGAACAGCGTCATCGGCACTGGCCATGTTGGTGGAGTACTCAAAACAGCGCAACAAGGCACACAGGTCTCGCATGGAGGCCCAGTTATTGGTGGTGAAGTGGTGCTGTTCCGCAGAGCGACTCACGCGTGCGTGCTGCAGCTGAAACTCCACTACGGCCTGCTGCTGCTCGCACAGTCTTTCCAGCATGTGAAAGGTGGAGTTCCACCTTGTGGGCACGTCACATATGAGGCGGTGAGCGGGAAGGCCGAAATTACGCTGCAGCGCTGACAGGCGAGCAGCAGCAGGGTGAGAACACCGAAAGTGCGCACAGACGGCCCGCACTTTCTGCAGCAGCTCTGACATATCGGGGTAGTTTTTAAGGAACCTCTGCACCACCAAATTCAGCACATGCGCCAGGCAAGGGATGTGCATCAAACTGGCTAGGCCCAGAGCTGCTATGAGATTTCGCCCGTTATCGCACACCACCAGGCCGGGCTTGAGGCTAGCTGGCAGCAACCACTCATTTGTCTGCTGTTCCATGCTCCTCCACAACTCCTGCGCGGTGTGTGGTTTTTCCCCCAAACAGGCAAGTTTTAAAACTGCCTGCTGTCGTTTACCCCTGGCCGTGCTGAAGTTGGTGGTGAAGGTGTTACGCTGTCCGGATGAGGAGGCGGTAGAGGATGAGGAAGCGGAGTAGGAGGAGTTAGGAACAGGAGGCAAACTGAAGCGCCCTGCAATCCTCGGTGGTGGAAGGACATGCGCAAAATTGCTATCCGCCTCAGGCCCATCCGCCACTGCATTTACCCAGTGTGCCGTTAGGGAGATATAACGCCCCTGACCATGCTTACAGGTCCACGTATCGGTAGTTAGGTGGACCTTGCCACAGATGGCGTTGCGCAGTGCACACCTGATTTTTTCCCCCACTTGGTTGTGCAGGGAAGGGATGGCTTGCCTGGAAAAGTAGTGGCAGCTGGGCACGACGTACTGTTGGACAGCCACCGACATAAGGTTTTTAAAACTGTGCGTCTCCACCAGACGGAATGACAGCATTTCAAAGGCCAAGAATTTTGAAATGCTGGCATTCAGGGCCAGGGATCGCGGGTGGGTAGGGGGGTACTTCCTCTTCCTCTCAAGTGTTTAGCAGATGGAAAGCTGAACGCTTCCACGGGACATTGTGGAGATGGTTGGTGACCCAGGTGGTGGTGTTGCTGACAGATCCTCTGTTTGCGGGGTGGCAGGTGCCGGTATCACTACAGATGTGGCTGGAGCGGCCGAGACTGCAGCAGAAGAGGAAGCAGGATGAGCCAGAGACGTTTCTTGGTTTTGAAGGTGTCTACTCCACTGCAGCTCGTGCTTTGCACTTAGATGCCTGATCATGCAGGTTGTGCTCAGGTTGAGAAGGTTTATGCCTCGCTTCAGGCTCTGATTGCACAGGGTGCAAACCACTCGTGTCCTGTCATCAGCACATTTTCTAAAGAACATCCACGCTAGAGAACTCCTTTGAGCTGACTTTAGTGCGCTCGTTCCCTTGCTGCGTTGGGCAGTAGCAGGTGTAGTGTCTAGGGCATGGCCGCTACGCTTCTGCACCCTGCTCCCTCTTCTGCTGTGCTGGTGGCTCTGTGCGACCACCGCCTCTTCCTCCAAACTACTCAGGTCACCTGCATGACGTTCATTCCATGTGTGGTTGAGGACCTCATCGTCCTCCACATCATCTTCCACCCAGTCTTCACCCCTGCCCTCCTTGTCGGTCTCCACAATTCTGAACGCCACAGCAGTTGGCACCTGCGTTTCGTCATCATCGGAGACGTGCTGCGATGGTCCTTGCATGTACTCATCTTGAGAAATAAGTGGTTGGGCAACGCTGCACTCAATCTCTTCCACTTCTGCGGCAGGGCTAGGTGGATGGCCCTTGGAAACCCTGCTGACAGAGTCCTCAAAAAGAAGAAGAGACTGCTGTATGGCTTGGGGCTCAGACTGCTTGCCTGATTTGCAAGGGGGTGAGGTGAAAGACGGTTGGACATCGGCTGCAGGTGCCAACTCTGACCTTTATGCAGTAGACTGGGTGGGAGACAATGTGAAGGAACTGGAGGCACTGTCAGCAGCAAACCAATCTACTATCGCCTCTCTGTGTTCTGGCCTCATCACTTCTAGAGGCGTATGATGCCCTACCAAATACTGATGCAGGTTCTGTCGCCTACTAACACTTGAGGAAGGTTTTTCACTTGTGCGTGTAGCTGGCACAGATCGACCACGTCCTCTCCTTGCAACAGGAGCTCTACCAGCAGCACCACGACCCAGGCCACGGCCCCTATTTGACGGTCTCCTTATATTTCTGTAATTTAAGATCTTGCCCTAGAAAGGTGTTTATTGAATAGCGGAACAAAACAACAACAGTATCACACAGGTGTATCTCACAGTCAAATATGCAAACTATGCCGCAATTTAATGTTTTTTACCCCAAAAGGGTGTATATTGAATAGCGGAATAGGATAAAAAACGGTGTATCTCACACGTACAAACACAGACTAGGCCCCGATTAAAATTTTTTGTACCCTAAAGGGAGGATGAGGAAGAGGAGTAGGAGGAGTTGGGAACAGGAGGCAAACTGAAGCGCCCTGCAATCCTTGGCGGGGGAAGGAGATGTGCCAAACAAATTTAAAAGGTGTATCTCACACGTACCGATACAGACTATGCCGTAATTTAATTTTTTTACACTCCAAAAGGGTGTATATTGAATAGCGGAATAGGAAAAAATTTATAATACGGTGTATCTCACACGTACAAACACAGACTAGGCCCCGATTACAATTTTTGGTACCCTAAAGGCAGGATGAGGAAGAGGAGTAGGAGGAGTTGGGAACAGGAGGCAAACTGAAGCGCCCTGCAATCCTTGGCGGGGGAAGGAGATGCGCCAAACAAATTTAAAAGGTGTATCTCACATGTACCGATACAGACTATCCCGCAATTTAATTTTTTACACTCAAACAGGGTGTATATTGAATAGCGGAATAGGACAACTTTTACAAAACGGTTTATCTCACACGTACAAACACAAACTAGGCCCCGATTACAATTTTTTCTACCCTAAAGGCAGGATGAGGAGTAGGAGGAGTTCAGAACAGGCAGGAGGCAGACTGAAGCACCCTCAAATCCTCGGCAGTATGAGATGCGCCCAAAAAATTGGAAAGGTGTATCTCACACGTACCGACACAGACTATCACGCAATTTAATTGTTTATACCCAAAGGTTTTGATTAAATAGCGGAATAGAAAATATGATCAAAAAAGTGTATGTATCTCACACGTACAGAACCACGCTTGGCCCCAATTACTATTGTTTGTACCCCTAAAAGGCTGGATGAGGAGTAGGAGGTGTTTGGAACAGGCAGCACTCTCAAATCTTCAGAAGTATGAGATGAACCCCAAAAACTTGGAAAGGTGGATCTCACACGTACCAACACAGACTATCCCGCAATTTAACTGTTCCCCAAAGGTTTTTATTGAATAGCGGAATAGAAAATATGATCAAAAAAAGTGTATGTATCTCACACGTACAAAACCACACTAGGCCCCAATTACTATTGTTTGTACCCCTAAAAGGCTGGATGAGGAGTAGGAGGAGTTTGGAACAGGCAGCACCCTCAAATCTTCAGAAGTATGAGATGAACCCCAAAAACTTGGAAAGGTGGATCTCACACGTACCAACACAGACTATCCCGCAATTTAATTGATCCACAAAGGTTTTTATTGAATAGCGGGATAGAAAATATGATCAAAAAAAGTGTATGTATCTCACACGTTCAAAACCACACTAGGCCCCAATTACTATTGTTTGTACCCCTAAAGGCAGGATGAGGAGTAGGAGGAGTTTGGAACAGGCAGCACCCTCAAATCTTCAGAAGTATGAGATGAACCCCAAAAACTTGGAAAGGTGGATCTCACACGTACCAACACAGACTATCCCGCAATTTAACTGTTCCCCAAAGGTTTTTATTGAATAGCGGAATAGAAAATATGATCAAAAAAAGTGTATGTATCTCACACGTACAAAACCACATTAGGCCCCAATTACTATTGTTTGTACCCCTAAAAGGCTGGATGAGAAGTAGGAGGAGTTTGGAACAGGCAGCACCCTCAAATCTTCAGAAGTATGAGATGAACCCCAAAAACTTGGAAAGGTGGATCTCACATGTAGCAACACAGACTATCCCGCAATTTAACTGTTCCCCAAAGGTTTTTATTGAATAGTGGAATAGAAAATATGATCAAAAAAGTGTATGTATCTCTCACGTACAAAACCACACTAGGCCCCAATTACTATTGTTTGTACCCCTAAAAGGCTGGATGAGGAGTAGGAGGAGATTGGAACAGGCAGCACCCTCAAATCTTCAGAAGTATGAGATGAACCCCAAAAACTTGGAAAGGTGGATCTCACACGTACCAACACAGACTATCCTGCAATTTAACTGTTCCCCAAAGGTTTTTATTGAATAGCAGAATAGAAAATATGATCAAAAAAAGTGTATGTATCTCACACGTACAAAACCACACTAGGCCCCAATTACTATTGTTTGTACCCCTAAAAGTCTGGATGAGGAGTAGGAGGAGTTTGGAACAGGCAGCACCCTCAAATCTTCAGAAGTATGAGATGAACCCCAAAAACGTGGAAAGGTGGATCTCACACGTACCAACACAGACTATCCCACAATTTAATTGATCCCCAAAGGTTTTTATTGAATAGCAGAATAGAAAATATGATAAAAAAAGTGTATGTATCTCACACGTACAAAACCACACTAGGCCCCAATTACTATTGTTTGTACCCCTAAAGGCAGGATGAGGAGTAGGAGGAGTTTGGAACAGGCAGCACCCTCAAATCTTCAGAAGTATGAGATGAACCCCAAAAACTTGGAAAGGTGGATCTCACACGTACCAACACAGACTATCCCGCAATTTAATTGATCCACAAAGGTTTTTATTGAATAGCGGAATAGAAAATATGATCAAAAAAGTGTATGTATCTCACACGTTCAAAAACCACACTAGGCCCCAATTACTATTGTTTGTACCCCTAAAGGCAGGATGAGGAGTAGGAGGAGTTTGGAACAGGCAGCACCCTCAAATCTTCAGAAGTATGAGATGAACCCCAAAAACTTGGAAAGGTGGATCTCACACGTACCAACACAGACTATCCCACAATTTAATTGATCCCCAAAGGTTTTTATTGAATAGCGGAATAGAAAATATGATAAAAAAGTGTATGTATCTCACACGTACAAAACCACACTAGGCCCCAATTACTATTGTTTGTACCCCTAAAGGCAGGATGAGGAGTAGGAGGAGTTTGGAACAGGCAGCACCCTCAAATCTTCAGAAGTATGAGATGAACCCCAAAAACGTGGAAAGGTGGATCTCACACGTACCAACACAGACTATCCCGCAATTTAATTGATCCACAAAGGTTTTTATTGAATAGCGGAATAGAAAATATGATCAAAAAAGTGTATGTATCTCACACGTTCAAAACCACACTAGGCCCCAATTACTATTGTTTGTACCCCTAAAGGCAGGATGAGGAGTAGGAGGAGTTTGGAACAGGCAGCACCCTCAAATCTTCAGAAGTATGAGATGAACCCCAAAAACTTGGAAAGGTGGATCTCACACGTACCAACACAGACTATCCCGCAATTTAACTGTTCCCCAAAGGTTTTTATTGAATAGCGGAATAGAAAATATGATCAAAAAAAGTGTATGTATCTCACACGTACAAAACCACACTAGGCCCCAATTACTATTGTTTGTACCCCTAAAAGGCTGGATGAGGAGTAGGAGGAGTTTGGAACAGGCAGCACCCTCAAATCTTCAGAAGTATGAGATGAACCCCAAAAACTTGGAAAGGTGGATCTCACATGTAGCAACACAGACTATCCCGCAATTTAACTGTTCCCCAAAGGTTTTTATTGAATAGTGGAATAGAAAATATGATAAAAAAAAGTGTATGTATCTCACACGTACAAAACCACACTAGGCCCCAATTACTATTGTTTGTACCCCTAAAAGGCTGGATGAGGAGTAGGAGGAGATTGGAACAGACAGCACCCTCAAATCTTCAGAAGTATGAGATGAACCCCAAAAACTTGCAAAGGTGGATCTCACACGTACCAACACAGACTATCCTGCAATTTAACTGTTCCCAAAAGGTTTTTATTGAATAGCAGAATAGAAAATATGATCAAAAAAAGTGTATGTATCTCACACGAACAAAACCACACTAGGCCCCAATTACTATTGTTTGTACCCCTAAAAGGCTGGATGAGGAGTAGGAGGAGTTTGGAACAGGCAGCACCCTCAAATCTTCAGAAGTATGAGATGAACCCCAAAAACTTGGAAAGGTGGATCTCACACGTACCAACACAGACTATCCCGCAATTTAATTGATCCCCAAAGGTTTTTATTGAATAGTGGAATAGAAAATATGATAAAAAAAGTGTATGTATCTCATACGTACAAAACCACACTAGGCCCCAATTACTATTGTTTGTACCCCTAAAGGCAGGATGAGGAGTAGGAGGAGTTTGGAACAGGCAGCACCCTCAAATCTTCAGAAGTATGAGATGAACCCCAAAAACTTGGAAAGGTGGATCTCACACGTACCAACACAGACTATCCCGCAATTTAACTGTTCCCCAAAGGTTTTTATTGAATAGCGGAATAGAAAATATGATCAAAAAAAGTGTATGTATCTCACACGTACAAAACCACACTAGGCCCCAATTACTATTGTTTTTACCCCTAAAAGGCTGGATGAGGAGTAGGAAGAGATTGGAACAGGCAGCACCCTCAAATCTTCAGAAGTATGAGATGAACCCCAAAAACTTGGAAAGGTGGATCTCACACGTACCAACACAGACTATCCCGCAATTTAATTGATCCCCAAAGGTTTTTACTGAATAGCGGGATAGAAAATATGATCAAAAAAAGTGTATGTATCTCACACGTACAAAGCCACACTAGGCCCCAATTACTATTGTTTGTACCCCTAAAGGCAGGATGAGGAGTAGGAGGAGTTTGGAACAGGCAGCACCCTCAAATCTTCAGAAGTATGAGATGAACCCCAAAAACTTGGAAAGGTGGATCTCACACGTACCAACACAGACTATCCCGCAATTTAACTGTTCCCCAAAGGTTTTTTATTGAATAGCGGAATAGAAGATATGATCAAAAAAAGTGTATGCATCTCACACGTACAAAACCACACTAGGCCCCAATTACTATTGTTTGTACCCCTAGGGGCTGGATGAGGAGTAGGAGGAGTTTGGAACAGGCAGCACCCTCAAATCTTCAGAAGTATGAGATGAACCCCAAAAACTTGGAAAGGTGGATCTCACACGTACCAACACAGACTATCCCGCAATTTAACTGTTCCCCAAAGGTTTTTATTGAATAGCGGAATAGAAAATATGATCAAAAAAAGTGTATGTATCTCACACGTACAAAACCACACTAGGCCCCAATTACTATTGTTTGTACCCCTAAAAGGCTGGATGAGGAGTAGGAGGAGTTTGGAACAGGCAGCACCCTCAAATCTTCAGAAGTATGAGATGAACCCCAAAAACTTGGAAAGGTGGATCTCACACGTACCAACACAGACTATCCCGCAATTTAATTGATCCACAAAGGTTTTTATTGAATAGCGGAATAGAAAATATGATCAAAAAAAGTGTATGTATCTCACACGTACAAAACCACACTAGGCCCCAATTACTATTGTTTGTACCCCTAAAGGCAGGATGAGGAGTAGGAGGAGTTTGGAACAGGCAGCACCCTCAAATCTTCAGAAGTATGAGATGAACCCCAAAAACTTGGAAAGGTGGATCTCACACGTACCAACACAGACTATCCCGCAATTTAAGTGTTCCCCAAAGGTTTTTTATTGAATAGCGGAATAGAAAATATGATCAAAAAAAGTGTATGTATCTCACATGTACAAAACCACACTAGGCCCCAATTACTATTGTTTGTACCCCTAAAAGGCTGGATGAGGAGTAGGAGGAGTTTGGAACAGGCAGCACCCTCAAATCTTCAGAAGTATGAGATGAACCCCAAAAACTTGGAAAGGTGGATCTCACATGTAGCAACACAGACTATCCCGCAATTTAACTGTTCCCCAAAGGTTTTTATTGAATAGTGGAATAGAAAATATGATAAAAAAAGTGTATGTATCTCATACGTACAAAACCACACTAGGCCCCAATTACTATTGTTTGTACCCCTAAAGGCAGGATGAGGAGTAGGAGGAGTTTGGAACAGGCAGCACCCTCAAATCTTCAGAAGTATGAGATGAACCCCAAAAACTTGGAAAGGTGGATCTCACACGTACCAACACAGACTATCCCGCAATTTAACTGTTCCCCAAAGGGTTTTTATTGAATAGCGGAATAGAAAATATGATCAAAAAAAGTGTATGTATCTCACACGTACAAAACCACACTAGGCCCCAATTACTATTGTTTTTACCCCTAAAAGGCTGGATGAGGAGTAGGAAGAGATTGGAACAGGCAGCACCCTCAAATCTTCAGAAGTATGAGATGAACCCCAAAAACTTGGAAAGGTGGATCTCACACGTACCAACACAGACTATCCCTCAATTTAATTGATCCCCAAAGGTTTTTATTGAATAGCGGGATAGAAAATATGATCAAAAAAAGTGTATGTATCTCACACGTACAAAGCCACACTAGGCCCCAATTACTATTGTTTGTACCCCTAAAGGCAAGATGAGGAGTAGGAGGAGTTTGGAACAGGCAGCACCCTCAAATCTTCAGAAGTATGAGATGAACCCCAAAAACTTGGAAAGGTGGATCTCACACGTACCAACACAGACTATCCCGCAATTTAACTGTTCCCCAAAGGTTTTTTATTGAATAGCGGAATAGAAGATATGATCAAAAAAAGTGTATGCATCTCACACGTACAAAACCACACTAGGCCCCAATTACTATTGTTTGTACCCCTAGGGGCTGGATGAGGAGTAGGAGGAGTTTGGAACAGGCAGCACCCTCAAATCTTCAGAAGTATGAGATGAACCCCAAAAACTTGGAAAGGTGGATCTCACACGTACCAACACAGACTATCCCGCAATTTAACTGTTCCCCAAAGGTTTTTATTGAATAGCGGAATAGAAAATATGATCAAAAAAAGTGTATGTATCTCACACGTACAAAACCACACTAGGCCCCAATTACTATTGTTTGTACCCCTAAAAGGCTGGATGAGGAGTAGGAGGAGTTTGGAACAGGCAGCACCCTCAAATCTTCAGAAGTATGAGATGAACCCCAAAAACTTGGAAAGGTGGATCTCACACGTACCAACACAGACTATCCCGCAATTTAATTGATCCCCAAAGGTTTTTATTGAATAGCGGAATAGAAAATATGATCAAAAAAAGTGTATGTATCTCACACGTACAAAACCACACTAGGCCCCAATTACTATTGTTTGTACCCCTAAAGGCAGGATGAGGAGTAGGAGGAGTTTGGAACAGGCAGCACCCTCAAATCTTCAGAAGTATGAGATGAACCCCAAAAACTTGGAAAGGTGGACCTTACACATACCAACACAGACTATCCCGCAATTTAACTGTTCCCCAAAGGTTTTTTATTGAATAGCGGAATAGAAAATATGATCAAAAAAGTGTATGTATCTCACACGTACAAAACCACACTAGGCCCCAATTACTATTGTTTGTACCCCTAAAAGGCTGGATGAGGAGTAGGAGGAGTTAGGAACAGGCAGCACCCTCAAATCTTCAGAAGTATGAGATGAGCCCCAAAAACTTGGAAAGGTGGATCTCACATGTAGCAATACAGACTATCCCGCAATTTAACTGTTACCCAAAGGTTTTTATTGAATAGTGGAATAGAAAATATGATCAAAAAAAGTGTATGTATCTCACACGTACAAAACCACACTAGGCCCCAATTACTATTGTTTGTACCCCTAAAAGGCTGGATGAGGAGTAGGAGGAGTTTGGAACAGGCAGCACCCTCAAATCTTCAGAAGTATGAGATGAACCCCAAAAACTTGGAAAGGTGGATCTCACACGTACCAACACAGACTATCCCGCAATTTAATTGATCCCCAAAGGTTTTTATTGAATAGCGGAATAGAAAATATGATCAAAAAAAGTGTATGTATCTCACACGTACAAAACCACACTAGGCCCCAATTACTATTGTTTGTACCCCTAAAGGCAGGATGAGGAGTAGGAGGAGTTTGGAACAGGCAGCACCCTCAAATCTTCAGAAGTATGAGATGAACCCCAAAAACTTGGAAAGGTGGATCTCACACGTACCAACACAGACTATCCCGCAATTTAACTGTTCCCCAAAGGTTTTTATTGAATTGCGGAATAGAAAATATGATCAAAAAAAGTGTATGTATCTCACACGTACAAAACCACACTAGGCCCCAATTACTATTGTTTGTACCCCTAAAAGGCTGGATGAGGAGTAGGAGGAGATTGGAACAGGCAGCACCCTCAAATCTTCAGAAGTATGAGATGAACCCCAAAAACTTGGAAAGGTGGATCTCACACGTACCAACACAGACTATCCCGCAATTTAATTGATCCCCAAAGGTTTTTATTGAATAGCGGAATAGAAAATATGATCAAAAAAAGTGTATGTATCTCACACGTACAAAACCACACTAGGCCCCAATTACTATTGTTTGTACCCCTAAAGGCAGGATGAGGAGTAGGAGGAGTTTGGAACAGGCAGCACCCTCAAATCTTCAGAAGTATGAGATGAACCCCAAAAACTTGGAAAGGTGGATCTCACACGTACCAACACAGACTATCCCGCAATTTAACTGTTCCCCAAAGGTTTTTTATTGAATAGCGGAATAGAAAATATGATCAAAAAAGTGTATGTATCTCACACGTACAAAACCACACTAGGCCCCAATTACTATTGTTTGTACCCCTAAAAGGCTGGATGAGGAGTAGGAGGAGTTTGGAACAGGCAGCACCCTCAAATCTTCAGAAGTATGAGATGAACCCCAAAAACTTGGAAAGGTGGATCTCACACGTACCAACACAGACTATCCCGCAATTTAATTGATCCCCAAAGGTTTTTATTGAATAGCGGAATAGAAAATATGATCAAAAAAAGTGTATGTATCTCACACGTACAAAACCACACTAGGCCCCAATTACTACTGTTTGTACCCCTAAAAGGCTGGATGAGGAGTAGGATTAGTTTGGAACAGGCAGCACCCTCAAATCTTCAGAAGTATGAGATGAACCCCAAAAACTTGGAAAGGTGGATCTCACACATACCAACACAGACTATCCCGCAATTTAATTGATCCCCAAAGGTTTTTATTGAATAGCGGAATAGAAAATATGCAGGGCCAGATTAACGTAGGGGCTATTGGAGCTGCAGCTCCAGGCCCCTACCTTTATATAGGCCCCAGGTTGGCCATATTCACTGTTACCGCTCTTCTGTCACTTGTAAACACAGAAGTCTGGCTTCTATGCTCGCTTCCCCAGGCAGCTCCCTCAGAACCTCCCCACACAGCACGAAGGCCGGACAAGGAGGGACAGTTGCCGATGCATGGATGTGTTTATGGGCTTCAGAGACAGCATCCCATGTTGAATTAGGCATGCATGGCTGCACCCTTCCTCCTCTGGGTGCATGCCAAGGCACTGCCCTTAAGGCCCTTCAAAATCCTCAGCACCAAGCCCATGATGCTCTTAATCCGGCCCTGAAAATATGATCAAAAAAAGTGTATGTATCTCACACGTACAAAACCACACTAGGCCCCAATTACTATTGTTTGTACCCCTAAAAGGCTGGATGAGGAGTAGGAGGAGTTTGGAACAGGCAGCGCCCTCAAATCTTCAGAAGTATGAGATGAACCCCAAAAACCCCAAATATCATTCAGCTCTGCTGCAGGCCACAATTTAATTTTTTTTAACCCAAGGCTGTATATTGAATAGTGGAATAGAAAAAAGTGTATGATTTTTGAAACCACTCAATAATAGCACATGTGAACTGAACACAGCAGTGTATGATCAGTCAGCACAGCACAGCTGAAGGAAAAACGCTGCACACAGTGACTGATAGAAAAATACTTTTCTCCCTCCTCCTCAGTGGGCAAAAAAAAATGTGTTCACTGCACCCCACACACAGCAAAATCGATGTGGACCACTGACACCTGCCTATCTCCAGCCTCTCCCTAAATGGATTGATAAGATTGTAGATCGGTCACTGCAAAATCGATCGTAGAAAACTGACCCTAAAAATCAGCAGCAGCCTCTCCCTAAAAGGATTGATAAGATCGTAGATTGGTCACTGCAAACCCCTCCCACACAGCAAAATCGATCGTAGAAAACTGACCCCAAAAATCAGCAGCAGCCTCTCCCTAAAAGGATTGATAAGATCGTAGATCGGTCCTGGCAAACCCCTCCCACACAGCAAAATCGATCGTAGAAAACTGACCCTAAAAATCAGCAGCAGCCTCTCCCTAAAATGCCTACAACTCGCCCTGCCTAACACACTCCGACCTGTCCCTCAATTCTATGCAGACACAAATGAGTTTTGCCTGCCTGTCTGTCCCTAATCAGCAGCCAGCACGTATGTGTGCTCTGTCCCTGAACTAGTACACAGCAGAATGACGCCGCACGGCGCTGGCTGGAACTTATAAAGACTTGGTCACATGCTTCAGATGGCCAATCACAGCTACTAATACATTTGTAGGCATGGCTGGGATGGCTTAAGGCACACCAGTTAAACGCTTGTTGATTGGCTGTTGAAAGCCCGCCATGAAAAGCGCGCCAATGCATGCAAAACCCGGAAATAAAACGACCGAACACAGATTTTTACCCGAATATACAGTAAAGTTTTCGGGTCCGTGTTCGGGTAACAAAAAAATAATTATTCGGTACGAACACGAATAATACAGTCCGTGTTCGCTCAACCCTAGTAGTGAGGAGTGACAGAGCTTAGCTGAGCTCTGAATGTCAGGGCTGTAGCAGGGAGCTGAGGAGGAGTTTAACTGCATCACAGGACTCACTGTTACTTGTGTTGAGAAAAGCCAGAGGGAGATCACACATCAGGTCAGGTCGCATCAGTCTTCTTTCCTTGAAAGAGCACACACCGAGTCCCCTTGCTTACACGAGCTTCCTGGAGTGGGCGGGGCTTAGTGGCAAAGCCCAAGGGCATTCTGAAGGCTTCCAATAGCGAGGGAGTGGGCGGAGATACGGCAAAGCCTGGACTCCGAGCGATGTGTAAACATAGTGTACTAGCGGGCGGGGCCATGCTAATACTAAGGGAGGACGGATGCAGGACACAGGCTGAATCAGCGGGACACTGTCAGAAATGCGGGACAGTTCCGCGGAATCCGGGACTGTTGGGAGGTATGCACTCTCATTCATGACTGACTGCTGGTCAGGACAAACAGAATCGCTAATAAGTCTTACATGCCACTTCATTGACAGCTGATGGAAAAAAAGACATTTGGTGTTGAATACAAAAGTGATACATTAGAGAAAGGTTTCTAGGCATGCTAGAAGAATGGGGAATCACCAAAGACAGAGTGATGCTTGTGCTTAGAGAGAGCGGAGCGAACATGGTGAAAGCAATGAGACTTGCTGAAATGTCAGACCTCAGTTGCATGGCACACACCCTCCAACTTGTGCTAAATGATGGTCTGCCAAACCAGAGAACTTTGCTTGACATAATTAGCATGCATTTAGCTACAATTAGCAACATTAGAAGAGGTGTGCAGGCCATTTCCACCATTCAATCCTTGCCAAGCAGCGACTGCAGCGAGGTGCATTCAGGAAGACCTTGGCCTACCCAAAAACAACTTGATTAATGTTGTTCCAACACGATGGAACTCAATACTTAACATGCTGCAAAGAATTCTGGAGCAGAAGCAAGCTCTTACCATATATTCAGGTGAATATGGAGGATTTTCTTGTCCTACTGCTGATCAGTGGGACATTGTAGCCAATGTCATTGTGACCCTCCACACCATAGAGGAATTGACACTAGAGGTGACTCATCTGTGTCATCCCATGTGTGAGAGTGCTGAAGATGCTTCTTCAAGAGAATGAAGGACCCAATACACGTGGCACTATAACATGTAGGCAGGCCATGAGGGACAGCCTCGCCAAATGTTTTGAGAAGCATGAAGAGAATGAAAATGTAGTGCTTGCATGTCTTTTGGATCCTCGATACAAGAACCATCCTTTCTCTTCTGATGATTTATTGGCCAAGGCAAAACAATGGCTGACAGAAGATATTCAACAGGAGGTGCAGGAGGTTCCGGGCAAAAAGAAAAGTCAAGAAAAGCAGGTTTCTAATGTGGGAGAGCAGGATGCTTTAAAAAAGAGAAAAATGTCCAAAAAGACAACGGACAGAAGAGAAACTTCATCGTGGTCGAATAGATGCCATATTCAGTGTTTTATTGGGGCCTCATGCGGAGGATTCTTCTGAATCTGCAATAATGAGCCTGGATGATGAACTTCATCTCTATTTGAAGAAACCAGTAATTGACAAAAGAAATGGTGATCCTCTTCAGTGGTGGAAAGAAAATGAGGCACGCTACAAAAAACTTGCTTCTCATGCTAGAAGATACCTTTCTGCTCCTCCTCCCTCGGTACCAAGTGAGCGTATTTTTAGTGAAGTGACAGAAATTTATGAAAAAAACAGAAGCCGTTTAACTGGTGAAAATGCTGAAATGTTATGCTTTCTGCACTATAATATTGTTCTACTTAACTGGGAGTATTGAAAGTGTAGTAATATAGTACTAGTGTGCACTCCACTCCAATCCATTCCACTGTCTAGCTTTTGTCTAGCTTTTTTTTCTAGCAGTTTTGCACTGACTGCGCAGCGCTGCAGTGAGTGCACTACTGCAGCGGTAGTCCACTGACTCCAATCCACTGTCTAGCTTTTTTTGGCCACATCACCTCCTGGCTACAAAAGGGCTGTGATGATCTCTACCTGGAATTTTAGTAAGGATCCACTTCTTCCTGACGCTTTGTATAGCACATAAGCATTCAGCAGAGCCAAATGAAATAAGTATACAGACACTTTTTTGTACCAGCGTCTGGCCTTACTGGCAACTAAGTATGGCACCATCATCTGGTCATTGAAGTCCACTCCTCCCATGTTAAGGTTGTATTCGTGGACACAGAGGGGCTTCTCAACAACACCAGTCGCCGTTGCAATTTGGACTGTCGCAACTGGTCGTCCGTATACGCCATATATTTTAAATGAGGCTTCCAGATTCCAATAAGTACAGAGTTCACAGACCCCCATAACCATTGGGACTGGGTTATGGGGAAGAGGCCCTTGACCAAACCTATATGTAGGCAATCATGTCATTTAAAGGAATAGGGTATTTGAATGTTTCACTTTAAGCATTATTAACATTGCTGCTCCCAGCCAAACAGTATTTTTTTAAAATATTTTTTGCACAAGTAAATTTCCCTGCAGCCTGCCTTTTAGAGATGTTATCTTCAGAACAAATCTATGCCAAATTATTAAAAAACAATATCTGCAATTTGTAAAGAGCAAAAACATTTTTCAAGACTCTTCCTAAGCTGATGAAGGTATAAAAAGTTCAGCCCTTGGCCAGATCATGAATCCAGTGGCGGAGCCAGAGGGTTAGCTGGGGTGTCAATTGACACCCCAGAAAAAGTCCCTGCCACCCCTGTTGCCACCCCGATCCAGGCTGGCAGCGGAGGAATCACAGGCAGTGGTGGGATGGGATCAGCCGGTTCGCAGAACCGGCTGATCCCTCTAAGCTGGCGGCCAGGGTCAGGGAGCAGCAGAACAGTGCGTCCCGAAGCCGAGCCCGCCCATTCTGTGACAATAGCGAATGAAAATTCGCTATTGTCACATGGATCCTCCTCCGGCCAATCAGGGAGCGGGTCCTCCCGCTTCCTGATTGGCCGAATGGCAAATGCCGTGCCATTGGTCGAGGAGGCGCCGGCGGGAGGACTGAGAAGATGCAGGGAGCCGCGGACCGATGATAAGCTGCTGTGATGACCGTCCGTCCGTGAGGTAAGTAAGCCGGTCTCATGGGGGGGGGGGGGGACGACGCTGGCACTCTGCAATGATTGCGGGCAAATGCTGTGGCACTCTGCAATAATCATTGGGGGCATTTCTGTGGCACTCTGCAATAATCATTGGGGGCATTGCTGTCTCACTGCAATAATCATTGGGGGCATTGCTGTGGCACTCTGCAATAATCATTGGGGGCATTGCTTTCTCACTGCAATAATCATTGGGGGCAAGGCTGTCTCACTCTGCAATAATCATTGGGGGCATTTCTGTGGCACTCTGCAATAATCATTGGGGGCATTGCTGTGGCACTCTGCAATAATCATTGGGGGCAAGGCTGTCTCACTGCAATAATCATTGGGGGCATTGCTGTCTCACTGCAATAATCATTGGGGGCATTTCTGTGGCACTCTGCAATAATCATTGGGGGCAAGGCTGTCTCACTGCAATAATCATTGGGGGCATTTCTGTGGCACTCTGCAATAATCATTGGGGGCATTGCTGTGGCACTCTGCAATAATCATTGGGGGCAAGACTGTCTCACTGCAATAATCATTGGGGGCATTTCTGTGGCACTCTGCAATAATCATTGGGGGCATTGCTGTCTCACTCTGCAATAATCATTGGGGGCATTTCTGTGGCACTCTGCAATAATCATTGGGGGCAAGGCTGTCTCACTGCAATAATCATTGGGGGCATTGCTGTGGCACTCTGCAATAATCATTGGGGGCATTGCTTTCTCACTGCAATAATCATTGGGGGCAAGGCTGTCTCACTCTGCAATAATCATTGGGGGCATTTCTGTGGCACTCTGCAATAATCATTGGGGGCATTGCTGTGGCACTCTGCAATAATCATTGGGGGCAAGGCTGTCTCACTGCAATAATCATTGGGGGCATTGCTGTCTCACTGCAATAATCATTGGGGGCATTTCTGTGGCACTCTGCAATAATCATTGGGGGCAAGGCTGTCTCACTGCAATAATCATTGGGGGCATTTCTGTGGCACTCTGCAATAATCATTGGGGGCGTTGCTGTGGCACTCTGCAATAATCATTGGGGGCAAGGCTGTCTCACTGCAATAATCATTGGGGGCATTTCTGTGGCACTCTGCAATAATCATTGGGGGCATTGCTGTCTCACTCTGCAATAATCATTGGGGGCAAGGCTGTCTCACTGCAATAATCATTGGGGGCATTGCTGTCTCACTGCAATAATCATTGGGGGCATTGCTGTCTCACTGCAATAATCATTGGGGGCATTGCTGTGGCACTCTGCAATAATCATTGGGGGCATTGCTTTCTCACTGCAATAATCATTGGGGGCAAGGCTGTCTCACTCTGCAATAATCATTGGGGGCATTTCTGTGGCACTCTGCAATAATCATTGGGGGCATTGCTGTGGCACTCTGCAATAATCATTGGGGGCAAGGCTGTCTCACTGCAATAATCATTGGGGGCATTGCTGTCTCACTGCAATAATCATTGGGGGCATTTCTGTGGCACTCTGCAATAATCATTGGGGGCAAGGCTGTCTCACTGCAATAATCATTGGGGGCATTTCTGTGGCACTCTGCAATAATCATTGGGGGCATTGCTGTGGCACTCTGCAATAATCATTGGGGGCAAGACTGTCTCACTGCAATAATCATTGGGGGCATTTCTGTGGCACTCTGCAATAATCATTGGGGGCATTGCTGTCTCACTCTGCAATAATCATTGGGGGCATTTCTGTGGCACTCTGCAATAATCATTGGGGGCAAGGCTGTCTCACTGCAATAATCATTGGGGGCATTGCTGTGGCACTCTGCAATAATCATTGGGGGCATTGCTTTCTCACTGCAATAATCATTGGGGGCAAGGCTGTCTCACTCTGCAATAATCATTGGGGGCATTTCTGTGGCACTCTGCAATAATCATTGGGGGCATTGCTGTGGCACTCTGCAATAATCATTGGGGGCAAGGCTGTCTCACTGCAATAATCATTGGGGGCATTGCTGTCTCACTGCAATAATCATTGGGGGCATTTCTGTGGCACTCTGCAATAATCATTGGGGGCAAGGCTGTCTCACTGCAATAATCATTGGGGGCATTTCTGTGGCACTCTGCAATAATCATTGGGGGCGTTGCTGTGGCACTCTGCAATAATCATTGGGGGCAAGGCTGTCTCACTGCAATAATCATTGGGGGCATTTCTGTGGCACTCTGCAATAATCATTGGGGGCATTGCTGTCTCACTCTGCAATAATCATTGGGGGCAAGGCTGTCTCACTGCAATAATCATTGGGGGCATTGCTGTCTCACTGCAATAATCATTGGGGGCATTGCTGTCTCACTGCAATAATCATTGGGGGCATTTCTGTGGCACTCTGCAATAATCATTGGGGGCAAGGCTGTCTCACTCTGCAATAATCATTGGGGGCATTGCTGTCTCACTCTGCAATAATCATTGGGGGCAAGGCTGTCTCACTCTGCAATAATCATTGGGGGCAAGGCTGTCTCACTCTGCAATAATCATTGGGGGCATTGCTGTCTCACTCTGCAATAATCATTGGGGGCATTGCTGTCTCACTCTGCAATAATCATTGGGGGCAAGGCTGTCTCACTCTGCAATAATCATTGGGGGCATTGCTGTCTCACTCTGCAATAATCATTGGGGGCAAGGCTGTGGCACTCTGCAATAATCATTGGGGGCATTTCTGTGGCACTCTGCAATAATCATTGGGGGCATTGCTGTGGCACTCTGCAATAATCATTGGGGGCATTGCTGTGGCACTCTGCAATAATCATTGGGGGCATTGCTGTGGCACTCTGCAATAATCATTGGGGGCATTGCTGTGGCACTCTGCAATAATCATTGGGGGCATTGCTGTCTCACTCTGCAATAATCATTGGGGGCAAGGCTGTGGCACTCTGCAATAATCATTGGGGGCAAGGCTGTGGCACTCTGCAATAATCATTGGGGGCATTGCTGTGGCACTCTGCAATAATCATTGGGGGCATTGCTGTCTCACTCTGCAATAATCATTGGGGGCAAGGCTGTGGCACTCTGCAATAATCATTGGGGGCAAGGCTGTGGCACTCTGCAATAATCATTGGGGGCATTGCTGTGGCACTCTGCAATAATCATTGGGGGCATTGCTGTCTCACTCTGCAATAATCATTGGGGGCAAGGCTGTGGCACTCTGCAATAATCATTGGGGGCAAGGCTGTGGCACTCTGCAATAATCATTGGGGGCAAGGCTGTGGCACTCTGCAATAATCATTGGGGGCATTGCTGTGGCACTCTGCAATAATCATTGGGGGCATTGCTGTGGCACTCTGCAATAATCATTGGGGGCAAACCTGTATCCTGTCTGTATCCTCTGATCACCACCACCTGTATCCTGTCTTTACTAGTAATGGCAGCGATCATTAGAGGGACTGCGACATTGCGGTGGACGAATCTGACACTAAATTACACTTTGTATATTGACCCCCCAAAATAATACCTAGCCACCCCTTTGCCACCCCTGTTTTAAAAGTCTAGCTCCGCCACTGCATGAATCACACTAGGAATTATGTAAAAGTTATGTCAAGAATTAGTTATACATTTACTTTAACAAGCCGGATTGAAATTAACCCCCCGTATAGCTTACATTTCTAAGCATCTTCATATCCCTACCTCATACTTCTGAAGTTCTCCACAGGACCAGGTCCTAATGTATCCCTGTGAAACAACCTCTCCACCATTAATTGAGAAAATATATATGTGTGAAATTATTCAATGCTGGAAAAAGTATGAAGTCACCAACAAACCATGTGAAGCAGAATGGGGGCAAGTTGGAACACACACACACACACATCTACAGTGCACCTGTGCATGAAAACAGCTGGTGCTTCTCCTTTGGAATATGAAGTTCAGTTTTGGGCATTAGTTAACAAAAAGGTTAATGGAGAACTGGACATAGTTTAGAGAAGGGCAACTAAACTGATAAGAAGCATGGACTGGTCCATATATTATAGTAAGCTTGGTGTGGAGATATTCACTTTCAGGTCATTGAAGAAGACAGGGGGGGGGGGGACTCTTTACAACTGGAGGAAAAGAGATTTAATCTCCACACATGAAAAGACTTATTTGCAGTAAGAGCTGTGAAAATTTGGAATAGTCTTCCTCAAAAACAAGTTCTGGCCAGCTCTGTAGATTGTTTTAAAAAAAGAGGTGGATGCACAAAATATAACTGGATGTTAACATTTATAACACTATAAGATTGATGATCCAAGTAATATCCAATTGCCTCTTTTGGGTAAAAGATTGATGTATGGAGGTTTTTTATATTTTAATCGGTTGAACTAGATAGACTTGTGTGCCCCGTCTCTCGAAACACAGAGAGAAAAAAAATCCTTTGTCATTGCATTCCTGGGGTATGTGCAGCAAGCTATATATCCCCTAGGACCGAGATCTAAACATAAAACCCAAGGACTAGTTTATTTAACTGGTGTATCTGCAGCCACCAACAGACCAGATTTGGGTATTGTTTCTATAGTCAAAACAGAAAAGTTTTTATAAGCAAATAAAACATAATTCTGTCTTTTAAATCAGCTGACATGTGTAGAAAGATTTTGTGTGATGATTACTTCACTGATATTTTAAAAAATACCGATACTCATATACACCAAAAAATAAAAAAAATACAGAGGAGCAGATATGGTGGCACACACACTAAGAGAGAGAATATTTTTTCTTATCTTGTCATGTCTGTTTTTCACAGCCTGCTCCTTGCTTTTAAGACCAGTTATAGATGGGGGCAATGATCATTTTTTATTGTAAGGACATTGATTACTGGAACCATGTCCTGTGGTCTGATGAGACCAAGATAAACTGGTTCAGATGGTGTCAAGCACGTGTGGCAGCAACCAGGTGAGGAGTATAAAGACAAGTGTGTCTTGCCTACAGTCAAGCATTGTGGTGGGAGTGTCATGGTCTGGGGCTGCATGAGTGCTTCCGGCACTGGGGAGCTACAGTTAATTGAGGGAACCATGAATGCCAACATGTACTGTGACATCATGGCGTGCTGACGTCATCCCTGCATTCCAGGAAGTAAGGATGGGCGGAGAAGCCGACTGGGCCGGCAACTCTTTTGTGTATCTGCGCTTTAATCTGCATATACAGTAAAACCTTGGATTGCGAGCATAATTCGTTCCGGAAGCATGCTTGTAATCCAAAGCACTCTTATATCAAAGCGAATTTCCCCATAAGAAATAATGGAAACTCAGATGATTCGTTCCACAAGTCCTTCGGTTTATAGTCTATATACAAAGATTATAGCAATGTGATAGGTTGTGTAACCATAAAATGTCCATCCACAATATGCAGCCTTCCAAAGGGGATTAGAAGCAAAATCTAGTAGAGCTACAGCATATAAGAGAGATCAGAGGCACCTCTAAGTGTAGCAATATGGTTACATTTAATGAAGGTTCAACATTTAGCAACTCACATGGTTGATGATTAAAATAGGCACATCTAAGTATGCAGGCATCCGGGGTAAAGCTGTCCACATAGACCATCTTCTGATTCACCGGCTCTCACCACTGTCAGTCTGCAATCCTGACCGGGAAGAATAGCCTGCAGTAGAGTGATCTGAAAGTGAGGCTTTAAATCACTCGTGGAGTGCAGCGTGGAAGGGTGTGATGAAGATGGCTGTGCAGAAGATCTATGTGGACAGCTTTACCCCAGATGCCTGCATACTTAGATGTGCCTGTTTTAATTATCAACCATGTGAGTTGCTAAATATTGAACCTTCATTAAATGTAACCATATTGCTACACTTTAGAGGCTCCTCTTTTCTTTTTTATACATGACGCTACTTGTATATCAAGACATCGCTTGTATATCAAGTCAAAATTTATTTAAAAAATTTGCTTGTCTTGCAAAGCGCTCTCAAACCAAGTTACTCTCAAACCAAGGTTTTACTGTATATATATATATATGTGAGTGCAATGCTTTTTTTATCCAATAACGTTTTACAGTTTTACACTATGGAGCTATTCTATTTTTTCTTCATGGTGGCGATACATGGGTGTCATTGAGGGCAGGCTCCTGCGCAGGGCCGCCATCAGGGGGGTACAGCCAGTACTCCTGTATGGGGCTCGAGCACATAGGGGGGCCCCGGGCAGCAGGAGGATTGGAGGGGAGAGGGATCAATGACAGAGCAATGCACTGTCTGCCTCTTCCTCCACCAGCTGAAAGCCGGTTTATCCACCTCTCGTCAGCTGTTTGTCCCCCGCTAGGAGCGGGGCTGGGAAATTTGTGCTAGGAGCGGGGAATTTGTGCTGGGGGGATGGGGTTCTGAATTTGTGGAGGGATTTGGGGGTTGTGCTGGGAGGGGTGATTGGGAGGGATATGTGCTAGGAAGAGAGATTGGGGGGGGTGATAATATAATTTTCATATTTTCGCCGGAAGTGGTGGGGGGGCCCTGTCAGGTAGGCTGTATGGGGCCCTGGGATTTCTAGCGGCAGCCCTGCTCCTGGGTGTCCCCTAAGTTGCATTTGGCAACGTCAGTCTCGGTATTCAGCATCTGTGTCTGTGGCCCAAGAGGAGATCTGGTTGTCCCTTTGCTGGTCATCTGTTCTGGAGATTACAGGCTCAACTTTACCATTCATCTGGTAAGGAGGATAACTCATTGGTGGTGGATACAGCACGGTGTGGTGTCATTTATTTCAGCATCCTTTTTCTTCACAGATTTGGGATTTACTGGACTTTATTTATTTTTATTAATTTATATTTATTATATTTATGCAGAAAATGTTTTGATTTGATTTCTATTATATTTATGAACATATATTTATATGCACATATTTATTTGATTCAAGCTCATAATTTATTCACAATTTTTAGTCACTTTTATACTCATATCACTCAGCGCAGCTTGTTTTTGTTTATGTACTGTGACATACTGAAGCAGAGCATGATCTCCTTCCTTCGGAGACTGGGCCGCAGGGCAATATTCCAACATGATAATGACCCCAAACACACCTCCAAGACGACCACTGCCTTGCTAAAGAAGCTGAGGGTAAAGGTGATGAACTGGCCAAGCATGTCCCCAGACCTAAACCCTATTAAGAAACTGTGGTGCATCCTCAAATTGAAAGTTTGAGGAGCGCTTGGTCTCTAACATCCACCAGCTTCATGATGTCATCATGGAGGAGTGGAAGAGGACTTCATTGGCAACCTGTGAAGCTCTGGGGAACTCCATGCCCAAGAGAGTTAAGGCAGTGCTGGAAAATAATGGTGGCCACACAAAATTTTAACACTTTGGGCCCAATTTGGACATTTCACTTTAGGGGTGTACTCACTTTTGTTGCCAGCGGTTTACACATTAATGGCTGTGTGTTGAGTTATTTTGAGGGAACAGCAAATTTACACTGTTATACAAGCTGTACACTCACTACTTTACATTGCAGCAAAGTGTCATTTCTTTAGGGTTGTCACATGAAAAAAATGAAAAGCTATAATAAAATATTTACAAAAATGTAAGGGGTGTACTCACTTCTGTGAGATACTGTATATGTACAGATATATGTAGATGTACATGTCAGTCTTGCATCCCCAAAGGCTACGGCTCATGGATGCTCATCACAATCAAAAAGCAACATGTAAATAAGCAAGGGGTTAAATCACCACACCACCTCTCCATCTTTCCTACCCCTTACTGTCTTCCCTCAGCTGTCATAGTGTTTGCTCTGTCATTGTGTATGTAAGAGGGGATGACACACACTGACAGCTGCAAGATATTCCTAGAGGTGACACTAATTCTGTCACTGTCATTCAACCTCATTACCCCATACAGCAAACCCATAAGTCTTGCATTCCACCTTAGAGGCACAGGCTTGCCTGCTATATATATATATATATATATATATATATATATATCATGATATTACATAAATGTACTGTACATCTCACAATACCCAAAACATATATTTACAATAAACAAGGTCTAAACAATAACAATAAACAAATGTAAGTCATAGCATTGCAAACTTTACTAACCAAACTATGAATCGGGCCAAATCCATACTGACTAACACATTAATAAAAGTGGCTACCTATTAACCACTTCTGGACCGGAAGATTTTCCCCCTCAATGACCAGGCCATATTTTATGATTCGGCACTGCATTAATTTAACGGACAATTGCGCTGTCGTGCAATGCTGCACCCCAATAAAATTGATGTCATTTTTCCCCCAGAAGTAGAGCTTTCTTTTGGTGGTATTTTATTCCCTCTGCGATTTTTATTTTTTACGCTATGAACAAAAGAAGAGCCACAATTCTGAAAAAAAAAAAAAAAATTCACTTTCTGCTACATAACATTCCCCCAAAAAAATTTAAAAATCAAAATTTTTTGACATTTTAGGCCAATTTGTTTTCTGCTACATATTTCTGGTAAAAAAAATCTCAATAAGCGTATTTTGATTGGTTTGCGCAAAAGTTATTGCATCTACTAACTACGGGAAAGATTTATGTAATTTTTATTTTTTTTACTAGTAATGGCGGCGATCTGCGATTTTTAGTGGAACTGAGAATGCGGAGGACAGATTGGAGCCCTGACTGACATTTTTGACACTTTTGGGGAGACCAGTGACATTGCTAAAGTAATCAGTGCTAAAAATATGCACTGTTACTGTAATAATGACACTGGCAGGGAAGGGGTTAACACTATGGGGGATCAAGGGGTTAAATGTGTACCTAGGGGCATGTTTCAAACTGTATGGGGATTGGGCTTGTGAAATAATCACAGAGACCTGTAATCCTATATAGAAGGATCACAGGTGCTCTGTGATAATTTGAGAGAGAAGAACGGTAAGCTGTGTTTACAACAGCTGACCGTTCTCTCTCAGCGGGGAACGATCGCGGGTGTCAGGCGGCAATGGGAGCCGCATGCCCCGTGCATCGAAGTCCCCGCTGCCGAGTCCCCTAGCTGCAGGCACGCGACCGACGTAGACCTACATTGTTTCGTGCAGGAGGGCCGTCCTGCCACAGTAAATAGGCGGCGGGTGGTCCGGAAGCGGTTAAAATGTTCTTATCGTGAATAGCCCCATTGGTCAAGTACAAAAGCCACATTAAAGCTGAATTTTAAGTATGGCAATTTTTACATAGTTACATTGTTCTAGCTTGGATGTATAAGCATGTGTGTGCCATACCTGTGAGATTCCCATGAAAGCTGGAAATCACTGTAGTAGACCCTACTAATACAGTTTTTACCAAAGGTTTCTAGATCACATGCCAAGAGTCTGCCCTCCTGTATTGTGGACACAGGAGGTCACTTGATTAATTGGCATGGGTGCCATGGGGAGAACACTTCTCTGGGTTTGGCAACATTTACTTAGTTTTATTGGACTAGCTTGGACCAGTTTAAATATATATGTGCTATATATGTGGGATCCCTGTGGAGCCCACACTAGTGATATCCACTAGCTTTTGGGTCCTGTGCTGAGTGTCTGTCCTGCTGCATCGTGAACAGAGGAGGTTGCTTGCTTACTTGGCATGGGAGCCATTCAGGGGACACTTTGCATTTTCTCAATGAATACAAAGCATTCTCTGACTGGATGAGGTGGAGACTGTGATATCACAGCCCTGCTTCTCCATGTCTTCCACTCAGAGAACACTTTGCATTCATTGAGAAAATGCAAAGTGTTCCCTGAATGGCTCCCATGCCAAGTAAGCAAGCAACCTCCTCTGTTCACGATGCAGCAGGACGAACACTCAGTACAGGACCCAAAAGCTAGTGGATATCACTAGTGTGGGTTCCACAGGGATCCCACATATATAGCACATACAATATATATTTAAATTGGTCCAAGCTAGTCCAATATAACTAAGTAAATGTTGCCAAACCTTTAGCTTTACTGCTATTTAAAAATATAAATACTTCTTTGTATACTGCTTTAAGACACAAAAACAGCTGTTTATCCAGAAAAAATGTTACAGTTACAGTGTACTACAAAATAATTAGAGACCTACTGACTTAAAGTGGTTGTTAAACCACTTCATAAACTACACACAATCTCCTCTTCTATAAAGCCTCCCATGCTGCAGTGTACTGTATGTCCTTTGTAAAAAAGATTTCTATTTCTACCTGATTTCACAGCGCAGATCGGCGGTCATGTGACTCTTCAAGGCTCCCTCTCCCGATCTGATAGGTAGAGCGGGAGGGGCCAAGATCCCCCTGCTGATGTCAGTAGGAAGGAAGAAAGGGGAGAGCCAAGACGTCAGCCGGGGAGGAGGGTGAGCCTCTCAGAGTCACATGACCGCCGATCTGTGCTGTGCAATCAGGGAAAAATAGGCATCTTTTTTACAAAGGACATACACTGCAGCAATAGGATTATAACAGAGGAGATGTGTGTGAGGTCTAAAGGTATTTCAGCAGCAGGAAGGGGGGGGGGGGTAAGAGCTAACAGGCAGGAAGGGGAGGGGGGAGGAGCACAGAGGAGACAGAGAGCAGGGCTGCTGATGACAGAGGCACATACACTGACCACGGTGTAAGGGCTCAGCAGTCATGATACACCATGGTCAGTGTACAGGGGGGAGAGCATAAACTGGTTGGATCAGCCAGGTTTTTTAGGTGATACAGGGGACCAAATGACACAGCACAAGCACTGTGCTGTATAACATGCTTTAACCACTTAAGCCCCGGAGGATTTGGCTGCTAAACGACCAGGGGGTATTTTGCGATTCGGCACTGCGTGACTTTAACGGACAATTGCGCTGTCGTGCGACACTGTACCTAAACAAATTTGGCGTCCTTTTTTTCCCACAAACAGAGCTTTCTTTTAGCGGTATTTGATCACCTGTGCGATTTTTTGATCACGCGCTATAAACAAAAAAATAGCGTAAATTTTGCAAAAATAGCAATATTTTTCCCTTTTTTTTTTATATGAAATTCCCCCCCCAAAAAAATGTAAAAATCAAAATTTTTTAACATTTTCGGCCAATTTGTTTTATGCTACCTATGTTTGGTAAAAAAAAAAAATCGCAAAAAGCGTATTTTGATTGGTTTGCGCAAAAGTTATTGTGTTTACTAACTAAGGGAAAGATTTTTGTCATTTTTGTTGTTTTTTTTTTAACGCGTAACGGCGGCGATCTGCGATTTTTTTTTGCGGTACTGCGACATTGCGGCGGACAGATCGGCCCCTTGACTGACATTTTTGACACTTTTGGGGTTACCAGTGACATTTCTACAGTAATCAGTGCTATATATATGCACTGTTACTGTAAAAATACACTGGTAGTGAAGGGGTTAACTTTATTTGAGAGGGAGGGGCTGTGTGTGTCCCTAGGGGCGTGATTCTAACTGTGATTGGCTGTGGCTTCAGCTGTATGCAGAGTGATCAACGGATCTACATAGTAGATCCATATCATCATCTCTCATACAGAGGGGAGAATGACAGGCAGCTTGTTTACACAAGCTGCCTGACTTTCTCCCTCTCCCCCGCCGATCGCAGAGTGGCCGGCGGACATCGGGTCCGCCGGTCACACGCGCGGGGGGGGGGGGGGGGGGTCCGTGACCACGCGGGAGCGCGCCTCCGGCGGCGCGCGCTCGCTCCCTAGACCCTCACAAGCTAGTGACGTAGCCCTACGTCACTTTGCCTGTGAGGGGCTGACCGCCGCCGTAGATAGTCGTGCGGCGGTCGGCAAGTGGTTAAAGGAGCAGGATCCTCTTTTTTTTTTTTAGGGTAACAAACACTTAAAACAACCTGTAAAATGTCTACACTAAAGCTGGACATATTTGAATCAAAATTCAGCTGGTTCAGCAAAGACCGGACACATTTTGATCTACAGTATATGTGGCCACTCCTGCTTGACAGAAGTCAATTGATAGATCGACTTCAGTCAAACAGTCAAAAGTTGTCAGAATACAATGTCCCAGCAAAAAGGATTCCTTTTTCCAACTTGGTTGTGTAGACGGAGGAATCCATTTGTTTTTTTTTTTTGTTTTTATAAGCCTGCTGGCTGAACCAAAAAAAAAAAAAAAAGATCCATCTATGGCCAGTGTAACAGGGCCAGCGGCTGCACCTAGCCAATCAGTGCTGCAGCAGGAATCTCTGATTCCTAAATCACCAGCGTGAATATCACCTTAGTTACAGGCATGAGCAAAATGTAACAATGACAGACACCCTTAACCAGTTCTGGACCAGAAGGATTTGTCCCCTTAACCAGTTCCATACTGGGCCATAGTAAATTGACGCCAGCAGGAACATCTCACCGATCTGGGCGGCCATCATATGACGTCCGCCCACTCTCGCCGCTAATGCGCGCCCCCGGGTGCACACAGCGCAGCGAACGGGACGAGGCTCGTCCCTCGGACAGAGCCCATCCCTGATCTAGGTAAAGAGCCAATGAAATTATCTTTACCACGTGACCGGCTGTGTCCAATCACAGCCGGTCACAAATGTCAACAAAAATGTGGTAACTCACTGTTACCAAGTTCTCCTCCTCACACACCGATCCAGTGTGAGGAGGAGATCTGGAAACAGTGAGTTACCACTATACTGTGAATACTACTGTGCTCTGATTGCCCCGCCAAATAAAGAGGACCTGTCACCAACTGAACTAGTACCTATCTGTGAGCCCATCAGCGTACCCGAGTACCTGTCACCTGCCCATCAGAGTACCCATGTATGTGTCACCTGCCCATCAGAGTACCTGAGTACCTGTCACCTGCCCATCAGAGTACCTGTCACCTGCATATCGGAGTACTCGAGTACCTGTCACCTCCCTATTAGGGTACCCGAGTACCTTCCACCTGCTCATCAGAGTACCTGCTGCCTGCCTATCAAAGTACCTGAGTACCTTCCACCTGCTCATCAGAGTACCTGCTGCCTGCCTATCAAAGTACCTGAGTACCTTTCACCTGCTCATCAGAGTCCTGCCACCTGCCTATCAAAGTACCTGAGTACTTGTCGTCTGCTCATCAGTACCCGAGTACCTGTCACCTGCCCCATCAGAGTACCCGAGTACCTGTCACCTGCCTATCAGAGTACCCGAGTACCTTCCACCTGCTCATCAGAGTACCTGCCGCCTTCCTATCAAAGTGGATGGATGATGTGAAGGCGCCTTGTTCTTAGGGGATTTTTTTGGATTGTAGAACCTGCTGCCCTTTTAATTGCAAGATGCAATACAAGCTATATAAAAATGGTAAAAAGGCGCTGCTATCCCTGATTATAAAATAGATATCAATGGTGCACCAATTTTCTGAAAATGATATAAATGTGTAAAATACAAATCTCTGTGACAAATTAATTAATGTTGTGGTCAATACTAAAAGACGTCACCCCCTGGTAAGGACAGTCGGTGTGGTGTGCCTGAACCGACGTAAGGGGGGTAGCCTGTAAATAAAGAGGGCACCCCCAAGGGAAAGAGGTAGAGAAAAAAGGGTGAAGGAGGGTGGGGTGACGATCCGAGGCAGCAGGCCGGTCAAGGGGAGGGGCGGCGCTATAAAGCCCGCTAGCTCCTCCCACAAATACCGGCCTGCGGCCGCACACTTGTGGTCAATACTAAAAGACGTCACCCCCTGGTAAGGACAGTCGGTGTGGTGTGCCTGAACCGACGTAAGGGGGGTAGCCTGTAAATAAAGAGGGCAAAAGAGTAAGCAAAACAACACACTTTATTCAAAATATCTAGGACACAAGCTTGCGAAAAGCCAATCTCAATTCCTTCTCTGGGTGCGGTATATACACTTGGAAGGCGTCCGACTCCCACCTACCAAGCCTTTTAATGATATGGCCTGGCGTATTATTCCCTGAAGCAGCCGTAGCCGCTCCTATCCGGAAGGAATGGCCAGAGTGCGCTGCCGGGTCCCACCCCAGTCTGATGCAAAGAGAGCGTATGTAAAAAATGAATTTGGACGTAGTGAGGGGAACGTCCAGGAGCGCAAAGAGCGGTGCATGGCTGGGACTGCTCAGGGTCTGAGCCACGAAAATATCCAACACTCTGACCGGGCACCAAAGATTCCCAGACGGGTAAAACGGGATGGTAACGGGGTGGCCCACCTGCCTGGTCTTGGTGCTCTGCAGAGTCAAAACATAATGATCCCCCCATTTGACGAGATCTCGCTTGAGGAGACACAAACGCCCCTCAGCTGCGGAAGCTACCGAAAACTCCCCGGGTCTGAGAAAACCGTAGAAAGCCAGATACATTGCCGCTTTGACCACAGCATTCGTGTATGGCTCAAAGGGCGACGTGTCCAGTAAGTTGGAGAGGGCCCTGAATTTCTCTCCATCTATCGGCAGCCGCCTGATGGGGGAATGGTGATCCAACCTGCCAATGCCCTTCAGGAGGCTCTTCAGAGGATATGCCCGGAGGAAAGGCAAGGAGTTTGGATGGTGCGTCAGAATGTGGTGTTGAACACCCGCCAGATATAGTTTAATAGTACTGACAGATAGCTTGAGTTGGAGGTGGCAAAAAGCAGCGAAGGCGACCATGGTCTGCACTGACTGGTCATCCAACCCAAATTCCACTAAAAACCTTTGGAAGATGGCCAAGGCTCGGTCATAAGCCTTCCTGGTGTTGGATGACAGAGCCATACGGGCCAACTCCCGTCCATGCGCCATGATGCGGGCTAGTCCAGGAGCAGATCCTTGAACTCCGGGGTCCGCGTGGGACATCTGTCGGCCGTCGGGTGGAGAGTGAAGAAAACCTGCAATTTGGAGCGGGAAAGAGCGTCAGCGGCTAAGTTGGTATGACCCGGAATGTGCTCACAGAAAAGAAAAAACTGGTAAGTGGCAGCTACCAAGGTCAGCCTGCGGACCAGCCTCATAATAGTCAGGGACGATGAACGGCCTTTGTTGATGATATCACAAGCAGCCATGTTATCACTGAAACATTTGACTGCCTTCCCTGACCAGTACCTACCCCAGGTGACAGCAGCTGCCACAATAGGGTATAATTCGAACAGCGCTGAGGTCTCCCGGAAAGCAGGTAAGGCTAGAGACTCAGCCGGCCAACTATCCCTGAACCATGAGTCCCCGAAGATGGCTGCGAACCCGGTACTGGCGGCCGCATCCGTCCAAAACACAGGGGACTGGGCAGAGATGGGCGGGATGAACATGGAGATACCGTTCCAGCTTTCCAGGAACTCAACCCACATACCCAGGTCCGCCCTGGCAGGGGGATCCAAGTGGGAGATGACACCCTCCGGAAGACCTGGCAACAGCCGCAGCAACCGAGAGATAAAGGACCTGCCCTGGGGGATGATACGCATGGCAAAATTTAATGACCCGATCAAGGACTGCAACTCCTTCCTGGAGAAAGTCCCTAGTTCCAGGAACCTGCCTACCACCCCACGAATACGTTCAAGTTTGTCCACAGGGAGGCTGGACTGCATGGAGACAGAATCCAGGGTAATCCCCAAGAAATCCAGCCTGGTGACCGGGCCGACCGTTTTGCCTGGTGACAGGGGAACCCCTAAGGTGGAAAATAAGGCCAAGGTACTATTTAGACTGACCGGCGTGCAGTTGCTATCCTCGACCAACAAAAAATCATCAAGGTAGTGCAACACCGAGGGGCACCTGGAGACATTCAGAAGGAGCCAGCAGAGCGTCTCAGCAAAGGTATCAAAAATCTTGGGGCTGCTTTTAGACCCAAAAGTCAGCCTGGAAGCGAAATAATATTTCTCCCTCCACTTTACACCGTGGATGTGCCATAAGGAGGGGTGAATAGGCAGCAGCTTGAAGGCATTGGCAATATCCGTTTTACTGAGCCAGGCAGCCCTGCCAGCCCCTAGAATGGCCTGGATGGCATTGTCCACGGTAGCATAGTGGAGTGAGAACTCGGCCGAAGGAATAAGGGAATTAAGGCTGGGGTTGGTGGAAGAATGAGGAGCCGACATGTCGATAATCAAGCGTTTTTTATTGGTGAATTTGCTTGTGGCAATACCGATCGGGTTGGTACGCCAAGAGGAGAAGGGGGGGGCCGGGAAGGGGCCTAACATGAACCCCTCCTGCACTTCCTTCTCAAGTAGAAGATCTACCGACTCCGGGTCCTCCGTGGCCGACAGTAAATTGGGACATTCCAGAGTCCCCGTGGGAAGAGACACCAGCCCCGTGTGGAACCCACCCAAGAACCCCTGAATCAGATACTCCACCAGGTGTGGAGACGGATGAGCCTGCAGGTAAAACTCCAGCACCTCGACCTTGACCCCGGTTAGTCATTGCTTAGGGTACATCTTGGATGGACACATGGATTTCGTGTGAGCCCTGAAACAGATGGAGCAGACATGGAGCAGCCTGCAAGCACTGAAGCTGCACGCCCCCCCATTGAAATTATTGCAAACCTGGGCTTTACCTAAGAACACTATGGGACGACCCAGCTTATCCCTAAGGCCACGCTGCTCTGACCTGCCAGCACCCCCCCCTGGGACCCCGGCCGGGGAGGATACAGCCTCCATGGGGCAAAGGCTGGCAGAATGTGAAGTGGAGGAGCATGTGGCACAGGAGGGAGGTGCCAAGCCTGCGAAGTGCCTGCAGAAGAGCTCGGTATCCAGTAGACTCCAATCCACACGAACATTGAATTGAGCCAAGGCTGCCGCCGCCTTGGCCGAGACCGACTTATGAAAGTCGAAGAAGGTAAAACCCCCGTATTTGTGCCCTAAATCCACTATCTTATGCAAGTAAAGATCTAACTCTTCCCGTCGCTGCGGGTAAACGGAACACAAAACGTCCCTGTAGATGCCGAAGGCCAGGACAAACTCGGGGATAGTGAGCTTCTTATTAAGCCTGGGGTCCCTGGCCTTCATGACTACGGACAAATCACCGTAATTGTAGACCTTACTTTCGACCATGTCCTGGGAGGCAATGAGGAGAGCCACTAGGTTGACATCCTTCCCCTCCAAGATATCCTTGCGGAGAGCCGCGGGGACCAAGTGGGCCGGGGTGATAATAGGAGAAACCGTGGAAGAAGGCAAGATGGGAACTGGGGGCCTACCCTGATCACTAGCGGGAACTGGGGTCGGGACCGGCAAGGAAGGAGGGGGACCCCCTTGAGCCGGACTGGCGTCCTCCAGCTTAGTCAGTCTATCGCCGATGGACTGTAGGGAAGATAGGATGGAGTCCAGGGTTCCTTGTATGGCAGACGAACAGCCCTGAGAGCTGGTGCCCAGTCCCAGATCTTCTGGATGTTCCATCATCAATCTGAACAGCTCCGCTTTCCTTGCAGTGGCCGGGAACGAGATACCCTTCTGGCGTAGGACCGCTAAGATCTTCGGAATAGTCCAAGACCCGTAAGAGCCCAGCGGAGAAGGAACCCGACGACCCCTGGGGGTACCGGACCTGACAGGGGTGCCGATCCTGGCTGGCGTGGAGGGGGAGGAAAATCCATCTTCCAGGGTGGCTCCTTGAGGCCCGCTGTAGAAGGAAACAGAAAAAGTAGAACGCCCAAGACCGATTAACGACCGAAACGTATAGGAGAACCACTGGCTGGCTAGCTAGAGCCCAGAGGCGAAAAACTTAACTACCCCGTGACAGGTGAGGCCCTGCTAGATGCCAAGCGGCCGGAGAGAGGCTCTACCTATGATTTGGGCGAGGGGCGTGAGCCACTGACGTGGTGGCGGGAAAGATGGCCTCTCGGTGACAGTAAAAGAATCAAAACGTGTGGCCGTGACAGGTGAGGCCCTAACTATAAACCCCATGAGAAGGGTGGAGCGAGGCGCTAGCTTTGGTTTGGCCCGTGGGGCGAAATAATCTCCGACGAGATTGGGGGGTTGGCCTCGCGGGACCGGCTATGAAGGGGGGGGGGGACTAGGGCCAGCACCTGAAACCCTAACAGCCAGTAGACTAGCCCTACCAGGGAGGAGGGGGCAATACATGACAGAACAACACAGCTGGAGAGCCACAACAGAGTAACGAGAAGGACAGACGACATGAAGAGCGGTAAGTGCACAGAGGTGATGAAGCCGTGACGGAGCACAGGAACCAAAAACAACCGCAGGTGAATAACATGAGGAGTATACGGGCCTGAAGTGTACATAAAAGGGGGTGGCCACCGGGCAGCCAGACAAGGTGACTAAGAGTGTGGGGCCAAGTGACAGACCAGGTTTAAGTGTCTACGGGCGATGCCTAGAGAAGCGTCTGTGAAAATTAAATAAGCTGAGCCGTGAGGTACATGAAGGAACCTGAACCTGAAGTAGTACCTGGTGCCGGCATTGAAAGACATGGAGAGAACCTGAAGGGAAAAAAGGCAAACGGTCAAAAAAGGGGGGGGTGCGTGACCCCCCACTAGAGATACATACCTGTACCCGGAATGGAAAAAACCACACATACCCACAATGCAAAGAGACCCCCCCCACCAACCCTTAGGTACCAAAACCCCCCCCGCCCCCTCCCTCTGAAAAGGCCGGGCGACCCCCCCCCCAACCAAGGCAGCCATGGACAAGCAGGGACAAGCAGGGGAACAAGGGATGATGTACCCAACCTGACAGAGGCCGATAAGAGAGCAGGAGAACATAAAACAGGTAGCCGTGGCCTAGTAAGGCAGGCAGTGTGTGCAAGAGCCTGTGTACGGGGGTAGCCGTGGCCTTTCTGGAAGGCAGGCAGTGTGTGCATGAGCCTGTGTACAGGGGTAGCCGTGGCCTTCTGGAAGGCAGGCAGTGTGTGCAGGACTGAGTGTGAAAAAATAGCCGTGGCCCACAGAGGCAGGCAGTGTGTGCAGGAAGATGCCTCCTCCCCCCCTCCCCCCCCCATGATGACAAGTACCTGATCCCCTACTGAACAGCAGGAGAAGCAGCGGCGAAGCTGGTAGACACGGCAGAGAGGCTGGGCTGGATGGCAGCGGAGGGTGAGACACAGCACCGTCAGAGGTTGCTCAGGAACAGCCGAGATCCGCGCCACACGCAGCGCTTCCTGGTACAGCACCCGACCGGACGTCCGGTCCACGAGGAGGCGGTATTCGGCCGACGTCAGGTGATCACCCAGAACACCTGACCAAGCCGAGTGACGATCCGAGGCAGCAGGCCGGTCAAGGGGAGGGGCGGCGCTATAAAGCCCGCTAGCTCCTCCCACAAATACCGGCCTGCGGCCGCACACTTATAAAATTAAAAAATGAATATAAGGTGCAATTCCTGGTGTTTGTCTGTGACAAGGAATAAATTAAGGTAAATAGTAACTTATTCTTAAAAAATTGTAAAAAATATGTAGGTTAAATTTTATAACCACTAATCATATATACCATCATAAACCTTTTTGTAAAGTGCTAGTGCCACAGAATATAATGTGCAAACTCAATAAGGTGCTAAAAGGTGCAATAAAGAACCAATAAAGTGCTAGTGATCACTTAACCACTTGCCTTCTGTGCACTTAAACCCCCTTCCCATCCAGACCAATTTTTAGCTTTCAGTGCTCTCACATTTTGAATGACAATTGCGCGGTCATGCTACACTGTACCCATATGAAATTTTTATCATTTTTTTTCACACAAATAGAGCTTTCTTTTGGTGGTATTTAATCATCTCTGGGTTTTTTATTTTTTACAAAAAAAAAGAAAAAAGACAGAAAATTTTGAAAAAAAAAAAAAAAGTTTTTCTTATTTTCTGCGAGTAAATTTTGAAAATAAATAAATTTTTCTCCTTCACTGATGTGCGCTGATGAGATGGCACTGATAGGCTGCACTGATGAGGTGGCACTTATGGGCACTGATGAGGTGGCACTGATGAGGAGGTACTAATATGCCGCACTAATGAGCATTGATAGACGGCACTGCTGGGCACTGAGAGGTGGCACTGCTGGGCACTGAGAGGTGGCACTGACGGGCAGCACTGATGGGCACTGACGGGCGGCACTGATTGACACTGACGGGTGGCACTGATGGGCAGCACCATCAGTGCCCACACAGTGCCCATAGTGCTGCCAGTCAGTGCTCATCAGTGCCTAGATGAGCAGGCACTGACTGGCAGCACTATGGGCACTGATGGCGGGCACTGATGGTGGGCAGTTAGTGTGTTTAATGTACCTTGTGTAATCAGGGCACTGGTGATCAGTGCCCTGATTACATTCTTCTGTGTCCCCGGCGGCTGATCGGCTCTCCTACTTCCTCACACGCAGTCTCTGTGTGAGGAAGGAGCGCTGGCGATGAGAGACGATCTCATATGTTTACATATGAGATCATCTCTCATTGGACGGTCCGATCACGTGGTGAATGGCCGCTGTGATTGGCCATTCACCACGATCTGGGATTGGCTGTCTCCAAGGGACACGGCCGACACAGATTTTCCCCGATGCGCGCTCGCGGGAAGCCTGTGTCTGGGAGGCCGTTTAAAGACGGCCTCCCGAAAATGTGAATCCGCGCTGCAGCCGTACTTCGGCTATAGCGCGGATGGGAGGAAGTTAATAAACTTCTAATTAAAAAACGTATGTGAATAAAAACGCATCTACAAAATAATGTATAAATTAAATTGGAAATTGGTTCCACATATATAAAATAAGGTGCGTTTCTAAGATGCACCTTAATACACTTCTTAATTAAAAAACGTATGTGAAAAAACGCATATACAAAATAATGTATGAATTAAATTGGAAATTGGTTCCACATATACAAAATAAGGTGCGTTTCTAAGGTGCTCAAAGGGTTAAAGCAGTGATCCAACAAAAACAGTTTGTGCAAGGTAGTGAATGATATTGCTTGAATATCAGGTGCTCCAGTGCATAAAGATGATAATCTTTGCCTCTTACCAGATACAGGTGGGGCACACAGACCCCACAAGCCTGTGATCCCTTTATCCTTTGATGGATCAAACCATAGGAACACCTCCTCTCCTCTTCTTGTTCAAACATTTTATTGAAAAACAGAAATAAATACAACGCAACATGTACAATCAGAGCAGGAGAGGTTACATTTGCACAACAGGTAACAACAGTAAACCGGTGATAGTAACAAAGCAAACCAGGTTAACAGACAGGTTCAAGAGCCATGTGGGTGACGACCCAGAAGGGAGATCCATCCAGCACAGCCAACACCTGGGCACCCCTAAACGGGAACTTGCTGTGCCCGCGCGCGACTGCACCTTCAGTGGGTCATATAGCATGCATTAAAGTATTGTCATCGGAGGTCACAATACACGGCCCAGAGCACGGAAGGAAGCCTGGTTAGGTCAGGAGACCTTGGCAGTAGGTCAAACAAGATGTAAACTGTAGCAGAAAGGTGAAATGATTTGTGTAAGGAATGTGAAGAGAAGTACCCACTGTGGGGAAGATTAAAAGACAAAGTATTGTACATATGGCGGGATATTGTTATAAGAAAGAGGGGTAAGAATAGGGAGGACAGGGGGAGGCGCGGGGACAAAACAGGGGGTATCCCAGTGATCCGTACCCAGGTATTAGTAGTCGGTGAGGCATCTTCCCTCAGCAGCTGAAGGTTACTGGACGGCACTCGCATCCATAGGACCATCCAGGGAGACCTAAGGGGAATTCAGAGATCATATACCCAAGGCTTGGTACCCCCGTAGGGGTAACTATCTCTGGTGAGTGCGGTCCTGGGGGTGCGGGGAGCACAGAGTGATCACCGGAGTTCATGCACCCTTACAGAAATACTTAGAAGCACCTGCACTGAAGTCACGTTGTTTTAAATTTGTTGCACCAATGATTTATGGACTATTTTTAGTTGTGGGATCATCCATTTTTTAAAGACCATTTTTTAAGGCTATTTTATGGACTATTTATTTCTCTGAGGTTTCGAATACTGCTGCTATATTTAATCACGTTGTTTTATTTATTTATATATTTTTCCATATACCAGCTGTAAGGATTTATACACAGTTCCCTGCTTATATACCATATTGATAGTGGTTTTTATTCAACATACCCAAGGATACACACAGCTGTTCACCTTTTTACTCAATATGTCACCACTGATTTGAATTATTTATTATATTTTCATCACTCTTTTTAGGACAGGTTGTGGCTTCACCACACACCTGCCATTGTGATCACCAGTTTAAGTTTACATTCTCTTTTTTAACATTCCAGTGCACCTTTTTTGCTGCACTTGGTCACCCATTATTGATTTCATATATTTATTGATTTTCACCTATTTATTCAATCACCAATTTTACTAATTATTTCAACACACCATTGCTACACTAGGCACTTTATAAGTGTTCATTATTCAGTCACCTGTCACCTACTTATTACTTTATTTCAATATCAATTGTGTAGACATACACTGTATTTTTAAAATAAGTTTTATTGCACGTTTTGCACTTTGACAACTCTGGAGATGTGTATGGAATAGTAAGAGTATATTGGCAGCGCCATACACCTTCTTTTATTTTTTAACTCCACTATATGGCCCCATGCACACGGGGCGTTAGAAAAAACGTACGTCAAAGTTAGTTCTGACGCCGGAAAAAGCAGCTGTAAAAACGTGCTTTCAGTAGCTTTTTCCATTGGCGTTATAGCACGTTTTGACACGTTGCTTTTAGCAGCGTTTTTTTTTCTTCCATTCAAAATCAATGGTTCCCTATGGGAGCCTATTGATTTGAATGGAGGTCGCACCGCAACACCGCAAGTCGGATCCGACTTGCGCTGTGAGAATCTTGAGGGGGAACTCCACGCCAAAATGGGAAAAAAACGGCGTGGGGGTCCCCCCCAGGGTTCCAAACCAGGCCCTTCGGGTCTGTTATGGAATTTGAGGGTAGCCCCATGCCGAAAAAACGGCATGGGGTCCCCCCCAAAATCCATACCAAACCCTTATCCGAGCATGCAGCCCGGCAGGCCAGGAAAGGGGAGGGGACGAGCGAGCGGCCCCACCCCCCCTGGACCACACCAGGCCACATGCCCTCAACATGGGGGGGTGTTGGTGCTTTGGGGCAGGGGGAGCTCTGCACCCCCCACCTCAAAGCACCTTGCCCCCATGTTGATGAGGACAAGGGCCTCATCCCCACAACCCTGGCCGGTGGTTGTGGGGGTCTGCGGGCAGGGGGCTCATCGGAATCTGGAAGCCCCCTTTAACAAGGGGGCACCCCAGATCCCGGACCCCCTCCCTATGTGAATGGGTATGGGGTACACTGTACCCCTACCCATTAACCCCATAAAAGGCAGTGTATGGAAATAACGACAAGAGACGTTTTGGAAAGTTTATTAAAAATCTTCATCCGACTCTTCTTGTCTTCTCCTCTCCGGGGTCTTCTGCTCTTTTGCTGTCCGCCCTTCTTGTCTTCTCCTCTCCGGGGTCTTCTGCTCTTTTGCTGTCCCCCTCTTCTTGTGTTCTTCTCTCCGGGGTCTTCTGCTGTCCCCTCTTCTGCTGTCCTCTCTTCTTTTCTTCTCCTCTCCGGTCTTCTGCTCTTTTGCTGTCGGCTGTCTTCTTCCTCCGGTCCTCCTCCGACGACGTCTCCGCTGATTATGCCTATCTCCGGTCTCTTCAGCTTATTATATAGCCATTAGGGGCGTGGCCCCGATGACGTCATCTGGAGACCCCGCCCCCTCATGTCACAGATGACGTCATATGTGACATGAGGGGGCGGGGCCTCCAGATGACGTCATCTGGGCCACGCCCCTAATGGCTATATAATAAGCTGAAGAGACCGGAGATAGGCATAATCAGCGGAGACGTCGTCGTCGGAGGACCGGAGGAAGAAGACAGCCGACAGCCGACAGCAAAAGAGCAGAAGACCGGAGAGGAGAAGAAAAGAAGAGAGGACAGCAGAAGACCCCGGAGAGAAGAACACAAGAAGAGGGGGACAGCAAAAGAGCAGAAGACCCCGGAGAGGAGAAGACAAGAAGGGCGGACAGCAAAAGAGCAGAAGACCCCGGAGAAGACCCCGGAGAGGAGAAGACAAGAAGAGTCGGATGAAGATTTTTAATAAACTTTCCAAAACGTCTCTTGTCGTTATTTCCATACACTGCCTTTTATGGGGTGAATGGGTAGGGGTACAGTGTACCCCATACCCATTCACATAGGGAGGGGGTCCGGGATCTGGGGTGCCCCCTTGTTAAAGGGGGCTTCCAGATTCCGATGAGCCCCCTGCCCGCAGACCCCCACAACCACCGGCCAGGGTTGTGGGGATGAGGCCCTTGACCTCATCAACATGGGGGCAAGGTGCTTTGAGGTGGGGGGTGCAGAGCTCCCCCTGCCCCAAAGCACCAACACCCCCCCATGTTGAGGGCATGTGGTCTGGTGTGGTCCAGGGGGGGTGGGGCCGCTCGCTCGTCCCCTCCCCTTTCCTGGCCTGCCGGGCTGCATGCTCGGTTAAGGGTCTGGTATGGATTTTGGGGGGGGACCCCATGCCGTTTTTTCGGCATGGGGCTACCCTCAAATTCCATAACAGACCCGAAGGGCCTGGTTTGGAACCCTGGGGGGGACCCCACGCCGTTTTTTTCCCATTTTGGCGTGGCGTTCCCCCTCAAGATTCCCACAGCGCAAGTCACCCCGCAAGTCGGATCCGACTTGCGGTGTTGCGGTGCGACCTCCATTCAAATCAATAGGATCCCATAGGGAACCATTGATTTTGAATAGAAGAAAAAAAAACGTATAACGTGGCTTAACGCACGTTAAGCAACGTTATAGCAAAGTTATTCAGCTTTTAGCAGCGTCAGGCGTTTTTAACGCTGTAACGCTGGTCCTCAGAACGCGCAGGTGGTGGGTTCTTGTTGCAGCCTAAAAACGTCTAAGCCACTTACAGCTCAAAAACGTCTGAGTGTGCATGAGGCCATAGAATAACATGGAGGGGCGTTTTTAGGCTGCAAAAAGAAAACGCCTGACGCTGCTTACAGCGGCGTTAAAAACGTCCCGTGTGCATGGGGCCTATATCTTCGGAATATAGTTTAAAGGTGGGCTGCAGCCATTACTAGCAGTGAATCAAAAATATCCTAAGCGCGGATTTTTCTACATATATATATATATATATATATATATATATATATATATATATATATATATATATGTGTATATATATATATATATATATATATATATATATATATATATATATATATATATATATATATATATATATATATATATATATATATATATATATAGATTTAGCCCGCAATTCTTTTCACTTACGGTATTTATTACACGGATTTATAATATTTGAAGTAAATCCTTCTTGATCACTTTACTATTCCTTTGCCAATTATTAATTGGCCACACTTAGCCATTTGGCTAGTTTTTTTTACAATATTCTTGGTCACAACACTTCGATAAATGTTACCACTGGATTTTATTCATTTACAATGGTCACATTTTTTATAATTTATATTTATCACTGAATTCCTATTTATATGGTCACATCAATTCTTATATTAGCTTTTATTTCACGAGTCATATGGTCACTGCCACTAATTTGCACTTATTCACTATATTAAGATTGTGCACTATTTATTTATTTAATGATATTTTTATTGCTATATATATATATATATATATATATATATATATATATATGTGTATATATTTTGCACCATATACGGTTTAGCTATTGATTTATGATATTCAATTTTATATGACATAATCACACTGGATTCCTGATCCATTTACTGATTGTGACATCATACCTGGCAGCACCATTTTACACACACATACATACAAAGTGGGGATTTGTATTAATGCGCATAAAGAAGCCAAGGAAAGATGGGAAAATCTCCACAAGGCATCAAATTACAGATTAGACATTCTTATAATAGGTCAACTAAAGTTAGATTTTATTTCCATAATTTACACTTTCAAAATAACAGAAAAACAAAAAAAATTGGCAAGTATCACTGCTTGTAAACACTTTTTGTAGCCAGCCAAGAGTCTTTCAATTCTTGTTTGAGGTATTTTTGCCCATTCTTCCTTACAAAAGTCTTCCAGTTCTTTGAGATTTCTGGGCTGTCTGTCACGCACTGCTCTTCTAAGGTCTATCCATAGATTTTCAATTATGTTGAGGTCAGGAGATTGTGAAGGCCATGGCAAAAACCTTCAGTTTACGCTTTTTGATGTAATCCCCCATGGATTTCGAGGTGTGTTTAGGATCATTATCCATTTGTAGAAGCCATCCTCTCTTTAACTTCAGCTTTTTCACAGATGGCATCAAGTTACCATCCAAAATTTGCTGAAATTTTATTGAATCCATTTTTCCTTCTACTCATGAGATGTTCCCTGTGCCACTGGCTGCAATACAACCCCAAAGCATGATTGATCCACCCCCATGCTTAACAGTTGGACAGAGGTTCTTTTCATTAAATTCTGTGCCCCTTCTTCTCCAAAACGTACCTTTGCTCATTCCAGCCAAAAAGTTTGATTTTAACCTCATCGGTCCACAGAACTTGTTTCCAAAATGCATCAGGCTTGTCTATATGTTCATTTGCAAAGTTCAAACGCTGATTTTTGTGGTGAGGACGTAGAAGAGGTTTTCTTCCGATTATTCTTCCATGAAGACCATATTTGTACAAGTATCTCTTTATAGTGGAATAGTGTACCACAACTCCAGTGTCTGACAGATCTTTCTGGAGGGATCGTGCAGTCAAACGTGGGTTTTGAATTGTTTTTCTCACAATCCTGCGAGCTGTTCTGTCTGATATTTTTCTTGGTCCTCCAGATTTTGCTTTAACTTCCACTGTTCCTGATGACTGCCATTTCTTAATTACATTCCGAACAAAGGATATTGACATGTGAAAATGCTTTGCTATCTTCTTATAGCCTTCTCCAGCTTTGTGAGCATCAACTATTTTCAGTTTCAGTTTTCTAGACAACTGCTTGGAAGATCCCATGGTGCTGATTGTTGGGGCAAGGTCAGATGATTCTGGGCATTTAAAACCTTTGAGATTGACATCACCTGGTCTTCCCAGATGATGATTGAGAACAATCCATGACACTGGCAGGTCTCAGCCTTGCAAAGGGGGCAGTGCATGCTATAAATTCTGCAGGGTGCCCAAACTTTTGCAGACGCCATTTTTTATTTTCTGTAATTTTGAAAGTGTCAATGATGGAAATAAAATCTAACTTTTGTTGACATATTATAAGAATGTCTAATCTGTAATTTGATGCCTTTTGGAGATTTTCCCATCTTTCCTTGGCTTCTTTATGCACATTAATACACATTTTTACCTGGGGTGCCCAAACTTTCGATCCCCACTGTATATATTATATATATATATATTTGATTTTTATTTATTTATTTTGTGAAAAAAAAAAACTGCAATCAAACTATGCACAGGAAATGAGATTAATAATTTATTGTGATATCATTCAAGAAAAATAATATATACCAAAATAAAAATGCAATAATCACAAGCTGAACTAATTCTGTTTAAGAGCTTTGCTTCTTCAGGCTTCAGTGGCGAAGGTCTTGAAGAAATCGCAGGCTTTGGGCACAAGAACCAATAAGGGTACATAACTGAGAGCTATATTCCACAGAACTAGTTTCTTTCAGTTGATGTGAGGCCCAACTAATTTTCTCCAAAAGTGCAGCTTCAGCAGAGCAGATAGCATCAGGGACAGTGGGATTTGCATGGCTAGGGCCAAGGTTTAATCTGGGGAGAACACAAGCAGGGAGAACACAAGCCGGGACATCTGGAGCAGGGTCGTCCTGAAGAGACAGCTGATGCTCTCGTACTTGAGACAGAGCGGCCTGAGGATTCAAGGCTTAGAAACAAAACCAAATTCACAGGGTTAACTACTGTAAGGAGCAAATAAAAAAAATAGCACTTTTATTAAAACAGAAATCAATACTGTTAGTCTAGGTGGCCAGGCAGGAACAAAACAAACCTCCTTAGCTGTTTCACACTAGTGCGATGCCAGACAATGCATAGGATTCGCACCACATTGCTGTGCAGATCCTGTGACGTCTGTGCAATGCGATTTTAGCCATACAAAAACGTATGGCTGAAATTACATCGCACTCACACCAAAATGGTGCAGGTCCCTTTGTTTGGTCTGCACTGGAATCAGATCGCATGGGTGTTTACACGTGATCCGATTCCTGCACCATTTCACACTACAATCTGCGAACCTATATGAGGGTGTCATTAACTTTACATTGACACCCCCAGAGGTTTGCAGATCAGTGTGAATCACTGTGCGATTCAGGTGCGATGAGGGAACTGGCACTGAATCGCAGGGCTTCCCACATCGCACCAGTGTGAACCGGACTCAATGAATCTATTACAAGCTAAATTTAAATACAAGGAGGTTTATTTTTACCCCTTTAAGACCAGGCCTATTTTTGACACTTGGCATTTACAAGCTAAAATCATTTTCTTTTGCTAGAAAACTACTTAGAACCCCCAAACATTATATATTTTTTTAGCAGAAACCCCAGAGAATAAAATGGAGATCGTTGCAATATTTTTTATCACATTGTATTTGTGCAGTGCTCTTCCAAACTCATTTTTTTTGTGGAAAAAATGCACTTTTTTTAATTAAAAATAAGAAAACAGTAAAGTTAGCCCAATTTTTTTCTATAATGTGAAAGCTAATGTTACGTCGAGTAAATAGATACCCAACATGGCCAATTTTCAGCTTTCAGCGCTGTCACACTTTGACTGACAATTGCGCGGTCATGCTACACTGTACCCATATGAAATATTTATCATTTTTTTTCACATAAATAGAGCTTTCTTTTGGTGGTATGTAATCGCCTCTGGGTTTTTTATTTTTTACAAAAAAAAAAAATAAAGACAGAAAATTTTGAAAAAAAAAAGTTTTTCTTATTTTCTGCGAGTAAATTTTGAAAATAAATTTTTCTCCTTCACTGATGTGCGCTGATGAGGCGGCACTGATAGGCTGCACTTATGGGCACTGATGAGGTGGCACTTATGGGCACTGATGAGGTGGCACTTATGGGCACTGATGAGGTACTAATATGCCGCACTGATGAGCACTGATAGGCGGCACTGATGGGCACTGGCGGATGGCACTAATGGACACTGACGGGTGGCACTGATGAGCACTGATGGGCGGCACCATCAGTGCCCACACTCAGTGCCCATAGTGCTGCCAGTCAGTGCCTAGATGAGCAGGCACTAATGGGCACTGACTGGCAGCACTTTGGGCACTGATTGTGGGCATTGATGGGGGGCACTGATGGGGGGGCATTTTGTGTATTTGTTTTACCTTTAGTAATCAGGGCACTGGTGATCACATTGCTGTGTGTCCCCGGCGGCTGACGGCTCCCCCTCCTTCCTCACACTGCAGGCTCCGTGTGAGGAAGGAGCGCCGGCGATGAGAGATGATCTCATATGTTTACATATGAGATCATCTCTCATTGGACGGTCCGATCACGTGGTGAATGGCCGCTGTGATTGGCCATTCACCACGATCTGTGATCGGCTGTGTCCAAGGGACACGGCCGACACAGATTTTCCTCGATGCGCGCTCGCAGGAAGCGGGTTACTGGGAGGCCGTATAAAGACGGCCTCCCGAAAATTCAAGTCCGCGCTGCAGCCGTATATAGGCTGTAGCGCGGATGGGGGGTGGTTAAATGTGTGATTTGAACACAGTTTACATATGTGGGCGTGACTTTCGTATGCATTCGCTTCTGCGTGCGAGCTAACGGGGATAGGGTGCTTTAATTATTTTTTTTTTCCTATTTATTTTATTATTTTTTCACAGCTTTTTTTTTTACATTTTTGATCATTTTTATTCCTATTACAAGGAATGTAAACATCCCTTGTAATAGAAATAGGCACGATAGGTCCTCTTTATTGTGAGATCTGGGGTCAAAAAGACCTCACAACTACACTAAAAAAAAAAAAAATTGGCCCTTTAAACCGGTTGCTAGGCAACGACTTTGACATCGCTCCGGTCCTCCAAGACCATAGAGTCGAGTGAATGCCATCTTGCCCTCACTCGACTTCCTGTCTCTTCCGGCGGGTCCAGTAAGCGGGGAAAACGGCCAGGATGTGGCGGGAGGGGGAAACCTCTTCCGTCGCACCGTAAGGGTGATCCCACTGCGAATCAGTCGCTGGGACCACCCTTACCTGAAAGCCGATCGCCCGCCGTTTTAAAAAATACCAGGGTTATGGTATTTAGCGTCAAAGGACTGACAAAAAACTGCAGCGGGTGGTCGGTAAGTGGTTAATTTCAAACCAGTAGGCAGAAACATATGTCATTTTACATTGTTTAGGCAGGATAGACAATTTGTAAATATATAAAAACGTGCTAAGACAATAAGGCCCCTTTCACACTTGTGCGACCTAAAAGTCGCACAATTTTGACCCCAGTTGAACCAATCCCATTGTAATCTTGAGGTCTATGGACCTCAAGTCGCGCAAGTGTGAAAGGCGCCTAAAGGATATTACAGAATTATTTTGGGGACCATGTGTCATTTAGGTGGGACTGTCAACCATGTGCTGACAGCACACAGGGGACCAAAGCGCACTCAAGAGAAGAAAGGTTTCATGTGTCCCAACCTCTCCATTATTAGTTCCACAACGATACACAGATTTGTAATTACAGTGTCAGATTAACTCTTCCCCCAGTATCTGCGCAGCAATCTATTCGTTAGTTTACACCTGCTCCCTTTTGCTGTTGAAGCACCACCAGAGCAGGACAGAATCCTCTACCTTTTCCTCAGCTCCTGCTTGCAGTCCCCTTTCTTATTGCATTTCCCTTCCTGTGCCCTCGCTGGAACTCCTTACCCAGAGCTATTACTCACATTCAACCAGCATTTCATATCAATATTTTACTCTGAAGCCATTCTAACTAATAATTTTACTTTTAAAAAAACTGCTTTCTTTGTCTCCCTGCTACTTTCTTAGACCCCATTGAAATTAAAGCGGTAGTCATTTTTAACTACAGGCTTAGGTAAGGCTTACCTGTAGGTAGTTATATCTCCTAAACTTGCACGGTTTAGAAGATATTCAACCTGCATGCAGCCGCTGACAAAAGCAGCGCATGCACTCTGAAGGTCCGGCATACCTTGCCGTACCTTCAGAGCTCCTTGCCGTCAATGCGGCTCCGGCCACTCACAGTGACGGAGCCGCCGAACCCTGAAGAGATGCAGAGGGAACATGTCAGCTCCCTCAGCGGTGTCTGGGCGACCGTGTGGGGGCTTCGTTTTAAGGTAGGTATTTCATAATGTGCTAGTATGCGATGCATACTAGCACATTATGCCATTGTCCTGCAGGTTTTTTGTTTTTTTTTTTACACAGGGGATACAACCGCTATAAGTAATAAGGCAGGTAAATTATTCTATATGGCTAGGAAGAGGCATGCCAAAGCAACGGGGGGGGTTTGACCACATTTATACGATAGTTTAGCCCTTCTACCTTGATTGAAAGTTTCCTTGCTTAAGCTATTTTTCCGGACCTTTTTACAAACAACAATTTTGCATTTATATCACAATAACACCCTAAATCCTTTACAATCTCAAACTTATCACAGCAATCCCTATTCGTGCATGTACTGACACAGCTACAAAATTCTGTATCACCTCAATTCAACTATTTCTCAAAATGTAACTAAAGGCATTTTTATTTATTTTTTAAGTTTTGGGTGGAGGGGAATTAGAAAACCGATCACGTTTTTATTGCTATCTGCGCCTGAGCTATCCCGTTAGGGAGATTCACATTCTCTATTCGTCCAATTTAACATTATCATAGAAAGTTAAAGTAAAAAAGTCCCAGGTGTTGTAACCCTCCCTTTAGGATTGGTTCACATTAGTGCAATGAGTTTTTAATGCGATTTTGGAGGTGTGATTTTGCAGTGCAGGAACTATGCAGTCTTTGTGCACATGCATTGCGATTCTACAACTGTGCATTTTATGGTGCAACCATTGTGCCGTGAATACTACTACTACTGTCCTGGAAGGCAGGTTAATAGTTCAGCACCAAAATTGCATCAAAAATGCATGTACATACATTTTTGATACGTTTCCATTCAAATCTATGGACCACAAAATCACACTGCATTGCGCCAAAGTAGCACAGGACCCTTCCTTAAACTCGCATTGCAGTCATACTGCATTGATGTGAATGGCCACCACTGAAAACAATGCGATTTCTATTGTCATGTTATTCTGTGCAACTAAAGTCACATCAGAAATTGCACTAGTGTGAACCAGGCCTTAATCTATCCAATATTAAAAACAAAAAAAAGTTTTGCTTTTAGTTACACTTCAATAACTAGGACATATAGTGGTAAGAAAAAGTATGCAAACCCCTTGGCATTAACTGGTTTTCTACAGTAATATGTCATAAAATGTGATCTGATCTTCATCTAAGGGCCTATTTCACAACTATGCACTTTTAATGCACTTCTGTGCAGTTTGGGGGCACCTTCACACTGATGCGCTTTTGATGCTTTCCCACTGACTTACAATAGAAGGTGCTTTTTGGTGAACTTTTTTTTAAAAAAAAACTGCTCCAAAGATGCAGCATGCAGATCTTTTCAAAGTGCAGCGCACCTGCAGTGTGAACAGGTACATAGGATTTAATGGGGAATAGTTTTCATGCACTTTTGTTGCCCTGGAAAAGTGCAACACAATAGAAAAACGCAATGTGCTTAAACTGAGAACACACAAACAATTCTATCTTCTCATGTCTTTATTGAGCACACCTATTAAACATTCACAGTTCCAGAGGAAAATGTAAGTGAACCCATAGACAATTAGTGCCCCGTTGTGAATTTGTATTCAGCCCCCTTTACTCTTAAACCTTTAAATACCATTATGTGGAACCAATTGCCTTCAGAAGTCCCCAATTAGTAAATACCGCTGTTTTGTTAAGTAGTCAGAAGGTTTCTTAGAGGACCTTTGTAAAAACAAACAGCATTATGAGGGCCAAGGAACACACCAGACAGTGTCTATACTGAGAGTCAATACTTTGTAGAACCACCTTTTGCTGCAATTACAGCTGCAAGTCTTTCTGGGTAAGTCTCTACCAGCTTTGCACCATCTAGAGACACTAGATGTGGGGACACTAGTGGATGCAGTAATCTGTGGACACTTGACCCTCCCCCCTTGTTTCTGAAAATTTTGTGGTGTACTTCCTTGTTTAGCCCTGGTTTATGGGCTTTGATTGACTTTTGTTTCATTGTATTTCACTTCATAGGTTTGACACTTTTTGTTTTTTTTTTAATTTACGATTAGGGTCCATTCACACTAGCGCGACTTGTCAGGCGACTTGGTCGCCTGACAAGTCGCGGTCGGTCGCCTGCCATTGATTAGCACAGGACCCGTTCTAATAGGAGCGGCACAAGTCGCTCCAACTTAGAAAAAGGGTCCTGTACTACTTTGGGGCGACCTGGAGGCGACTTGCATTGACTTCAATGATATCACAGGTCGCCCCAGCAAGTCGTGTCGCGCCAATCTGAATGGACGCTTAATGTACTGCTTTTCAAAGCACTGATTTTCATTTATTAGCACTGCTTTATAAACTTTACTGTTGAAAGAAAATCATAGGAAGTCACATTTGCAGTTTGCGAAAAGCCATGTGGGGGATGGTATAATATAAAGGGGAGGAGTACCACGCTTCAAAGGTGCATCAGTGCTCAAAAATATCTTTGTATGACTTCAGTATATATAATATAGTGCAAATATTTTATAAAGGCTATCTAAAGTGTCTCAATGTCAAATAAATAAATATGTGCTTGCTGTGAAAAATCCTATAAACAATGACTTGGTATTGATTAGTGTATAAAAACCATACAAATATATAGAATTATAAATATATAAAATAAACTCCAAAAGTGTTCTGTGCTTATATTGTCACCCTGTATTAAACCGATATTCAAAGTCTCTGTATAGATTCACAGGTGGTTCAATACTGTTTTTTTTATTATTTAAAGTGCTCAAATGTCACAAATAGTGTTAATGGTGATCAAAATCTTCCTCCTATATACAAATGCATGCAGGTGCTCTTCGGTGTTCGTGACCACTAGGTGTCCTATGCGCTCACCTCAATCTCTTCAATATTAAGCCTCATACTGTGTCCTTACTCCTTTCTGCCACTGGGGTCCTATAGAGATGCTGGATACCGTTTTCTCCTTATATTGAGGATCGGTTTAGTAGGGTCATGGAAGGGACCTCACAATTTCCAAAAATAAATGGGCCAATATAGAAGTATTGCCAGATCATTTATTAATAAAAAACAGAATAACACTCACATGTATCTTGTTTTTCAATCGTGTGTATCAAATGCGAGTCTTATGTGTATGCGAACCATGTGGGGGATGGTGCTCTAGTCAGATGAGACCAAAATTGAACTTTTTGGCCTAAAATCAAAATGCTATGTGTGGTGGAAAACTAACACTACACATCAGTCTGAACACACCATCCCCACCGTCAAACATGGTGGTCGCAGCATCATGTTGTGAAGATGCTTTTTTTCAGCAGGGACAGGGAAGCTGGTCAGAGTTGATAGGAAGAGGAGTGGATGGTATGAAAATATAGGACAATCTTAGAAGAATCGGTTAGTCTGCAAAAGACTTGAGACTGGGGCGGAGGTTTACCTTCCAGCAGGACAACGACCCTAAACATACAGCCAGAGCCACAATGGAAGCATTTAGATCAAAGCCTATTCATGTGTTAGAATGGCCCAGTCAAACTCCAGACCTAAATCCAATTGAGAATCTGTGACAAGATTTGAAAATTGTTGTTCACAGACATTTTCCGTCCAATCTGAGAGCTTGAGCTAGTTTTCAAAGAAGAATGGGCAAAAATTTCACTCTCTAGATGTGCAAAGCTGGTAGAGACATACCCAAAAAGACTTGCAGCTGTAATTGCAGTGATAGGTGGTTCTACAAAGTAATGACTCTCAATATAGAGACACTGTCTGGTGTGTTCCTTGGCATTCATGGTGCAGTTTGTTTACTAAAGGTCCTCTAACAATCCTCTGAGGGCTTCACAAAACAGTTGTATTTATACTGAGATTAAATTACACACAGATGGACTCTATTTACTAATTGGGTGACTTCTGAAGGCAATTGGTTCCACAAGATTTTAGTTAAGGGTTTCAGAGTAGAGGTGGCTGAATACAAGTGCACGCCACACTTTTCAGATATTTGTAAAAAAATTAAAAACCAGTTAGTTATTTTCCTTTCACTTCACAATGATGTGTCACTTTGTGTTGGTCTATCACATAAAATCACAATTAAATACGTTTACGTTTTTTTGTTGTAACATGACAAAACGTGGAAAATCTGAAGGGGTATGAATACTTTCTCAAGCTACTGTGCCTCCAATAAGTTTTTCTACATTAAATACAGTATCTGAAATAAGTTCTACACATGGGAACGTTAACTGAGTAAAAATACTTCTAACTAGCTGTCAAAAATATCAATAGAACACAAATTTAAGAAACTGTGTACGCAAAAAAATAAAATACATACTAAAAACTTTATTTGATGACATTCCTATCAAAATATTTTATTACCTGGGTTGTCTTTTTCAGTGTCAGAATCAAGTTCTTGACAAGAGATACAGAGTAATTTCTTCTGTCGGTCCTGTAACAATATAGTCTACCAATTGGCAAGACAGACAAGCATGTTAGTCTTTTACCACATCACCATTTACTATATACTTTATATACATTTACTATATACTTACCCCACATGTATCACAGCTTTCACCAAGCATTCTGTATCCCTTTAGCAGATAATCTCCCATCAACCGGCTAACCTTGTCTTGACGCTCTTGGCGTGCTCTCAAAATTTTCATGTCTGACTCAGATGGGGAAGACCAGTTATCATCATCACCACCTTTCATTCACCATCATTTAAAAAAAAAAAAAAAGGAGAAAAAGAGGAAGAATAAGTCATTATGTTGACTGTAAAAACATCAAATTAATAGTTAATCTTACACTTGAATTATTAAAACTGTGCAAACAGAAAGATTTCAGAAACAGATGTTTGAAAGAACAAGCATGAATGAATCAAAAAATGTCCAAATTGTTACTGCAAAAAAGTTTTTCACAACACTTGGCAATTCTGGTAGAAATATTTTACTTGCCATGTTACTACTAAACAAACTAGTAGAATACATGAAAGTCTATGTTCTGATCATAGAAATCCTTTAGGGCTAGGCCATACCAGCAGCTATATTGTAATGTGGCCTCTGGTGTGAGCTGTGGAGTAGACAGTGGTGATGCGCCAATTACTTTTTCTTTTAAACTTTATTAGAATATCACAATACACCTGGATCTGAGCCCCAACGTAGCATCAAACATCTTTTAGGAACAACATCTCTCTTGAGTATAACCACTGCTGTTGGCTTCTCCCTTTTGGCTTTGGTCTACTATAAAAGCACAACCCCCTTCAAAAAATGAAATGCATGGCTACAAAGAACTTAAGATTGACAGCTCAGTAGTGGTGACCAGAAAAAGAGAAACTGAGAAAAGGGATGGTATATGGCAACTCCCACACCCTGATGATGTAAAGACCATGTGCCCACAAGCACAAATCCTGCTACCTATATGCACCACAACAAAGGCTGGGACAGGAAGGAATAAACCGATAGAAAACTTTAACCTTCCATACAGCCACTACTGAATTGCTGCAAAGATGTCAGGACTGCCACATCTCCATACCAACTTACTTTCAACCAAAGACCAAGAGTAACATCAGACACCCTTTAATAGGAAGTAAATTGACGCATTAGGGTGACCTTCTAAAGCTCTACTTGTTAGCGGTACTCTAGGTTGTCCAAATGACACTGCAATTTCCATGCATTTCTACCAGTCTAGCTTCAGCAAGTGGCGGGGCCACCATCATGCCCCATTAGTGCTCTGTCCCCAGGAATTGGGGGCTATAATACAGACTGCATTTCCAGCCTACAGCTTAGGCCAAAAGTACCAGAAGCAAATTGTAGTTAGTAAAAGTATACACCACAGAGAAATTATTCAAACAAATAATGAGGACCCCAAGATCTAGCATTGCTCATAGGAACATCTTTTCTCAGTTTAAACTTATGGTACACAAAGGTCTGCTTCCACCTTCGCGGATGACACAAAGATATGTAGGGCAATAACTTCTCATCAAGATATAGAAATCTTACAGAATGACCTGAACAAAATAACAGAGTGGGCAACTACGTGGCAAATGAGATTTAATGTAAAGTATTACACTTGGGGGCAAAAAACAAAACGCAAATTATGGGGGGGGGGACCTCTGGGGGAATCCAGAATAGAGAAGGATTTGGGGGTTCTAGTGGAAGACTAAGTAATAGCATGTGATGCCAGGCTGCAGCTGCCAAAGCAGGCAGATTATTAGCATGCATAAGGAAGGGGATGTATTCCAGAGATAAAACTATAATCCTACCACTTTATAAAACCCTGGTCCGGCCACACCTGGAGTATTCTGTCCAGTTCTGGTCGCCAATCCTCAGAAAGGATGTGCTGGAACAGGAAAGTCTAAAGAAGGGCAACTAAACTAATAAGAAAATTGGAGGACCTTAATTATGAGGAGCCATTACAAGCACTTAATTTATTCTCCTTGGAGAGGAGACACCTAGTAGTGGACACCTGAGAGGGGACATGTTAGCGATTTACAAATACCTCAATGGCGATCCTAGCATAGGTAGAAAACGATTTAGTCCCAAGGAGTGCAAGAAGACACATGGCCACACAATTAGATTAGAGGCGAGGTGGTTTTTTTTTTTTTTTTTTTTAAAGTAATCTTTATTTTAATGCAAAAAAGTAACAATAATACAGGGAAATAAGAAATAATAAAGCAAAAGCCATTATGCGGTACAAATTGGCTGACTAAGTATGTGGAGTATATCAACAGTCTACCGCTACAGAACATCTTTCAACTTGCAGAAGTGGTCCTCCAGCAAATGCTTGTCACAGCCACCAGGTGGGCTAACAGTAAGAGAAGCATTATAGGCATAAGAAGGAAAGTTATTTTTGCAAAAACGCACTACAGTTCATTTTACATGGTTTCCTATGCCGCTGCATATTTGGAAAGATCAAGGACTTTTTTTTTTTTCAACGCAAAACGGTGCTTTTTGGTTTAATAGACTTCAATGGAGAAGCTGCAGAGGGGAATATTTAGTGACAAGGATTGTAGCCTTAGCGACTGGGTGTTAGCGACTGGGTGTAAACCTTAGCAACTAAGCAGTAAGTTAGCGTTTGGTAGTAACCTCAGTGCCTGGGGAGATACTGTAGCGACTGGGACCGGGTATACCTTGTGACTGGGAGTACGTTTATCGACTGGTGGATAACCCTAGCTACTAGGAGGACCTAGCAACCATAGGCGATTGGCGAGTACCGCAGGCGACTGGCGAGTACCGTAGGGTTAGTACCAGGGGAGATAGAGGTAGTGTAGGTAAGGAATAGCAGGTATCTTAATTTTTCCCCATAGAGTAGTGGGTAATGTCTGGCAGGATTGGGGATGCCACTCAGTGCACTTCTTGCTGCATGTATGCGTTCCTTGATGAACCAATTGAGGGCGAATACTGCTGTGCAAGATGTGAGCGACTTGTTTCTCTTGAAGCCCAGATCCTGGATCTAGAGAACAAAGTGGCAACACTGCGTAAGCATCAACAACCTGGAAAGGAGCTTGGACATTACCCATCAGGTGCTGGCAGGGGCCGGCATAGAGTAGGGTGGAGACGCAGGCAACAGAGGAAAAGCGCTAGGGAGGCCAGTCCTGAGTTGATACACCCCAACAAATATGCCAGGTTGCATGACGATGGGGATATCAGCTCAGGGGTGGCAGTGCTGGAGCAGGCGCCCTCCCCCAGCTGCCAGGGGAGCAGAGTGTCAAGGAAGGAGGGGGCCGTGACTCAGGAAAGGTTAGAAAGATTGAGGTAGTGGGGGACTCAATCATCAAGAGGACAGAGAGGGCAATCTGCCAAAACGATTGCGGTAGCCGAACAGTATGTTGTTTACCGGGCGCTCGAGTTCGGCACATCGCGGATCAAGTAGCCAGATTATTAAGCGGGGCTGGGGAGGACCCAGCGGTCACGGTGCATATTTGCACCAATGACCAAGTAAAGTAAGAGGAAGGTGGAGGATCCTAAAGAATGATTTCAGGGACTTAGGGAATAGATTGAGGAATAGGACCTCCAAGTTGGTTTTCTCTGAAATACTGCCTGTTCTTTGAGCCACACCAGAGAGGCAGAAGGAGCTTAGGGAACTGAACTGAGGAATTGGTGTAGGAAGGAGGGGTTTGGGTTCCTGGAGAACTGGGCTGACTTCTCTGTCGGCTGCTGGCTCTTTAGTAAGGACGGGATGCACCTTAATGGGAACGGTACAGCTCTTTTGGGGAGAAAGATGGCCACCAAGTTGGAGGGGCTTTTAAACTAGGAGGGCGGCCCAGTGGTAGAGTAAGTTAGGAGGGAGCTAAGGACAGAGTATTTTTGGGGGCAGAAGTGACAGCAGGCCCGCAGCGTCTAAAATTGGGGGGTCTGTGCAGACAAACCTCAGACCAAACAGAAAAAAAAAATTTAAGCACTATGCAATATAAACTTCCACTAAACTAAGAGGGATATATGCAAATGCCAGGAGCCTAGCTAATAAAACGGATGAGTTGGAAATGTTAGTACATGAGGAGGGAGCAAAGGACAGAAGGCAGTATTAGAGACAGCAGCGACAGTAGTTCCATCACGTCAATTGGGGGGCTATGCAGGAAAACCTCAGATCAAACAGGAATAAAAATAATCACCATTCACTATCAACTTCTACAAAACTAAGAGGGGTATATGCAAATGCCAGGAGCCTAGCTAAAATGGAGGAGTTGGAAATGTTAGTACAGGAGGACGACATAGACCTTGTGGGAATAACAGAAACTTGGTTCGACCCCTCACATGACTGGCTGGCCAATATCCAAGGGTATTCGGTGTACTGGAAGGACAGGGTAGAAAAAATAGGGGGAAGGGTATGTCTCTGTCAAGAATAATGTAAGGGTGATAGAGAGGAGTGATATAATGGAAGGGATGAGTATGGAGTTAGAATCCGTGTGGTTAGAACTCCATAGGGAAGAAGTAAAGGGAAAAGTAATTGTGGGGGTTTGCTATAGGCCACCCAACCAAAGGGAGGAGGTAGAGCTGGAATTTATATCACTGTTGGGTAAAGTGGTAAAGCTTGGATCAGTCATCATATTAGGGGCCTTCAATTATCCCGACATTGTCTGGGAAGAAGGGACTACACACTCACAGAAGGCCCGTCTCTTCATGGAAACCTTACAGGACAACTACAGGTCTCAGTTGGTGTATTCTCCTACTAGAGAAAATGCAGTGCTGGATCTATTGATCACTAATGACCCAGACCTAATCTCGGAGGTTGGAGTCCAGGACAACCTGGGCTCTAGCGATCACAGGATGATCACATTTAGCGTAAATAACAATATAACTAGGCAAGAGGGGAACATAAGAACCCTAAACTTCAGAAGGGCAAACTTTCCCAAATTGTGCTCAATGATGGAAAGGGTAAATTGGGACCAAACCCTAGGAACACTGACCACGGAGGAAAAATGGGAATGCTTTAGGAACATATTAAACAAATGCATCTTGCAGTGCATTCCTATAGGAAATAAATTTAGAAGCTACAAATCCAAACCTGGATGGCTAAACCGTAATGTTATAAAAACGTATTAGGGGTAAAAAAAATGGCCTTCAAGGAATATAAATCAGAGGGCACAGTATCGGCTTTCGAGCAATACAAGGAGGCAAATAAGAAAAGTAAATACAAAATCAAAATGGATAAAATCAACTTTGAGAGACAAATAGCGGAGGATAGTAAAAAGAACCCAAAAAAAATAATTTAAATATATCAACAGCGAAAAATCTAGGGCAGAGCATATTGCACACATATTTAATGATGATGGGAGGATGGTTACAGAGGACATTGAAAAAGCAACTGTGCTTAATGCTTTTTTCTCCTCAGTCTTTACACAGGAAAAGGAGGGGTACACTGACCATGACTGTATGGTTAGTAGTAATACACAGGACTTGCCGCTATGGTTAACAGAGGGTGAAATCAGGAAAAGGCTGGATAAAATTAACACAAATAAATCACCAGGCCCGAATGGCGTACATCCGAGAGTACTCAAAGAACTTAGTTAGGTTATATCTAGACCACTGTTCCTGATCTTTGCTGAGATTATTATGACAGGAAATGTACCGGGAGATTGGAGGAAAGCTAACGTGATACTGATATTCAAAAAAGGCCAGAGGCATGTCCCAGGAAATTATAGGCCTGTCAGTCTGACATCGATAGTAGGTAAACTTCTGGAGGGGATGATAAGGGACTATATCGTAGAGTTTGCTAAAGACAACAACATCATCAGCAGTAATCAGCATGGGTTTACAAATGGGCGTTCTTGTCAAACCAATCTCTTAACATTCTACGAGGAGGTGAGCTGTGAGCTAAATAGGGGGAGACCAGTGGATGTGGTGTACATGGATTTCACTAAGGCGTTTGATACAGGTCCCCAAAAGTGCTTAATTTATAAAATAAGGTCTGAAGGCATCGACCGCAAGGTTTGCTCTTGGATACGGAACTGGCTAAAAGGGCGTGCCCAAAGGGTGGTAATAAATAGCACATACTCAGACAGGTCTGGGGTGGTAAGTGGGGTCCTCCAAGGCTCAGTCCTGGGACCAACCTTGTTCAATTTATTCATAAACAGCATTGAGGACGGGATCAGTAGTTCTATATCAGTTTTTGCAGATGACACAAAATTGGGCAGGGCAATAACTGCACAGCATGAAGCAAATATCCTACAGAATGACCTGAACAAAATAACAGAGTGGGCAACGACATGGCAAATGAGGTTTAATGTGGAGAAGTGTAAGGTTTTGCACTTGGGGACTAAAAACATAAAAACACAATACACTTTAGGGGGGAACCTTTGGGGGAATCAAAAATGGAGAAAGATCTTGGAGTCTTATTAGAGGATAGACTAGACAATAGCATGCAATGTCAAGCGGCAGCTGCCAAAGCAGGCAGAATATTCGCATGCATAAAGACAGGGATGTATTCCAGAGATAAAACTATAATACTACCACTTTATAAAAAAACTCTGGTCCGACCGCATCTGGAGTATTCTGTCCAGTTCTGGTCGCAAGTCCTCAGGAGGGATGTGTTGGAGCTCTAGAGAGTCCAGAGAAGGGCAACTAAACTAATTAGGGGATTGGAGGACCTTAATTATGAAGAGCGTCTGCAATTGCTTGATTTATTCTCCCTGGAGAAGAGACGCCTGAGAGGGGGACATGATAGCAATTTATAAAATATCTCAATGGTGATCTCAACATTGAAAAAAAGCAATTCAGTTGAAAGGATTGCATGAGAACTCGAGGGCATACAATGCGATTGAAGAAGCGTTTTAACCTCAGGCAACGCAGGGGGTCCTTTACTGTTAGGGCTACACGATTGTGGAATTCTCTACCACAAGAGGTGGTTTCTGCAGGAAGTATGGCTATTTTCAAAAGAATCTTGGACGTACATCTCAAGGATCAAAACATTTCAGGGGTATGAGAGATGATTACGGCCACACACACCTACACAGGTTGAACTGGATGGACTATTGCCTTAATTCAACCACAACAACTATTTAACTATGTAAGGAGGACATAGACCTTGTGGGAATAACAGAAACTTGGTTCAACTCCTCACACGACTGGCTGCCCAATATCCTAGGGTATTCTGTGTATCGGAAGGGCAGGGAAGGAAAAAGAGGGGGAGGGGTATGTCTCTATGTCAAGAATAATGTAAGGGTGGTGGAGAGGAGTGATATTATGGAAGGGATGAGTACGGAGTTAGAATCTGTGTGGGTAGAGCTCTGTAGGGAAGGTGAAAAGGGGAAAGTAATTGTGGGGGTTTGTTACATAGTTACATAGTTAGTGAGGTTGAAAAAAGACATCAGTCCATCCAGTTCAACCTATGATGTGTGTGTGTGTTTGCTTTTAACCGTACATCGTATACCCCTGTATGTTGTTGTTTCTAAGGTGCCCATCTACTTCCCGCAGTTACTACCATTTGTGGCAGAGAATTCCACAGTCTTGTAGCCCTTACAGTAAAGAACCCCCTGCGTAGCCTGAGGTTAAATCTCTTCTTATATAGTTACATAGTTACTGAGGTTGAAAAAAGACATCGGTCCATCCAGTTCAACCTATGATGTGTGTGTGTGTTTGCCCGTACATTGTATACCCCTGTATGTTGTGGTCTTTAAGGTGTCCATCTAATAGTTTTTTGAAACTATCAATGCTCCCTGCTGATACGACTGCTTGTGGAAGAGAATTCCACATCCTTACCGCTCTTACAGTGAAGAACCCCTTACGCACTTTAAGGTTAAACCGCCTTTCCTCTAGTTTTAGTGAGTGGCCACGTGTCTTATTGTATCTCCTTTCTCTGAATAGTTTGTTCCTTATGCTAGGGTCGCCAGTACAGTATTTGTACATTGATATCATATCCCCCCTCAATCGTCTCTTCTCCAGAGAGAAAAGGTTCAGTGCTTGTAGCCTATCCTCATAGCTGATGTCCTCCATTCCCCTAATCATTTTTGTTGCCCTTCTCTGGACTTTCTCCAGTTCCAGCACATCCTTCCTGAGGACCGGTGCCCAGAACTCCAGATGTGGCCGGACCAGAGTCTTGTAGAATAATCTCTTTATTTCTGGAGTGAATCCCCTTTTTTATACATCCCAGTATTATGTTGGCTTTGCTTGCAGCGGCTTGGCATTGCATGCCACTGCCAAGCCTGTTGTCTACCAGTACCCCCAAGTCCTTTTCCATCTTAGACTCACCCAGAGGTTCCCCCCTAGTGAGTAGCTTGCTTTCTGGTTTCTGGCCCCCAGGTGCATTACTTTACATTTTTCAACATCAAACCTCATCTGCCATGTAGTTGCCCACCCCGTTATTTTGTTCAGGTCCGCTTGCAAGGTTTCCACATCCTGCATAGAAGATATTGGCATGCCTAGTTTAGTATCATCTGCAAATACTGAGATTGTACTAGATATCCCCTCCTCTAAATCATTTATGAATAAATTAAACAGGATTGGTCCCAGGACAGAACCCTGGGGGACCCCACTTTCCACACCCGCCCAATCCGAGTACTCCCCATTAATCACCACCCTCTGGACTCTCCCCTGGAGCCAGTTCTCTATCCAGGTACTCACCTTATGGTCCATACCTACCTTCCTTAGTTTGTACAGTAAGCGTTGGTGGGGAACGGTGTCAAAGGCCTTTGCAAAGTCCAGATACACCACATCCACAGGCTTTCCCTTATCTAGGTGGCAGCTCACTTCATCGTAGAAGGTTAATAGATTGGTTTGGCAAGAACGATTTTTCATGAATCCATGCTGATTACTACTTATAATACCATTTTCATTACTAAAGTCTTGTATGTGGTCCCTTAACATCCCCTCCAAAATTTTGCAGACTACTGATGTTAGGCTTACCGGCCTATAGTTACCCGGGATACATCTCGGCCCCTTTTTAAATATTGGTACCACGTTGGCTTTTTTCCAATCAGCTGGCACCATACCCGTCTGTAAACTATCCTTAAAGATCAAGAATAATGGTCTGGCAATCACCTGGCTGAGCTCATTAAGAACCCTCGGGTGCAAGCCATCCGGTCCTGGGGATTTATTTATGTTAAGTTTCTCTAGCTTAGCTCTAAGTCTATCTTCTGTTAGCCATGGCGGCACTTCCTGAGGTGTATTATTTAGTTCGGCCTTACAAGCAAGGTTCGTGTAGCCCCCCGATTCTTTTGTGAAGACTGAAGAGAAGAAATTATTTAACACTTCCGCCTTTTCTCTGTCCTCAGTGGCCATATTTCCTTTGTCATCTTTTATGGGGCCAATGTGTTCTGGCCTCGCTTTCTTACTGTTTATATACTTAAAGAACTTCTTGGGGTTCTTTTTACTCTCCTCCGCTATATGTCTCTCGTGTTCTATTTTAGCCGCCCCGATTTCATCTTTACATTTCTTATTACACTCTTTGTAATGCTTAAATGCTGCCAATGACCCCTCAGTCTTGTATTTTTTGAAAGCCTTTTCTTTAGCACTAATATACATTTTTATGTTGGAGTTTAGCCACCCAGGGTTTAGTTTTGCTCTTTTAAATTTATTTCCCTTTGGAATGCACTGGCCAATCCCCTTGTTAAGTATGCTCTTGAAGCACTCCCATTTTTCCTCTGTGTTCTTTGTTCCCAGGGTTCTATCCCATTTGATATTTTCTAGCAGCGAGCGCAGTTTAGGGAAATTGGCTCTTTTGAAATTCAGTGTCCTTATATTACCCTTGTGCTTCCTATTACTGTAATTAATACTGAAACCAATTGACCTATGGTCACTGTTTCCTAAGTTGTCCCGTGTTTCTATATCCTTGAGCAGGTCTGTATTGTTGGTAATCAGTAGGTCAAGTACCGCATTGTTTCTTGTCGGTGCATTCACCATCTGACCCATGAAATTGTCCTGCAAAACATTTAGGAACTGCCTAGCCTTGGCTGAGTGCGCAGTTCCTTCTGCCCAGTCTATATCTGGATAATTAAAGTCCCCCATTATAATGACATTTCCCATCCTTGCTGCCAATCCTATCTGTAACATTAGGTCCGCCTCACCCTCCTCCCTCTGGTTGGGGGGCCTATAGCATACGCCCAATATTACCTTCCCCACCGTGCCTTCCCTTTGAAGCTCTACCCATAGGGATTCTGCCTCGTCCTTAGCTCCATTATTAATATCATCCCTCATATTTACCTGTATACTGTTCTTAATATACAGACATACCCCTCCCCCTTTTTTACCTTCTCTATCCCTGCGATTAAGGGAATACCCCTGAATGGTCACCATCCAGTCATGGGAGCTGTCAAACCAAGTCTCAGTTATCCCCACAAAATCTAAGTCCTCCTCAAACATCAGCAGCTCCAGCTCTCCCATCTTGTTGGCCAGGCTTCTGGCATTGGTATACAAACCTCTAAATTTTGACCGGTTACCTATATCCTCTTTTGATGTTTTTAGGCTGGTCTCTTGATTTTTCCCCATACCCACCCTGGGTATAGGAGCTCCGAACACCCTACCACTAATGCCCCCATTTCTGCCTTCTGAATCTTGCTTTCCACTGGCTAATTCTACATCTGTACCCTCCCCCCCATTCCCTAGTTTAAAAGCCCCTCTAACTTTTTGGCCATCCTCTCACCCAGTATGGCTGCACCCACCCCATTTAGGTGCAATCCGTCCCTACCAAAGAGCCGGTGGCCGACTGAGAAGTCGGCCCAGTTCTCCAGGAACCCGAAACCCTCCTTACTACACCAGCTCCTCAGCCACTCGTTAACTTCCCTAATCTCCCACTGCCTCTCTGGTGTGGCTCGAGGTACAGGTAGTATTTCGGAAAATACTACCTTGGAGGTCCTAGTCCTCAACTTAGCGCCTAAGTCCCTGAAATCGTTTAGGACTCTCCATCTTCCTCTGCCTATGTCATTGGTTCCCACGTGTACCATGACAGCTGGGTCTTCCCCAGCCCCACCCAATAATCTGTTCACCCGATCCGCGTTGTTATAGGCCACCCAACCAAAGGGAGGAGGTAGAGTTGGAATTTATGTCACTGTTGGGTAGCGTGGCAAAGCTGGGGCCAGTCATCATATTAGGGGACTTCAACTATCCCGACATTAACTAGGAAGAGGGGACTGCACACTCAAAGGCCTGTCTCTTTATGGAAACCTTACAGGACAACTACATGTCTCAGTTGATGGATTCTCCTACTAGAATGAAAGCAGAGTCCGGGACAACCTTGTTTCTAGCAATCACAGGACAATCACATTTAGCGTAAATCACAACATAGCAAGGCATGAGGGGAACATAAGAACCCTAAACTTCAGAAGGGCAAACTTTCCCAAATTGGGCTCAATGATAGGGGAAATAAACTGGGACCAAACCCTAGGAACACTGACCACAGAGGAAAAATGTGAATGCTTTAGGAACATATTAAACAAATGCATCTCGAAGTGCATTCCAATGGGAAATAAATTTAAAAGAGCCAAAGCCAAACCTGGCTGGCTTAGCCGTAATATAAAAACAAATGGCCTTCAAAAAATATAAATCGGAGGGGACGTTATCGGCTTTCCAGCTATACAAGAAATTAAATAAGAAATGCAAATACAAAATCAAAATGGCTAAACTCAACTTCTAGAAACAAATAGCAGAGGATAGTGAAAAGAACCCTAAGAAATTCTTTAAATATATCAAAAAGCAAAAAAACGAGATCAGAACATGTTGCACACATAATTTACGATGATGGGATGATGGCTACAGAGGACACTGAAAAAGCAACTGTGCTTAATGTTTGTTTTTCCATCAGTCTTTACACAAGAAAAGGAGGGGTACACTGACCACGACTGTATGGTTAGCAGTACCTCACAGGACCTGCCGCTATGCCTAACCGAGGGTGAAATCAGGGAAAGGCTAGATAAAATTAAACACAAGTAAATCACCAGGCCCGGATGGCGTACATCTGAGAGTGCTTAAAGAACTCAGTAAGGTTATTTCTAGACCACTGTTCCTGATCTTTGCTGACAGTATTTTGACAGGAAATGTACCAGGTGACTAGAGAAAAGCTAATGTGATAAAGATATTCAAAAAAAAAGGGCAGAGGCATATCCCGGGAAATTATAGGCCGGTCAGTCTGATGTCAATCGTATGTAAACTTCTGGAGGGGATTAGAAGGGACTAAATCCAAGAGTTTGCTAAAGAAAACATCATCAGCACGGGTTTACAAAGGGGCGTTCGTGTCAAACCAATCTGTTAACATTCTATGAGGAGATTAGCTCTGAGCTAGACAGTGGGAGACCTGTGGATGTGGTGTACCTGGATTTTGCTAAGGCGTTTGATACAGTTCCCCACAAACGCTTGATTTAAAAATTAAGGGCAACAGGCATCGACCACAAGGTTTGCTTTCGAATACGGAACTGGTTAAAGGGGCATGTCCAAAGGCTGGTAATAAACAACGCATACTCGGAGTGGTCTGGGGTGGTAAGTGGGGGTCCCCCAAGGCTCAGTTCTGGGACGAAGTTTGTTCAATTTATTCATAAACAGCATTGAGAACGAGGACTCGATCTCAGTTTTTGCAGATGACACGATTCACATCGTGAGGCAGAAATCTTACAGAATAACCTGAATAAAAAAAAACAACAGAGAGGGCAACTACATGGCAAATAAGGTTTAATGTGGATAAGTGGAAGGTATTGCACTTAGGGACCAATAACAAAAGCAAAATACACGCTAGGGGGGGGGGGGACCTCTGGGGGTATCAAAAATGGATAAAGATCTGGGGGTCTTAGCAGAAGATAAACTTAGCAATAGCATGCAAAGTCAAGCTGCACCTGCCAAAGCCGGCAGAATATTGGAATGCATAAGGAAGGGGATGTATTCCAGAGATAAAACTATAATCCTACCACTTTATAAAACTCTGGTCCGACCACATCTGGAGTTTTCTCTCCAGTTCTGGTCGCCAGTCTTCAGAAGGGATGTATTGGAGCTTGAGTACAGAGAAGGGCAAAAAACGTATTAGGGGATTAGAGGACCTTAATTACGAAGAGCGTTTAGAAGCACTTGATTTATTCTCCCTGGAGAAGAGATGCCTGAGAGGGGACATTATAGCGATTTACAAATACCTCAACGGTGATCTGAGCATAGAAAAAAAACTATTCAGTCGCAAAGGAATGCATGAGGACACGAGGCCATACAATGTGTTTAGAGGAGATTTAATGTTGAAAAATGTAAAGTAATGCACTTGGGGGCCAGAAACCAGAAAGCAAGCTACTCACTAGGGGGGGAACCTCGGGTTGAGTCTAGGATGGAAAAGGACTTGGGGGTACTGGTAGACAACAGGCTTGGCAGTGGCATGCAATGCCAAGCCGCCGCAAGCAAAGCCAACAGAATACTGGGTTGTATAAAAAAGGGGATTCACTCCAGAAATAAAGAGATTATTCTCCCGCTCTACAAGACTCTGGTCCGGCCACATCTGGGAGTATGCTGTCCAGTTCTGGGCACCGGTCCTCAGGAAGGATGTGCTGGAACTGGAGAAAGTCCAGAGAAGGGCAACAAAAATAATTAGGGGAATGGAGGACATCAGCTATGAGGAAAGACTACAAGCACTGAACCTATTCTCTCTGGAGAAGAGACGATTGAGGGGGGATATGATATCAATGTACAAATACTGTACTGGCGACCCGAGCATAAGGAACAAACTATTCAGAGAAAGGAGATACAATAAGACACGTGGGCACTCACTAAAACTTGAGGAAAGGCGGTTTAACCTTAAAGTGCGTAAGGGGTTCTTCACTGTAAGAGCGGTAAGGATGTGGAATTCTCTTCCACAAGCAGTCGTATCAGCAGGGAGCATTGATAGTTTCAAAAAACTATTAGATGGACACCTTAAAGACCACAACATACAGGGGTATACAATGTACGGGCAAACACACACACACACATCATAGGTTGAACTGGATGGACCGATGTCTTTTTTCAACCTCAGTAACTATGTAACTATATAAGAAGAGATTTAACCTCAGGCTACGCAGGGGGTTCTTTACTGTAAGGGCTACAAGACTGTGGAATTCTCTGCCACAAATGGTAGTAACTGCGGGAAGTATGGCTACTTTTAAAAGACTCTTGGACGTACATCTCAAGGATCAAATGAATACGTCCACACACACCTACACAGGCTGAACTGGATGGACTATTTTCTTTATTCAACCTCAACTACTATGTAACTATGTATTACGCTTCTAGCAATTTTTTTTACCAAAAATATGTAGCCGAAAACAAATTGGCCAAAAATGTTAAAACATTTTGATTTTTAAAATAGTTTTTTTGGGAATGTTATATAGCAGAATGTGAAAAATATTTTTTTTTTTTTTCAAAATTGATGCTCTTTTGGTTTATAGCGCAAAAATTGAAAATCGCACAACTGATCAAATACCACCAAAAGACAGCTCTATTTGTGGGGGGGGAAAAAAAAAAGGACGTCAATCTTATTTGGGTACAGCGTCGAATAACCGTGCAATTGTCCATTAAAGTAACGCAATGCCGAATCACAAAATAGGGCCTGGTCAGGAAGGGGGGGTCAAATCTTCCGGTCTTAAAGTGGTTAATAAATTTAGAGTTGCTGCCTGCCCTGGATACTTCTCACTGGTGTGGGAAGTCAGTTAAATGAGGTAAGTGTATGTGGGCTATGGCGCTACTCTGGATGTAGGTAGGTGGAATCTATTAAACCCAAAATCCTGGCATATGTAGAAGGATAATGTGGTGTATACCTTCAAAAAATACAGTTGGTACCAAATAACCCAGTACAATAAATACAATATAATAAAACAAATAATATCCAGTGCTGGGTGCAAAATTATTAAGTGGGTGGATCAATATCCACAATAAATAAAATACAATAAATAAATAGATGGATGATATCCAGTGCTGAGTGATAATTAATGGGTGGGTGGACCAATATCTCAGTCCACTGATGAGGTGTCTCAGTGTCTATGATGAATTAGCTAACAATATGTATCCCACCAGTGAAGAAACTTTCCAAAATAACAATATAATAACCCTAACAAGTGCTGTATATCACAAATGTGTGAACCAAAGTGCTGCGTGCGAGATGGCTCCTCCTCCTACAGGAAACACAAGCACAATTAAGTTTAAAAGGCCACCCCACAGGCTGCCCCACAGTTGTTTAAAGATGAACTGGCCTGCTTAAGCGACTAGCTCAAATTATAATTCTAAGTATACGATTTATTGATAGGGTGGGGGTCCACCGTCCTGGAGGATTCCTGGAAAGGGAGTCATCAGGTAATAACTTATTCTTTCCCAAGTCATCCTCCAGGACGGTCACGAGACCCCAACGATGCATACCTAGGGTGGGGCCACTGCCTGGAGCACTTTGTGACCGAAGGATATATCCTGGGCGGAGACCAGGTCGACCCTGTAATGTCTGACAAACGTCAGATCACTTGACCAGGTAGCTGCTTTGCAGATTTGCTCTGCTGAGGCCCCAGCCTTTTCTGCCCAAGATGTAGATATTGCCCGGGTAGAGTGTGCTTTGATGCCGGCTGGTAAACTCTGGTCCTGTGCTGTATAAGCTGCGCCGATGGCCATTCTGATCCACCTGGCTATGGATGATTTTGAGGCTGCTTGCCCTTTCTGAGTGCCTCCGAAAAGGATGAATAAGTAGGCGGATTTTCTGATTTCTCTGGTGACTTTTATGTAGTGTGGGATACACCTTCTGACATCCAGAGTAGCGAATGTCTCCTCCCCTGGGGAGGTTGGATTTTGGCAAAAAGATGGGAGGACCACTTCCTGAGTCCAATGAAAATCTGATGAGACTTTCGGGAGAAAGAGAGGGTCTGTTTTGAGGATTAATTTATCTGGAAAAACCCTTAAGAAAGGCTCCTTGATGGAAAGAGCCTGTAAATCGCTCACCCTCCTGGCCGATGTGATTGCCACTAAAAATGCCGCTTTTAGAGTAATGTTCTTTAGGTTGCATTCTTCTAGAGGCTCAAATGGAGCCTTGGTGAGGGCCTGTAGAACTAATGTTAGATCCCATGGTGCCAGACTAAGATCTTTGCTTGGCCTGGATCTTTTGATGGATTTAAAGAATCTCTTTACTAAAGGATCTTCTCCTATAGGTTTTTCCAGGAAAATCGATAGAGCTGCCGCCTGCACTTTGAGAGTGCTTAGTTTATATGTTTTCCAGATTTTATTGTAAATTTTCCTGGTCACTGGTTTCCTGCTTTGCAGTAGTACCTCCGTGACCCTTTTGGATAGCCCTTTATTCAGTAGTATGCACCGTTCAGGATCCATGCTGCTAATTGTAATGTCCGACTGGAAGGGTGATGTGCGCCATTTTGAGCCAGGAGATCCTCCTGGGCTGGTAGCATCCATGGTTCCTCTTCTGCCATCTTCTGGAGTGGGGTGAACCATGCTCGCTTCGGCCAAAATGGAGCCACTAAAATTACCCTTGTCCCCTCCAGGTGGATTTTCCTGACTATTCTTGGAATCAGCTGGATCGGGGGAAATGCATATGCCAGACCAAATCTCCAAGGGAAAGCTAGGGCGTCTATTCCAAGTGCATTTCTTTCTTTGTGTAAAGAGTAGAACTTCTTCACTTTTCTGTTGTTCTCTGTGGCGAAAAGGTCCACCTCTGGTGTTCCCCATTTCTGGACCAGTTGGTTGAAAACCAGATGGTTTAGTTCCCACTCTGCTGGGTCCAGGTGTCTCCGGCTTAGGAGATCTGCCAGTACATTTGCCGACCCCTTTATGTGCACTGCTGAAAGGGATAAAAGATTTGCTTCCGCCTCTGAGAGAATGTCCTGTGCTATTCTCATCAGGTGCTTTGAGCGTGTGCCACCTTGGTGGTTTATGTAAGAGACTGTCATAATATTGTCCGACTGGATTTGAACATGTTTCCCTTTTATTTCTTGTTGGAAACCCATCAGCGCTTCTCTTACCGCCGCTAGCTCCCTCATGTTTGAGGATACTTCCTCTCCAGACTGGCACCACGTTCCCTGTCTCACTTGATGACCTATGTGGGCTCCCCAGCCGAAAAGACTTGCATCCGTCGTTACTCTGACCTGAACCGTTGGCATCCAGAGTCTCCCTTGAGAGAGGGAGTCTTCCTTTAGCCACCATGTTAGCGATCTTTTTACAGTTGGAGGAATTGATATTAGGCCGTCCAACTCCGAGGTCTTTCCGTTCCAGTGGCTCAGGAGGTATCCCTGCAGTGGTCTCATGTGTAACTGAGCCCACTGTACTGCTGGGATGGCCGCTGACATGAGGCCCAGAACCACCATGGTGTCCCTTCTTGAAATTTGGTGCGTTTCTATCAGGCGTCTTGTAGCTTCTCTGAGCTTCGTAATCTTGTCTTCCGGTAGTAAGATTTTCTGCGAGACTGTGTTTATCAGATAACCCAGGAACAGCATCTCCTGTGAAGGTGTTTTGTGGGATTTTTGGGTGTTGATCACCCATCCCAGAGAGGTGAGGAAGTCCTCCGTTATTTGTAGGTTTTCCAGCACTTCTGACTCTGATTTGCCGTATATCAGGAAATCGTCTAGCAGGGGATAATTTGGACCCCTCTTACCCTGAGATCCTGGATTACCTCCGCCATAATTTTGGTAAATATCCTGGGTGCTGATGAGATTCCAAATGGGAGTGCATGGAATTGGAATAGGCGCGTTTGTGACTCCCGTTTGGTTGCAAACCTCAGGAATTTCTGATGCCCTGGATGGATAGGCACGTGTAAGTAGGCGTCTTGAAGATCCAGAGTCACTAGGAATGCGCCTTCTGGGAGTAGAGTTCTCACTGAGAAGATGGATTCCATCTTGAACCTCCTGTACCTTACTCTGCGGTTGAGGTCCTTGAGATTTAGAATCAGGCGGTGTTTGCCTGATGGTTTTAGCCTTAAGAAGATTCTGGAAAAGAAACCTTCCCTTTGATGTGATAGGGGTATTTCCTTTATTACCTCCTCTTGTAATAGGTTCGAGATGGATTCCTCCCAGGCTTCCCTTGCTGGTGATGTTCTCGGTAGAGATGTTACTCGGAATTTGTGAGGGGGGGTTGTCACGAATTCTATTTTGTAGCCTTGTTTGACGATCTGTACTATGAACTGATTCGTACAGAACCTTTCCCATTGGAGGAAGAAGAATCTTAGTTTCCCCCCTACCAGCCGTCTGGCGTCACTGGGGCTTGTTGACATTGCTACTGTTGGTCGGAAAGGCGTTGTTTGACCTGCCCTTGTTTCTGTTGTATACCCACTTCCTCTGGGTATTAGGCTTTCCTCCCTTGGTTTGTGTGTCGCCTCTTGGGCGGTGAAAAAATCTCTTCTGTTTCTCCCTTTTCTTAGAGGGGAAACCTTTGGACTTGTCCGCCGATCTTTCCAGAACTTTGTCTAGTTCCTGACCAAAAAGTAGCTTCCCATCAAAGGGGATACTGCACAACTTATTCCTGGAGGCATAGTCTCCTTCCCATGTTTTGAGCCAGAGGGCTCTTCGGGCTGAATTTACTAGCCCGGAAGTTCGGGCTGCAATTCGTACGCCCTCCGCCGCCGCATCAGCCATGTAGGCCACCCCTTTCTCTATCAAGAGGAGGGAGTCTTGTGCCTCCTCGCTGCCCGGGACTTTTTCCAGCTGTTCCCTAAGCTGTTCCAGCCAAAAGGATACGTTTCTAGCGACACATGTGTTAGCCATGTTTGGCTGAAAAGATGCCGCCCCGCCTCATAAGCCCTCCGAAGTGTCACGTCGATCTTCTTATCCATGGGATCTTTTAGGTGTCTCATGTCTTCGAACGATAGGTCCGATTTTTTCGATACCCTGGCTAGAGGCGCGTCAATTTTCGGGCACTTGGACCATATGCCTACTGATTCCTCGAACGGGAATCTCTTTTTCATCGCTTTTGGGAAGAAGAGTTTGTTTTCAGGGCATTCCCATTCTTTCTTTATAATCCCTTTCAGGGATTGGTGGACTGGGAAGGTGCGTGTTTTCGGGACTTGTAGGCCCCTATAGAGTCGGTCTCTCACCGTTCCTGGCTCTTCCTCTTCTTGTAAGCCTTCGGTTACATATATTGCCTTCAGGAGTTCTTCCGTTTCTTCAGTTGGAAATAAGTGTCTAGTCACCTTTTCCTGTCCTCCGGCAGGAGTTCTCCTTCCTCGTCCTGGGAATCTGATTCTGAGGATTCCTCCATCTGTCTGGCGACTTTTTGGATCCTTGCTGTTTTTAAGCGGTATCCAGACGTGGATGGTTGGTCCGCTTTTTTCATCCCGTCTATGGAGGATTGTAGTGATTTCAGGGTGGACGTTACCTCTTTTTTGAAATCAAGAAAATCCTTTCCCATTGGTTTAGATTCTTCAGAAATTACTTTCCTGTTGCACTTTTGGCATAATAGCTTGTCTGAGTCCGTTGGCATTTTTGTCCCGCAAGTACGGCAGTGCTTTTTCTTTGGTTTAGCAGCAGTGTCCGTAGCTTCTATGTGTTTGGGCTGTAACGGCAAGAGAGAGACAGAGATACATATCTAGTTATCTGTCGTCTAGGGGTGCATGTACCTCCACCCCCGGCTAGCCCCCCCTTTTTTCCCTCTCCCCCCGGGATCAGTAATAAGGAAAAGAAAAAAAATTTTACCCCTTTTTTTTTGGGGGGGGGCCTCCCGGGTATGGAGTGGGGTATCCCCCTCTTCTTCCCTCCATACTCGGGCTGAGCCTCTGGCAATAGGGACTGGTCCTCTGCCATTAGGACCGCCTGGAGGGAAGGAATCCTGCAGCAGGTGAGCGTAGCCAAGCCGAACCGTCTGTGAACTGGCGCCATTTATGTTTAAATTTCCCGCCAGAGCCCTCTGACGCGATTCCGGCGCTTTTGCCCACACTCAATATGGCCACCGCCCCACTTCCGGTAGCGGCGCCATATTAGCTGCGTCACTTCCGCCGCGCCAGCGGCGACGCTGGCTGACACAACACACGCTGGAAACTCCACCGGGAGCCCAGCGTGGGGATGACACTTCTGAGGGGATATGGCGAGCGGCTCAGCACGGCCTCCGGCTGGCCGCCATGGTCCCCTCTATGTCGGCTGTCCTCATTCCCACACGGAGCAAGGTAAGCTGTTTTTGGGCAGTATGCTGGACACTACCGCCTCGGTCTCCAGCCCATTTGCCCAAAGAACCAGGGGAAGAGGGTGTCTTCCTGTTCCCCTCCTCCCCTTAGGATGTCCTCCTCTCTTGCCCCCATTGCTGGTACCGGCCCCCCTGATACTCTTATCGGCCCTGGCCGGTAAAGAGAGGAGGTATCCCGGGACGCCTGCCCAGGATAGGGAAATAAAAAATAACAAACGGGGGATGTTTGGAATCATGCTTGTGTAAGCAGGACAGGAAACACAAGAACTGTGGGGCAGCCTGTGGGGCGGCCTTTTAAACTTAACTGTGCTTGTGTTTCCTGTAGGAGGAGGAGCCATCTCTCTCATGTGACCGTCCTGGAGGATGACTTGGGAAATTCCCTATAAATAAATAATAAAGTCCAATAAATAGTATGATGCAATTGTTTGTCAATACCAATGTGATATATTGTAACCAAAGTGCTGTGTGCAAGGGAAAATTTCCCAAAATGAAAGTCCAATAAGCTGTTGGGTGAAGGTCTGTGCTTTCTGCTTGTGTCAGATAAGAATTATATTAGGGTGCTGGTGCTGATCTGGGTTCTTGTTGTGCTCTGTGTGGTGCTCTCTTTCCCTTATGTAATTGCACTCACCGCAATTCTTTCCCCGTAAAGGGGCAACGAGCCTTGCACAGCAAGTAGGTGTCTGGATGGTCCTACGTTTCCAGTAGACATTGCATAGCGGCCGCTCCTGATGACGTCAGCACTGACGAAACGCGTAGGGCGGGACAGTGCGTCATTTCCGTTAGTGTGGTTCCAACTCGTGGAACGCATCCGCAACCCGGAAATCCAAATAAAAATCCAATGTACTACCAAAGACACCTTAAAATGTTTATTTACAAAAGCACACTCACAAACATGTAAGGATAAAACGCATATCAAATGCAACTCCAGTGTTGGGAAGGACACATCTCTATGGTCGGACAGCTAATGCGTTTCGGGAGGTACGCTCACTTCCTTAGGGCTGCTGTCCTTCCCAACACTGAAGTTGCATTTGATAGGAGTTTTATCCTTAAATGTTTGGGAGTATGCTTTTGTAAATAAACAAAGGTGTCTAAGGTAATGCACTAGGCGTTTGCGCCCTCCTTTCTGTTTTTAGTGATTTGGAGTTTTCTTTTCACGGGAAGACAAAAAATGCTGTATAAAGGACCAATTGGTTCCTCGGCTCACACCATACCACTCCAAGGACCCCTCAGGATGTAGCTTGAGAAGAATGTACTCCACCAAAGATACAGAAAGAGCTTATAGTGTAGTAATTTTATTGATTATTTAAAAGCAATATAAAAGATTTTTCACTCAGATGTAACTGTGCATGCCTGGCACTAAGGTTGCTACAGCATGTGCAGATGTGAACTGTATGGTGCCGGCGTGCAATCCACACCTCACTCTCAGTTCCAGGCTCGAAAGGAAAGAGTAGTCACATGGGATTCTGGGAGTGATGAATCCCCGCTCCATCATACATTTCACTATACTTGGCGTCTTCAGGAACTGACAAAACGCTGTTTCCGGTTTGCATATATATTAATGGAGGGCGGGGGCAAACTTAGGAAAAGATGTCTGCCTCTAGCAGGATATATTTATCCGCACATACTGTACAAACCCTAATGTTTGCACAATCGTATATGATTTTGACAAAGACCATGATGAGATGTGAAATTTTAAAATGTAACTATGCCGCTTACACAAAGAATAAAAAAAAGATACATATGATAATTTTATGATTGAGCAGACCACACATGAGAGGTCCTGGATTTAGACTCCCTCTAATGGGGATATCTAAAATTGCATAACAAGAATGTATAATGACTTTGCCATACAAGTAGAACCATGATTGATCTATTTACATCATAAGGCAATACTGCACTTCTTTTAAAAGGGAGTGTAAAAAAATGGCAGAGAGTTGAATGTGAACAAGATTTTTCAAAAAGGAGTATGGAATAAAAACTAAAATTTATAAAATATCCTTGAATAAAACAATGTAAAGGAAATGGAAGCAGGAAGTGGAAAATTAGTAATCAGTAATAAAGCAATATATAAGCAGTATACTTCTGGCTTTTTGGAGTTGAAGAGCTGTGGCTGTGGATCCTATTAACGCTCCTTTTCTTTGGAAACGATTGCACGTTTTTGACCCCAATTGACTTTAATGGGAGTGCCTAAAAATGCACATATTGTGTTTGCATGATTTTGTGCCTATCAACTAGCTTTCCACAGACTAAAAGAAAAAAGTTAAAGCAAGAAATCAATGAAAAAAATGTGTAGAAACCCACACGATAAGCACAAATCTGAAGATAAAAATGTGCTGTAGCACCTAGGCTATCTTTAATTGGAGGCCATACCTTTATTTTGTGGATGCAAGGGCTGCGGCATGTGTGCAGTGTGTACTGCAAGTAAAAATTCCACTATCGGAATCTTAACTACTTCATAATCTATAACATGTATACAAACATTCTGAATTGAAGTAGTGAAAACAAGCTCATGAGCTTGGTACTCCTTTACAGCCAATTGGCTATTCAGTAAAAGTGATCTGGGTGCCTCTGCACCCACTTTATAATTTTTACTGCAGTTAGAAGTGCCCCCTGCTGCCTGCAAGACCATGGTAAACGTTTGTGGTAGCTAGATACAAAGGAGATTAAGGAATATCTGTTCCTCGATCTCCTCGAACAAGCCCTGAAGTGATGATTTAGTCACTTCTGGCTTCAGAGTGGTAATTCCCTGGGAAGCAGCTAATCAAGTATATGCGCTTTATTAGCTCCACCGGAGGGCAGGAGAGACATTGGGGGGGGGGGTCTAAAAGACCCCTGATAGCCCATAAAAAATGACCTGTCACCTGCCCAATGCCAACACATAGGGGGGCTTGTTTGTCTCTTTGTAATAGCAATAAACCTACATTAAAAAAAAAAAAGAAAAAAATATTTTTGGCTGTGCAAACAGACACAGATAGCTGAAGCTGCTGCTGACCGGTCATTAAAGTGTATGGACTCGACAGCTGCAGCAGCTAGCAAAAACAGGGGCCAAATAGCCTGTGCAAATGTAACCTAAAGCTGGATACACACTACACAACTTTCTTTAGATTTTTTCCTTTAGATTTTCCAAAACCATATAATATGAGGTTAAATCTAAACACTTTCAATTTGCATGCAATCAGGGAGGCCCCTGCACTACATAGTTGAAGGTAAATCTAAAAGCAAAAATTGTATAATGTGTATCCAGCTTAAAGGAATAAAAGCTGATCATTGTAGCTTCCCTGTCAGTGTTAAATAGTGTGTCTCAATCTCAGGGGTCCCCAACTCCCAGGTCATGGACCGGTGCCAGTCCACAGCCTGTTGATGACCAGGACACCCAGCAGGAGGCGAGCGGCGACCGCGGTCGTCACTCACGACCTGCTGCGTGGCCATGTCCGTCTGTCCTCTCCTGACTCCTCTGCCCACCCAACAATGTCATCCTATCAGCAGGGAAGGGAGCAGGAGGAGCTGCAGATCGGAATGGAGAGCTTTTCCCGCTCCCTGCCTTGCTGATAGAATGACATTGTCAGGCAAGTGGGGGAGCCAGGACTGAGTGCAGCCTCTGACCTACCAAAGGTAGGAGTCCTAAGCAAAAGAGGGAGAGATTAAAATAGGGATAGAGAAAAGGGGAGGGGGCAGACTGCAGGGGCACTGTGTGATGGAAGAGGTTGTGATTCCTAGGGGCACTGTAATCATTACAGTGCCCCCTTTACAGAGTAGTACCCACAAAAAATCACAGTGCCCCCTTACAGACCAGTCCCTTTTATGTCACATCCTCTCTTTAAATTACCACGCCCCTATACATTAATGTAAAGATACACTAATATAAAAGGGGGGTTGTGGTGTGAAGGGAGGGGGGCAGAGGACAGACTCTGAATGTCTCAACCCCCCAACCTGGAAAAAGTGGCTGCCATGAAACCGGGGTCCCTGGTGGCAAAAATGTTGGGGGCCAATGCTCTATCTACTACATCTGCAGGCCAGCTTGTTCTGTTGAAAAAAATAACAGACCTACTGGCTAATAAAGGAAGGAAAGCCTAAGAAGAAAATGAATACAGCGATCACATCTAAAAATGTGAAAGCTGCAATATAATAAATGTTTGCTTTTGGGTTTAACACGGCTTTCTGCTTTGGGTAAATGCCCTAATGAGGTAGTATGCATAGCATCCTAGCATTTTATGACAGGCTTACCTGTCATACTGTACAATATAGCTGACAGGCAGGGGAAGTATTCATGGCATTAGAGACTGATAACGAAAACCAATTTTATGATAGGTGATCAATGATCTACCAAAACACCCAGATCCTTCTCCGCCATTCATTCCCCCAGTTTTATTCCCCCTAGTATGTATGATGATGTAGCCCCCCCAAGTGCATAACTTTACATTTATCATCGCTGAACACCATATGCCACCTAGCTGTTCACATCATTTACATTATTCTGATACTTTTGTGAATCTCAAACAATTACTCTCTACAGCTCCCTTTTCTTAAGGCTGCAAAATCTTGGTTTTCATTGTGTATTATCTCGTATTCATGGCTGCATGTCCGCTTCATGCTTCCCCTATGCAGTGGAATAAACGAGCACCACACACATACAGAATGAAGGATTCCCCTTCACACAGATAAAAGCACATTAGCAGTGGTATACAGGACATCGCTTTGCACTTCTCAATAACAGTGTATCACCTATCTATGCGCTCACCATGTAAAGCCATGCTGACAACCGGAAGCCAACGTGCCGGTGTTGTAAAATTTTGTCGGACCCGTGAAAAAATCGGACCTCGTCACTTCCGGTTATGGGAGTCTCAAGTGCGCATGCGCAGAAGACATTATCTTGGTTTGGTAAACTTATAACACAGAGCGACCAGTTGAATGAGAGGAGGCGGGGCTGAGGTGGGACGGAAGACACCGCCGCGTCATCTGCAGAGCTGAATAGAGGAGGCGGGACGGAGGTGCGACCGTGTAATATATGCAGGACTTTAGCGACTCCTTCTGTTTTATTATCTTTACTAATTATCGTATTATTTACCCTTAGGATTTCATTACATTTAGTATTTCTTATTTTGCATTATAGAAATACTAAATGTCATGAAATCCGAAGGATAAATAATACGATAATTACTAAAGATAATAAAACAGAAGGAGTCGCTTAAGCCCTGCATTTATTACACGGCCGCACCTCCGTCCCGCCTTCTCCGCCAGCTCTGCATATGTGCCTCCCTCCCGTCGCACCTCAGCCCCGCCTTCTCTCAATCAGCTGTCCGTTCTCTGTTATAATTTTGCCAAACCTCGAAAAATGTCTTCTGCGCATGCGCACGGACGACTCCTATCAACTGTTTTGTGACGCTCTGTCACCGGAAGTGATCCAAATGCGCTCCGCTCTAGCGGTATGACATAGCTGGATGGGGAAGGAAACGGAGTGTGGACGGCGGAAGTGACGTCAGTGGCAGAGAAGTGTAGTTAGAAGGGGATTCTTAAGGCTCTGGCGACTTAAAAAGGGTATATAGAGGCTTAGAGAGATGGCAGGCTAATAGGATGGAAGTCGTGGAGCACGTATTGGCTGAGTGGGTGGTGTCCCAGCCATGTACACGGTGTATCTGCATAGCGGGCTCGTTGTGGGCACTAGTTGTGAACTGCCAGCCAGCACGTGACATTCCTCCCTCCTATATTAATGCAAACGCTGAGGAGATTCATGTGAGACTGTTTTCACATCAGAAGAAGGAGCAATACCTCACCATACCAGGAACTTCTGAACATGGGGTCATTGTAGTGGGTGGGGCCAATAGTGGCACAGAACTAAGCTAACAGTGGGAGGGGTTTAAAACCTAAACCTAGAGTGCAGGAGTCAGAAATATGTAACATACAAAATGCAGGGGACTGGGCTAGGTCAGTCATTTACATAGTACAGGGGTCAGTTGTGTTATGGACAGAGTGTTTAGGTCAGGAGTGGGTAATGCACAGAATGCAGGGTCAGGTTTATACATTAAACAGCCCAATGCACAGAACTCCCAGAGATTCTTTTTACCACCACCTGCTTGTACAAAGCACAGCATTACCACCAAGACATATGCATGCAACATACACACTGTGTCTGCGTGAGAGGTGTTTTTTGAAAACAGTGGGCCTATGTGCAAGATTGTGAGTTTGGGACCCTCGTGTTCATGGACAAACTGAGCATGTTTCTAATGGTGCTGAATGTTGGTCTTGCATAGTACATAATAAGATGGTGTTGAGTAGGGAATGTACAGCACCATATCTGTGGAGGGCCAGGGTCCAACGATGGCTGTCGCGCACCTATTCAGGGGTCAATAGTAAGCAAATTACTTAATATTGATCTCTGCATCACCTACTATTGCCTTTTTACCGACCTCTGAACTCTGCTCACTAATGACCTTTGAACTGTGCTTCACTTACAGTACTTCTGAATTTTGTGTCACTATTGATTTCTGAACTGTGCATTCTATGCATTAGGATAAAAGGCCCTTTGTGTGCAGCAGCCCCCTAATTCTTACCTGAGCTCCCTCCTTATTCAAAGATGTCCACGAGTGCCTCAGTCATGTGGGACCCTCTTTCCTGATTGGCTAAGACACAGCAGCAGCGCCATTGGCTCCCGCTGCTGTCTATCAAACTCAGCCAGTCAGGAGAGGGAGGAGGCAGGGCCAAACGGCAGCTCTGTGTCTGAATCAATACACGTAGCTGCAGCTCGGCTTGGGTGCCCCCATAGAAAGCTGCTTGCTTTGGGGGGCACTCAACAGGAGGGAGGGGGCCAGGAGCTCCAGCCAGGGACCCGAGAAGAGGAGGATTCGGGCTGCCCTGTGCAAAACCAACTGCACAGAGCAGGTAAGTATAACACGATTGTTATTTTAATAGAAGAAAAATTAGACTTTACAATCACTTTAAGGGGTCAGTAGTAAGTGACAGCGGATTCAGAGTAGAGGAGTAAATGAAACACATGATCCGCAACAGTAAAAAAGCCATCACACATGGTCCTCAGTTTTATGTGTTTCCTCCAGCCTGACAAGATCTCTTCGTTTTTCATCCTTTTTTGGCCATCTTGCTAGGTAGCAGGGCCAGCTCTTCCCTGAAAGTTACATGGGTGCCTGGTTGGGGGAGTATAGAAATTAGTTTGGGGAAGCATGCACCAGGGGGAGTTTTCTTGTCACTTCTTACAATTAATTTTCTTGGATGGTGAAGGGGGCTGTGGCTGAGTTGATGGACCTTATCCCATGCAGGGGCATGGATTGTGGGCTTTACATGTTTTCTTTTTACCTTTGCACTGGGTGCTGCAGCTTGCCAAAGTTTACAGTTACTTAGTCCCGACTTGGGGTCTGTGCTTCATTCAGGCCAACCCCCAGGGAGAGAAAAAAAGAGCAGCCATCCGGTGGGGGATCTTCCAAGAAATGTTGCGCACCATGTGAAGAGAAAATGTCCAGCTCTAGGAAAAAAAGCCCTATTTAAGGATTGTCTGGATAAACGTATTAAAAAAAGAGTCAGTGTGCTTAAAGACTTTATGAAACAGGAATTAGCACTTACATTCCAATCCTTTAAAACCCTGATGGATGAGTCAGTGCATGGGAACGCAGTTCAGAGTACTGCTGGCACTGGGGTATCTGCAGCTGCTCCCAGCCTGGCCGGAGTGGGGAAGGAGCAGGGCTCTTCCGAGAATTTTGGAAGAGTATTCGGGAAGCAAAGAGGGGGAGATTCATGAAAAGAAGGGAAATAAGTTGCAGAAATTCCTGTTCCCGACAGAAGAAATGCAAGAGCTATTAAAGGCCCTTTGGACTTGAATCCAAAGTAACATTACTCCAAGGGTCCTCCAGGCATACACCTCAAAAATGCAGTGTTCCCCCAAAAGCCAGGGCCCATCATCAGTGGGTGAGAGCCTAGTCCTTTCATAAAAACCCTGTCCTGGCTAGGTCTCTTACAGTCCTCTCACTTGATGTAGGGGACCTGTCAGGGACCTCGTTCAGCAGGTGCTCATTTCCATTCAGCAGATGCTCATTCCTATGCGCATGTGCAGAGTCATGGACACAGAAGTCCAAGACGAGCAAGAACTAAAATGCGCATTGGCGCATACATGCGGGTATACGTAGGCGTGCGCACGCATCCACAGATTCTAGCGCCCAGCAGCCTATTTAAATTGAGAGTCTGCCTGGCTTCAGTGCTGGATTGTCTTCAGCTTCGGTTTCTGCTTCCCTGATTTCAAATCCATGTCTGCTAACCTTGTTCCTGACCTGGCTACGTCTGATCACCCCTGCCTGCTATATCTGATTCTCACTTATGCTACTGACCCGTCTTGGATTTATGACTTCTCCACTTCCTGATTTGGTACCCCACGCCAGCACGTTATCGACTTCTCTATTTACACTCCAGTCAGAACAGGGACACTTATTGTTAGGACACCTACAGGCTGATGATGGGGAATGCTGTCTAAAAGCCATATCTAAAAGAGTCAGCTGACCCAGTACAGTGATGGGGGAGGAGCTTCAGGAGGTTGTGATCACTCTATGAGGATGTATGTCAGTGGAGACGCATGGAGCAGAGAGAGACAGCAGTGCAGGGGGAACCGAGTGGACACTGACAGCAAATAAGTGACACTGAATCCAGTCCCCACCACCACTGCTGATTCAATCCCTCCCTAGCACTGCCACTCATCCTACCCCACCCCCAGCACTGCCACTCATCCTACCCCACCCCCAGCACTGCCACTCTTCCCCTCCCTCCCTAGTACTGACACTCATCCCATTCCTCCCCCAGCACTGCCACTCATCTCCCCCCTCCCCCATTACTGCCAGTTATCCCATCCCTCCCTAGCACTGCCACTCATATCACCCCCCCCCCCCCCCACTGACATTCATCCCAATCCTCCCTAGCACTGCAACTTATCCCACCCCAATTTCCTAGCACTGCCACTTATTCCCCCCAGCACTGCCACTCATCCCATCCCTCCCTAGCACTGCCACTCATCCCATTCCTTCCTCGCACTGCCACTCATCCCCCCCCCCAGTACTGCCACTCACCCCTTCCCTCCCTTGCACTGCCACTAATCCCACCCCAAGCACTGCCACTCATCCCAACCCCCCAGCACTGCCACTTATCCCACCCCCCCAGCAATGCCACTCACCCCATCCCTCCCTAGCACTGCCACTCATTCCAGCCCCCCCCCCCCCCAGCACTGCCACTCATCCGACCCCCCCCAGCACTGCCACTCATCCCCTCTCTGCACAGCACTGCCACTTTTCCCACCCTCCTTAGCACTGACACTCATCCCACCCCCCTATAACTGACACTCCCCCCAGAACTGCCACTCATCCCACCCCCCCCCAGCACTGACTCATCCCATCCCTCCCTAGCACTGACACTTATCCCCCTAGCACTGACACTCATCCCACCCCCCCCCCTTAGCACTGCCACTTATCCCACCCCCCAGCACTGACGCTCACCCCCCCCCAGCACTGTCACTCATCCCACCTCCCCAGCACTGTCACTCATCCCATCCCCCCCTGCACTGCCACTCATCTTATCCCATCCCCCCAGCACTGGCACTCATCCCATCCCCCACCCTAGCGCTGGCACTAATCCCATTCTCCCCCCCCCTCCTAGCACTGGCACTCATTCCATCCCCCTCCTAGCACTGGCACTCATTCAATCCCCCTCCTAGCACTGGCACTCATCCCATTCCCCCCCTAGCACTACCAATCATCTCATCCCCCTCAGCACTGCCACTCATCTCTTCTCCCCCACCAGCACTGCCACGTATCCCCCTCCCCCCACCAGCACTGCCAATCATCGCCCTCCCCTATCAGCATCCCAACCCCCCAGCACTGTCGCTCATCTCATCCCTCCAGCAGGGGCGTATGTTCAGGATTTCCAGGGGTCACAATTGCATGCTCCAAGGTTCCCATACAGCCCCTTGTACACCTGAATAGAAGGGGGCGGCATATAGAGGAACCAACCCCCTTTATTTTCCTCCTGCAGCCTTTCAGCTGCTGCAGGAGGCAAATAAAGGGGGTCTATCCCTCTATATGCTGCCCCTCCTATCCACCGCCTGCTGCCTCAAGCTCTTGTGTACTCCTTGGCCCCCCCATACTCCACAGTACTGCCGAGTTCCGCCCTCCTGCCAGCTGCTGCGGGGGATGCTTTGTGGATGGAATGCAAGGAAGAAGCCAGTGAATGTGTAATTGACTGGCCTCTCTCTTGTCTTAATGAATAGAGTCAGTGATCTGTAGTGATCTCTGACTAAGTTCATTTATAACTGAGGAATAGTAAACTGTGTTTACTATGCTTTAATTTATGAATGAACAGGAAGCCTCTGTACAGAGCTATTCCTGTCCATTCATTCTGTGCAACTGAGGCTGCAGGGATGGAGATTGGAGGCTGTGCCCTCAAACTCCTTTCCCAGTTTCAAAGATAAAAAAAAAAAAGAGGTCTGATTAAACCCCTGAAATCTCACCCACAGTCCATATTCCCATCACACATGTTCATGGAATGAGCTCCTAAGGTACTGGGTGCTGTTGCGACTGCCAACTGGAACCTGCATGATATGTAGATATTCGCCAGCACACCAAGGATCATCAATTTTGTCCAAACAGTTTTTTATTCAGGAAAGATCACATCACAAAACGGTGTAGTGCAAAGTTTCGGAGCCACGCAGGATCCCTTCGTCAGGCCTTTATTTGGACCGAAATTGATGATCCTTGGTGTGCTGGTGAATATTTACATATGTTATCTCCCCCAAGCCCCCACAAGGGGCTCCTAAAAAAATAAAAAAAAAATTTAAAAAAAATAATTAAAAAAATTAAAATTGTAAAAAATAAATAAATTAAACTGGTAAAAAGAAAATACTCCAGTGGCGGAACTGCCAGGGTTCCGAAAGTTGCACTTGTGACCAGGCCCTAGCGTTTCACTGGGTGTCAGGGGGCCTTTTATGGTTTCTTGCACCCGGGCCCGGAAGGTTCTATTTACGCTTCTGGTGAGGGTTGTACTCACATTTGTGAGATACTGTATATCTCATCACTATGATTGCTTACAGCTGTCATGATGAAAGCAGTATGTAATAAATTCTCTAACACCATTGAAAGACTGCATACATGCGTATGCAGTGTGCAATATCTGGGAGGTACATCCTCCCAGATCAACACTTGTCCAACCAGGCTGGAAGGTACTGTATTTAAAGGTTTCAATCATGTTGCTCCTTTTCCTTTCCCTTTCCCCTCATGTTGCTCCTTTTCCTTTCCCTTTCCCCTCAAGACTATACTGTATATATTATCTTCCTTAAGTCTCATATAATATTTTTTCCTGGGCCTTGCACCATTTTTGGTGCCTGTCTCTGGACTCATTCTTTCTTATCTTTATATAAGTGAGATCTCCACAGTTCTCCAAATGAGTTTAGACTAAAGCTATAAATGGAGGTAAGCTTCCTTTTAGAGGTGGAGATCTACCTAAACAACATAGAAGAGATCAAAGATCACCAAGGTGCAGCACCCTTTTATTTATGTTTGTTTTTTTTTTATAAAAAACTAACTAGCAAAGCCCCAATATAAAGTAAGAACAGCATGAAGAAAAATCGAATAAAACAAATGTCAATGTAAAAATAAAAACTTGGCCAACCTCAAGGCTTGGTTCACACTAGGAGATGCAACCAAGCGTGCACGTTTTTTAACTTTTTTGTTTGTTCCTGTACATTGCGTTTAGGGCAGACTAATATTTGTATTAGCATGCCCTATAAATGCATACAAAAAGTGTCTGCCCCGAACAGCATGGTACTGTGGTACCATGTGTTTTGGTAGGCATGAACGCACATATGTTTTCAAGATGTGTGGGGGTGCCATTAGGAATTAGTGCTACTGTGCAAATCTGAAAAGGGGCAGCATCTTTTTGCATGCATTCCTGCAATGCGCTGGTGTGGGAAAAGCGTAAAAGTTTGTTTCAGTGAGAAACTAGGTGATGTACAGATGTAGAATCAGCCAGCGGGGAGCAAGGTTCAGCGGGCACAAATGGGGACATTAGCGGTATGGTGTTCAGAGTTCCTAAATCCAAGGTGGGTATTGGGGAAAAATCGCAAGAGCAGACTAAAAACAACATCAAACGAGGATATAGCATGCATCCTCATAAATATGAGGGATGATATTATTAAAGGAGCTATGGATGAGGTAGAATCCCTATGGGTAGAACTTCAAAGGGAAGGCACTATGGGGAAAATAATATTGGGCGTATGCTATAGGCCCCCCAACCAGAGGGAGGAGGGGGAGGCTAACCTCCTTTCACAGATTGGATTGGCAGCAAGGATGGGAAATGTCATTATAATGGGGGACTTTAATTATCCAGATATAGACTGGGCAGAAGTAACTGCGCATTCATCCAAGGCTCAGCAGTTCCTAAATGTTTTGCAGGACAATTTCATGGGTCAGATGGTAAACGCACCGACAAGAAACAATGCGGTACTAGACCTACTGATTACCAACAATAAAGACTTGCTCACGGATATAGAAATACGGGCCAACTTAGGAAATAGTGACCATAGGTCAATTAGTTTCAGGATTAATAATTAGTAATAGGAAACACAAGGGTAATATAAGGACACAAAATTAAAAAAAAAAGAAAAAACTATTTCCTAAAACTGCGCTCTTTGCTAGAAAATATCAAATGGGATAGAACCCTGGGAACAAAGAACATGGAGGAAAAATGGGAGTGCTTCAAGAGCATAATAAACAAAGGGATTAGCCAGTGCATCCCAAAGTGAAATAAATGTAAAAGAGCAAAACTAAACCCTGGGTGGCTAAACTCCAACATAAAAATGCATATTAATAATAAAAGAAAAGGCCTTCAAAAAATATAAGGCTGAGGGGTCATTGGCAGCATTCAAGCATTACAAATAGTGTAATAAGAAATGTAAAGGCGAAATCAAGGCGGCTAAAATAGAGCACGAGAGACGTATAGCGGAAGAGAAAAAAAAAACCCTAAGAAATTCTTTAAGTATATAAATAGTAAGAAAGCGAGACCAGAACACATTGGCCCCCATAAAAGACGATGAAGGGAAGCTGGCCACAGAGGACAGAGAGAAGGAGAAAGTGTTAAATAATTTCTTCTCTTCAGTCTTCACATAAGAATTAGGGGGCTACACTAACCCAGCTTGTAATGCTAAATTAAATAATACACCTCAGGAAGTACCACCATGGCTAACAGAGGATAGACTTAGAACTAAACTAGAGAAACTTAACATAAATAAATGACCGGGACTGGATGTCTTGCACCTGAGGGTTTTTAAAGAGCTCAGCCAGGTGATAGCCAGACCATTATTCGTGATCTTTAACGATAGTCTACAGATGGATATGGTGCCAGCTGATTGGAAAAAAGCCAACGTGATATACCAATATTTAAAAAAGGGCAGAGATATATCCCGGGTAACTATAGACCGGTCAGTCTAACATCTGTAGTCTGCAAGATTTTGGAGGGGATGTTAAGAGACTACATACAAGATGTTAGTAATGAAAACGGTATTATTAGTAGTAATCAGTAGTAATGGACGAACATCGGCCGAGGCGGTTCGAGAACGTCAGCCGCAAATTTTCTCAAATGTCCACGAACCGCAATTTCGCGGCGGGCCCCATTAAATTTAATGGGAGGCGAACTTTAAAAACCTTTAGGTCATATTTGCAGCCACAAAAGACTTACTAGCTGAGCACAAATAGTCCCACCACATGGACAATGTCATAACTGAAGTATTGCAATTGGAAAAGTTGCCCTAAAAAATGTTTTTTTATTCTTACAGCAAAAAAATTTTTTTTTTTTCATAAATCAGGCAGAACTGACAGCAGCCAGTAAATACATGTCAAATACATATAGGGTCCATTCACACATCTGTAAAATGGGTCCACATCCATTCCACAATTTGGCGGAACCTTTACAGACCCATTGATTTCCAATTCCAGTCTGAAAAATTAGGCATTCACAGGATAAAAAAGTAAGTGCAGGCCCCAAAAATTAGCCCACATGCGTTTACCTGACAGCTAAGAACGTTGTATTCTGTGGCTGAAGGTACATTAGGCATTCACAGTATACAGAAGTAAGTGTCGGCCATAAAAGGCCCCAAAAAGTAGCCCACATGGGTTTACCCGACAGCTAAGAACGTACCATTCTGTGGCTGAAGGTTTATTAGGCATTCACAGGATACAGAAGTAAGTGTCCGCCATAAAAGGCCCCAAAAATTAGCCCACATGGGTTTACCTGACAGCTAAGAAGGTATTATTCTGTGGCTGAAGGTACATTAGGCATTCACAGGATAAATAAGTAAGTGTCGGCCATAAAAGGCCCCAAAAATTAGCTGTCAGGTAAACCCATGTGGGCTAAGAACGTAGTATTCTGTGGCTGAAGGTACATTAGGCATTCACAGGATACAAAAGTAAGTGTCGGCCGGTATAGGCCCCAAAAATTAGCCCACATGGGTTTACCTGTCAGCAAAGAACGTTGTATTCTGTGGCTGGAGGTACATTAGGCATTCATAGGATAAAGAAGTAAGTGTCGGCCAGTATAGGCCCCAAAAATTAGCCCACATGGGTTTACCTGTCAGCAAAGAACGTAGTATTCTGTGGCTAAAGGTACATTAGGCATTCACAGGATAAATAAGTAGGTGACGGCCATAAAAAGTCCCAAAAATTAGCCCACATGGGTTTACCTGACAGCTAAGAACGTGGTATTCTGTGGCTGAAGGTACATTATCCAATCACAGGATAAATAAGTAAGTGTCGACCAGTATAGGCCCCAAAATTTAGCCCACATGGGTTTACCTGACAGCTATGCATGTGTCCCGCATGAGCAGCCACTGGCGAGGTGAAAAAAACCCAAGCTCCCCAGAACCTGTCCTGCCGTAGAGTTCATACCGGTAGTCGTTAACTGCTTGTTTCTGCTGGAGCAGCCTATCAAGCCTATGCAACGTTGAGTTCCATCGCGTCGGGCAGTCACAAATAAAACGCCAGACGGGCAGGTTGTGTCGCCGCTGAATGTCAGCAAGGTGAGCCATGGCTGTGTAAGATCTTCTGAAATGGCCTGAGATTTTCTTGGCCTGCCACAAGACGTCCTGGACCCCAGGGTATTTGGCAACGAATTGCTGCACGACCAAGTTCAGGACGTGTGCCATGCATGGCATGTGTGTTATTTTGCCCTGTTTCAGCGCACTCAGCAGATTGGCACCGTTGTCGCACACCATTTTACCAACTGTCAAATTCAGCGGTGTCAGCCACTGATCTGCCTGTGAACGCACAGCTGAAAGGAGTGCAGGACCAGTGTGGCTCTGGGTTTCCAGGCACAACAGATGCAGCAAAGCATGGCAACATCTCACCTGGCATGTGGAATAGGTTCTGGGGATCTTGGGCGGCGCAGCGGAAGAGACGGTAGCAGCGGAAAAGGAGGAGTCAGCTGAGGAGGAGAGGTAGGATAGAAGAGGAGAAGAAGAGGCAGGCCTCCATGCAATCTGTGGCGGTACAACCAAATCCACACCGGTGCCACGGGTTACATGCTTGATGGCCGTCAGAAGGTTCAACCAGTGGGCAGTAAAAGTGATATACCTTCCCTGCCCGTGTTTGCTAGACCATGTGTCTGTGGTCAGATGTATCTTGGCACCAACGCTGTGTGCCAGAGATATATTCACTTGCCGCTTAACATGACCATACAGCTCTGGAATGCCCTTCTGCAAGAAATATTTCCTGCCTGGGACCTTCCATTGTGGTGTTCCAATGGCCACAAATTTACTAAAGGCCTCCGAGTCCACCAGTTGATATGGCAGTAGTTGGTGGGCTATCAGTTCCCACAAGCCAGCAGTCAAACGTTGGGCAAGAGGGTTATCCGGCCTCATCTTTTTTTTTTCTGCTCCAACATTTGGGCCACAGAAGCCTGCCCTTTTCCAGAACAATGTGACGACGGCATCATGGAAGGTGGAGTGGAGGACAATTGTAAGGAGAAGGAGAAGAGGCTGGACAGTGAGAGCCTGGAGTGTGGCTTTGTGGGTTCTGACGGTGTTGCTCCCACTGGGCTCGGTGATGGGAGTTCAGGTGCCTTCTTTAGGCGGTCGTCCCTAGGTGAGTGTTGGGCTTGCCGCTACTTATCCATTGACTGCAAAGGCTGCCGATGGCAACACCGTTGTCAGCAACGGACACATTAAAAAAGCCCACACTGCGGAGCCATGTGCCGGCATCCTGGGAGCGCCAGATGTGACTGAACATGGTTGATGGCTCGCTCCTGATACATTTGCAGTCTACTTTGTACCTCTTGTGCAATGCAAGTTCCGCCTGCCTCTCCTCCCTATCTGTTGCTCCGTCTCTCTCCCTCTGAACTCCCCTCCTCTTCCTCTCTTGTGGCCACCCACGTGACGTCCATAGACATGTCATCTGGTGCGTCCTTTGACGTAATCGAACGCACCTTCTGAAACTTTACACTTTGGCCCCGGCCTACTGCTCCTGCCCTAACCTACCCCTACCACCCCTGTGGAAGGGCCTGCCTCTTCCTCTGCCTGTCATTTTTTAAATTACCCTGTAACAAAAGTCTCTAGAGAATCGCAGTATATCTGGAAAAAGGTATATAATACCCAGCTTCAATCTGTGGTATTGGGGGGCCACAGGTTTATCACACCAGTTCTACAAATAATTGGCCAGTAACTGTTGTTACTGTGTGTAGCACAGTTAACACAGCAAAATAGGCCAAATTTTTGCAGGAAGAGAAAAGACCGGGCGCCGATCTAAGTGTAGCAATAAAAACTTTTAATAGCAATAGCAAGAGTACTACTCACAGGAGTATGTTAAAAACAGGCATCTCAATAGTGGGTGTGCAGAGTTCGTCCGGGGGGTCCTCCAAAAGTCCTGTTGGAACTGGTGCTGCGAGGGATATGCAGCGGCTTCCTGGTGCGGGACGCGCTGATCTCTCTGTGTTGATCCGGCAGCGTGGGTCCGTAGGATGGAGGGCCGTGGTGTCACTTCCTGGTCGACTCTGCGTGCTTGAACGGCGACGCGTTTGCGGAGCATGCGCTCCTTCTTCAGGCCGTGCAGGGGCCATATTGGATGTGGGCTTTTATGCCAGTAGTGTGGGGAGCTCGGGTACGGTGGCTCAATATGGCAAAAAGGTACTAGCACTGCAGCGGAGCGCCTCGGGGATGTGTGACAGGCAGGGAACAGTGTGGAGAAATCAGGATGAAGAAAAGTGTATGTAGCTTAAAACTTTGATTGGCAACATATGTTGTGAAGTGTCCCGATAGTGTGTGGCATAAGTGTCGGTCTGTATTAGATTTGGGAAAGGGGATGCCAATTGCCGATGGGACTGGGGGTGATGGTGATGGTCAGGAATGCTTGTGGAAGTTAGAAATTTGGATTAAAAATAAATATAAATAATTAAAGGTTGGAACTTAAAAGATGAAGATAAATGGAAAATGAGATATAAAATGTCACAGGTGTGAGAGAATGTACGGACCTGTAAAGCCACATACACATGCACTAGCTGCATATATATGCGCATATATATGCGCATGCTCACATGTTTACGCGTAAAAGATGTATGTATGGAAAATGTATATAAAAAAAAAAAAAAAATGAGTATATAAAAAAAGAGTATATAAAAAAATCTCTACATATAAAAAAACTGTATATATAAAAAAAAAAAAAAATCTGTATATATAAAAAAATCTGTATATATAAAAAAATCTGTATTTATAAAAAAATCCTGTATATACTGAAAATTCCTATGTGGAATGTACATAAGGATATGAAAATGGTGTAAATGAAGAGTATGTATAAGAAATATATATATATATATATATATATATATACATATATATATATATATATATATATACATACACACACATGTTTACAAAAATGGTGTAACATATACACATACATATCATATATTCTATAAGTAAATATGCGAGGTGTAAAGAGAGGGGGGGGGGGGTTTTGGGGGGGGGGGGGGGGGTTTATGAGAAGTGTGAGAAAGTGTTATGAGATTGTAATGCATTGGATGTGGGACGAAAAGGTGGTGACCATAGTTGTCGGGTGTGGTGGCAATTATTGTCGGGAACCATGACAGTAATTGAGGATATTGGCGAATTACCATGGTGAAGCATAGACAGCAAGGAGTTGGATGTTAAGGTATGGGAAGTGGTCACGTTCGAGCGATAAACACTTGGGACGTCTCAGGTGGTATACATACATATATATATATGTGTACATGTATGTACACACATACATATACATATACATACAACCATATATATATATGTGTGTGTGTATTCTTAGCTCTAAAGACCTATATATGGGTACTTACTTTGGACGTTGCACTGGGAAGGGAGTTGTAGTCGGTGGAGATGGTTGGATGATGGGATGAGAGAAACCGCTGGAAGAAGAGATGATGAACCTGGGCAGAAAATATTCACATTAATATGAGAAGACCAATTGGGGGTAAATGCACTGTAGGGGGAGGGAGATGGGCTACAGCAGCACATTGATCTCAATCTCCTCATTGAGGCCCCCAGGAGAGAGCGTTTCAAGGGAATAAATCCAGTATGTCTCTCTTTGGCAGAGACGCTTGAAACGCTCGGTCCTGGGTAGTGTGCTGGGGATGGACTCGATCACCCATACCTTGAGACCTGTGGGGGACTTGTCATGGGCTTCTGCAAAGTGTCTGGGGACACTGTGTTTGTCCTTCCCTTTTTCAACCAGGCGGCGATGTTCGCCAAACCTTTTCCTTAGTGGTCTGATTGTGCGTCCCACGTACAGTAGCCCACAGGGGCAGGAAAGGCAATAGACGACATATTCTGATGAGCAGTTGTGGAACTGTTTTAGTGGGTATGTTTTGCCTTTGTTGGTGAATTCTTTTTGGCCATGCTGGATGTGTGAACAGGTAAGGCACAGAGCTTTCCGGCATTGGAACATCCCTACCAGAGGGATGAGGCAGAGGGTATTGGCTGGGCGGGTGGAAACGGATTTGAGTTTACTGGGGGCTATCAAGTTCTTTATGTTGGTGGTTTTGCGGTAGGAAACTTTTGGCGTGGGGGTGATGGTGGTTTTGAGGTGCGGGTCCTCCATTAGGATGGACCAATGTTTTTGGAAGATTTTTTCCATTTTCCTGAATTTTGTGTGGAATTGAGTGGTAAACCGTAGGGGTTGGGGCGGTGGGCTGCGTGGGCTGGACGAGTTTTGGGGGGTGGTAGTGTCATACTGTTGGAGGTAATGTGTATGTGCTTGCTGGACCAGGGGTGGGGGGTAGCCTTTGTCCAGAAATTTTTGGGATAGTAGAGCGCTCTGCTCGCGGTAATCTGATTGTGTGGTGCAGTTTCGCTTGAGGCGACAGAACTGGCTTTTCGGGATGTTGGATACCCACCTCGGGTGGTGGCAGCTCTCATAGTGTAGAAAGGAGTTTCCTGCAGTGGGTTTTGTGTAGTTTTTGGCTAAGATATTGCCTTCATGGTGGAATAGTGTGAGATCTAAGAATGCTAATTCAGCCGAATCGCATACTGAGGTGAATGACAGATTGTAGGGATTTAGGTTACAATGTTCAACAAACTGCATGAATGTGGATTGGGGTCCGTCCCAGATCACGATAATATCATCTATGTAACGGGCATAGAATATGATGTTGGGGGAGAAGGGGTTGTTCTGCCAGATGTGGTTGGCTTCCCAGTACCCCATGGTGAGGTTGGCATAGCTGGGGGCAAAATTTGCCCCCATAGCTGTGCCAGTGGTTTGGAGATAGAATTCCTCATTGAATTCGAAATAATTTCGGGTGAGGCAGAATTCGGTGGCATCTAGGATGAATTGTGCTTGTGTGGGGTTGATGTTAAGATCAGCAGACAGAAAGTGTGAGACGGCCCTGAGTCCGACCTGATGGGGGATGGAGGTGTAGAGTGAATTGACGTCTAGGGATGCCCACATGTAAGTGGGTTCCCACGTGTAATGGCTGAGGAGGTCCAACAGGTAAACCCCATCTCTGATGTAGGAGGGGAGACTTTGCGCTAAGGGTTGAAGAAATTGATCAATGTATTGAGAGAATGTGCTTGTGATGCTGTCCATGGCGGCTACGATGGGGCGACCTGGGGGGTTACTGCTGTTTTTGTGGATTTTGGGTATGTGGTAAAAGTACGGGGTAGAGAAGAAATCTTTGTTGAAGAATGAAAATTCGTGTTTATTTATACAGCCATTTGCTTTGGCATCTTTGGCGAGGGCCTGTGCTTGAGCTTGGAATTTGGGGAGGGGATCTTGTGGGAGGGGGTGGTAGGTGGAGGTGTCAGAAAGGAGACGAAGGGCCTCCTGGATGTAGTCGTCCCTATTTTGTATGACTATACCGCCACCCTTGTCGGCAGTTTTAATAATGAGATCTTTGCTGTCAATGAGGTGTTTGAGCGCTTGTTTTTCTTCTGGGTTGAGGTTTGAAGCTTGGGCATGGGTAGGATTTTTGGAGTGTTTGCACATCTCGAGGATGTCCGCATACACTACTTGGTAAAAAGTCTGCAGGTAAGGACCTTTAGACTGGGTGGGATTGAACACTGATTTGGGCCTGAGTGATGAGTGTTGTACTGGTGGGGAAGAGGGGAGGTATGGGGTGGATGGTATGGGGTCCCAATCCTCATGGTCTATGTATAATGTTTCTAATATTTCAAGGGCTCGTGCATCTGTCGAGGAGTCATGCTCCGTCGTTGGTAAGGGAGAAGGGAGGGAGGCGGGGTGGGATAATTCTTTAGATGATTGGATGTTGTAGTATCGTTTGAGGGTGAGGTTCCGAATAAATCTATTGAGGTCTTTGAATAATGTGAATTGGTTGGGTGGGGTGGCAGGGGCGAAGTTCAGACCTCTGTTGAGCAGGGAGGTTTCTGCCGGGGATAGTGCATGAGTGGATAGGTTGTAGATTTTTATTGTGTGTGTAGTTTGGCCCTTTTGTTTATTTCTGTTTCTTCCCCCCCGCTTTCCTCTTCGTCTAATTTTCTTTTGTTTGTTAGAGGGGTTGATGCTAGCGGGGGGGTTTTTTCTAAAAAATGGTCTGTGGAGGAGCCACTAGGGCGCTCATCTGAGGATTGCGGGGGTGGGTTGGTGGGACTGGGTGTTATGGATGATCCACGTGTGTCACTGTTGATGGATGTAGACTGGGGTGTTGCAGTGGGGCCAGTGGCAAGCGCTATCCGTTTGGTGATGCCACCGCTGGGGATGGGGTGGGCTGATGTGATCTTTGATGTGGCTGCCTCTGCGTTCATGAGGGTGTGGGAGGTCCCCGGTATAGGGGAGGCCCCAGGTGTAGGGGAACTGTTGAGAGTCTTACTTTTTAGTAGTGTGGTTCTGGGTCTCTTGTTCCTTTTGGGTTTGGGAGTAAGAGTGGTAGGGTGTGTGTTACCGGGCCTAGATCTAGGTAAATTGGGACATAGGGGGGGTATGTGGGGAATGGGGTGGGGGGGTGGGATTAAGGGCCGGGGGAGGGGACGGAGTAGGGGACGGGGAGGGCGGGGGGATGTGGGGTGTAAGGGGACTTCGGTAAGTTGGGAGTTATGGTTGGGGAACATGGGACCTCTTTTCCGTTTCCAGTTGAATACTCTGTGGTTGTTGTAATCGTCCAGATCTCGTCTGATTTTGTTCAGTTTGGTGCGTAGTAGTGAGTCTTCGTCTTTTTTGGTATGTAGTTTTAGGGTGGAGAGCCAGCTGGTCGGGACATGTGGGACATATTGGGTTAGGTTGGATATTTGTTTGGAAATGTTGGAAAGGGTGTCCTGATATTTCAGTTCTCTTTGTTGGGAAATGATCTGCATCCATTTTCGTGTGCAGAACTCAGAGATGTGGGACCATTCTTTGTCTAGGTCCGAGTTCAAAAAGGAGCAGGTTTTAAGGATGCGTAGGCCGCGGGGGGTGATGTTCTGGGATATGTAATGTTCCAGAAAAAACTTGTCCCACCAATGGTGGTTTGCTGTGGAAATCAGTCGCTCGATTTTCCTGAAGGTCTGGCAACTGCCTTGCATTTTATCAGGGGGAATGTTGTACAGTGGATAGAAGAATTTGTTGGGGAAGGATGCATATAGTTCCTCTAATGTTTGGTATTTGGTGGATTCAACTTTTTGTAGGAATTGCATGTTTGCAGGGGGAGGATGGTGAGTGGATATGGGTGGATGGATGGATGGATGGATGGGGGTCTGAGGCTGATGTCAGTGTGGTTAGGGAGGATAGGAAAGCATACGGGGAGAGGCAAACACTGCTGTGTGCGGTAGAACACTGTAAATAAATTAATTGTGTAGATGATCTGGGTCACCTCCTGGAATTTATAGGTTTAGAACTGTGTCAGTACAATTTAACAAACTAAGTACTGGTATGCTGCAGGCAATACATGTAACATATATCATCAATAATGGCAATCAGGGGGGAGAAACAAAAAAAGGGGGGGGGGGGGGGGTTGTATGAGGGAGCAGTTCAGTCTCTGATGCTGCACAAAATGTACTTCAGAAAGTTTGCAAGGAGGAGAGGAGAGATTGGCGCAATCAGATGATCAGAACTGTAAACAGTTTCTATGCATATAGCTAGGTATGGCAAGGTGGGCTTCAGTGTACAAAGTCCGGTGTGGCTTGCTGAACACTTCGATGGCTGCCTCCAGTAAAGGGTGAAGTAACCCTGTATGACCCAAAACAAGAAGAGAAAAGACCGGGCGCCGATCTAAGTGTAGCAATAAAAACTTTTAATAGCAATAGCAAGAGTACTACTCACAGGAGTATGTTAAAAACAGGCATCTCAATAGTGGGTGTGCAGAGTTCGTCCGGGGGGTCCTCCAAAAGTCCTGTTGGAACTGGTGCTGCGAGGGATATGCAGCGGCTTCCTGGTGCGGGACGCGCTGATCTCTCTGTGTTGATCCGGCAGCGTGGGTCCGTAGGATGGAGGGCCGTGGTGTCACTTCCTGGTCGACTCTGCGTGCTTGAACGGCGACGCGTTTGCGGAGCATGCGCTCCTTCTTCAGGCCGTGCAGGGGCCATATTGGATGTGGGCTTTTATGCCAGTAGTGTGGGGAGCTCGGGTACGGTGGCTCAATATGGCAAAAAGGTACTAGCACTGCAGCGGAGCGCCTCGGGGATGTGTGACAGGCAGGGAACAGTGTGGAGAAATCAGGATGAAGAAAAGTGTATGTAGCTTAAAACTTTGATTGGCAACATATGTTGTGAAGTGTCCCGATAGTGTGTGGCATAAGTGTCGGTCTGTATTAGATTTGGGAAAGGGGATGCCAATTGCCGATGGGACTGGGGGTGATGGTGATGGTCAGGAATGCTTGTGGAAGTTAGAAATTTGGATTAAAAATAAATATAAATAATTAAAGGTTGGAACTTAAAAGATGAAGATAAATGGAAAATGAGATATAAAATGTCACAGGTGTGAGAGAATGTACGGACCTGTAAAGCCACATACACATGCACTAGCTGCATATATATGCGCATATATATGCGCATGCTCACATGTTTACGCGTAAAAGATGTATGTATGGAAAATGTATATATAAAAAAAAAAAAAAATGAGTATATAAAAAAAGAGTATATAAAAAAATCTCTACATATAAAAAAACTGTATATATAAAAAAAAAAAATCTGTATATATAAAAAAATCTGTATATATAAAAAAATCTGTATTTATAAAAAAATCCTGTATATACTGAAAATTCCTATGTGGAATGTACATAAGGATATGAAAATGGTGTAAATGAAGAGTATGTATAAGAAATATATATATATATATATACATATATATATATACATACATACAAATGTATATATATATACATATACATACAAAGATTTCTTCTCTACCCCGTACTTTTACCACATACCCAAAATCCACAAAAACAGCAGTAACCCCCCAGGTCGCCCCATCGTAGCCGCCATGGACAGCATCACAAGCACATTCTCTCAATACATTGATCAATTTCTTCAACCCTTAGCGCAAAGTCTCCCCTCCTACATCAGAGATGGGGTTTACCTGTTGGACCTCCTCAGCCATTACACGTGGGAACCCACTTACATGTGGGCATCCCTAGACGTCAATTCACTCTACACCTCCATCCCCCATCAGGTCGGACTCAGGGCCGTCTCACACTTTCTGTCTGCTGATCTTAACATCAACCCCACACAAGCACAATTCATCCTAGATGCCACCGAATTCTGCCTCACCCGAAATTATTTCGAATTCAATGAGGAATTCTATCTCCAAACCACTGGCACAGCTATGGGGGCAAATTTTGCCCCCAGCTATGCCAACCTCACCATGGGGTACTGGGAAGCCAACCACATCTGGCAGAACAACCCCTTCTCCCCCAACATCATATTCTATGCCCGTTACATAGATGATATTATCGTGATCTGGGACGGACCCCAATCCACATTCATGCAGTTTGTTGAACATTGTAACCTAAATCCCTACAATCTGTCATTCACCTCAGTATGCGATTCGGCTGAATTAGCATTCTTAGATCTCACACTATTCCACCATGAAGGCAATATCTTAGCCAAAAACTACACAAAACCCACTGCAGGAAACTCCTTTCTACACTATGAGAGCTGCCACCACCCGAGGTGGGTATCCAACATCCCGAAAAGCCAGTTCTGTCGCCTCAAGCGAAACTGCACCACACAATCAGATTACCGCGAGCAGAGCGCTCTACTATCCCAAAAATTTCTGGACAAAGGCTACCCCCCACCCCTGGTCCAGCAAGCACATACACATTACCTCCAACAGTATGACACTACCACCCCCCAAAACTCGTCCAGCCCACGCAGCCCACCGCCCCAACCCCTACGGTTTACCACTCAATTCCACACAAAATTCAGGAAAATGGAAAAAATCTTCCAAAAACATTGGTCCATCCTAATGGAGGACCCGCACCTCAAAACCACCATCACCCCCACGCCAAAAGTTTCCTACCGCAAAACCACCAACATAAAGAACTTGATAGCCCCCAGTAAACTCAAATCCGTTTCCACCCGCCCAGCCAATACCCTCTGCCTCATCCCTCTGGTAGGGATGTTCCAATGCCGGAAAGCTCTGTGCCTTACCTGTTCACACATCCAGCATGGCCAAAAAGAATTCACCAACAAAGGCAAAACATACCCACTAAAACAGTTCCACAACTGCTCATCAGAATATGTCGTCTATTGCCTTTCCTGCCCCTGTGGGCTACTGTACGTGGGACGCACAATCAGACCACTAAGGAAAAGGTTTGGCGAACATCGCCGCCTGGTTGAAAAAGGGAAGGACAAACACAGTGTCCCCAGACACTTTGCAGAAGCCCATGACAAGTCCCCCACAGGTCTCAAGGTATGGGTGATCGAGTCCATCCCCAGCACACTACCCAGGACCGAGCGTTTCAAGCGTCTCTGCCAAAGAGAGACATACTGGATTTATTCCCTTGAAACGCTCTCTCCTGGGGGCCTCAATGAGGAGATTGAGATCAATGTGCTGCTGTAGCCCATCTCCCTCCCCCTACAGTGCATTTACCCCCAATTGGTCTTCTCATATTAATGTGAATATTTTCTGCCCAGGTTCATCATCTCTTCTTCCAGCGGTTTCTCTCATCCCATCATCCAACCATCTCCACCGACTACAACTCCCTTCCCAGTGCAACGTCCAAAGTAAGTACCCATATATAGGTCTTTAGAGCTAAGAATACACACACACATATATATATATGGTTGTATGTATATGTATATGTATGTGTGTACATACATGTACACATATATATATATATGTATGTATACCACCTGAGACGTCCCAAGTGTTTATCGCTCGAACGTGACCACTTCCCATACCTTAACATCCAACTCCTTGCTGTCTATGCTTCACCATGGTAATTCGCCAATATCCTCTATTACTGTCATGGTTCCCGACAATAATTGCCACCACACCCGACAACTATGGTCACCACCTTTTCGTCCCACATCCAATGCATTACAATCTCATAACACTTTCTCACACTTCTCATAAACCCCCCCCCCCCCAAAACCCCCCCCCCCCTCTCTTTACACCTCGCATATTTACTTATAGAATATATGATATGTATGTGTATATGTTACACCATTTTTGTAAACATGTGTGTGTATGTATATATATATATATATATGTATATATATATATATATATTTCTTATACATACTCTTCATTTACACCATTTTCATATCCTTATGTACATTCCACATAGGAATTTTCAGTATATACAGGATTTTTTTATAAATACAGATTTTTTTATATATACAGATTTTTTTATATATACAGATTTTTTTTTTTATATATACAGTTTTTTTATATGTAGAGATTTTTTTATATACTCTTTTTTTATATACTCATTTTTTTTTTTTTTTTTTTTTTTTTTTTTTATATATACATTTTCCATACATACATCTTTTACGCGTAAACATGTGAGCATGCGCATATATATGCGCATATATATGCAGCTAGTGCATGTGTATGTGGCTTTACAGGTCCGTACATTCTCTCACACCTGTGACATTTTATATCTCATTTTCCATTTATCTTCATCTTTTAAGTTCCAACCTTTAATTATTTATATTTATTTTTAATCCAAATTTCTAACTTCCACAAGCATTCCTGACCATCACCATCACCCCCAGTCCCATCGGCAATTGGCATCCCCTTTCCCAAATCTAATACAGACCGACACTTATGCCACACACTATCGGGACACTTCACAACATATGTTGCCAATCAAAGTTTTAAGCTACATACACTTTTCTTCATCCTGATTTCTCCACACTGTTCCCTGCCTGTCACACATCCCCGAGGCGCTCCGCTGCAGTGCTAGTACCTTTTTGCCATATTGAGCCACCGTACCCGAGCTCCCCACACTACTGGCATAAAAGCCCACATCCAATATGGCCCCTGCACGGCCTGAAGAAGGAGCGCATGCTCCGCAAACGCGTCGCCGTTCAAGCACGCAGAGTCGACCAGGAAGTGACACCACGGCCCTCCATCCTACGGACCCACGCTGCCGGATCAACACAGAGAGATCAGCGCGTCCCGCACCAGGAAGCCGCTGCATATCCCTCGCAGCACCAGTTCCAACAGGACTTTTGGAGGACCCCCCGGACGAACTCTGCACACCCACTATTGAGATGCCTGTTTTTAACATACTCCTGTGAGTAGTACTCTTGCTATTGCTATTAAAAGTTTTTATTGCTACACTTAGATCGGCGCCCGGTCTTTTCTCTTCTTGTTTTGGGTCATACAGGGTTACTTCACCCTTTACTGGAGGCAGCCATCGAAGTGTTCAGCAAGCCACACCGGACTTTGTACACTGAAGCCCACCTTGCCATACCTAGCTATATGCATAGAAACTGTTTACAGTTCTGATCATCTGATTGCGCCAATCTCTCCTCTCCTCCTTGCAAATTTTTGCAGGACTAAAACACACTCTTAGAAAAGTATACTGTTAAATAACACCCCACTTCAATATGCGGTATTGGGGGGCCACTGGTTTATCACACCAGTTGTTCAAAAAATTGGCCAGTGAGTTTGGCACTGTGTGTATCAGAGTTAACACAGAAAAAGAGGCAATATTGTTGCAGGACACAAATACACTTATGAAAGTATACTCAGATAATACCCCGCTTCAATCTGTGGTATTGGGGGGGCCACCGTTTTATCACACCAGTTTTACAAATAATTGGCCAGTAACTGTTGTCACTGTGTGTAGCACGGTTAACGCAGCAAAAGAGGCCACATTTTGCAGGACTACAATACACTCTTAGAAAAGTATACTGGTAAATAACACCTCACTTCAATATGTGGTATTGGGGGGCCACTGGTCTATCACACCAGTTAAACATTAAAAGTGCTTTTGACACTGTTTGTAGTATTGCTGCAGCAACGCTCAACACACCAGTCACAATGCTGCACAGGGCACAATACAAATCCACTATAATATACTTTAATATAACTTTAACTACAATATATTTCTATATTACAAACTATATTATACGTGGATTACACCCCTATATAGTGCACTGCACACCTATACCAAATAGCACCCCTTAAAATGACTTTTGTGGACCTTAACAGAGCGATTTTTGTCACTGGCAATCTCTGTCCCTGATGAACACAGCATACCTGTCCCTAAACTGAAAAGAGACTGCAGACCTATACCAAAATACCAGCCCTTAAGGGCCAGTTCACATTCGTGCGGCTGCGGCGATCGCATGTAATTCGGAGCGCACTGCTCCTTCATTACATGCGATCGGATGTGCGGATGCGAATTCGGCCATACACTTTGTATGGCTGAAATTCGCACTGCACCTGCAGAAAAGACGCACAGGACCCTTTTTTCCAGGCGCATCAGGATCGGATCGCACAGTGATTAACACTTGTGCAATCCGATCCTGTGTGAACTGTCAGATCGCACTGCGATATGCGATCAAACTGGGGGTGTCGTTAACATTTAATTGACACCCCCTGCGTATCGCATATGGCAGTGTGAACTGCCAGATGTGCGTTTGCGATGCGGGAACAGGCTTCAAATTCGCAGCCTTCCCGCATTGCACAAGTGTGAACCGGGACTAAAAGGACTTTTGTGAATCTTAATCCGAGTGATTTGTGTCACTGACGATCTGTCCCTGATGAACACAGCATGCCTGTCCCTAAACTGAAAAGAGACTGTAGTAGACCTATACCAAATACCAGCCCTGAAAAGGACTTTTGTGGATCGTAACAGAGCTATTTGTGTCACTGGCAATCTCTCCCTGATGAACACAGCAGACCTCTCCCTATGCTGACAAAAAGCAGAATGTGAAATGGCCACCAGCTTTGGTCTATTTATAAGGTAGGGGGCATGTCCATGTGCTGAAATGTTTCAATTGGCTGTCCAGTTCCACCTGACAGCTGTGTCATGAGTCAAAGTTCTCCCCAATGTAAACTAATATGGCCGCCGCAAACAACGCCATGTGTTTGCAAAATTGGCAGGTAGCGAACAAGCAAAATTTGCCGCAAACCGACCGCCGGGCGAACCGCAAGGCCATCTCTAGTAATCAGCATGGATTCATGAAAAATCGTACTTGCCAGACCAATCTATTAATCTTCTACGATGAAGTGAGTTGCCATCTAGACAAAGGAAAGCCTGTGGATGTGGTGTATCTGGACTTTGCAAAGGCATTTGACACAGTGCCCCACAAACGCTTACTGTACAAACTAAGGTACATAGGTATGGACCATAGGGTGAGTACCTGGATAGAGAACTGGTTCCAGGGGAGAGTCCAGAGGGTGGTGATTAATGGGGAGTACTTGGATTGGGCGGGTGTGGAAAGTAGGGTCCCCCAAGGTTCTGTCCTGGGACCAATCCTGTTTAATTTATTCATAAACGACCTAGAGGAGGGGATATCCAGCTGTAAGATTCTGGTACCTTCGGTACCCTTCCAGCCCAATTCTTCCGCATATAGCTACCTGTCCCTTTAAATCTCGTGACGTCATCACTAGGCGCCGCTCTGAGCGGCTATTTCAATCGCCGGTTTTCACTCACAAGGTGTTCGTACAAACCGCTTGTTACACAGCCTTGTCTGACGCTGCCGAAGCCTCCAGCTATTTCCTGTATCTCGCTACGGATCCTGTATCTCGCTACCGATCCTTCTCCTCATTACCGGACCCCTCATCTCTCTAAAACCAACTAGTGATAAGTACCCCGCAGGGGATTCCTTCCTATCAACTTGCACTATCTACTCTTGTATACTAAAGACTGTTGCTATCTATGCATTACTATTTCTATCATCTGCACTGTTACACAGATTGCTAGCTCTTGAGTCTACTACCATCTATATCCTTGCACTGAGTTAGCAATTCCTGTACACTTCATCTGCTATCCCCTACCACCTGTTAATTGTATATGATTGCTAACCTATCTGCATACTATCTATCACCATCTGCTAACACTCCTGAACATTACTATTAAGTGCCTATCATTGCTATCACTACTCACGCCTGTCCTTTCAGCACATCACCTCTATACTATCGTATACAACCTATCACTCCAGGAACATCTTAAACTGAGTGCCTGTATATTTGCATGCTGAGGCAGGCTGGGCCACAATGATGAGTCTGGAGAGTTGGATATGGTGATTCAACACATCTCTGCACGACTACTGAGTGGAAATTCTGCAGCTGCATATCCATTCCACTAAACAAACGCCGGAGCGTTACAGATTGTACGAACCAGAAAAAAAAATGGATTCAGCAGAATTAGCCACTCATGTGTAACAACTAACACAAAAGGTAGATGCACTAATCCTTTCCCTTACCGAGGTGAAAAATGAAAATCAGACTTTGAGACAGCAGGTAGCTCATATTTCACAGCTTACTGCTGCTCAACCTCGTGAGCCCAAAATAAACCCTCCTCTAGTGTTTACAGGTGATCGAAAAAAAATTTGTGAATTTAAAAACGCATGTCAATTGCTTTTTAATCTAAAACCTCGTACTTACACTACAGACCAAATTAAAGTCTGCACCACTATCTCATATTTGTCGGGTGATCCACAGGCTTGGGCAGACTCTCTCTTTGAGAAAAATGACCCTCTTCTTAACTCCTATCCTTTATTTTTAGCAGAACTCGCTAGCCTATATGAAGACCCAAATAGGCAGAGTACTGCTGACAGCCAATTGAGGGCTTTAAAACAAGGAAGGAGACCTGTTGAAGACTTCGTAGCAGAGTTCCAAAGATGGACCCTTGATTCAGGGTGGAATGATGCATCTTTGCGAACCCAATTCAGACTCGGGTTATCAGAAGCCGTTAAAGACGAGCTCGCCCGAGCGGATTTACCTGGCACTTTGGATGCCTTAATACAACTCAGCATCAATATTGACAGGCGACTGCGAGAAAGAAAGGCTGAGAAAATGGGAATACCATTATCCAATCCTTCTCGGGTTTCTCCCGTTGACCCTACTCCTATGGAGGTAGGAACCATACGCCCACCATTATCGTCTACAGAACGAGCCAGGAGAAGATCTGAAAATCTCTGCATGTACTGCGCCTCCCCGGATCATTTGATAAGCGTCTGTCCCCTTGTCCGCAAAAAAGAGGGTGAGTGTTCACATGTCTTGCTGGGGGGATTAACGACTTCTTTTTATAATCCCTATCTTTTTATCCATTTGACCTTACAGTGGGACCATAATAGGATCACCACCAAGGCTATGATCGACACAGGATCTTGTGGGAACTACATTGACACTAGTTTTGTTGCTTTAAATAAAATACCTATTATTTCAAAATCTAAACCTGTCTCTGTTAGTTTTATTAACGGTATTCCATTATCTTCTGGTCCAATTACCAATCAGACACAAGCACTCCTTGCTACTGCTAACGAGTCTCATGCTGAGACCACCACTTTTGATGTATTACCTTCACCCCATTTTCCCATTATTTTGGGACTTCCCTGGTTACACATACATCAACCAATCATTGATTGGAAAACACGGACTTTAACCTTCCCCTCTCACTACTGCGAGACCACGTGTAACCTTCAATCATATAAAAAAATCCTGTCCATGGTGTCAGATGAAATTTCACCACCACCATGTTATCAGGATCTATCAGAAGTCTTCCTTGAGAAAAATGCTCATGTATTGCCTCCCCATAGGGACTACGATTGTTCTATTGATCTACTCCCTAATAGTAAACTACCTTTCGGTCATGTTTATCCTCTTTCTCAGGATGAACTTTCTCATCTCAAGGAATACTTGGATGAGAATTTAGCGAAAGGGTTTATTAGACCCTCTACTTCTTCCACAGCTGCAGGACTTTTCTTTGTCCGCAATAAGGATTTAAGTCTCAGGCCTATTATTGACTATAGGCAATTAAATACCATTACGATAAAGGATCGCTATCCTTTACCTCTCATTCCCGAACTTATTGAACAAGTGCGCGGAGCTACCTACTTTTCAAAATTGGACCTAAAAGGGGCATACAACCTTATCCGAATCCGTAATGGGGATGAGTGGAAGACGGCATTCAGAACCAGATACGGATTATTTGAATATCTAGTGATGCCTTTTGGGTTGTGTAATGCTCCCGCAGCATTTCAACGATTCATAAATGACATCTTCAGAGACTTACTTGATGTTTGTGTTGTGGTATATCTGGATGATATACTCATTTATTCTCAGTCCTTGTCCGAACATGTAAGACATGTAAGACTTGTGCTATCCAGATTACTCGCACACAACTTATACGTAAAATTAAAAAAATGCCTATTTCACAAGGAAGAAGTACTATTCCTAGGATACATCCTATCTAAGAACGGTATCAAGATGGATATGAGCAAGATATCATGTATACTGGATTGGCCTGTACCAACAACTCGTAAGGCATTACAACGATTCCTTGGATTTTCAAACTTCTATAGGAAGTTCATCAAGAACTTCTCTTCTATTGTGAGACCACTCACACAACTTACAAGCGTAAAGAAACCATTCAAATGGTCTGAAGAAGCAAATAAAGCCTTCCGCTTGTTAAAATCAAGCTTCACTTCTGCTCCCATACTACGCCATCCAGACCCATCCCTTCAATACATCCTGGAGGTAGATGCGTCAAATATGGCTGTAGGAGCAGTTCTTTCCCAACGACCAACGAATACTTCACCACTCCACCCAGTTGCTTTTTTCTCTAAATCACTAAGTAGCCCAGAGGTGAATTACCCAGTGGGTGAAAAAGAGTTGCTTGCCATAAAATTGGCACTAGAAAATTGGCGACATTTACTTGAAGGTACTCGATTGCCAATACTCATATATACAGATCATAAGAATCTCCAATACCTTCAGACCAACAAGACTCTTTCCCACCGGCAGGTACGTTGGTCATTATTCTTCCTAAGATTCAACTTCCTAGTGACCTACACGCCTGCAGACAAAAACAAAAAAGCGGATGCGCTATCACGGCTAACCGAAGATAACTGCGCCGAAATCCCTTCACTTCCTATAATACCCCATGACCGTATTATTGGTGTTGTTCGTTCCTTGAAGGAAGAGATTCTGCACAGTATAGGACTGGATTCACCACCACCACAACTAAGTGCTGATGCAGAAGGCTTCCTCTACTTTAACGACAAACTCTACATACCTCCTGGTATGCGTACCAAGATCTTGGAATTATCACATGACGTACCTATGGCAGGACATATGGGTATGACTAAGACATTCAATTTGCTCACCAGGCAATTTTGGTGGCCTGATATGAAGACGTCTGTACAAAAATATGTTTCCTCATGTGACATCTGTGCAAGGTCCAAAATTGACACTACAAAACCATCTGGTCTACTTTGCAGTCTACCAATACCCAAAGTTCCATGGGAAGTTGTGTCCTTAGACTTTATAGTAGAATTACCACCTTCCAAAGGATTTACTACCATTCTAGTGTCAGTGGATCATCTGACAAAGATGGCACATTTCATTTCTATTCGCAGACTACCTTCATCTAAGGAAACAGCGGAATTACTAGTGAAACATGTGTTCAAGCTACATGGAATACCAAAGACTCTTTTATCTGACCGAGGTTCACAGTTCATCTCCAAGTTTTGGCAAGCTCTATGTCATATACTACGAATTGAGCAAAAACTTACTTCTCCCTACCACCCTCAGACCAATGGACAAACTGAAAGAGTCAACCAGTGCATTGAACAATATTTGCGTTGCTACACCTCATACCTACAGGATGATTGGGTGGACCTCCTCCCTCTGGCAGAATTTGCTTACAATAACGCAACCCACAGTACTACTAAGCAAAGTCCGTTCTACCTAAACTATGGGTTTCATCCCACACTTCTTCCACCACGCATCCTGCCATCAAGTAACCCAGTAGCCTCTGACTATCTTACCCAAATAAAAGACTCTCTGGGTTTACTTAACACCACCATCTCACATGCCCATAGCCAACAAAAAAGGTACTACGACCTCCGTAGAAAACCTTCTCCTCAATATGCTATTGGGGATCTCGTTTGGCTATCTATGAAAAACTTAAGGTTAAAGATCCCCAGTAAAAAGCTTGGGCCTTTGTTTCTAGGACCTTTCCCAATTGAGAAGCTCATTGGGAGAGCTGCAGTTCAACTCACCTTACCGGCAGATCTTAAAATACACCCCATCTTTCATGTGTCGCTACTGAAACCACATGTTCCCAACCAAGGAATAAGACCTACCATCTCGCCTCCACCTCCAGTACAAGTTGAAGGCGGAGAAGAATTTGAGATTAAGGAGATTTTGGATTCTCGTATCCACAGAGGGAAACTCCAATATCTCATAAGATGGAAAAACTATGGACCCCAAGACGACACCTGGTTGGATACTTCTGACGTTCACTCTCCCAGGCTTATACGAAGGTTCCACTCCAAATACCCGGAGAGACCAGTGCTATAGGCCTTCCGGAGCCGACCTTAAGGGGGGGGTACTGTAAGATTCTGGTACCTTCGGTACCCTTCCAGCCCAATTCTTCCGCATATAGCTACCTGTCCCTTTAAATCTCGTGACGTCATCACTAGGCGCCGCTCTGAGTGGCTATTTCAATCGCCGGTTTTCACTCACAAGGTGTTCGTACAAACCGCTTGTTACACAGCCTTGTCTGATGCTGCCGAAGCCTCCAGCTATTTCCTGTATCTCGCTACGGATTCTGTATCTCGCTATCGATCCTTCTCCTCATTACCGGACCCCTCATCTCTCTAAAACTAACTAGTGATAAGTACCCCGCAGGGGATTCCTTCCTATCAACTTGCACTATCTACTCTTGTATACTAAAGACTGTTGCTATCTATGCATTACTATTTCTATCATCTGCACTGTTACATAGATTGCTAGCTCTTGAGTCTACTACCATCTATATCCTTGCACTGAGTTAGCAATTCCTGTACACTTCATCTGCTATCCCCTACCACCTGTTAATTGTACATGATTGCTAACCTATCTGCATACTATCTATCACCATCTGCTAACACTCCTGAACATTACTATTAAGTGCCTATCATTGCTATCACTACTCACGCCTGTCCTTTCAGCACATCACCTCTATACTATCGTATACAACCTATCACTCCAGGAACATCTTAAACTGAGAGCCTGTATATTTGCATGCTGAGGCAGGCTGGGCCACAATGATGAGTCTGGAGAGTTGGATATGGTGATTCAACACATCTCTGCACGACTACTGAGTGGAAATTCTGCAGCTGCATATCCATTCCACTAAACAAACTCCGGAGCGTTACACCAGCACAATCTCGGTATTTGCGAATGATACTAAACTAAGCATTTCAATATCTTCTATGCAGGATGTGGAAACCTTACAAGCAGACCTGAACAAAATAATGGGGTGGGCAACTACATGGCAGATGAGGTTTAATGTTGAAAAATGTAAAGTAATGCGCTTGAGCGTCAGAAACACGAAAGCAAGCTACTCACTAGGGGGGGAACCTCTGGGTGAATCTAAGATGGAAAAGGACCTTGGGGTCTTAGTGGAAAACAGGCTTGGCAGTGGCATTGCAATGCCAAGCCGCTGCAAGCAAAGCCAACAAAATACTGGTATGTATAAAAAAGGGGATTCACTCCAGAAAAAAAGAGATTATTCTCCCACTCTACAAGACTCTGGTCCGGCCACATCTGGAGTATTCCGTCATGTTTTGGGCACCAGTCCTCAGAAGGGATGTGCTGGAGCTGGAGAGAGTCCAGATAAGGGGAACAAAAATAATTAGGGGAATGGAGGACATCAACTATGAGGAAAGACTACAGGTATTGAACTTATTCTCTCTGGAGAAGAAACGCCTGAGGGGGGATATGATATCAATGTACAAATACTGTACTGGTGATGACCCTAGCATAGGGAACAAACTATTCAGAGATAGGGAATACAATAAGACACGTGGCCACTCACTAAAACTAGAGGAAAAATTGTTTAACCTTAAAATACGTAAGGGGTTCTTTACTGTCAGAGCAGTAAGGATGTGGAATTCTCTTCCACAAGCAGTAGTTTTAGCAGGGAGCATCGATAGTTTCAAAAAACGATTAGATGGGCACCTTAAAGACCACAACATACAGGGGTATACAATGTACGGTTAACAGGAAACACACACACACACATCATGGGTTGAACTGGATGGACTGATATCTTTTTTCAACCTCACAAACTATGTAACTTGGCATTCACTTTCATTCACATTTTTTTTATGTCTCCAGTGTAGTTGGCCTCTCCCACAAGTCTGATGCAGAAGACCAACATGAAGGCAGAACATCTGTTAATGCAAGCAGACTTGCTTGACTATTTTCAGGCCTGGCATTAGCTAGCCAGCAAACTGGCACTAAGCATCAGACAAGGGTACAAGATGTGGTATTGAGGCCTCCATTCACTGACTCTCCTTAACAATCTTCCTCCAACACTGGCCGCTCTGGGACTGGTGGGATCACAGCTTGAATCATCAGAGCAATCAGTCAGCTGCCTCCAATCACCCGGTAGATCTTGATACAGTATAGTAAAATATTGGTTAAACTTTATTTAGAAGTAAGCCACCATGTTTAGCAATATACTAAATATCTCAAATAAAATATATGTCTTCAGTTCTAATTATGCTTTACAGTTGTCATTTATGCAAATGGCTCCTGCTGTTGCCAATCACAGCCAGCGAGCAGACAGCGGAGTTCGGGGCTGAGCCACGCTCTGTCAATGGAGCTTGGCTCAGGATTAAACTCACACAAGTGCCCCCATAGCAGGTGGCTTGCTATGAGGGCAGGGGGGAGAAGCCAGGAGCGTCGGGCAGGGGACCCGAGAAGAGGAGGATTTACAATCACTTTAATGCATTACATTGGCTGTTACTACCTAAAACTTTGTTACTCCAACTCAGTTTTGACGCTAAAGTGCAGAAGCACATCACATAATGGTCACCAACTGCAGGCTAACCCCAATCCCCCCTAGTGTATGTAAAGTTTGTTATGCTTTTATTTCAATATATTTAAAGTGGTTGTAAAGGCAAAAGGTTTTTTACTTTTACATTTACAAGGTTTTTACATTCTCTACATTAAGTTAATAACCTTTTAGGTGCAGTTTGCCCTCCCCAAATACTTACTTGAGCCTGATCTCAATCCAGCGCTGCTCTCTCACCTACCACACTGGGCTCGGTGAGAGCAGCAGGAGCCATTGGCTTGCTGTCAATCAAATCTAGTAATAAGGGAGCAGGAGGAAGGGCCGAGCCTCACTGTGTGTGCCAATAGATGCACACAGTGCTGTTAAGGATTGAGCCCGCATGAGTACTCCCCCTAGTAAGTGGCTTGCTAAGGGGCTACTCGGAAGGCAGGAGGAGCCAGGAGTGCCACGGGGAGACCTCAGAAGAGGAGGATGTTATGTACAGCTCAGTGTACAAAGTCCTGTGGTCTGAAGTATGTAGCATACATAGCAATTGCCATATGAATGTAACATACAGCGGTAGGGAGTATGTAGTGTTGAGCACGGTGCACACTCCCGAATACTGCACTTCCAGTCAGAGGTAGTTAACACACAGCCCCCCCTCTTCCAGCATTATTTACCTCTGTATCCCTTTTAATCCTTTGCAACCCTGAACACTTAATGCCCCCCCCCCCCCCCCTGCACACACACACACACACACACACACACACCTGCCACCAAGGTTATACTCAGCACACTTCTGACAGCAATGACCACCCAGCACGCCACTGCAGTCACTACTGTACCCTCCACACCTCTGCAGTCTCTACGGTACCCCATCCCCACACTAGGGTTGCCACCTTTTCTTCAAGCCAAACCTGAACACTTTTTGTAGTATATACTAAATACAATAGGATTTTAAAAGACCTTGGACACTTTTGGGTGGCTTAAATAGAGTAGTAACACAGCGTGCTGTGCATGCCACCACAAAAGAGGGTGTCTCCACATAGCAACCCACACTATCAACACCACACCAAAGTGGCCTATTCTATCTACAACACCCCAAATCAGTCTATAATATCCAAGGCACCCCAAAGCTGACCACCCTAACCACAGCACCCCAAAGAACCCCACAGCAGGGGAATGGACTGTGGACAGCAGAGTGGACAGGGCAGCAGAGAGATGCACAGGGGAAGGCAGTGGGGTGGACTGGGTTGTTGCAGAGTGGTCAGAAGAGCCGCAGAGTGGTCAGAGGGGCAGTGGGATGGACAGGGGGTCAGCAGGGGGGCAGAGGGATGGACGGAGCAGTGGGGTGGATTGGAGAGGAGCAGGATGGACAGGTGGGCCGCAGGGTGGACTGGAGAGAAGCGGAGTGGAGGGGGGCAGAGGGATGGACAGGGAGGCACCAGAATGAAAAGGGAAGCAGCAGGGTGAACTGGAGAGTAGCAGAGTGGACAGGGGAGCAGCGGGATAGACAGGGGGACAGCTGGGAGGACAGGGAGGCAGCGGAAAGGACTGGAGAGTAGGGGAGTGAACTGGGGGGCAGTGGGATGGATAGGGGGGCAGTGGGATGGATAGGAGGGGCAGCGAGATGGACAGGGGGCAGTGGGGTGGACAGGGAGGCATTGGGGTGCACAGTGCAGAAATCAGGAGTGTGCTACGTACACAGCGCAGACATCAGGGATGCGCTACATACACAGTGCAGAGGTCAGGAATGTGCCATGTACACAGTGCAGAGATTAGGAGTATGCGTTGTACACAGTGCAGATATCAGGAGTAGGCTACATACAGAGTTCAGGAGTGCACTATGCACACAGTGCAGGGTTCAAGAGTGCACTATGTACAGAGTGTAGCATTCAGGCCTGCACTACATAAAGTGCAGAGTTGCAAATTTGCTGATTCTCTTGAATAAATTGCATATGGTGATGGTACTTGAAGGTGGTTGGCTCAACCCCTTCTCTGATAGTCCCAGACTACCTATAGTTCAGTCAAGTCGGTTCTGTGTAGGGGCGGGGTCCCCGGGAGAAAGATTCACCCACTAGAATAAATCAAGTAATCAGCGTGTGGATGAAACTATTCTCAAAAGTTTATTGTACTTACAAGCACTTATACATACGTTGTAAAAGGGGGGTGGTCTAGGGTAATTTCCTTATATGGATACAAACTGAGTTAGTAAGTTCTAAGGTCTAGGGTGGTCTCCTTATATGGAGGCAAAATATGAGTAGATTCTATTGGTTAATATATGCAAAAAAACAGAAATGAGGAACTAAAGACACGACACCTTATTATGTGCTAACTATATGCTACATAGTTAGACAGTAAGCCATTATATTATACAAAATGGAGAAGCACACTCCTTCAGTACTGACCACCAAACCCAATACGGGATATAATTCACACTCACGTGAGAAGGAAGACATCGTACAGAGAGAAAGTTCACATTACTTTTATTGAGATTCAGGTCCCTTGCAGACAGGTGGCTGAGCCCATTCAGTGTAATTGCAGTTATGGTAAAGATAAAGCAAGCAGAGGGAGGGATGAATGGATGGATGGAGGGAGGGATGGTTGGCTGGATGGAGGAAAAGAACACAACACACAGACATCCTGTCCTGGTGCTGCACTGCTGTTCTTTTAACTTTCTAAATCCCACACTGTAAAAACAAGCCTGCTCTTTCCATGCTGGAATTTTGTTTGTTTCCCTTTAGACCAAGTGTAGGAAAACAACTCACAAGCTCACTGCAGAGGAATGATTCGTCGGCCTCTTGTAGTCCATTCCCCATAGCAGGCTGTGTTCTCTCCACTCCACTCCTCTCCCCCTCCCATCCAGCTGCCGACACCTCCTCCTGACACAGCTTAGCTTTGAAGTCAAAACAGGAGGGCTGAGGAAGGGGGCGGGTACACTGCTTTCTCATTGGCTGAGGGAGCAGCAGAGAGGCTGGCTATATATCAAAACCTGCCTGCCGGGTCTAACTAAAGATTATCGGCTTATGCGGTCGGAACAGTTGTATCTCCCCACAGGGAAAAAAATATACCCCAGCCTTCTGGCATCAAAAGAAGATGTGCAGGTACAATAAAAAAAAAAAAAAATGTGACATATGCAAGTAGTGACATCTGATTTTTGGGGGTGCTATGAGGATACGATAGACCGATATGGTTTTTTCAGGGCCGATACCGATATTTTGGTCACTAAGTATCGATAACGGCCTATATTGGCTGATATTTTGTACATTTAAAGTTTTGAAAAATAAAGAAAATTTTTGACACAAATCTGGTACTGAACATGTTATTGTTTGTTTATTAACATTTTTAACATGAAAGGCTCATTCTTCACACCTTACCTGCATGAAAACCGATAGGAAAACCACACAGCTTTCACTTACAGGTACATCAGTTTCACATCATGTGAACGAACGAGTCCTAGAAGAGTAAACAACTAGACAACTGTGAAAAATAAAGTGCTGGGAAAATAATAACTAAAGGCTTCCCAAAACAAAATTGACATAAACTGCTGCAGTAGTGCACTCACTGTCTGCTCTGCAATGATTAAACCTAGCAGCTGCGCTGCAGTGTAAAAGACAGTGGACTGAACACTAGTACTACTCACTTTCAATACTCCCAGTTAAGTAGAACAATATTATAGTGCAGAAAGCATAACATTTCAGCACTTTCACCAGTTAAACGACTTCTGTTTTTTTCATATATGGCTGCCACTTCACTAAACACACGCGCTCACTTGGTACCGAGGAAGGAGGAGCCGAAAGGTATTTTCTAGCATGAGAAGCAAGTCTTTTGTAGCGTGCCTCATTTTCTTTCCACCACTGAAGAGGATCACCACTTCTGTCAATTACTGGTTCCTTCAAATAGAGATGAAGTTCATCATCCAGGGTCATTATTGCAGATTCAGAAGAATCCTCTGCTGCATGAGGCCTCAATAAAACACTGAATATGGCATCTATTAGACCACGATGATGTTTTTCTTCTGTCCATTGTATTTTTGGACATTTTTCTCTTTTTGCAGCATCCTGCTCTTCCAGATTAGAAACCTGCTCTTCCTGACTTGTATTTTTGGCAGGAACCTCCTGCACCTCCTGTTTAATATCTTCTGTTAGCCATTGTTTTGCCTTGGCCAATACATGTTCAGAAGAGAAAGCATGATTCTTGTATCGAGGATCCAAAAGATATGCAAGCACAACATTTTTATTCTCTTTATGCTTCTCAAAACGTTTGGCGAGGCTGTCCCTCATGGCCTGCCTACATGTTTTAGTGCCACGTGTGTTGGGTCCTTCATTCTCTTGAAGAAGCATCTTCAGCACTCTCGCACATGGGATGACAGATGACACAGATGAGTCGTAATGACTCACCTCTAGTATCACTTCCTCTATGGGAAGGAGGGTCTCAATGACATTGGCTGATCAGCAGTAGGACAAGAATATCCTCCATATTCATCTGAATAGATGGTAAGAGCTTGCTTCTGCTCCAGCATTCTTTGCAGCATGTGAAGTGTTGAGTTCCATTGTGTTGGAACAGCGTCAATCAAGTTGTTTTTGGGTAGGTCAAGGTCTTCCTGAATGCACCTCAGTCGCTGTTTGGCAAGGATTGAATGGTGGAAATGGCCTGCGCACCTCTTCAGCATGCCAATTATATCAAGTTGGAGGGTGTGTGCCATGCAACTGAGGTCTGTAAGCCTCATTCCTTTCACCATGTTCGCTCTGCTGTCTCGAACCACAAGCATCACTCGGTCTTTGGTGATTCCCCAGTCTTCCAGCATGCCAAGAAACCTTTCTCTAATGTACTACCCAGTGTGGGATCCTTGCATCACTTTTGTATTCAACACCAAATGCCTTCCTATCCATCCGCTGTCAATGAAGTGGCATGTAAGACTCATTAGTGACTCTGTTTGTCCTGACCAGCAGTCAGTCGTGAATGAGATTGAGTTGCCAGCATTCTCTGGTTTCAGCATAGACTTCACTTTCTCAAAGACCTTTTGGTGAATCTTTCCCAGCATTTCAGTTTGATAATATTTGTCACTCTTGACTCTATGGACTATGGACATCAACCGCTTAAATCCAGAGTCGGACACCATTGTAAATGGCTGGTTACCAGTGACCATCATCTCTGTGATTACTCTGTCCAGCAGTTGGGATCTCCAATCCGAATTTAGCCACCTGTTTTTTTCCTGAAACATATCTGTTATTGCTGCCTGCTGGGATACTGGTATTTCACCTTGTGATTGATTGTGTTTTTTTCTGTGCTGCATGATATAATTTAACATGATGAACTCTTAGATGGGCCCCAAGATTTGACGTATTTTTTGGTTTTTGCAATAGCTGATCCCATGCTTACATTGCTTGTGTACGTGTTGCACACTGTTGCTTTTCCTGGAGATGGAGACGAGAAATAGTCCCAGATGACACTTTTACTTTTTCTATCTTGTCTGTCTGGCACCCTGTGGTGGGTGGCTGGCTGGCACCCTGTGGTGAATGGCTGGCTGGCTGGCACCCTGTGGTGGTGGGTGGCTGGCTGGCACCCTGTGGTGGTGGGTGACTGGCTAGTTGGCACCCTGCGGTGGTGAGTGGCTTTCTATCTGGCACCCTGTTGTAGTGGGTGGCTGGCTGGCACCCTGTGGTGGTGGGTGGCTGGCTGGCACCCTGTGGTGGTGGGTGGGTGGCTGGCTGGCACCCTGTGGTGGGTGGCTGGCTGGCACCCTGTGGTGGTGGGTGGGTGGCTGGCTGGCACCCTGTGGTGGGTGGCTGGCTGGCTGGCACCCTGTGGTGGCTGGCTGGCACCCTGTGGTGGGTGGCTGGCTGGCACCTTGTGGTGGGCGGGTGGCTGGCACAGGGGCTGTGGGGGGCTGGCTGGTACAAGGCCTGTGGGTGGCTGGCTGGTACAGTGCCTGTGGCTAGCTGGCTGGTACAGGGCCTGTGGGTGGCTGGCTGGTATAGTGCCTGTGGCTAGCTGGCTTGTACAGGGCCTGTGGGTGGCTGGCTGGTACAGTTCCTGTGGCTAGCTGGCTGGTAGGTACAGGGCCTGTGGGTGGCTGGCTGGCTAGTACAGGGCCTGTGGTTGGCTGGTGCAGGGCCTGTGGGTGGCTGGCACCGGGCTGCTTTGGGTGGGTGTATGGCTGTGTTATACACTCCCGAGAGACTTCCGACTCCAGACGAGGCTGTCCAAGGCGAGGGAGGCGGCCCTAAGAAGGGAGAAGGTTAAGCCCAGTGCACGGAGGCGCGTGGCCTTACATACGCAATGACGTCACGACAATATCGATAATATCGGCAATTTCCGGGACTGATACTGATATATCGGGAAAAGTGAATATCGGCCCTGGGACTCGTTGCCATCTAGACAAGGTTATCATTGACATGCTAATTAACTCAGCGCACTTAAACCAGACTGGAAGACCAGACTGCCAGCAACAAGGCTAAAATACAATGCAAAATTACACATTAATATAAGTGTAAACACAGAGTAAATCAGCATAATTACGATGTTTTGAGGGCAGGTGGTTGAGCTGATGATATTAGTATCTGCTAGGAGTCTGACTGTGTGAAGCCTTATTGGCAATAGGCAGCTAGGCCTAGAGTCCCAGAGTCTTCATATATTCTTTGAGATATATTTTTGACAAATTTTACTGTCCCATTTAAGTAATCCAAACCATATTCTCAGTGTCCATTAAGTCCATAATTTCATTGGTCACCCTGTGTCACTAATAGACACAGGGTGACTTACACAAAAGAGGGGCCCAGGGAGCTGAGACAGGGATTTCCCAACCTCTCTAAGGTAAGCTGGGTTTCACGGCCCCCCAACCAAAGTGACTCCCATCACAATATACTTTAAGAGATGTGTATGTACTAACGAGTGCTAATAATTTGACAAGTGTATGTCCATAATTGGAGAATATGTTTGGGGTACATAGAGTACACCCCATGTAAGTGGGTCTGTCCTATGGTGGTAAGCTATGGGTGAACAGTCTCTATTGGTTTAATGGAAACATTGCTCAGTCATAATTTATAAAAGGCTAGCACTAAGGATTAAAATTGCTCTTATAATACAATAAAGTGAGCTGCTGCTTGGTATAAGAAAGGGACGTTCCTTAAAAAGTGTAAAATATGAAACTACCTGCGCTGCTCCACAAAACAAATAAATATATATATATATAATATATAAAGTGCTAGTGCTTAACTTAATGTGCACAATAAAAATTGCCAATCAATATGCATAAATAATAAACGTGAATAAATAAAATAAATCAATAAGTATAAACTGTTGTCTTATTCTTTCAATTAATCATGTGCTCAAAAAACATTGTGCAGTGACAGTCTTTGTGCAAAAATATAAGTCCAAAGTGCTGCGTGCTCATACAAAAAATGCTGGTGCTCTCTGTATACGAGTAGGTGCTCCCCTCTTGGTCCCCTACTCACCAGAAGCCAAATAATACAGCGCTTTCAGAATCTCTTTTGAAGATAAATGCCTTATTGGGCCAACATTTCAACAGCTTTATAGGTGTACTGTAGATCACAACATCCAGGTGATGCTCAAAAAAGAAAGAGATGCTGGCATTGTGAAGTATGTAAACACTTTATTCGATGCACACAATACAGGTTACACTTACAATTTAGCAGAGGTTCAAACGCCTGAAAATCATCCCACGGGTCGCCACTTCAAATGGCTATACTCACTCCCCGTGTCCCCGTATGCCGGAAGTAGGATGCAGTCGGGTGTAATATGTATTCAGACGAACAGCTTGACGCGTTTCGCTCCTCACACAGAGCGTTATCAAAAGCCCGTGGGATGATTTTCAGGCGTTTGAACCTCTGCTAAATTGTAAGTGTAACCTGTATTGTGTGCATCGAATAAAGTGTTTACATACTTCACGATGCCAGCATCTCTTTCTTTTTTGAGCATCACCTGGATGTTGTGATCTACAGTACACCTATAAAGCTGTTGAAATGTTGGCCCAATAAGGCATTTATCTTCAAAGGAGATTCTGAAAGCGCTGTATTATTTGGCTTCTGGTGAGTAGGGGACCAAGAGGGGAGCACCTACTCGTATACAGAGAGCACCAGCATTTTTTGTATGAGCACGCAGCACTTTGGACTTATATTTTTGCACAAAGACTGTCACTGCACAATGTTTTTTGAGCACATGATTAATTGAAAGAATAAGACAACAGTTTATATTTATTGATTTATTTTATTTATTCACGTTTATTATTTATTCATATTGATTGGCAATTTTTATTGTGCACATTAAGTTAAGCACTAGCACTTTATATATTATATATATATATATTTATTTGTTTTTTGGAGCAGCGCAGGAAGTTTAATATTTTACATTGCTCAGTCATATCCTGTTTTTTATACTGTACTTAAGATACTGAACCAGAAAATAAAGACGAGTAGTGCATAAGTCTGTGTCTATGTGTGACTTTGATTTGCATTGGTCCCACAAGTCTCGTGTGTGTCTGGACTTGGGGAACAGAAAGGTGTGCCAGCAAAGGTCAGTATTGTATAAAGTAGTATAAAAGTGTTAATTAGAATAAGAAGTAGAAAGACTACAGGGTTCTTTTGTATGGTAAAGGGTCAACTATGCTCTCAAAAAGAGCTGCTTGGGTTGGAGTGTGTAAACAATCTTTTGGTTCCAGTGTTGGAAGCCCTCTATAAAATTGTGCCACTCAAAACTGGAGTGGTGGTGTGACCACTTATGTGGGGAAGTAAGCTTAAAAGAATCATCTGTCAAATCTGATGACAAAAATAAGTAGACCGTGGAAGAGGAAGAGGTGCTTATAATCAGGGCCGGTGCTTCCAATAGGCAAACTAGGCAGCCGCCTAGGGCGCATTGCCACCTAGGGGCGCAGCCAGGAGTCTGCACTCTCTCTCCATCATGAATGATTATAGTGAGCTGAGGGGAGAGGTGGCGGTAGGGGAGGAAGAAGGGAAAGAGAAAGATGCCAGGTGTCTTGGCCAGTGGCGGAACTATCAGGCCCTGGCTTTCCACTACTATTGGAGGGGCCCCAAGAGGCAGGAATGGAGCCCACCAGAGTGCTGCCTGCATGATGATCCTCTTCAGCTGGAGCTGAACGGCCTTAACCCCAGGCAGGAAGTGACTCTCTGCACTGAGCTGGTAGGCAGCCGTTAATTTCCCTGGCTTGGTATTAAGCAGGGAGCAGAGGAGAGCTGAACCTGAGCCGGAGCTTGGCACTGGAGGGCGGAACCTTTACTGGGGCAGAAGCGACGAGGCACCGGAATGGCCTGAGGAGGTTGCTGATGAAGGACATGCAGAGCTCCGAGACGGCTGCTTTTCCCTCAACCAGGAGCCGGTTGGAGCTGTGGTGAGCACTGTGGTCCAGGAGAAGAGCGTCCTGGGAGAAGGAATCAGCAGGATCACTGTGAAGGAGGGCAGAGTGGGGGCCACTCTCTTCATACCGCCCAGCTAGTGTCCCCAGAACAGGGGATCGTGGTCCCTGGGTGTTACATGGAGCATCCCTGATATGAAAGGGAATTGGGGTCACCAGCTGTGCCATGGGGAATCAGAGTCACCAGTTGTGACATGGAGGATAGGGGTCACCGGGTGTAACAGGAGTTCGGGGTCACCAGGTGTGCCATGAGGAATTGGGGTCCCTGGATGTGCCATGGGGGATTGGGGTCCCCAAGTGTGACACGAAGGAACATCAGGGTCCTCAGGTGTGACATGGAGGAACATCAGGGTCCCCAACTGTGACATGGAAAAACATCAGGGTCTGACATAGAGGAACATTGGGGTCACTGAGTATGACAGCATGACATGGAGGAACACGGGGGTCCCTGGGTGTGACATGGAGGAACATCAGGGTCAGTGGGTATGACAGCATGACATGGAGGAATATTGGGGTCCAAGGGTGTGACAAGGAAAAACATCAAAGTCCCTGGGTGTGACACGGAGGGACATTAGGGTCCCCGGGTGTGACATGGAGGAATATGGGGGGTCACTGGGTATGAAAGCATAACATGGAGGAACCATCGGATCAGGGTCACTGGGTATGACATGGAGTTTTTAACCCCTTCCCTTTTTTTTGGGGGGCGCAAGTAGCTTGTCTTGCCTAGGGCGTAAAATATTCTAGCGCCGGCCCTGCTTATAATGGGCCCTGGATAATGTCCAATACAGTAAATCCACTCATGGTTAGAGGTGGACTAGTCTGATGGCGCCGACAAAGGCACACTCACTGTGGGCATGACGTGGAAGAATCACCTTGGGATGGTGGCAGGTGACATTCTGTAGCTCAGCAGCATTTTCTTTTCGGAGGCGCTTCCAGACTGCTAGGCAATGCCTTTCGGGAATATCGTCTAAACACGTTTCAGGAATATCTTTCTCGAGCCTAGAATGTGTTCTGTATGAGCCAGCTCTAACCACTGCAAGGGGATAGACACAAATTGTATAAGGAAAAATGTACCTTAACGTGGTAGATTTTAGGATAAAAAAAAGGATATGTACTAAAGAAAAGGCGGCTTAAAAAAGGTCAGAATAACAAAAATAGTAACTTAATGCTTTAGGTATTTACTTAAAATCATGAATGGAAAGATATATACTTAAGAATAAAAATGAAAAAAAATAGAATTGTATGAAAATAAAATATGTCTGACCGGGCTGTGCGACTCAGTGTTATGCGTCTGACCGGGCTGTGCGACTGAATGTTGTGCGTCTGACCGCGCTGTGCGACTTAGTGTTGTGCGTCTGACCGGGCTGTGCGACTTAGTGTTGTGCGTCTGACCGGGCTGTGCGACTTAGTGTTGTGCGTCTGACCGGGCTGTGCGACTCGGCGTTGTGCGTCTGACCGGGCTGTGAGATTGTGAGTGTTGGGTGACTGACCGGTGTCAAGTGAGTGGAGCGGAATACCAGAGGGTGAGAAGGTAGCGTTAGGAAGCCAGGAAATAGCCACATAGGATAGACTTAAATCTCTGAATCCCCATTAGATTAGATAGTAGGTACAATGCCCGGCGGGTGTGGGGATGCGACTCGGTGTACATCTTGTGATATGTATGCGTTCCTCGGTCATGCGATCGAGGGCGAATACAAATGCGCAAAATGTAAGCACGTTGCTTCCCTGGAAGCTCAGGTCCTGAATCTAGGGAAGCAGCTGGCAACACTGAGACGAATGTCCATACCGGAGGAGAGCCAGGATTGTACCAATCAGGTGCAGACAGGGGCCTGCACAGAGGTGGGCGGAGTATCGGAGGTGCAGGCATCAGAGCAGAGCAGAGGGGTGACAGTTAGGAGGGGTAGAAGGGGACAAGTCAAGGAGGCTGATCCTGGGCTGGAGCACCCCAATAGATACGCCCCGTTGTGTGATGTTGGGGAAACCAGTCAGGGACCAGCATTGCTGGAGCAGAGCAACGCCCCTAGCTGCCAGGGGACGAACTCCTCCAGTGAGGCCGGGAGAAAGGGAAAGGAAAGACAGGTGCTGGTGGTAGGGGACTCAATTATTAGAAGGACAGATAGTGTAATCTGTGACATAGACCATGTGCGCCGAACAGTCTGTTGTTTGCCGGGCGCTCGGGTTCGGCACATCGCGGATCGGGTGAACAGATTATTGGGTGGGGCTGGGGAAGACCCAGCTGTCATGGTACACGTGGGTACCAATGACATAGGCAGAGGAAGACGGAGAGTCCTAAACGATTTCAGGGACTTAGGCGCTAAGTTGAGGACTAGGACCTCCAAGGTAGTATTTTCCGAAATACTACCGGTACCTCGAGCCACACCAGAGAGGCAGCGGGAGATTAGGGAAGTTAACGAGTGGCTGAGGAGCTGGTGTAGTAAGGAGGGTTTCGGGTTCCTGGAGAACTGGGCCGTCTTCTCAGTCGGTCACCGGCTCTTTGGTAGGGACGGATTGCACCTAAATGGGGTGGGTGCAGCCGTACTGGGTGAGAGGATGGCCAAAAAGTTAGAGGGGCTTTTAAACTAGGGAATGGGGGGGAGGGTACAGATGTAGAATTAGCCAGTGGAAAGCAAGTTTCAGAGGGCAGAAATGGGGGCATTAGCGGTAGGGTGTTCGGAGCTCCTATACCCAGGGTGGGTATGGGGAAAAATCAAGAGAGCAGCCTAAAAACATCAAAATTACGAGGCTTATATACCAATGCCAGAAGCCTGGCCAACAAGATGGGAGAGCTGGAGCTGCTGATGTTTGAGGAGGACTTAGATTTTGTGGGGATAACTGAGACTTGGTTTGACAGCTCTCATGACTGGATGGCGACCATTCAGGGGTATTCCCTTTATCGCAGAGATAGAGAGGGTAAAAAAGGGGGAGGGGTATGTTTGTATATTAAGAACAGTATACAGGTAAATATGAGGGATGATATTAATAATGGAGCTATGGACGAGGCAGAATCCCTATGGGTAGAGCTTCAAAGGAAAGGCACGGTGGGGAAGGTAATATTGGGCGTATGCTATAGGCCCCCAAACCAGAGGGAGGAGGGTGAGGTGGACCTCATGTTACAGATAGGATTTGCAGCAAGGATGGGAAATGTCATTATAATGGGGGACTTTAATTATCCTGATATAGACTGGGCAGAAGGAACCGCGCATTCAGCCAAGGCTCGGCAGTTCCTAAATGTTTTGCAGGACAATTTCATGGGTCAGATGGTGAATGCACCGACAAGAAACAATGCGGTACTTGACCTACTGATTACCAACAATACAGACCTGCTCACGGATATAGAAATACGGGACAACTTAGGGAACAGTGACCATAGGTCAATTGGTTTCAGTATTAATTACAGTAATAGGAAACACAAGGGTAATATAAGGACACTGAATTTCAAAAGAGCCAATTTCCCTAAACTGCGCTCGCTGCTAGAAAATATCAAATGGGATAGAACCCTGGGAACAAAGAACACGGAGGAAAAATGGGAGTGCTTCAAGAGCATACTTAACAAGGGGGTGGGCCAGTGCATTCCACAGGGAAATAAATTTAAAAGAGCAAAACTAAACCCTGGGTGGCTAAACTCCAACATAAAAATTAGAGCTAAAGAAAAGGCCTTCAAAAAATACAAGACTGAGGGGTCATTGGCAGCATTTAAGCATTACAAAGAGTGTAATAAGAAATGTAAAGATGAAATCAGGGCGGCTAAAATAGAACACGAGAGACATATAGCGGAGGAGAGTAAAAAGAACCCCAAGAAGTTCTTTAAGTATATAAACAGTAGGAAAGCGAGGCCAGAACCCATTGGCCCCATAAAAGATGATAAAGGAAAAATGGCCACTGAGGACAGAGAAAAGGCGGAAGTGTTAAATAATTTCTTTTCTTCAGTTTTCACAAAGGAATCGGGGGGCTACACGAACCCCGCTTGTAAGGCCGAACTAAATAATACACCTCAGGAAGTGCCGCCATGGCTAACAGAGGATAGACTTAGAGCTAAACTAGAGAAACTTAACATAAATAAATCCCCGGGACCGGATGGCTTGCACCCAAGGGTTCTAAATGAGCTCAGTCAGGTGATTGCCAGACCATTATTCTTGATCTTTAAGGATAGTTTACAGACAGGTATGGTGCCAGCTGATTGGAAAAAAGCTAACGTGGTACCAATATTTAAAAAGGGGCCGAGATATATCCCGGGTAACTATAGGCCGGTCAGCCTAACATCTGTAGTCTGCAAAATTTTGGAGGGGATGATAAGGGACCACATACAAGACTTTAGTAATGAAAACGGTATTATAAGTAGTAATCAGCATGGATTCATGAAAAATCGTTCATGCCAAACCAATCTATTAACCTTCTACGATGAAGTGAGCTGCCACTTAGATAAAGGTAAGCCTGTGGATGTGGTGTATCTGGACTTTGCAAAGGCCTTTGACACCGTTCCCCACAAACGCTTACTGTACAAACTAAGGAAGGTAGGTATGGACCATAAGGTGAGTACCTGGATAGAGAACTGGCTCCAGGGGAGAGTGCAGAGGGTGGTGATTAATGGGGAGTACTCGGATTGGGCGGGTGTGGAAAGTGGGGTCCCCCAGGGTTCTGTCCTGGGACCAATCCTGTTTAATTTATTTATAAATGATCTAGAGGAGGGGATATCTAGTACAATCTCAGTATTTGCAGATGATACTAAACTAGGCATGCCAATATCTTCTATGCAGGATGTGGAAATCTTGCAAGCAGACCTGAACAAAATAACGGGGTGGGCAACTACATGGCAGATGAGATTTAATGTAGAAAAATGTAAAGTAATGCACTTGGGGGCCAGAAACCAGAAAGCAAGCTACTCACTAGGGGGGGAACCTCTGGGTGAGTCTAGGATGGAAAGGGACCTGGGGGTACTGGTAGACAACAGGCTTGGAAGTGGCATGCAATGCCAAGCCGCTGCAAGCAAAGCCAACAGAATACTGGGTTGTATAAAAAAGGGGATTCACTCCAGAAATAAAGAGATTATTCTCCCACTCTACAAGACTCTGGTCCGGCCACATCTGGAGTATGCTGTCCAGTTCTGGGCACCGGTCCTCAGGAAGGATGTGCTGGAACTGGAGAAAGTCCAGAGAAGGGCAACAAAAATAATTAGGGGAATGGAGGACATCGGCTATAAGGAAAGACTACAAGCACTGAACCTATTCTCTCTGGAGAAGAGACGCTTGAGGGGGGATATGATATCAATGTACAAATACTGTACTGGCGACCCTAGCATAAGGAACAAACTATTTCGAGTAAGGGAATACAATAAGACACGTGGCCACTCACTAAAACTAGAGGAAAGGCGGTTTAACCTTAAAGTGCGTAAGGGGTTCTTCACTGTAAGAGCGGTAAGGATGTGGAATTCTCTTCCGCAAGCAGTCGTATCAGCGGGGAGCATTGATAGTTTCAAAAAACTATTGGATGGACACCTTAAAGACCACAACATACAGGGGTATACAATGTACGGTTAAAAGCAAACACACACACATAGGTTGAACTGGATGGACTTGTGTCTTTTTTCAGCCTCACTAACTATGTAACTATGTAACTATGTGTAACTATAGGGGAATAAAATATAGTCTATAGTACAGATAAATTATTACTAGGTCTGATTCCAAATGGCAGCAAAAAAAACCTGCATGCACATCTAGAATAAAAAACAATGAAACAACCCTAAAAAGCCCTTTTAGGGCCCACTATTGTTACATAAACTCATACAAATTAAATAGTAAATAATGAGATCTTAGTTCACTCATTTTGGTGTATGGCCACTAGATGGCGCTAAGTATACACAGCTTTAGAAGAAATGATTCAAATATAATTGTGAAGTAGCTGATTGTATCATGGTATAAAGAGATACAAAGAATTAAAGGATAAGTACAGAAAGTCCAAAATTAAAACAAAAAAAAATCAGTAAAGGTATACAGTGATGTTGTTTAAAATTGTCCTATAGATACATGAAAAAGGTCTAATGGGATAAATACAATTTATACAGTATTTAGGCTATGTTTCCACTATTGCGCCTACAAAGTCGCGCGATTTCAATTGCGATTTTGTACTGTGAATTGTGTACGACTTGTGTACGACTTTACAACGACTTGTTGCGACTTTGATGTATGCGATTTGCGCAAAGTGATTCCTTTTCCTGCTAGTGATAATTACTTTTCCTGCAAGTGATGTAATTTTCTGTTTTGGAATAGTATTGTTTGGTGCAGCCAACATGTTGGCTATGCAATATGTTGGGGCAGCAGTCATTATGGCTGCTGTAGCAGCCGTTATTGATGAGGAAGAAGAAGAGGACCGGAAAAGGAGAAGGCATCGCTTTTGGATCCATCCTGTCATCACCCAAAGGGAAGAGAGAGGCCAGTTCAGGATCCTTTATCAGGACCTCCGTGCTCATGAAGACAAATTCTTCAATTACACACGGATGTCAATTAAAAGGTGAGAACATATGTTCATGTCAACTTGTAAATTGCAAAAAGTGATTTTTAACAAAAATGTTTATATGCATGGTCACCATTGTGTATATGCATGATCATTATCAGGCCCGGACTGACCATAGGGCCCTGGGCCACCTGCTCCGTGGCCATCTGATAATCAGGCCATACAGTGGGAGGTAAGGGAGCTATGCCTGTCTCCTCCAGCTGCGGGGCTGAGCTGTGAATTTCTCTCTGTGTATGTCTCTATGTATGTAATTTTTATATTGATAATGTTGATAATTGCCATATATTTTTCTTTACAGTTTTGATGAATTGTTGGCTTTGCTCTCCAGCCATCTAGAGCGACAAAACACTAGCTTCGGAAGGAGTATTTCGCCCGTAGAAAGACTCATTATAACATTGAGGTAACTTTTTAAACCTACTTACCTCCTGAGGCATTTGGAGATCCACATCATTATGTGACCCCTATGTAGTTGTGGGTGTGATTATGTTTGCCATGTTTCTTTTCAACAGTGTCTTTTTCCTGCTCCTCTTCTTCCTTCATTTCCTCAGGCACCTTCTTCCAAGCCAGTTTATGCATCATTCTAACATTCTTTTCTCCATTTTAGGTACCTGGCAACTGGACATTCCTTTGCAAGTTTACATTATGAGTTCTTGGTTGGCAAATCTACTGCCAGCAATATTATCCATGATACTTGCAGAGCCATCTGGAATGTTCTTAGGGATTTGGTCCTGAAGAAACCCACTACAGAAGACTGGTGCAAGATACCCGAATATTTCTGGGACCACTGCAATTTTCCAAATTGTGTTGGTGCAATTGATGGAAAACACATCAGAATAGTGAAGCCTATTGGCAGTGGAAGTAAATTCTTCAATTACTAAAAATACTTTTCTTTTGTCTTACTAGCGGTGGCTGAAGCCAAATATTGTTTTAGCTATGTAGACATAGGTTCGTATGGAAGTAGCTCAGACTCGAGCATATTTGCGAGATCCACATTCGGAAGAATGTTGAGGGAAAATGGACTTCAGCTGCCACCAGACTGTCCACTACCAGGGACAAACGGACCACCACAGCCATTTGTTTTTGTTGGAGATGAGGCTTTAGCTCTCAGTCCTCATGTATTAAGGCCTTATTCCAATCGGTCTCTGACTGTGGACTAAAGAGTTTTCAACTACCGCTTAACTAGGGCAAGACGAGTAGTTGAATGCACTTTTGGAATTTTAGCTAACAAGTGGAGGTTCCTGCATACAGCTATCAATTTAAAAATGGATAATGCAATATGTGCGGTCAAAGCAGCATGTGTGCTTCACAACTATGTAGCACTTCATGATGGGTACATTCATGAAGATTCCAACATGCATGACATGGAGGGTGCACGTTTGAGTGCCAGTAGGGGCACAAGCAATGGTGCCACTGTGCGTTAGGAATTCACATCCTTTTTCATGTCTACTGCTTGTTCTGTCTCCTGGCAGCAGGATGCTATTACATAATGTATCCCACGTTCCAGCACAGTCCAATTTTGAATAAAATTAGTTCTGTTATGTTTTTCTTATATTTCTGCAAAATGTGCAATTGTATTCAAATTCTGTATATAGTTCCATTTCTAGATATAATAAAACTACATTTTCTCTAGCGCTCATCGACAGACGTAGTCCTCGGTGATACACCACCTTCGGGTTATGTTACCTCCGCAGGAGCAGGACTAGACAGGAAATTAAAAAGCTCTGGCCACACCCTAGGGGCAGTCCCAGAGGGTATATCCTCTCTCTCTCTGCCTCAGCAAATCAGTTATTTTCTGTCTAGTTAGGAGTAAGGACCTAGATACCTTGCTGGGATCTTCGGTCCTGGCAAGATTTTTTTCTTAAAAAGATTTTTTAGACAGCTTTTTTCTCCAGTGTTCCTGTGAGATCTTCAAGCAAGAAAGCTGAACTGGGCGACGGGCTGGATGTTGAGATCCGGTGGTCACCCCAGTTCAGCCTACGAGCGCGTGCAGGCCATAGCTCCGCGCTGGGTCGGCCGCGACAAAGTCCCATTAAGGGACTGACCCCACGAGTTAAACGTCTCGCTGAAACGCCAAAGACCATGAGTCACGGCGTCCGTATTGGTCGACAGCCCTCCCGCCCCGGTGGAGAGGGGTACTGTCAGGAGTTGGTGCCCGCCTGGTTCCGGTATGGTGAGTAGTATGTTCCCCCTTTTTCCCTGACGGGTTTTGTGGTGAACGCGGGCCCCTCTCTGTATGGTAAGAAAGAGTCCTTTCTATCCTATAACATGTCACAAATCCTCCTACTTTGAGTGTGATTTATGTGTGCAAAAGCCAGGAGGCTTGGCTTGGGAGCTAACAATCTATTGTATACATGTTTTAAAGATGTAATCTGTGGCATTCTGGGAATCTTATGGGTTAAGTATAAGCTACCTACCAGTCAGAAGCCACGGACATGTAGACTGCCTTCCAAATCAGATCTCCAGCTATTTAGCAGGCCTCCCGAACGGCCACGTGGTCCGCCAGGGCCGGTACCGCCAACCACGCATATCCCCATGCAGAGAGAGTGTTGTGTGCCCTGCAGCACACCGCTATTCAGTTTAGGCCGCCGCCATTTTTTTTGCTGAATCACACGAGCCGCCATTTTGGCGTAGCCTCGTGTCTCCAGCATGGGGGCGGCCATGTTTGAGGTGATTCTACACCTCGTGGAGCTTGGGGGAGGCGCCGGAAGGCGTGCAGAGGGGCGGAGCCGCCTCCTTTCTTCCTGGGCAGCCAGCCAAAAGACTTCCTGTTTGTCAAGACAGCGCTGTAAGCTGTTGCAGTTTAACTCTGAGCATCAAGTGGTGAGCCTGGGGGTCTATCTCTCTCTCTCTCGATCGATAGGGATCCCTAAGCAGGTAACACTAAGGGGCTTTTTTTGTGGCGCTGGGGGTCAGAAAAAAAAAAAAAAAAAAGTTTTTTTCTTTACTTTTGAATTATATTATCCAGGAAGTAACTGGAGTTATTATGGACCCTGCCACACATATTCCCCCACCTGTTTCCCTCGAGGGGGCCTCGGGACCCGCCGGTGCACAGAGTATAGAGTCATTTACAGCAATTTTGGAGTCTATGGTGGCTCGGGTGGAGGCGGCCTGTCAGGGACGGGGGTCAAGGAAGCGACCCCCGCCTACCCCTATACCATCTGACACCTCTGACTCAGATTCAGAGATGGTCACGGCAGTTGCAGGTTCCTCTGCAAGGGCTGTTATCCCAGGTAAAGCCCCCTCAGACAGTGAGGAGGACGCTTCTTCTCTTGCTATAATTCAGGAAGAAGCATTGGTGGACGCACTAGTTGTGGCAGTGCAAGAAACCTTAAAACTTGAGGCTTTACCGGCAGAGGCAACTGAAACAGAGAGGCCTTTTGGGACTAATAAGCCCATCAAGACGGCGAAGGCTTTTCCTGTACCTAAATGTTTTGGTAATCAGATTAAAGGAGAATGGGAGCATTCTAAACGTACCTTTACTATTTCCAAGCGTATTGCTAGACGCTATCCGTTTGAGGAATCCATCATTAAGAAATGGACGGTACCACCAGTCGTGGATCCGCCTATTTCCAGGCTGAATAAAGCCACGGTTATTCCAGTGGAGGACACTTCGTCCTTTAAGGACCCGGTGGATCGAAAGATAGAAGCAGAGTCCCGCACTATCTTTTCTCTGATAGGGTCAGCATTTAGACCAGTAATCGTTATTGGTCTAGTTTCCCAGACACTTACGGAATGGGCGAAAATGGTACGCTAAGATCTTAGGGGAAAAGATATTCCCCAGGAGACTTCTGATTTGATGGAACAGATCATACAAGGGCTACGGTTTATCTGTGACGCAGCCTTGGACACTACTCCCCTATTAGGGCATGCATCTAAGTTAGCAGTGATCCTCAGACGTGTGCTGTGGTTAAAATGCTGGTCAGCTGACCTAGGTTCCAAAAAGACCTTGACCAATCTCCCCTTTCAGGGGAATCGTCTATTTGGAGCCAACCTAGATGAAATCATTAAGGATGCCACTGGGGGCAAGAGCACTTTTTTGCCACAGGCTGCAAAAGCTAAGGGACCTCGCAACAAGCGAGGACCTTTCTTTACCGCCCATAAAGGGCGCCCGGCTGGTACTAGCGGGAAAGGCAAGACTCCTCCAGGAGGGTTCAAGAAGGGGACCAACCCAGCCAAACCCGAAGCAAAGGAGTACACAGCCTGAAGGTGCGCCCCCACCCGGTTTCAGGGTGGGGGGACGTTTTCACCGGTATTCAGGACATTAGATCGAGCATCAACCACTACTACCGGTGCGATTCTTCCCTTCCAACATTTAAGTACCACAGGAAGCGGTAGTTACCGTTCCCTGAAAAGATCTTTTCCTTTACCTTTTCCTAAGATTAGTCCCGATACCTCACAGGAATCGGATCTGGTTGACCAGATAGGCCAAGTAGCCTCTAGTCGGGTGACTTCGGTCCCTGAGGTTCAACCAGAAAAGATCACCTTTCCTGATAACTATCAGGTATCTGATAAATGTGTGGGAACAGAAAACGACCAGACTTTCTCGGATGGTCGGGGCCAGATAGCTCTAGGGACGCCTGGTTCAGATCCAATCAGCGCCAGTGGTCCTAGAAATTCTAGGCTGGCCTCCTCAAGCCGGCCTGGCCGACTTGGACATGTTAGTCGCAGACGTTCCGTGGGAACTTCGTCTCAGGGAGTGTCTGTGGTCTCAAGGACCAATTTACCTTCGTGCTTTACAGTCGCTGGTTTTAATGGCCTGGCCATTGAGACCCAAGTACTGAAGGACAGAGGTTTGTCTACTTCAGTCATTCCTACCCTTATTAAAGCAAGGAAAGCGACTTCCAGCAAAGTCTATTATCACACATGGAAGTCTTATATTGCGTGGTGCGAATCTTTAGGATTTCCTCCACGTACCTATTCGGTGACTCGAATATTGGCCTTTTTTGCAACAAGGGGTTGAGCAGAAGCTAGCCTTGAGCACCATCAAGGGTCAAGTTTCAGCATTAGCAATCTTCTTTCAGAAGCCTTTAGCTACCAAATCCTTGGTGCGGAATTTCATCCAGGGGGTGCGGCACCTGGCTCCTCCAGTCCGCGCGCCCTTACCGCCCTGGGATCTTAATTTGGTTTTGTCGGTTCTACAGAAACCTCCCTTTGAAAACATCAGGGAGATTCCCTTGCTTACTCTATCCCAGAAGGTGGCCTTCTTGGTGGCTATTACTTCTGCTCGCAGGGTGTCAGAACTGGCTGCATTATCATGCCAGTCACCATACCTAGTGATTCATAGGGATAAGGTAGTACTTCATCCTAAGCCATCTTTTCTTCCCAAGGTGGTTTCAGATTTTCATCTGAATGAAGATATTGTACTACCTTCCTTGTGTCCTCAGCCCAAGCATCATCGGGAACATGCGTTGCATTCCTTAGATGTGGTTCGGGCAATCAGGGTATACCTGAAAGCTACGGAATCATTCCGTAAGACGGATTCACTTTTTGTGATCACGGATGGCCCCAGAAAGGGTTTGCCTGCATCTGCCGCGACCATTGCCAAATGGATTAGACAAACGGTGGTACAGGCTTATTCTATTAAGGGTCAGAGTCCTCCGTTCCCTGTTAGGGCGCACTCCACTCGAGCGCTCAGTACTTCCTGGGCCTTTCGCCATCAGGCGTCAGTGGTCCAGGTATGTAAGGCGGCCACCTGGTCGTCGGTACATACCTTTACAAAATTCTATAAAATTGATGTGACGGCATCGGCGGATGCCTCATTTGGCCGCAAGGTTTTGCAGGCCGCAATTTGAGGAGACCGGTGGTCTACCTCGAGGGTTTTTTTCTGTTTGAAAAAAAAAATTTGTTTTCTCTTTTTTTGGTTGAGTCTCATCATTAAGGATGAGCATTGTAAACTTCTAGTTGGCACCGGTTGGGCCTTCTAGATTGGGATTTGATTTCCATTTTCCCACCCCTCAGTTGTGATACTGCTCTGGGACGTCCCGAAGGTGGTGTATCACCGAGGACTACGTCTGTCGATGAGCGCTAGAGAAAAATGGATTTTTGTAAAATCTTACCGTAAAATCCTTTTCTCTTAGCTCATCGACAGACGTAGTCCCCGCCCCTCTGTTTTGGAGTTGGGTTGGGTTAAATTCTCTAAGCACTGCTTTTTCACATAACTGATTTGCTGAGGCAGAGAGAGAGAGGATATACCCTCTGGGACTGCCCCTAGGGTGTGGCCAGAGCTTTTTAATTTCCTGTCTAGTCCTGCTCCTGCGGAGGTAACATAACCCGAAGGTGGTGTATCACCGAGGACTACGTCTGTCGATGAGCTAAGAGAAAAGGATTTTACGGTAAGATTTTACAAAAATCCATTTATTTTATCTTATGTTGTTCTGTGTTCCCAGTAGATATACTTATATAGCATAACAGACAGTAATGAAAGTACTCTACAACAACAACAACAAAAAAACACAGATTATGTAACAAGAGTATTTTTTATTTATTTATTTATTTTTGTTTTTCATGAAATTATCAAAAAATAAACTTTATTTGCAATAAACATTACAAATGTTTTGGTTATTCCAGCACCAAAACAACAAAAAAATATAAAATATCAGGTAAAAAAATAAACAAATTTCCTTTTTTGGACTGGAAAAAAGACAAAACTGTTGGGCTTTGAATTTGTCATTTTTTTGTTATTTTGCCCAAGTAAAGTAACAACAGCCAAAAAAAAAAAAAGATTACAACTCCTGGTAGGTTATTGGTTCAGTCGACCCACAACCTGAACTAGTGGATGGGCCAGGGTAATAAGTCGATGCTCCCTGATAGTATTGCCTTTCCTGAAAAGGCATAACCTGAGTGGGTGTAGGTTGGTAAGGTTTTGGGGGGCCAAGGGTGGAGGCAATGGGAGGTGGTATTGGATAAAACATAGGGGGCCTGGAGGGATTCAGCATATTTCCGTACTCATCAAAGTATGGGCGCTTTCTTGGCAGGCCATACGGTGTACTTGGTGGTGGTGGGTACTGGTGATAAGGGGGATATGTGTGGTGGGGTGTTTCCATACACGCTGTAGATGTTGTTGGCTCCTCAACCACAAAGGATTGCGCAGTTGACATCAAAGCCATCCTGAGCGCATATTTCTTCTCTGGGGGGACCTTTTTACACATACCTAAAAGGACCATCATAAATACTGTGTCTTCACACATACTTTCATTCATTTTGGTAGACATCTCATTGACCACCTTCAAAATTTTCTCCATGGGTTTCACACCCCTAGCACTTGCCCTTGAAGATCTTCGGCAAGGCCTTTGGTCATCACTAGGCCCCGGTTCAGCCTCCTCCGCAACTGGAGAAACATTCCTTGACATTGGTCTGGACATGGTTCCCTCAGATTCTTCATGGTCACCAAGGTCTTGAAATGCCTCCTCCGCCGCTGCCTCCTGTGACCCCTCTTCCTGTGGCAAACCCTGTGAGCTGTCTTGCCAGCTTGCTTGGGTTCTGAACTATAATCAATTAATTTATAATTGTATGAATATTATTACATTTTATATGTGAACTACAGTAAATACAGACATCCCAAGTCTCCCGCGACTTGCGGGAGTCTCCCGCCTTTGGCCGGCGGCTCACGGACACCCGCAAGTGCTGTGCGATCTCCCGGCTGGGAGACTTAGGATGTCTGCCAGGGCCGGGGGTTCAGCTATGGGAACTGCACGGTCGCACTTTCTCATTCTTTAAATGTCTTTGCTATGCAGTATGCAGGCAGAGCTCAGGAGAATACAGGGTGATGTCATGAGGGAGGGACTTATGCAGCTTCAGCTTTCCATTGGCTGGGGAGGCAGCAGGGGGCGGTGCAGAACCGCCTCTTTAGCCAATGAGTACACAAAGTACGCTGTCTATCACTACAAGTAAAACTTCATCCCGGCTTTTTGTATAGTGCGGATGCTGGATGGAGCTGCATTTGTGATCTGGGGAGAATGCTGGACACAGGCTCATAAAACTGTGACTCTTCTGCAGTGATCGATGAGGTGAGAGAGAACAAGAAAGCGTTTTTCTCCAGTAGAAATAAAAGAAGAACAGGAAGCTTCTAGAACCCTGTGCCCTCCTTTACTAGCACTCATTAATACCATCCATATTCCTGACCTTTTACCAGGGGGAAAGTTATCTGACACCTGTGCATTGGAGGTGTGAGCTTACTGTCTCCATGTTAATAAGACAGGAACATGGATGGCATTATAACGAGTGTCCTTAGACTTGGTTCAAACTAGCAAAACCTCTGAAAAGTGATTAGAAGGGGCTAGTGGATCACTTTTCAGACTGCAGCTAAGCAGCTGGAGGTCAAATGGCAGTTTATAATGGTGCTGATGTGTGCCACAACCATGAGGACCCATTCACACTAGAAACTGCATGTAAATCACATGCGGCACGGCCGGGGGGGGGGGGGGGGGGGTTAGCGCGGCGGCGGTGCGTTGTGCCACCTCCCTGAAATGAGTTTTTAGAGGTTGGGATGTCTGTAAATACCTGCTGACAACTTACTCTCGCATCTCCAACACCGCCCTTAAAAATTCTAGCTCCTGGGCATGAGCATATGGGGCAATTCTTGAAGACCCAGAACCACTCCTTCCTTCGCATAGTTTCCGTAGATAACAATCTTTGATACTTTGCCATCTTGTTTGTAAGGAGTGCACTGAAAAACAGACAATACCGGTACTGTACAGGGAATAATGGGTGCAAGCTGCAATGTGATAAGTTGCATATATGAAACACTTACATTTTTCTGACCGTTCTGTAGCTGTTAAACAGTCCCAATTATCGTAGTAGATACGAGCCATCTCCAACCATGCTCTTCCTCACATGATCCTTGTATAATGGATCTCTGATGTCATAGACTGTTGGACGTTCTCTGACAAGCCGTATGATTTCCTCATTGTCGGTTGTTGTTGGCCGACAAAATTCGTGTGCAGTCTAGAGCACATTTCAACCAACAAAACAACACTGGACAAAAGACAGCCGATCGTTTGGCCGACAATTGGTGCGTGTTTACGGGGCATAAGACTTTTAAGGGGCCATAGTATTTAGCCTGCAAATCCAATATGTCTCTTGATTATGTAATGTTCGGGATGCTTCAGAAAAAGAGAGACTGGGAAGAATGACTTCTATACCAAATACTCTTCAGCCAAAGGTGCATGTATTGTGTTTCAAAGCAAAGTGTCAGGGAATGCTATGAACACCAAGAAAGTTATTTTCAAAATAACTACGGTACTCCCAGAAAGGTCTCATGGTGCAGCCAATGTATAATGATCCACAAGTTTGTGTGTGTGTATAAACCACATAAGAGCTAAGAGCCCATTCACACTGCCGCGACTTGTCAGCCTGACAAGTCGTGGTCGATCGCGGTCCATTGAGTAGTACAGGACCCGTTCTAATAGGAGCGACACAAGTCGCTCCGACTTAGAAAAAGGGTCCTGTACTACTTTGGGGCGACCTCGGAGCGACTTGCATAGACTTCCATTATGTGAAGTCCCTGCAAGTCACGCCGAAGTCGCGGTGCACATCGGTGCACGCGACTTCACAGGTTGCCCCCGAAGTCGTGACGCCTCAGTGTAAACCGGCTCTAAAGCATTTGTTATGTTTAAAAATATATTTAGTAACAATGCTCTCTGGCAAACTGTTCTGGCTATGTTCAATAAATGGGCAAGACAGTCATTCTATGTTTTTGCACTGAAGAAAGTCTTTCCTATCAGATGGTGTTGTACACTTGCTTGCAATTAGTTGTCTAGGAACTATTTAACTTTTAATATGTTGGGCCTTTCTGAAAATTATTTTGGGTTTGGGGGTTAATATGGGGCTTCATTTTGGGTCCAGGAGGAGAATGTGTCAGTTCTTTTTAACAATACACTCAACGGTGTTATGACCATAATTGAACTGTGTGCAGGGCCGGCCCCACCATGGGTTCCACTGGGTCAATTGAACCCAGGCAGTTCTTGGAAAGGGGCAGCAAATTGACTCCTAAGATTTTTTTTTCCAGCAGTTTTGTGTGTCATAAGTTTGCGGTGTGTTACGGGTGGCATTTCCCCATCTCATAATGCTGCCCATAGTGCAAACTGATGAGTATGAGGAGGCAAAGTGTCTCCTTCGGGGAATGTCCCTTATGTGATCGTGGTGTGCGCAATGACCTTAGACTTCGGCACACTCCATCTCATGCAGGGCAGGCGGGATTTTCTAGGGCGTTGGGAGTGTCAGACACAGGAGTGACAGGAGGACAGAGAACAGACAGGGGGACGTTTGGTGAACCGGTCCGGTAGTGAGTTATGGAAGAAGATAACAGTATATATATTATTTTCTAAAGGTTATATTTATATAAAATAATGGATGTGGGGGCCTTTTGTTGGGCGTGATTTTTTTTTGGAGGAGGGGGGGCAGCATTTAATTCTTGGACCCAGGCAGCACAATGTCTTGGGCCAGCCCTGACTGTGTGATAAGACACCACAAGTCGCAATACCTTTACTGATAATATGTCCAAGAAAGAAAATAAACTGCCCAGGGATTTCAGCATACAGGATTTTATAAATACAGCCAGTATTATAAATTATTGGTTCCCTGTATATCAAAGGCTTATTCCTAAAGCAAATTCCATGCAAGGTTTTGCTGGGAGGATTTATAGTTAGTACTAGTATTTGCCAGCATCTATTATTGTTTATTTTATGGTCTCAAGTTTAATAGCCAAGTTGCAGTAAAAAAAAAAAAAAAAAAAACATAAGTGATGTTCATGTTCTCATCACCTTATTGCAGGAGTAGAAGTATGCATACATAAAAAGCAGGTCCATTGTAAGGGAAGCCCAATCTTTACCAGCATCTATGATTGTTCATTATATTATAACTTGAATTGCCATGGCCCAATCACAGCCTTAAAGATATTTATAATTACACCCAGCAAAAACAATGTTAATTAGCTTTATATTGTGCTTGTCTCCTCAAAAAACCATCAAGGGATTATATTATATTTTATAAATGTTGTTCAATACTGGCTTATTATGCCATCCTTAAGAGGCTTTTACAGTTTGAACAGGACTTCATCTCAGTTTTGCACATACAGTATTAAAATGATGCATGTGCTGAAACAATATACTTGAAAATCATTGTTGTCAGACATAGACAATCACTATAGTGTATTAGTTTCAAGCCAGCATTCTATAAATTTGTCACATTGCTAATGTCCACTGTGGTCACTGTATTTCCCACTTGTTGGCGAATGTTAAGTTGGAAAATCTGAATGAACTCTTTGATGGAGATTATTTTTTTGTTCATGAATGGTTAACTATGCATGCACCTCTTTCACTTATGGGCCATATCCCAAAATAATATGCTGGCAGACTCCAACAAGGGCAGATGTCTCACCTCCACCATCCTAAGAAGATATGTGCCTGCCTGTGTGTATGGTTAATACCTTCTCTAGTCTTCTCAAAGAAGATAGTATAATGCAATTTGCGTTTTTATTTTTTGTGTTTTTCCTTTTTTTATAGTATATTTTAGTCTGTACATTTAATATGGTAATGATTTATTTGATCACTTATATAACTTAATTTTAGGTTCATACATATGGGCTTCAGCACAGCTACTTTATTCACTGTGAGTAAGTCGACTTACCTCGTAATATAAATTTTTCGTAAACCTATAGATTGTGTTTGTCTGTGGGTCCCTGAGGGATTTTATGCCCTCCTTTGGGAAATCAACTTTTCAATTGTGCCTTGGTTTATTATATTTCTGCAAAGTATAGCATTGTGTTGTTGCACAGTATTTGATTACTTATATTGGTTTTCGGTTGTCTTTAATCATTCTCAGCACATAATTAGATTGTGTAATATTGTTACTGTTATTTTTATTATCCACCCTCCTAACATTTTTATTATAAGGTAGCATGGTTCCTAGCTATTTGTTTTACTATGTTTTCTGACAGATAAAATCTTAGAGGTTTGTCTCTCGTCCATTACATTATTGTTTTATTATTAAACACCTTATCATTTTTTTTTTGTTTTGTCTGTTAAATTAATTTATTAAAGCTTTAAAGGTTACATGTTATATTCTAACTAATTAACACTGTATATTACTTGCCTTTTAAAAGATTTTGTTCTTTTGTTTTGTCATTTACTAGTTTCACTCACACTTTCTTTGCTGCTATTTGATACTATCGCTTTGCACAACCAGGCCAAACTGACAGTCAGGACCAGATTTTCCACTAGGCATATTAGGCATGTGCCTTCAGGCGCACTACCTAGAGGGGCACCCATCAGTATGAGTTTTTTTTTCTCATCTTTTTTAAAACCCTTTTGCTGACAGCGGGGGTTCACACAAAATCCAGTGGCTGCAGCGACTGGGATTATGTGTAAAATTGACAGGCAGACTCCTGCCTGTCAGGTGGAAGCATTTGGGCGGCTGCACTGCTGCCTGAATTATACCACACACCCCCAATAGCGGCAGCCCCCTCCGCCACGTGCTCCCGCCATGTACTCTGCTTGCCCATCTGGGGGCCTGGGACCGACATGGCGGGTGGAGGGGATGGAGAACAGCAGATACGCGTCTGCTCTCGTCACTTCTGGGTCACCCTGTGACTTCCCCAGCTAGCATAGACTTTGCATAGACTTTTTGTCCCCTATGTGATGAAAAAAAAATGAGGTTACACCTAAGTACCCCCCCCCAAAATGTTTTGAGGCCCCCAACACATACGCACATAAAGTGAAAACGTTAATTGCGATACACATATTACATATTCCCGTGCACACCAGAGTGAGAGCAATAATTCTAGACCTGTAACAAAAACTGATGATCCACAGGGGGCTTTTGAAGCGTCGCCTATAGAAAACATAGGGTACTGTAGTATGTCAGCATTTCACGGGTGCAACAAATTTATGGTTTGACATGTTTGGTATCTATTTACACGGTACAACCTCCTCTTTTATATTTTACCAATAGTGATGAGCCGAACACCCCCTGGTTCGGTTCGCACCAGAACACCGCGAACGGAGGAAAAGTTTGTTCGAATAAAAGAACCCCATTGAAGTCTATGGGAGTCGAACCTCGAAAATCAAACGGCCTCATTTTGAAGGCTTAAATGCAAGTTATTGCCCCAAAAAAGTGTATGGGGGTCTGATCTGGGGAACATGTAGCAATGAAAAAAAGTTTTAAAAAAACATTTTTTTTAAAGGACCAGTGATTTACTGATTTGAATGAGGCTTAAAGTAAAACTATAAAAATGAAAAATTCCTTCAGATTTTGTGCCTGGGGGTCCCCTAAATGTGCATGTAAAGCAGTGCATCTCTACGATGTATGTAGCCTGCTGCAGCAATACTGAAATTTCTAAAGCAAAAAATGTAATCTACAACAAATATCCATAAAAATGTAAAATCGCATGCACTTGTCATACAGGTGCAGAAAAATTGGGCCTTGGTTGTTGGTGGTGCCTGAACACCGTAACCCCTCACAGTTACTCTTGCTGGGCACAGGAATGGGACCTGCTGGTAAAAATTCCATACGAATTTGAAATTGGCAAAGATCAAGTGTTGTATGTGTTCTTATCAGTGATCTAGTGGGGGTGCTCTACTGTCATCTGACCTGGCCAAGGTTGGGTGGCGGCTATGAAAACTGGCTGGAGTGATGGGGACCTGGAAGGTTAGTATCGGCAGGAACTGAAACTGAAATTGGGTTGTTGGTAGTGCCTAAACACCGCAAACCCTCGCAGTTACTCTTGCTGGGCACAGGAATGGGACCTGCTGGTAAGAATTCCATACAAATTTGAAATTACATGTGATATACAGGTGCCAAAAAATTGGGCCTTTGCAGTTGGCGGTGCCTGAATACCATAGCCAAGCCCTCACAGTTACTCTTGCTGGGTGCAGGAATGGGACTTGCTGGTAAGAGTTTCATACAAATTTGAAATTGCATGTGCTATACAGGTGCTTAAAAATTGGGCCTTTGCTGTTGGTGGTGCCTGAACACCGTACCCAAGCCCTCTCAGATACTCTTTCTAGGCGCAGGAACAGGACCTGCTGGTAAAAATTCCATACAAATTTAAAATTGCATCTGCTATACAGGTGCCAAAAATTGGGCCTTTGGTGGTGCCTGAACACCGTAACCAAGCCCTCGCAGTTACTCTTGCTGGGCGCAAGAACGGGACCTGCTGGTAAGAATTCCATACAAATGTGAAATTGCATGTACTATACAGGTGCCAAAAATTGGGCCTTTGCTGTTGGTGGTGCCTGAACACCGTAACCAAGCCCTCGCAGTTACTCTTGCTGGGTGCAGGAATGAGACCTGCTGGTAAGAATTCTATACAAATTTGAAATTGCATGTGTTATACAGGTGCCAAAAATTGGGCCTTTGCTGCTGGTGGTGCCTGAACACCGTAACCAAGCCCTCGCAGATACTCTTGCTAGGTGCAGGAACAGGACCTGCTGGTAAGAACTCCATACAAATTTAAAATTGCATGAGCTATACAGGTGCCAAAAAATGGGCCTTTGCTGTTGGTGGTGCCTGAAATCTGTAACCAAGCCCTCGCAGATACTCTTGCTGGGTGCAGGAACGGGACCTGCTGGTAAGAATTCCATACAAATTTGACACCATCAGGGTGACACCAAACCTGCCAGCCACCCATAACAGGGTGACACCAAGCCAGCCAGCCACCCACCCACCACAGACTGTTCCTGCAAGTCAGCCACCCATAACAGGGTGACTCCAAGCCAGCCACCCACCACAGTGTTCCTGCAACCCAGCCACCCATAACAGGGTGACACCAAGCCAGCCAGCCACCCACCCACCAAAGACTGTTCCTGCAAGCCAGCCACCCATAACATGGTGACACCAAGCCAGCCAGCCACCAGTGTTCCTGCAAGCCAGCCAGCCATAACAGGGTGACACCAAGCCAGCCAGCCACCCACCACAGACTGCTCCTGCAAGCCAGCCACCTATAACAGGGTGACACCAAGCCAGCCACCACAGTGTTCCTGCAAGCCAGCCACCCATAACAGGGTGACACCAAGCCAGCCAGCCACCCACCACAGACTGTTCCTGCAAGCCAGCCACCCATAATAGGGTGACACCAAGCAAGCCAGCCAACACAGGGTTCCTGCAAGCCAGCCACTCATAACAGGGTGACACCAAGCCAGCCAGCCACCCACCACAGACTGTTCCTCAAGCCAGCCAGCCACCACAATGTTCCTGCAAGCCAACCACCCATAACAGGGTGACACCAATCCAGCCAGCCACCACAGGGTTCCTGCAAGCCAGCCACCCATAACAGGGTCACACCAAGCCAACCAGCCACCCACCCACCCACCACAGACTGTTCCTCAAGCAAGCCAGCTACCACAACGTTCCTGCAAGCCAGCCAACTATAACAGGGTGATACCAAGCCAGCCAGCCACCACAGTGTTCCTGCAAGTCAGCCACCCATAACAGGGTGACACCAAGCCAGCCACCCACTGCAGTGTTCCTGCAAGCCAGCCACTCATAACAGGGTGACACAAAGCCAGCCAGCCACCACAGTCTTCCTGCAAGCCAGCCAGCCATAACAGGGTGACACCAAGCCAGCCAGCCACCAGTGTTCCTGCAAGCCAGCCAGCCATAACAGGGTGACACCAAGCCAGCCAGCCACCCACCACAGACTGCTCCTGCAAGCCAGCCACCCATAACAGGGTGACACCAAGCCAGCCACCACAGTGTTCCTGCAAGCCAGCCACCCATAACAGGGTGACACCAAGCCAGCCAGCCACCCACCACAGACTGTTCCTGCAAGCCAGCCACCCATAATAGGGTGACACCAAGCAAGCCAGCCAACACAGGGTTCCTGCAAGCCAGCCACCCATAACAGGGTGACACCAAGCCAGCCAGCCACCCACCACAGACTGTTCCTCAAGCCAGCCAGCCACCACAATGTTCCTGCAAGCCAACCACCCATAACAGGGTGACACCAATCCAGCCAGCCACCACAGGGTTCCTGCAAGACAGCCACCCATAACAGGGTCACACCAAGCCAACCAGCCACCCACCCACCACAGACTGTTCCTCAAGCAAGCCAGCTACCACAACGTTCCTGCAAGCCAGCCAACTATAACAGGGTGATACCAAGCCAGCCAGCCACCACAGTGTTCCTGCAAGTCAGCCACCCATAACAGGGTGACACCAAGCCAGCCACCCACTGCAGTGTTCCTGCAAGCCAGCCACTCATAACAGGGTGACACAAAGCCAGCCAGCCACCACAGTCTTCCTGCAAGCCAGCCAGCCATAACAGGGTGACACCAAGCCAGCCAGCCACCATAGTGTTACTGCAAGCCAGCCAGCCACCATAGTGTTACTGCAAGCCAGCCACCCATAACAGGGTGACACCAAGCCAGCCAGCCAGGCACCGCGGTGTTCCTGCAAGCCGCCACTCACAACAGGGTGACACCAAGCCAGCCAGCCACCCACCACAGTGTTCCTGCAAGCCAGCCACCCAGAACAGGGGGACATCAAGGCAGCCAGCCAGTGCCACCACAGTGTTCATGCAAGCCAGCCACCCATAACAGGGTGACACCAAGCCAGCCACCACAGTGTTCCGGCAAGCAAGCCACCCACAACAGGGTGACAGCAAGCCACCCACCACACTGCCAGATACTCTTGCTGGGTGCAGGAATGGGACCTGTTGGTAAGCATTCCATACAAATTTGACACCATCAGGGTGACACCAAACCAGCCAGCCACCACAGTGTTTCTGCAAGCCAGCCACCCATAACAGGGTGACACCAAGCCAGCCAGCCACCCACCCACCACAGACTGTTTCTGCAAGCCAGCCACCCATAACAGGGTGACACCAAGCCAGCCAGCCACCCACCACAGACTGTTCCTGCAAGTCAGCCACCCATAACAGGGTGACACCAAGCCAGCCACCCACCACAGTGTTCCTGCAAGCCAGCCACCCATAACAGGGTGACACCAAGCCAGCCACCCACCCACCAAAGACTGTTCCTGCAAGCCAGCCAGCCATAACAGGGTGACACCAAGCCAGCCAGCCACCCACCCACCACAGACTGTTTCTGCAAGCCAGCCACCCATAACAGGGTGACACCAAGCCAGCCAGCCACCCACCCACCCACCACAGACTGTTCCTGCAAGTCAGCCACCCATAACAGGGTGACACCAAGCCAGCCACCCACCACAGTGTTCCTGCAAGCCAGCCACCCATAACAGGGTGTCACCAAGCCAGCCAGCCAAAAGACTGTTCCTGCAAGCCAGCCACCCATAACAGGGTGACACCAAGCCAGCCAACCACCACAATGTTCCTGCAAGCCAGCCACCCATAACAGGGTGACACCAAGCCAGCCACCCACTACAGTGTTCCTGCAAGCCAGCCACTCATAACAGGGTGACACCAAGCCAGCCAGCCACCACGGTGTTCCTGCAAGCCAGCCAGCCATAACAGGGTGACACCAAGCCAGCCAGCCACCCACCACAGACTGCTCCTGCAAGCCAGCCACCCATAACAGGGTGACACCAAGCCAGCCAGCCAGCCAGCCACCACAGTGTTCCTACAAGCCAGCCACACATAACAGGGTGACACCAAGCCAGCCAGCCACCCAACACAGACTGTTCCTGCAAGCCAGCCACCCATAATAGGGTGACACCAAACAAGCCAGCCAACACAGGGTTCCTACAAGCCAGCCACCCAAAACAGGGTGACACCAAGCCAGCCAGCCACCCACCACAGACTGTTCCTCAAGCCAGCCAGCCACCACAATGTTCCTGCAAGCCAACCACCCATAACAGGGTGACACCAATCCAGCCAGCCACCACAGGGTTCCTGCAAGCCAGCCAGCCATAACAGGGTGACACCAAGCCAGCCAGCCACCATAGTGTTACTGCAAGCCAGCCACCCATAACAGGGTGACACCAAGCCAGCCAGCCAGCCAGCCAGCCAGCCACCACAGTGTTCCTGCAAGCCGCCACCCATAACATGGTGACACCAAGCCAGCCAGCCACCCATCACAGTGTTCCTGCAAGCCAGCCACCCAGAACAGGGGGACACCAAGGCAGCCAGCCAGTGCCACCACAGTGTTCCTGCAAGCCAGCCACCCATAACAGGGTGACACCAAGCCAGCCACCACAGTGTTCCGGCAAGCAAGCCACCCACAACAGGGTGACAGCAAGCCACCCACACTGCCAGGCGTCAGCCACCAACCCACACTGCCAGGCGTAAGCCACCAACCCACAACAGGGTGCCAGAAAGCCACCCACACTGCCAGGCGTCAGCCACCAACCCACAACAGGGTGCCAGCAAGCAACCCACACTGCCAGGCGTCAGCCACCAACTCACAACAGGGTGCCAGCAATCATCCAGACTGCCAGGCGTCAGCCACCAACCAACAACAGGGTGCCAGCAACCACCCACACTGCCAGGCGTCAGCCACCAACCCACAACAGGGTGCCAGTAACCACCCACACTGCCAGGCATCAGCCACCAACCCACAGCAGGGTGCCAGCAAGCAACCCACACTGCCAGGCATCAGCCACCAACCCACAACAGGGTGCCAGCAAGCAAACCACACTGCCAGAAGTCAGCCCCCAACCCACAACAGGGTGCCAGCAAGCAACCCACACCGCCAGGCGTCAGCCATCAACCCACAACAGGGTGCCAGCAAGCAACCCACACTGCCAGGTGTCAGCCACCAACTCACAACAGTGTGCCAGTGCCAGCAGCAGCAGAAACTTCAGCAAGCCATTTTTTAAATCTTTTTTGTATCTTTCAAATTGAAATGGAGATGGATGAGGAGAGAAAAAGTAAAAGTGTGGTCTAGGACTATTTCTCGTCTAAAACTTCTCCAGGAAAAGCAGCAGTGTGCAACACATGTACAAACAACCAGGGCCGCTGATAGGGGGGGACCACCAGCCCTCTTGTAGGGGGCCCTAGCACACAGGAGGGCCCACACAGAGAGGGGGATTAGTGATGGACAACAAATACAGAAATCCTCCTCCAGCACCTGAATCTGATCTGTCCCTCTCCCTGCTATCAGCTTTTATCTGCTGAGAAAGAGACAGTCACCCCTCATTAATCCCCCTCCCTGATTGGGCCCCCCTCCCAGCACTGGCTCGAATGTTATCTCTGCTCAGGAGTTTATTTGTAACTTTGTTTCTCTCTGATCCCGGAGCTCCAACTGCCCAGCCTGTATATTTTTCTCATCTCATCTTTATTTAACATTGTTTTTTTTTTTTAGATTTAGCAGGAATTATGTGAGTTATGTTATATTTGTGTCTGCTAATAGTGATTTTGTTATAATTTTAGCAAAATATATCTTTAATATTTTCTTGGGGGGGGGCGGGCCCTGCCAGGTAGTCTGTATGGGGCCCCGCGATTTCTAACAGCAGCCCTGCAAACAAAATAAGCATGGGATCAGTAACTGCAAAAAACAAAAATACATCAAATCTTTGGGCCCATCTAAGAGTTCATCATATTGAATTGTATCATGCAGCACAGAAAAACCAAAATGAATATCAATGGGATTTTGATTCTATACCTCCTCCATTATCCCAGGCAACAATAACAGATATGTTTGTAAAAAAAAAAAAAAACAGATGTCACTGTCTAGATTCAGATGGAACATCCCAACTGCTGGACAGAGTAATCACAGAGATGATTGTCACTGATAACCAGCCATTTACAATGGTGTCTGACTCAGGTTTTCAGTGTTTGATGTCCATACTTGAGCCAAGGTACACACTGAAGAGTGAGAAGTATTATCGAACCGTAATGCTGGCAAAATTTCACCAAAAGGTCATTGACAAAGTAAAGGCTATGCTGCAACCAGAGAATGCTGGCAACTCTCATTCCCGACAGACTGCTGGTCACAAACAGAGTCAGAGTCACTTATCATTCTTACATGCCACTTCATTGACAGTGGATGGACAAAAAGGCAATTGGTGTTGAATACAAAAGTGACGCAAGGATCCCACACTGAGTACAGTAGAGAAATGTTTCTAGGCATGCTTGAAGACCGAGTGATACTTCGAGACAGTGGAACAAACATGCAGAAAGGAATGAGGCTTGCTGATATGTCAGAATCAGACCTCTGTGTCATGGCACACAACACCCTCCAACTTTCAAATTATGGTCTGTCAAGCCAAAGAGCTTGGATTGATATATGTTTTGAGAAGCATGAAGAGATTAAAAATGTTGTGCTTGCAAGTCTTTTGAATCCTCAATACAAGAACCATGCTTTCTCTTCTGATGTTGTATTGGCTAAGACGAAACAATGGCTGACAGAAGATATTCAACAGGAGGTGCAGGAGGTTCCTGCCGAAAAGACAAGTCCAGACCACTATTTTTATGAAGAGCAGCATGCTGCAAAAACAGGCAAATGTCCAAAAATACGTCAGCTAACAGAAGAGAATCTTCTTCATGGTGGACATTTTTAGTGTTTTATTGGGGCCTCATGCGGAGGATTAAATTTCTTCTGAATCTGCAACTATGAAACTGGATGATGAACTTCATCTCTATTTGAAAGAAGCAGTAATTGACAGAAGAAGTCAGTGGTGGAGAGAAAATGAGGCACGCTACAAAATACTTGCTTCCCATGCTAGAAGATACCTCTCTCTCTCTGCTCCTCTGTCCTCCACTCCTCCTGAGCATGTTTATGAAGTGGCAGCATTGTATGAACAAAACAGAAGACCTTTAACAGGTGACCATGGACATGCTGAAATGTTCTGCTTTCTGCATTATAATATTGTTCTACTTAACTGGGAGTATTGAAAAGAGTAGTGTCCACTCAAATCCACTGTGTAGCTGTTGCCTAGCTTTTTTTTCTATCAGTTTTGCACTGACTGCAGTAAATTATTGCAGTGAGTGCACTACTGCAGCAGTAGTCCCCTGACTCCAGTCCAACTCCAATCCAATGTCTAGCTGTTGTCTAGCTTTTTTTCTAGCTATTTTGCACTGACTGCTGTAGTTGCAGTGAGTGCCCTACTGCAGAGGTAGTCCATTGTCTCCAGTCCAATCCACTGTGTAGCTGTTGCCTAGCTTTTTTTCTAGAAGTTTTGCACTGACTGCAGTAGTTGCAGTGAGTGCCTTACTGCAGAGGTAGTCCTCCACTGACTCCAGTCCAATCCGCTGTATGTGTGTGTAGCTGTTGTTGTTGCCTAGCTTTTTTTCTAGCAGTTTTGCACTGAATGCAGTAGTTGCAGTGAGTGCCATACTGCAGAGGTAGTCCACTGACTCCAGTCCAATCCACCATGTAGCTGTTTTGTTGCCTAGCTTTTTTTCTAGCAGTTTTGCACTGACTGCACTGCAGTAGTGAATTAAAAATATTGCAGTGATTGAGTGCACTACTGCACTTTATTATGCATTAATGCACAATCACATGATGTGAAATGCAAATGTCCCTGCAAGTGCAGTTTTCCTATCAGTTTTAATGCAGGTGTGTTAAGGTGTGAAGAATGTTAAAAATGTTAATAAATAAAGATTAACATGTTTATTAAGAGATTTGTGTAGAAATTTGTGTTTTGTTTTGCAAACTTTTACATGTGTGAAAATATCGGCCAATATCGGCCGATACCGATATGCGATCGGCAAAATATCGGTATCGGCAACGAAAAAACTATATCGGTTGATCACTAGTTTTATTATTACCTATGGTATCTGTTTGAAATCACATTGTTCTGACCATTGGAAAAGTGCAGTCATTCATTAGGATAAATGCAGCATGTGTAGGCGTAGGAAGGTGAAGGAGATTTGCACAAATGAACTGATAACAACAGCAAACCATTGGATTACCATTGCAGAGGGAAAAAAACATGTTGTCACAAGATTCAATAAAAATAATCAATAAATATATAAAAGTATATAGATAAACTGATATACAAAATATATACTAAGGTGCTTATGGTGGTATTGTGTTCATTATAAATCAAACCAATATATATGTACCAATAAACTGATCAGTGCAGATATAAACCAAAATATACTTTAGTGTATAACACAAAGTGCCAAATTATATATATATAAAAGTGTTCAAGTGTCCCAAAACATTAGAGGAAACAAAGAACGATGATCTTCCTCTTCCAGGTGTTTCAATAAACCTTCTTTCACCTTTACACCAAGTGATAATGAGGGGTGCTCTTCACCTATGGGTGTGCTACATGCTCACCTCAAGCTTTTAGGTAATGCGCCTTTAGATCTATAAAAGATCTGATCTCTCCTCCTTTCCTTCTTAGCGTGTATATGGTGGGGGGATAATGGTATACTCCGCCTTAACTCTATCAAGCTGAGGGCCCTCCGGTAATACCTCGGATCTCAAAATAAGGGGCTAATATAGTGTAGTAATTTCAATCAAGAATTTATTCAATATAAAATTGTAACAACTCACATTTTAAAACTGCCGTTCAGAGCGGTTTGCATTCAGTTGCGGGACTTACTTCCGCGTCCCGTACGTCACTTCCGGTGCTATGCCCTACGCGTTACGTCACAATCGCTCACGTGACTTCATCAGGGGATAATTTGCATACGGGGGGGTGACGTATTTTTATAGTCCTAGAGCGGGATGTGTGTCTATCGCCATTTTCAGTGTATAATATGTGTCTGGAGCGTTTGTCTGAAACCGGATATGCTCGTTCCGCCATATTTGAATATCTTATCATGGGAAAATCTTAGCGAATACTTTTTAATAGTCTAATGTGTAATATTAATCTATATTGGATGTCTAATTTGTATTGGAGGATCCGTAATTAAAATTAACCCTCTTTAAAAAACCGGAAGTGAAGTATACTACGGATTACACATCTATATACCGCAAGTAAACATTCTATAGTATACAATACATTAATCCATCAATATGTCTTCAATCATGATATATACATAATAAAATATACAATAATACATCCATGTGTCATATATATGGTGTGCTAATGTATAAACAATAATATATATTTAAAACCGGACCTATATTGTGGTGGTAATGAATAAATATATTGTTATATGTATGTGTTATATAAAATCAGGTCACAATCTATATTTTATGTATTGAATAAATAAAAATAATGAATTACTAGATGATTTATATATATATGATGCTGTATAAAGGAAAAATATAATGATATATATAAAATTATATTAATATTGAGGGTAGAAGACATTAGGTTGTTATATAATAATAAAGTGTATATATAATATTAATATTAAAATACTCCATATCTTTATATTAAAAATTAAAAAATAGACGTAAATGTCATAATAATGTGTATAAGAGGTGATTATATTAGTATGTATTCTAGAAAAGATCAAGCTAAATCACATAAATCACATAAATATAGTAAAAATATCTGTTGGTATATATTGGAGCTAATTAGTTTAATGTAAATATGTATATTAAAAAAACAATAAATAATTTGGCGTATGGGAGTCTAATGTGTGGATCCAATATGATTCACGTTGACTGAGGGAACGTATTTTGTGGCTCCCTCTCCAGTGTCTTTTATATGGTTCAATTGCCCAAAATTTTAATTGGGGGGGGGGGTCTCTCTGATGGTGTTTGTCAAATTGTCTAGATACGCTATGTTTGTCGTAGCCTTTTTCTATATTTTTTACTTTCAAAGATTTTTATTAAGTTTTAACAAAACAAAATCCATCAACAGATAACAGCATTTAGCCATATAAATTATTAGGTAACTTACAGAAAGCTTCACCATACAAGTTATGACCTGTGGAGTGAAAAATGTCAGCCATAAACAATAATGCAGGTAAAGAGGCTCCTATGGAGGAAGAGCAACGTGAGTAAAAGTAGAACATCATGCAGTCGGGGGGGGGGGGCCCCCTGACCCCCAGGCAACCCCAATGGGATCCCAATCTGTCGCCCAGAGAGCCAGAAAAGACCCCACCCGAATAAGTGATCAGCAGCAGACTGAGGGAGTTCAGAATGCAAAATAGTGAAGCCGGTTCGGATGAGAGTCAGGACCGCTTAGGTAATTTTCTAAGGTCTCTGGTGAGGAGCATAAATCAGGAGGGCAGTAACATCTGTGCTCCGATGAGAAGCATAAGTAGTATTTTCAGAAAAAAGGTCCTTGTAGAAGGGAGACCGTAGGAGAGCAGGATCAACTAGAATCCTGGCATGGTTACCCTAACAAAAGTAGATACCTACCAACAGGGGTGGAGAAAGGGCAGAGAGACCAGGGGGTAAGAGAAGACAAATGGGATAACGGACGAGAAGAAGAAAAGAGAGGGGGGAGAAAAGTAGGGGTGGGATACATATACGCCCCAAGATCCACTAATAGTGTGAGATAGACCCCTCAATAGATACACGAGGTGTGAGTATAGGCAGCCCAGGGTTCCCAAATAGTCTCAAATTTTTGGTATGTATTCAGGAGACTACTAGATAGTTTTTCTTGGGTCATGATCCAGGAGACTTTTCTTTTAAATAAGGTGGATGAGACCGTAGGGCTCTTCCATGCTTTAGCTATAGTCAATTTCGCCCCCAGAAGCATGAAATGGATCAACCTTTTTTGACCCTTGGTGGCGTTGTTTGGAGCAAAGTTTAAGAGGGCTATCAGAGGGGTTTGAGGTACGGATATACTAGTAACTTTGCGGATCAGATGAAAGACCTTGTTCCAGAATCCCCGTAGTTTCAGACACTCCCACCATGTGTGCAGGAAGGTGCCCTTATGAGCGCAACCCCTGAAGCAGAGTGGCGAGGACGAGGGAAAACAGCGGTGTAGCCTTTCCGGAACAAGGTACCATCTGGTTAAGACTTTCAGACTTGCTTCTATTAAGGTAACATTCAAAATCCCCTTGTATGGCTGTTGCAGAGCTGAGTACCACTTTCCTGGTTCCCAAACCCGAGATAAGTCCTTCTTCCAAGCCAGAGCATAGCTCGGCTTGGGGCCACTCCCGGAAAGTGCCCCATAAATAGCAGAGATCCCCCCCTCTGCTCCATGGCTGAGCAACACCACACCTCATAGGCCGTAGCCGTGGGAGGCAATGGCTTAGATTTCCATATGGAATGTAAGAAATGTGTAATTTGGTGAAACCTGAAGAGTTCAGAATTAGGCATCTTGAGTTTGCTTCTACAGTAGGAAAGAGAGACGGGTCCCGAGGGGGTGAAAAAGTGGCCTATCCTGTATAAGCCTTTGTCTAGCCACCATTTGAATTCAACGATATTTAGACCCGGAGGGAAGCTGCGATTTTGGAAGAGGAGTGAGAGTGGGCGTAACTAAGAAGTGAGTTCGGATTTACCCTTACGCCTGTCCCGGAGAGCTAAGGAATGTGACACCGCCTGGCGTTCCATGTGCACCCAATCAGGTTTTGCCACGCGAGAGTAGATCACCGATATCTGTGACAGTTGGGCCGCCTGATAATACCATATTAAATTTGGGACCCCCAATCCCCCTCTGTTCCGCGATCTGAACAATAGCCCCCTCGCTAATCTATGACCTTTTGAACCCCAAACGAAAGATATGATTCTTCACTGGAAGCATTTGACATGGTCCCTTATCAAGGGAATGGGTAGTGACCTGAAGAAGTAACGAATTCTCGGCAATAATGTAATTTTCACTGCGTGGATCCTACCCAGCCAGGACAGGGGAAGGTGAGACCAGCTTTGTAGGTCTTGACTGAGTTTACGGAAAAGAGGTGGGTAGTTGGCTTCATATAACCCATTTATTCTATTTGTGAGGGAGATACCCAGGTATGGGATAGAACTTTTACTCCAGATGAAGGGGAAATGAGGCTTAATGTTAGATAACATCTGTGCTATTATTGGTTATTGATATTTAGAGCGTGGGACTTGGACATGTTAACGTGAAGACCAGATATAGTGCCAAAAGATTGCAGGAGTGTAAAAATGTTCAGAAGGGAGATGAGTGGAGAGGTGATGAAGATGAGCAGATCCTCTGCAAAAAGAGCGCATTTGTGAATGTGCAGACCGCATTGGACCCTGTGGATATCAGGGTGAGATCTAATTGCTTGTGCCAAAGTTTCCATCGCTATTGCAAACAGGAGGGGCGAAAGAGGGCATCCCTGATGTGTACCCCTTGATATAGGGAGTGGGTCAGAGTAGCAACCCTGAAACCGCACCCTAGCCACCGGTTTGGAGTATAAAGTTCTAAGGATATTCGTGAAATTTGGACCAAAGCCCCATTTATCTAAGACCATAAAAAGATAATGCCAGGAAATAGAATCAAATGCCTTCTGTAGGTCAATCGACAAAAGGAGACCTTCCTGTCGGGGCCCTCCCGCCCACCCTGAATGCAACAGCGACACAATATCAATGGCCCGTCTGATTTGGTCCGTGCCCTGTCGACCCGGGATAAACCCTGCTTGGTCTTTGTGTATGTATTGCGCAATATCTTGGTTAAGATCTTTAAGTCATTGTTAATGAGAGAAATTGGGCGATAATTGCCAACTTCACTGTCATCTTTCCCTGGTTTGGGGATTACGGTGATTAAGGCAGAGTTGAGTGCTGGATCTAAGTGCGTTGTTTTACGTAGTTCGTTAAAAAAGTGTGCTAAATAAGGTGCCAGGGTGGAAGAAAAGGCTTTGTAGCAGGGGACTGAGCCACCCCTCAGATTCTTGATAACCACTTAAATTTCTTCAGTGGAAATAGGAGTTTCCATCATGGAGCTGTGGTGACCATTCAGTTTAGGGAGAGGAATAGAGTCAAGGATGTTCGATAACTTAGAGGAGTAGGGTGCGGATTGCATACTGTAGAGGGATTGATAGAACTTGTGGAATTCTGACATAAGTTTTTTAGGATTACGGGATTTTGTCCCGTCTGAGATACAAAGGGCTGGGGGAGTTCGAACACGAGGTTTAGGAGAAAGACCCACCGCTAATAAAGTTCCCATCCGATCACGTTAGGAATAAAACTTGGCTCCTTGCCATCTTAGATATTTGCCTGCTTTAGCTGTCAAAGCTAAGTTAAGTTCCATTCTGGCTGCGTCTAGTTGTGAGATTGAAAAAGAATCCAGGCGGTGTTTTTGTCACTTGGAGAGAGCAAGAAATTCTCTTTCCAGCCTGGCTATGTCAACTTGTCGGGCGTGCTTCATCTGGGCGGAAATTTGTATGAGTTTCCCCCTAATGGTGGCTTTATGAGCTGCCCAGAGGGTGGAGGGGGAGATATCCCCCGTATCGTTAAGCAAAAAATATTCCTTCATGTGCATTTCAATCTCCAGGGTTTTGACAGGGTCACTAAGTACAGATTCATATAGTCTCCAAGTGTAGTGTGAGGGGAGGGAGATGTCAGTCTTGCGAGCAAGGGTGACAAGCGAGGTTGGTAAAAATATGTGATCAATTCTCGCGTAAGACTGATGAGGATGTGAGAAGTGTGTGAAGTCTCTTTGAGAGGGATTGAGTCCACAAGGCCTTGATCATAGACCAACTTAGCTACTTTTAAGCTACGCTTGGTGGGTCTTGTGAGTTGAGAACCTACCGGACGTTTTTTGTCGATACTTATATCGAATGCGACATTTGAGTCCCCCCTCCCCCAGATAACGGTGCCTTCGACCAGCGGAGAGAGGGAAGGGAACATGGAACTAAAGAATCTGTCTTGTGCTAGATTCGGAGCATAGTAAGAGATAAAGGAGAATGTGTGATTGTCAAGTGAACCCTTAACCAAGATATAGCGACCTTCAGGGTCTCTGTGAATAAGGAAAGGGGCGAACTTACAACGATGAGAAAACAATATCGCCACTCCCTTGGTTTTCCCTTCAGCATTGGCTAGAAAGAAAACTGGATATTTAGGGTGGAGAAATTTGGGACTGATTTGTTTAGGGAAGTGGGTCTCCTATAGGAGTATTACATCTATTTTCTGCGTGTGGTAAGATTGGAAGGCCTTCTCCTCTTAACAGGGGAGTTTAGGCCCTGAGTGTTGTGGGTACCTATTCGGAGAAGGGGAACGTGACTATTGTCATCAGCCATGGAGATAGAGTAGGAGGAACCATAGAGAACACGAGACACTTACCCCTCCGTTGAAGGAAGTGAGAGCTCGGCAGAACAACCTCATGATGTGGTAAACCGTGGAGTGGGTATTGTGACACAGGAGACCTCCGGGGCGTCTAAAAACACACGGAAAGGTTAGAAGGGAGGAAAACAAAAAGGATAGAGAGAGGAACACACAAAAAAGAAAATTCCATTCAGGGAATAAAGAGGGAAAAACCCCTCACACCCCAAAGGAAAATGGTCATCATTTTTTTTGGGGGGGGGTTTTAGTTGCATGTTCAAAAAAGGTATAGGTGGTAAAAGAAGCTGAGCAGATCGGGGAGGAATGAGTGGAGAACCACTCGGAACCAGGGCGGCTGCTCAGGGTAAAAATGGGCACGCTTGCCCTACACTTGCAGAGTTCCTTGGGCAGGGGTCAGCCTGTGAGAGGACAGTTCATCTTTGGGCTTTTGCCAAAGAGGTACAATAGGACTTGTGGGCATCTGTCATTTAGTTGATCCCGAAGGCGTTTCCTGTGGAGGAGGGAAGGCTGGAGCTTGGGAGAGCAGATGTAGATCTATTCACCATAATAGATATTGGAGAATGTGTAGTATTTGTTTTTGTAGGAGAACTTCAGGTTGAGGGGAAAAAGCCACCAATATTCTATCTCCTTTTGAGAGAGAACTGACAGCAGGGGTTTGAGAGATCTGCGTCTTTGTATGGTGAATGGCGATAAATCAGCAAAAATTTGAAAAGGGTGGTCCTGGAAAGAAAGCTGAGCAGTGGCACGGGATTTTTTCATCACTTCCTCATTAATTGAGTAATGGTGGGGTTTTACAACAACGTCCCTGGGTAGGTCATCCGAGCGGGGGGGGGGGGGGGGGATGGGGGGGGCAGAGCTCTGTGAGCCCTGTCCAACTCCAGCTTGTGTGAGGGAATGTCAGGTATCAGCAGTTTTATGACAGCTTGGACTGTGGCAGCAGTGTCAGTGAAAGATTCTGGCAGCCCTCTGATTCTGAAGTTATATCTCCTTTCTCTGTTCTCTAAATCATCTATTTTTGTAAGTGCCGAGTCCAATTGAGAGTGTAATTCCTGGATCCTGTCAGTGTTCTGGTTAATCCGGGTTACTGACGAGTCCACTGTTGATTCAATGGCCTCAATCCTGGTGCCTAGATTCATTAAATCTGTTTTGATTTCTGAGGTGATTCTAGCAGCAGTAATGGAGAGGCCTCTGTCTAGCAATTCAGAGAATTTTAGCATCAGATAGTTGGGGTCAAAAGGCATGTCTGTGGGATGAGATGGTGTGGGGTCCCTGGCCTGGAGTGAGGCCGTTGCTGATTCCATAGGGGACATTAGTAACCCATCCATAGTCTGTTCAAGAAGGGATGTAGTTGAAGCTGGGTAGGCCTGAGAGCTGACAGTGTGGAATGAAGGTGTCCCCTGAGGCAGATCATGGAGGGATGAGATGGGGGATAGCTGGGGGGATCCCGGGATCTGGTCGGGCAGCCTGAGGGGCTGAGGTGCAGCCGCCATCTTGGAAAGTAAGGCCTGATAGAATAGAGGGCAGGATCTGGGTTCCCATGGCCTTAAATCATAAAATAATAGTACCTGGGGGTGCCTTGGGGACTCAGCTTGCCCCTGGTGTGAAGGATGGCTTCCCTTATTCTGGATGCAGGGAGGATAGCAGCTGCGCTAGGCCCGAAGCCAGGCTGAGCTTCAACGTTGTCCCCGGTGCCTTAACTCGTAAAATAATAGTACCTGGGGGTGCCTTGGGGACTCAGCTTGCCCCTGGTGTGAAGGATGGCTTCCTTTATACTGGATGCAGGGAGAATGGCAGCAGATGAGGCCGGGCCATGGTGGGAGCTCACGGCTGCGCTAGGCCCGAAGCCAGGCTGAGCTTCAACATTGTCCCCGGTGCCTTAACTCGTAAAATAATAGTACCTGGGGGTGCCTTGGGACTCAGCTTGCCCCTGGTGTGAAGGATGGCTTCCCTTATACTGGATGCAGGAAGGATGGCAGCAGATGAGGCCGGCCATGGCAGGAGCTCACGACTGCACTAGGCCCGAAGCCAGGCTGAGCTTCAACGTTGTCCCCGGTGCCTTAACTCATAAAATAATAGTACTTGGGGGGGCCTTGGGGACTCAGCTTGCCCCTGGTGTGAAGGATGGCTTCCCTTATTCTGGATGCACGGAGGATGGCAGCAGATGAGGCCGGGCCACGGCGGGAGCTCGCGGCTGCGCTAGGCCCGAAAACCAGGCTGAGCTGCAATGTTGTCCCCAGTGCCCAAAACTGGTCAATAATGGTACCTGGGGGATGCCTCAGAATCTGGGATAGTTGGGGTCTGTCGATGCGCTGGCTACGTGTCGAATAGCGAGCGAAATGAAATTTATTGGATATTTCAAACTTTGTTAACAAATAAAAAACTGAAAAATTGGGCGTGCAAAATTATTCAGCCCCTTTACTTTCAGTGCAGCAAACTCTCTCCAGAAGTTCAGTGAGGATCTCTGAATGATCCAATGTTGACCTAAATGACTAATGATGATAAATAGAATCCACCTGTGTGTAATCAAGTCTCCGTATAAATGCATCTGCACTGTGATAGACTCAGAGGTCCGTTTAAAGAGCAGAGAGCATCATGAAGAACAAGGAACACACCAGGCAGGTCCGAGATACTGTTGTGGAGAAGTTTAAAGCCGGATTTGGATACAAAAAGATTTCCCAAGCTTTAAACATCCCAAGGAGCACTGTGCAAGCGATAATATTGAAATGGAAGGATTATCAGACCACTGCAAATCTACGAAGACCTGGCCGCCCCTCTAAACTTTCAGCTCATACAAGGAGAAGACTGATCAGAGATGCAGCCAAGAGGCCCATGATCACTCCGAAAGAACTGCAGAGATCTACAGCTGAGGTGGGAGACTTTGTCCATAGGACAACAATCAGTCGTATACTGCACAAATCTGGCCTTTATGGAAGAGTGGCAAGAAGAAAGTAATTTCTTAAAGATATCCATAAAAAGTGTCGTTTAAAGTTTGCCACAAGCCACCTGGGAGACACACCAAACATGTGGAAGAAGATGCTCTGGTCAGATGAAACCAAAATCAAACTTTTTGGCAACAATGCAAAATGTTATGTTTGGCGTAAAAGCAACACAGCTCATCACCCTGAACACACCATCCCCACTGTCAAACATGGTGGTGGCAGCATCATGGTTTGGGCCTGCTTTTCTTCAGCGGGGACAGGGAAGATGGTTAAAATTGATGGGAAGATGGATGGAGCCAAATACAGGACCATTCTGGAAGAAAACCTGATCGAGTCTGCAAAAGACCTGAGACTGGGACGGAGATTTGTCTTCCAACAAGACAATGATCCAAAACATAAAGCAAAATCTACAATGGAATGGTTCACAAATAAACATATCCAGGTATTAGAATGGCCAAGTCAAAGTCCAGACCTGAATCCAATCGGGAATCTGTGGAAAGAACTGAAAACTGCTGTTCACAAACGCTCTCCATCCAACCTCACTGAGCTCGAGCTGTTTTGCAAGGAGGAATGGGCAAAAATTTCAGTCTCTCGATGTGCAAAACTGATACAGACATACCCCAAGCGACTTACAGCTGTAATCGCAGCAAAAGGTGGCGCTACAAAGTATTAACTTAAGGGCGCTGAATAATTTTGCACGCCAAATTTTTCAGTTTTTTATTTGTTAAAAAAGTTTGAAATATCCAATAAATTTCGTTCCACTTCATGATTGTGTCCCACTTGTTGTTGATTCTTCACAAAAAATTACAGTTTTATATCTTTATGTTTGAAGCCTGAAATGTGGCAAAAGGTCGCAAAGTTCAAGGGGGCCGAATACTTACACAAGGCACTGTATATGTATCTTCCAGCATTCCCTTCATCATTTCTTCATGAACACTTCTTGAACACTTTTATATATATATAATTTGGCACTTTGTGTTATACACTAAAGTATATTTTGGTTTATATCTGCACTGATCACTTTATTGGCACATATATATTGGTTTAATTTATAATGAACACAATACCACCATAAGCACCTTAGTATATATTTTGTATATCAGTTTATCTATATACTTTATATATTTATTGATTATTTTTATTGAATATTGTACATTATTAGACATATTTGAGCACTTTAATATTTATTGGTACACGGAATGAATTTTACATTTTTTTAGAAGATATATATCACATATCATAAGTTTATCCAATCCATGCTCTGATACAACACATTATTTATTTATTTATTTATCAGCACATTTTTTACTGATTTATATCCATTGCACATTTTTCAACATAATTTGTATTATCATTGTACATTACATAGTCATCCCTTGAAGCGCGGTACTTCCCCCCTTATTTTCTATCTTTTTTAACTGTGCAGTTAACAGTAAATGAGTACAAGCTGCATTAAGGGTATTCACACCTACATCTCTTAGGACAGCGCGAGATTCACACCCATACATATATGTCACAAGATTATATTGGAGGAAAAGTACTCATAGGTATTCTCCCTTGCCCTTTGGAGAAAATGATTGCCAATTGTTTGGAAAGACCAGTGCACATATTTAAAACCAAGCCTCACGCTTTCGATATGCATCACAGTAGCTTGGGGTGTTTGAATCACACACTTCTGTCTGGTTTTCTACCTCCTGTATCAACAGGGAGACATTGATCTTATAAGTAGCACAAACAGGAAGTGCATAGAAGGAAGTGACTGAAAGACACTCTATGCTCTCCTTTATCATTACAGGGCATTGTGGGACATTATATTCCTCCTGATATTTGGTAATATAAGTAATTTTATACATGGGCAGGGCACGACTGATCAGATCAGTCAACATCTGTAAGGCAAGGGGGTCTGGTTTCTTCCAGCAAAGAGCAAAAGCATTTTTAGCAGAAAAAAAGAGGAATCGAACCAGTACCTTCTGAGAGGCACCTAGATCTTCCTCTTTCAGGTCTCCGAAGAAACACCTGGCGGGAGTACATATGTTGGGTAAAGCCAATTTTGTTTCCATAAAGGAGGTAATACTTGACCAGAACTGACATATCTTCAGGCATTCCCATATCATATGGAAAAAAATGTGCTATAGTATTATGACACCTATACTTTCAGAAAACTAGCCTATCCATCTTACATAAACGAATTGGGGTGAAATAAATTTGATGTAATTAAATTCAAATACCTTGTCTTTAGCAGCTATGACCCCCGTGAGTTGGAAACTTAAAATCTCTTCCCAAGTCTCATCCTACAATGTAGGTATATCAGTTTGCCATTGATTTCTCACCTTGATCATATGGGTAGTAGACAAGGATTTTACCAAGAAATAATATCTAGTGACAAATTTAGAATGTATCATACAGTGAAGCCTCCAAGACTGAGGGCTAAAGTTTGACACCCTTTAGCCCAAACTGGGCTGCCACCACATACCTTAATTGCAGTTAAGAGAACAATAGGTATTAGGGATGCCAAGCTCAGCCCTCAAAGTAGAGAATGATTTAAAGGTCCCAGAGAAAAACAACTGGTGAAAAACAACTGGTGAATACTATACTGAGTCCAAAATTGGCTCAGCGTTGCATGTCAGGTAGCCTAGGAATCTCTGCCAAACCAGCATTAAACCGGTAAAGAAGTAGGGGAGGAGCCTTTCAGTTTCTGAGTACATATGTGAAAAATTTTACTGTATATGACAGCTTCAGGACCTCCGCCCTTATGGTGGGATAGGATCAATTTCTATAAAGTAAGTTAATCGGGGCTTCATATGAATGCATAAGAGCGGCCTGTGCCGTTACTGAAGCACTATCTAGGTCAGGGAAAAGCCAACTGTGTATATGTGTCAGTTGAGCTGCCAAATAATAGGACTGTAAATCAGGCACTGCCAAGCCACCCCTCTGCACTGGGAGTTGTAAGGTTTCTAAGGAAGATTTAGGGGGTTGAGGGGCCCAAAGAAAGGAGGTGAGTTGGGCGTTAATATCTACAAAAAGTCATTACATAAATAAACCGAAGCATGCCAAAATATATAAAGAAACCCGGGTAAGAAGATCATTTTAAATAGGTTTATCCTACCCATTAGGTTTAAAGGGCGATTGACCCAAGTATTCAGTTTTTTAACCAGTGTATCAGTAGATCAGTAGATGCACATTATTATCTACATGTGTTTAAAGGTACTTGTATTTCAATTCCCAGATATCTGAATTTAGAAACTACTTCAAGAAGTATAGATGGAGGAAGTACTGGGTTGGATAAGGGGGTCTGAAGGGAAGACACTAGATCTGCTCCAATTTACCTTAAAGCCAGAGAAGGTTCCAAACTGGGATAAAATATGCAAGGCTTTAATGCGTGAGTCGGCTTAGTCCGCCAGGTACAAAAGTCTGCCAGGTACAAAAGTATGTCATCAACATAATTTCCTCCAGATCATTAATCTCACATCCCTTGATGACTCTATCCTGTCTAATTAGGACCACCAGTGGCTCAAAGGCAATGGCAAACAGCAGGGGAGAAAGGGGGCACCCTTGGTGAGTGCCTCAATATAAAGGAAAATCCTTAGTAATAAAGTTATTTACTCAGAGATGTGCCATAGGTTGCGAATACAGTAACTTAACACAGGTCATAAACTTAGGACCAAAGCCCAATCGCCCAAGGATTGCAAATAAATATGGCCATTCAATGGAGTCAAGTGATTTATGCTTGTCAAGCGATACCACCACTCCAGTGTCTGGACCTGGACCACAAATCTGCAAGTTAGTAAATAGACAGTGTAAATGAATTGCCATGGATCGCCTTGGGATAAATCCTGCCTTATCAGGGTTATCAATGATTTAAGCAAAGGGCCAGGACCTTCGCCAAAATCTTTAAATCCACATCTATCAATGAGATGGGTCTGTAAGATTCACAGTATTTGGGCTCGTTGTTCAGCTTTGGGATTAGGATAGATGTCATAAGCCTCCATATACATAGACAGCAGTTTTGGTGACAGATACTCTGCATAGGTTTTATACCATTCAACTGAGTAGTCATCTAACCCTTGGGTTTTATTGTAGTTAAAGGAAGCAATTGCAGCATCTATTTCCTCCACCGTATGGACTGATCCAAATCCTCTACTTCAGCCTCAGCAAGGACAGATAAGTTAATACAGGTCAGGTAATCTCCTCTGGCGAACAGCCACTGTTTTTGATACAACAGCTTCTTCTGAGTTTTTTTCACTGGAACCAGATAAAGCTGCCTTACCGAATCCTGCCACAATTGGTAATTAGCAGAGGTGGGATTTTTATTATATTCCATTTCTGTGGTTGAGGCAAAGGTTTCATTTGTTGAGACCTTCCAGGCTCTGTCCTCTCTGAGTCATTTGATGACACTTGCTATGGTTCCCGCATAGGGTAGCCTTAAAGGCATCCCAGGCTGTACTCATGGCAGTACCACTACTATTCTCATTCCAGTAATTACAAATATCTTTGGCAGTAGCCATATAAAAGGGCTCCTCTTTCAACCACAGCGGACTCAGCCATAAAGTACATGGCCATAAAGTATATACCCTAGAGGAGGACAGGCTAATCTTAATAAATAGAGGAGAATGATCTGAAATTGCCCTGGGTAAGTAAGAGACCTCCAACACCCTAGGCAACAGATCAAGGAACATCAAACCCAGATTAAACTGGGAGAGGGAGTTAAAGGTAGAGGAGTAACAGGAATATTCACGCTACTGTGGGTACTTGCAACGCCAACAGTCCTCTAAATTATACTTTGATGCACAGTTAGCTAGAGGAGAGGAGCACATGGACTCTGTACGAAATCATTCCAAAGCAGGCGAGAGTACCGCATTCAAATCTCCCGCAATGATTAATGGGCCTTTTGCTACCTGGGCCATAATAGTATCCCAGAACGTGACAATAAATGGAAGGAGGTACATAAAGGGCCACAAAAGTGTAGGGGGAATTATTAATGTGGAGAACAGCAACTACATAGCGATCCTATAGGTCAGTGACAAAAGGAATAATGGAGCAACATAATGATTTGGCTATCAGTAAAGTAATCCCTCAGGCATAGTTGGAGTAGGTAAAATGCAGTTTGTGCACCACAAATGCCCTTTTTAGGGCCATCACTTCAGACCCAATTAAATGCGTCTCCTGGAAAAAAAATCAGATGGGGTTTATATTTTTGTATATAGGTAAATACCAATGATGCCGTATGCAGAACTTCAAAAAAAGGTATATAAAATACCTAACTTAAATTAATGAAATAATTTAAATAATTAAATAACTTGACACTACACTTGCATTGATGAAAACGACCACGGCCTTTTTATTAAATCATATTAAAACATAACATAGTATAGCTTGGCCATAGAGCCCAAACTAACCACTGTACTAAAACATATAATATATAAAATACTATAGTCCAGCCCAAAAACTCAGACTATACCAAATATTTGAAAACATCCCACACCAATAAAAAAGACCGTGACAAAAGACATATAAAAGGGAGGGGCGGGAGGGACAAATCTTCTTACTTCTGAATGCTGCTCCCGCTGACTGAATTCCAACGGTTATCTCCCCTCCTTATATAGGGAAATTTTACATCCCACTGTAACTGAATACTTCAAATTGGACCAATCCCATGCTATAAAACCATATAGACCAATTAACTACTAGGCTTATTAACCAATTGTTAATGAACTATAATAACCAATTAAATTGTGAATATTACAACCAATAACACCTTCTCTCTTTTATTTTTTTATTTTTTTATATTAACTGTCATGCCACGTCCCCATGAATGAATGTCAGGTACATTTTGACCTGCCCTTCATTTTTATGGTGCCGTATGCAGAACTTCAAAAAAAGGTATATAAAATACCTAACTTAAATTAATTAAATAATTTAAATAATTAAATAACTTGACACTACACTTGCATTGATGAAAACGGCCACGGCCTTTTTATTAAATCATATTAAAACATAACATAGTATAGCTTGGCCATAGAGCCCAAACTAACCACTGTACTAAAACATATAATATATAAAATACTATAGTCCAGCCCAAAAGCTCAGACTATACCAAATATTTGAAAACATCCCACAAGCCATGCTCAACAAGAGCATGGCACCACCACCAGGCCTAAGGCCACCTCAATGCAAGTCTGAAGTCCTAAATTAAAAATATCATTTGCTATATCAGACAAATGAACTAAATCAGTCCTATAAAAACCACCCAAAAGACCCTCAAGGTCAGAGTGCCTGAAAGACAGTCCGCCAATAGAAGGCATAAATTTAGCGATGGACCTATTAATACGCTTGCGATTCTTCTCCAAAAAAACACGTCTTTCAGAGAACCATAGCAAACGAGAAACTATTTCGGAAAAAACAAGCCTACAGGAGGGGAAAACAGACTGAAAATGTAAGAAATCAGCCCTGACCCGTAAAATTATATTAATGTTTTTCCTAAACCCAAGATCATTTCCACCCGCATGTACAATAATAACATCAGGATCCGGCCATTTTGTACAAAGATCTGTAAAAACAGCACGTACATCAGTCCATGGAAGACCTCTTAGACCAAACCAAAAAACCTTCAGGTTAGCTGAGGAGAATCCTAGATTACTTCCATAACTCCTCAACACAGCTCTTCTGTGGGCCCAAAAAATAAAGGAATGCCCAAAGATCCATATAATCCTAGCACTACCTGAAAATGAAACATAAAGGTTAGGTCTGACATAGGAGCGAAATGCATCTGAACGCCACCTGCCAATATTCCGAATTGTGCAGCCAGAAAAACCCGCCTGAGCAGCAGCAGTGGCAGCGCCAATCCTAAAAGAATGGGACGTGATTGGCAAATGACCCAAATGCAAATACACTAAACATTTTTTTAAAACAGCATTAAACTGAAAACTTGTAAGAGGGAGACCAGTCTGATGTATAAAAAATTGAGAAAAAAAATTAGGCCTAACTCTCAAATACTGTGCAGCCAATAGCACAACACAGAGAGTTGAATCAGCCTGACGGCCTAAAGAAATTAAAAAACCCTTACCATCCTGGTCAGTTTTACTGCGTCTCAAGTAGATTTTCAAGGAATCACCAACCAAAGAGACATCAGCAAAATTCAAACCATTTACAGCTGAAGAAGAAGATGCAAACAATTCGGAGACTCTAAATGCCCCAAAGTAACATATACAAAAAGCAACCTTGAATAACAATGATTCAAAATCGGAAAAACAGACCGAAGAGGTTGCAGCACATAAATCCCGCAGAAGAGATAAAGAAATGGCAAACCTTCCATCCGCAAGGACATGAGTCTTACGATATCCACGCAAAGCAATTTTTACCGAAAAATGACCAGCACAGGATGGATAACCACTCAGCTGTGCAAAAAAAGAGATGCCGGCCAAAGATTTAGACACATGAGCATATGAAAATTGCTTAGTAAATAAGTTATCTAAAAACAAAAGAATAGAACCCTCATCAATGGGAAGAACAGCCCTACCTCTGGATAACCAAAAAGAGGACCACATCCCCCATGCTGATACATAGGACCTCCAAGTAGAAGGAGCCAAAGAAGCCTTAACAGCCGAAGCAATGCTAGTCAAACCAAGGTCCATAAATGGCTCGGGCAGGACAGGCCACTGGGAGCTGCATCCGGCGCCAGCATACGAAATCTGTCGAACTGAAGGCGAGATAAAGAGTCAACTATATCGTTAGCAAAACCAGGAATATACTTTGCCTTCAACCAAATATTCAGACGTAAACACTGCAGAACTAAGTAACGCAAAACAGAAATGACAGGCAGTAAACGGGAAGACAGGCAGTTAACAGCAAAGACAACGCCTTTATTATCTGAATGCAAAACAATCCTCTTGTTAGCAAAATGATGACCCCACAATTCCAATGCCACAATCACAGGAAACAATTCCAACAGCACGATGCTAGATGTCAAACCCCTACTAATCCAATCAAGAGGCCATGAATCAGCTGACCAGTGCCCTTCCCAGTAAGCACCAAAACCATTAGCAGCAGACGCATCTGTAAACAGATTAAGAGCAGAAGCAGAACAAAACTCTTCCTGCCAAACAGAAGATCCATTGAAACCATCCAAAATTTTCAACCAAACCACTAGATCCTCAGCAATCGCAGAAGAAATCCTAACAAAGTGAAGAGGAGAAGAAACCCCCGAGATGGCCCTATACAAACGCTTACAAAAAGCTCTGCCCATAGGCAGAACCCGAGAGGCAAAATTCAGAAGCCCTAAAAGGGACTGAATAGTCCTCAATTGAACTTTTTTCTTACTCAAAACAAAATCCAACAAAATTTTAATCTTGGAAACCTTGGTAGCAGGGAGACGAAACACCATCGAAACCATGTCAATCTCAATACCTAAAAACTCAAGAGTAGTGGTAGGGTAGACAGTCTTCTCCACAGCCAAAGGAATTCCAAACTCATGACAAACAATCTTAAACTCTGTAAAAATTTTCAGGCAGTCTAGCGAATCAGCACTACCGATGAATAAAAAATCATCCAGGTAGTGCAAAATATTACTGGAGGACGCCCTGCAAGATACAACCCATTCTAAAAAACAAGAAAAAAGCTCAAAATAAGAACAGGACAATGAACACCCCATCGGCAAGCACTTGTCAAAGAAAAACTGATCACGAAAGAAAAAACCCAAAGAATTAAATGCCGTGGGGTGTATAGGCAACAGCCGAAACGCAGACTTCACATCAGACTTAGCCAACAAAGCAGAAGCCCCTACACCCCTAATCTTCACCAAGGCGTCCTCAAACGTAGAATAAGATACCGAACAAACAGAGGGGTCAATTTCATCATTCAGAGATAGTCCATCGGGGTAAGATAAATGATGTATAAGGCGAAATTCTCCAGCCTCTTTTTTAGGGATAAGACCTAACGGAGAAATTCGAAATGCTGAAAAAGGGGGGGAAGAAAATGGGCCTGCCACCCTATCAGCAGCTATTTCTTTTAAAATTTTCTCATGAACCACCTCAGGAAAGTCAGCCACTGAGGGTAAATTGTCAACAACAATGCAACCAGAACCCGGAAATGCAGGCAAAGAAAAACCAAACCTAAAGCCATTATACAAAGTAACAGCTTTACGATCATCTGGGTACTCCAGAAGCCAGGGGAGCATTCTTTCCCAGCTCACCGGAGTTGCCGCTCTTCTGAAAAAGCTGGTCCTTGGTAGAAGGGACGAAAGGCGGTCCGTTTTTCTTAAAGCAGCGCAAAATCGGGTGATTACCTGTACAATGTGAACACTCATGTTTAAATTTACAATTTGAACGAGTACATTGACCCTCATTAAAGGCATAACATACACCTTTGCGCAGCTGACCGAACATAGAGGACTTCAAAGGAGCGGCAGGTTTTTGGGGCAATAACAAGTTGATCCACAAACCCACATCTTTTACTCCCCACCGCAAGGATTTGTGAATAGAGAGCTTTTGTCTGAACGACTCATCATAAAGAAACCAAGCAAAACCTGGAAAATGCTTGTAGGCTTCCAAAACAATGTCTAGGTGTTGAAAAAGCCCAGAACATAATTCTGGATGTCGTTCACCCATGACACTGGCAAAGATACAAAATCCTTGAAGCCAATTATTGAAGGATTTAAGGACATTCCTGGATCTATCATCAACAGATTTGTCACCATCAGCTTTAATAGCCCTGTTATTGGGCAGCAAAGACAAAAATTCCACAAAGTCACCCCTCCATATCTTCTCCTTTACACTGTCTGTTAAATGGAACCCTAAAGGGGAAACCTCGCATGGCATAGTCTCCTTTAAACAAGTCTCAGGCACTAAAGGAGGTAAAACAGGGGGCAAAGTAGAAACAGATGGCTCAAGAGCTTGCAATTCTTGGCGGGGTGCAGACAAAGCCGCAAACCAAACCGCTCTCAGGGGATCAACTGCCACCTCTTGAACCGCATTTACCACAGGAGGAACAACAGTATTATATACATTAGAATTAGCTACAACAGGAGAAACTCTAGAACAAAAAGATGACAGCATAGCAACAAATTCCTTCATAATGTCAGACTGACCTCCTGATACTGCGTCACCAGAGACCACAGCATGAACATCACGAGCAGGAGGGACCTCCGCTGAAGAAACGACCATTGATGGCTGTTCGACTGGTACCGGGACAGCAGGCCGACCGTAGGGATCCACCGCTCTGACACCCTGCAAAGAAGGAGGAAGATCAGCCGGAGGGGCAGACGAAAGAGTGGTACTACATGTACCTGTATTATGCCTCCCCTTTTTTGTTGCGGCTCCTCTTGAAGAAGAAGGCTCCACAAACCGGCCAGGTCGCTTCGTCGATCGTTGCGGGCGTCCATCTTGCCTCCCGGAACGGAAATGACGATCCGGAACTGCATCACCGGGGTCACGGACAGCCGCTCCGATGGGACGACCCCGACGATCGGAAGCCAAGTCAGCGGAGAGCGCCGCAGGAAGCGGAAGAACGTCATCAGAAACTTCCAAAGATGGACGACAAGGCTCCACCGGATCCGGGACCTCGGTAACCGAAAGAGGTCTTTCAAATCTAACAAATCTTCTTACTTCTGAATGCTGCTCCCGCTGACTGAATTCCAACGGTTATCTCCCCTCCTTATATAGGGAAATTTTACATCCCACTGTAACTGAATACTTCAAATTGGACCAATCCCATGCTATAAAACCATATAGACCAATTAACTACTAGGCTTATTAACCAATTGTTAATGAACTATAATAACCAATTAAATTGTGAATATTACAACCAATAACACCTTCTCTCTTTTATTTTTTTATTTTTTTATATTAACTGTCATGCCACGTCCCCATGAATGAATGTCAGGTACATTTTGACCTGCCCTTCATTTTTAAGATCTCTTAATTTTTGAGTTTAGACCCCTGACATTCCAGGAGAGTAGCGTCTTGGTTTGTAGCGCCATCGTACATGGAGGTACATACAGCATAAAACACACATGAATATATAAACCTGAAAGAGCCAGGGTGGCACCTTGCCATGCATCTCATACTGTAGAGGTGTAGCTGAGCATCTGCATACCTTACATAAAACAATAATCACCAGCAAACAAGAAAACAAAACAAACAGAAACAACCCTTCAAATAATCCCTACCCACCCAGTTCATAATCTCCATTTGATTATGGGCTTATTCCCTGAACCAAAGTGTCAAACAGAGGGGGAATATAGTAGGAGTAGTTTCTAAAGCACAGTCAGGTGCATAGGAGTATCCCATAATAAAACAGGATACCAAACAGAGAAAACAGGAGATCCTCATGATTCTCCAAAGGAGTCAAGCCAGCGATCTGCTTCTGCAGGGGTTGCAAAAAATTAGGCTTTGCCCTTGTTCACCACATAAAGCATTGCGGGATATAGCATGCCAAAAGGGAGGTACCTATCCCTCAGGCGCTTTTTTACTCCCCAAAATGCAGCCATTTGTTCCTGTTTTGCAGCAAAAAAATCAGGGAAAAGTGTGTTAAGATTATACATCAGATCTGGCAGATTCTGAGCCTTCCTCAATGCCACATCTCGATCCCAGGAATGCAGGATTTTTGCCAAGATTGACTGCGGAGGACCCCCTTGGGAATGGGGGGAGGGGGGCACAGAGGGATTTGGTGAGCTTTCCTGATGACGAATAATGGAGAAAAGGTGTTTGCCCCCATTGTCTTCATCCACTCCATAAGGAAATCATAGTTACATAGTTAGTGAGGTTGAAAAAAGACATCAGTCCATCCAGTTCAACCTATGATGTGTGTGTGTCTACTGTTAACCACACATTGTATGTTGCGGTCTTTAAGGTGCCCATCTAATAGTTTTTTGAAACTATCAATGCTCCCTGCTGATACGACTGTTTGCGGAAGAGAATTCCACATCCTTACTTCTCTCACAGTGAAGAACCCCCTGCGTATTTTAAGGTTAAACCGCCTTTCCTCTAGTTTTAGTGAGTGGCCATGCATCTTATTGTATTTCCTTTCTCTGAATAGGTTTTTCCATATCCTAGGGTTTCCAGTACAGTATTTGTACATTGATATCATATCCCCCCTCAATCGTCTCTTCTCCAGAGAGAATAAGTTCAGTGCTTGTAGTCTTTCCTCATAGCTGATGTCCTCCATTCCCCCAATTATTTTTGTTGCCCTTCTCTGGACTTTCTCCAGTTCCAGCACATCCTTCCTGAGGACCGGTGACCAGAACTGGACATCATACTCCAGATGTGGCCGGACCAGAGTCTTGTAGAGTGGAAGAGTAATCTCTTTATTTCTGGAGTGAATCCCCTTTTTTATACATCCCAGTATTCTGTTGGCTTTGCTTGCAGCGGCTTGGTATTGCATGCCACTGCCAAGCCTGTTGTCTACCAGTACCCCCAGGTCCTTTTCCATCCTAGACTCACCCAGAGGTTCCCCCCTCAGTGAGTAGCTTGCTTTCTGGTTTCTGGCACCCAAGTGCATTACTTTACATTTATCAACATTGAACCTTATCTGCCATGTAGTTGCCCACCCCATAATTTTGTTCAGGTCCGCTTGTAAGGTTTCCACATCCTGCACAGAAGATATTGGCATGCTTAGTTTAGTATCATCCGCAAATACTGAGATTTTACTCGATATTCCCTCCTCTAGATCATTTATGAGTAAATTAAACAGGATTGGCCCCAGGACAGAACCCTGGGGGACCCCACTTTCCACACCCGCCCAATCTGAGTACTCCCCATTAATCACCACCCTTTGCAACCTCCCCTGGAGCCAGTTCTCTATCCAGGTACTCATCTTATGGTCCATACCTACCTTCCTTAATTTGTACAGTAAGCGTTTGTGAGGAACGGTGTCAAAGGCCTTTGCAAAGTCCAGGTACACCACATCCACAGGCTTACCTTTATCTAGGTGGTAGCTCACTTCATCATATAAGGTTAATAGATTGGTTTGGCAAGAATGATTTTTCATGAATCCATGCTGATTACTACAAATAATACAGTTTTCATTGCTAAAGTCTTGTATGTGGTCCCTTAACATCCCCTCCAAAATCTTGCAGACTACTGATGTTAGTCTGACCGGCCTATAGTTACCCGGGATATATCTCAGCCCCTTTTTAAATATTGGTACCACGTTGGCTTTTTTCCAATCAGCTGGCACCATACCCGTCTGTAAACTATCCTTAAAGATCAAGAATAATGGTCTGACAATCACCTGGCTGAGCTCCTTAAGAACCCTCGGGTGCAAGCCATCCGGTCCCGGTGATTTATTTATGTTAAGTTTCTTTAGTTTAGTTCTAAGTCTATCTTCTGTTAGCCACGGTGGTATTTCCTGAGGTGTGTTGTTTAGTTTGGCCTTACAAGCTGGGTTAGTGTAGCCCCCCCGATTCTTTTTTGAAGACTGAAGAGAAGAAATTATTTAACACTACCGCCTTTTCCCTGTTCTCTGTGGCCAAAACTCCCTTATCGTCTTTTATGGGGCCAATGTGTTCTGGCCTCAGTTTCTTACTGTTTATATACTTAAAGAATTTCTTGGGGTTCTTTTTACTCTCTTCTGCTATATGTCTCTCGTGTTCTATTTTAGCTGCCCTGATTTTGTCTTTACATTTCTTATTACACTCTTTGTAATGCTTGAATGCTGCCAATGACCCCTCAGTCTTGTATTTTTTGAAGGCCTTTCCTTTAGCATCAATATGCATTTTTATGTTGGAGTTTAGCCACCCAGGGTTTAGTTTTGCTCTTTTAAATTTATTTCCCTTTGAAATGCACTGGTCAATCCCTTTGTTAAGTATGCTTTTGAAGCACTCCCATTTTTCCTCCGTGTTCTTTATTCCCAGGGTTCTATTCCATTTGATATTTTCTAGCAGAGAGCGCAGTTTTGGGAAATTGGGTCTTTTGAAATTCAGTGTCCTTATATTGCCCTTGTGTTTCCTATTACTGTAATTAATACTGAAACTAATTGACCTATGGTCACTGTATCCTAAGTTGTCCCGTATTTCTATATCCGTGAGCAGATCTGTATTGTTGGTAATCAGTAGGTCAAGAACCGCATTGTTTCTTGTCGGTGCATTCACCATCTGACCCATGAAATTATCCTGCAAAACATTTAGGAACTGCTGAGCCTTGGCTGAATGCGCGGTTCCTTCTGCCCAGTCTATATCTGGATAATTAAAGTCCCCCATTATAATGACATTTCCCATCCTTGCTGCCAATCCTATTTGTAAAAGGAGGTCCGCCTCCCCCTCCTCCCTCAGGATGGGGGGCCTATAGCATACGCCAAATATTACTTTCCCCACAGTGCCTTCCCTTTGAAGTTCTACCCATATGGATTTTGCCTCGTCCATAGCTCCATTATTAATATCATCCCTCATATTTACCTGTATACTGTTCTTAATATACAGACATCCTCAGGGTTCCTTCCTTACAATCAACCCGGGAACCCCAAGAATCGTAAATTGTTCCGACGTAGCTGGTCTTCCATATCTCCTATCTCAGCTTCCTGTGTTCTCTGTTTTGCCTGTATCTCTAAATGCAGCAGTTAGAGGGTATAGTTCTTCCTCTACCATACCGATCCTCTGCTCAGCATTAAATACTCTGTGATGCAGCTTGTGGACATCATTCTTCAGGAGAGAAAGATCAACCCGGTCTCGATCTGAGTGGTGAGAGAGGCCTGACAGAATTGAATGGCCCGCCATGATTTGGGAGAGCCTTGCCTGTGCCCGCTCTGCTGGGTCTAGCTGGTCTGTCTCACCCTGATCCACATCCACTGGCCCAGCGGAGGTAAAGACATGAGGGTCTGGCCAAGCTGAGGAGTCCTCTCCCCATTCAGGCGTGCTACTAGTCTGTGAGCTGCAGGGAACCATCTTTAGCGGCATGGGCAAAGCAGGCCAGCTTCTCCTCGGGGGTGACAAGAAGATCCTCGCCATACGTGACCATCCTCAATCCCACTGAGAGGATGAGTGAAGCTAGTGGAATAAGTTAGGGCATAGTAGGCAGTGCTGGCTTGACAGGATAAGCTGTAGGAGTTCGGGCCAGAGACGGAACTCAGGAAAGGAGCTGCTTACATGCCGGAAGTTGGACACACCCTCACCAACATAAGTATAATTAAGCACTTCATCCCTTCTAAACCATAGCCCCCAGCATTTTTGTTTGGTTTGGTTGGTTCAATGACACTCTCTAGAGCAGGGGTGTCAAACTCAATTTAATTGCGGGCCACATCAGCAATATGGTTGCTCTCAAAGGGCAGCTTGTATCTGGGTCATGATACATACAGAATGCAAGGTTCAGGAGTGTGTTATATACAGATTGCAGAATTCAGGGGTGCGCTATGTACAGAGTGCAGAGTTCAGGTGTGCGCTATGTACAGAGTGCCGAGATAAGGGGTGCGCTGTGCGCTACGTGCAGAGTTCAGGAGTGCCCACTATGCAAAGAATGCAGGGTTTAGGAGTGCCCTACGTACACAGTTCAGGGGTGTGCTACATACAGAGTGCAGAGTTAAGGGGTGCCCTATGTACAGAGTGCAGAGTTTAGGAGTGTGCTACATGCAGATTTAAGGGGTGCGCTATGTACAGAGTTCAACGTTTTAGGACTGCGCTACATACAGAGTTCAGGGGTGTGCTACATACAGAGTGCAGAGTTAAGGGGTGCGCTTTGCACATAGTGCAGAGTTTAGGAGTGTGCTACATACAGAGTTCAGGGGTACATTATGTACAGGATGCAGAGTTTAGGGGTGCCCTACGTACAAAGTGCAGAGTTCAGGAATGCGCTATGTACAGTATGAAGAGTTTAGGGGTGCCCTACGTACAAAGTGCAAAGTTCAGGGGTGCGCTGTGTAGAGAGTGCAGAGTTCAGAGGTGCATGATATTTACAGAGTGTAGAATTCAGGAGTATGCTATGCACATTGGGCAGCATCTCTCCCACCACTCTCCTCCCATCCCCCCACCTCTGCACACATCTGTCTCCACCCCCCCTCCCCAAAGCTTTCTCACATCTGTACTCTATCCCACCTTCCTTCCTAGCCCAGCTCTGGTACTTCCCCGTATAGGTGGCTCCCTCCCTGCATATTGGTCTATAGTTAGTACCTCCCTAGATAGGCTTATCTGTGTGTTCAGCTCCAGCACCAGTGTTCTCTTCTGCCCTATATGTGTTATTTCGCTATCAAAATCATCAGCTCAACAACAACCGCACTTATGTGTAAGATGTACAAGGCTTTTCCAAAACTCCCTCTCTTCATTGCCACTATTGGATAGAGCAAGTCCTTAAAAGCCCAGCCTCAGGATGCAGTGCACTGGATGGAAAAGAAACACAGCCACTAGAGCTGTCAGGAACCTCCTCCACTGACAGCTATGCCGGACCGACCGCGCATGCACTAAGCTCACAAAACTAGCACTGCTGGAGGGACTGAGGAGGAGAGAGAACAGGAAATGTTTACCTTTTTTGCCCAGGAGACGGACTAGCTGTGCATGCACTCAGCACACACAAAGCTGGTCGCTTGTGGGACTGAAGGGGATAGAGCCAGAAATGGGTACTCTTGTTGCCTGGGAGACCTAGCGTGATAGCAGAAAGAACAGACAGCGGTGAAAACACTAGGGCCTGGCGGGTCAGATTTGGCCCACGGGCCACATGTTTGACATCTGTGCTCTAGAGTGTCAAAACACTGCTGCAATTGGCAGCTGGGAGCTTTCAGTCTCTTCATCAAAGGTATTCAAAAATGCTGGGAGTCATTCCTAAGGCATACCTCCCAACCGTCCCTGATTGGCTGGGACCGTCCTGCAAATTGATCCCTGTCCCGCGATCCCGGCCAATCAGGGCTGAGTCCCGGAATGCCCGCGGCATGTGCGAGATGTCTTGGTTCCCGCACACCACGGGGCAACACTTTGCATTGTAGCCGGATGTCTCCAGGGCTGCCTCTGCACTCAGTGCCGCCCCTTCTCCTCCTCCTGCTGTGATGTGGGGGGGACGGACGGACGGACGTACATCACTGCCTGACCGGGGATCGTCTGCCAGAGGATGGGAGAAAGTACATTGTACATTGCAGGTAACCCTTACACTGCTGGCACATGTTCATTGGAAGGATCATTCATGTTCTTTTCAACTTTAACAGCATTTTATGTTTTAGGAGACAAACACTTATCTATAATATGTCATGTACTATGTCTACAGTCTCTCACATACTAGTACTGAAGCATGTCCACAGTCTCCAACAACCCCTGTATCATGCCCACAGCCTCTGACAGCCTCGTGTACCATGCTTGAAGTCTGACAGTCTCTTGTATTATGCCCAAAGTCTGACAGTCTCTTGTACCATGCTTGCAGTCTGACAGTCTTTTGTACCATGCCCACAGTCTGACAGTCTCTTGTACCATGCCCACAGTCTGACAGTCTCTTGTATTATGTCCGCAGTCAGACAGTCTCTTGTTTTATGCCCGCAGTCTGACAGTCTCTTGTACCATGCTTGCAGTCTGACAGTCTCTTTTACCATGCCCGCAGTCTGACAGTCTCTTGTATTATGCCCGCAGTCTCTGACCATATCTTGTACGATATCTGCAGTCTCTGACCATCTCTTGTACCATGTCTGCAGTCTCTGACAGTCTCTTGTATCATATCTGCAGTCTCTAACCATCTCCTGTATCATGTCTGCAGTATTTGACCATCTCCTGTATCATGTCTGCAGTCTCTGACCGTCTCCCGTATCATGTCTGCAGTCTCTTGTATCATGCCCGCAGTCCCTGACAATCTCTTGTATCATGCCCGCAGTCCCTGACAGTCTCTTGTATCATGCCCACAGTCTCCGACAGTCTCTTGTATCATGCCCACAGTCTCTGACCATCTTTTGTATGTGGGAGGAATTTTGCCCTTTCCTTACCCCTACACTGTGAGTTATGCACTCCTGTCTCCTGCACTCTCTTTTGTACTCCTGACTCTTTTTATGCATTACACACTCCTGTTCCCTTTATACTGTGCATTATGTACTCCTGGACCCTGCAAACTGTGCATTATGTACTCCTGGACCCTGTATTTTGTGCATTATGTAATTCTTGAACCTGCATACTGTGCATTATGTACTCCTGGACCCTGCATACGGTGCATTATGTACTCCTGGACCCTGCATACTGTGCACTATGCACTCCTGGACCCTGCATACTGTGCACTATGCACTCATGGACCCTGCATACTGTGCACTATGCACTCATGGACCCTGCATACTGTGCACTATGCACTCATGGACCCTGCATACTGTGCACTATGCACTCCTGGACCCTGCATACTTTGCACTATACACTCCTGGACCCTGCATACTGTGCACTATGCACTCCTGGACCCTGCATACTGTGCATTATGTACTCCTGGACCCTGTATTTTGTGCATTATGTAATCCTGGAACCTGCATACTGTGCATTATGTACTCATGGACCCAGCATACTGTGCATTATGTACTCCTGGACCCTGCATACTGTGCATTATGTACTCCTGGACCCTGCATAGGGACCCTGTATTCTGTGCATTATGCTCTCCTGGACCCCTACAGTCTGCGTTATGTAACCTAAACCCATCACTGACTGCAGCACTCCCCAACCCCTGTGCTCTGCTTTACACACTCCTGCACTATATACACAATACTGTACATTATATACTTCTCACCAAACTCTTTATTGTCTCAACAGTTGCTGGTTGCTATGCAGTCCCTGATTATTTTAATTAAGTTCTTCTTTAGGTAGGCTCAGACAAAGCAATTAATACATATTTTATAGGTACAAGGAAGCCGGGGTTTTGTTTAAACATATCCGTTAAGCCCCTCCCACTGCTAGGCACTTGATCATGCCCACAAATTATCGTGACGTAGCGTGCCACAGGTCTTTTCACTCTAGTGTCCCTCATTCTGAAGTTCAAAAGTTGGGATGTATGCCTAAAGGGCCATACACACTATAAGATTTTCTGAAGACTTTTTCCTTTAGACTTACCAAAACCAGATAATATGAGGTCAAACCTAAACACTTTACATTTGTATGCAATCTGGCAGGCCCTTGCACTACATAGAAAAGGTAAATCTGAAGGAAATCTAACCACAAAAGTTGGATAGTGTGTATTCGGCCGAAAATGCGCTGTCGGCTGTCGGAAGCATCATACTAACAAGCCTACAATCGGCCGATCGGTCGTCAGCCGAATATTTACGGCCGACAATCGGTACGTGTGTACGGGGCTTTACAAGCCTACAATCGGCTGATCAGTCGTCGGCCAAATATTTACGGCCGACAATCGGTACGTGTGTACGGGGCTTAAGGGCCTGTATAGCCCCGTACACACGTAGCGATTGTCGGCCGTAAATATTCGGCCGCCGAACGATCGGCCGATTGTCGGCTTGTTAGTATGATGCTTCCGACAGCCGACAGCGCATTTTCGGCCGAACAGAATCTGTCGTGCAGGCATTGAAATTTTTGTTGGCCAACACCAGAACGGCCGATTGTTCGCCAGTCAGTACAGAATTCGGCCGACAATCAGCAGATTTGCAAGACTGGGCATGCTCAGAAAAGAAAAAAGACAAGGAAAGTTAACCATCACATGACATCACTTCTGCAGTCGGCTGTTGTTGGCCGACAAAATTAGTGTGCAGTCTTTTGCAGTTTTCAACAGACACGACAGCCCTGGACAAAAGACAGCCGATCGTTCGGCTGACGATCGGTACGTGTGTATGGGGCTTAAAACTCTGTCAGAATCTGACTTAGGGTCCTTTCACACGGCCGCTCCGCTGCTTTAGTCCGCTGCGGGACTTTTTTTTTTCACGGAGCGGATGACATTTGTGTCATCCGCTCTGTGTGCCCGCATATCATCCCATCCGTTTGCGGATGATATGCGGACATAATGTAAGTATATGGCACTGCGGATGTCAGCGGATGACACCGCTGACATCCGATTTTCCTTCCTTTCCGTTTTTTACACGGATGAAAAAATAGGGTTCTGTTCCATTCGAAAAAACGGAACAGAACTGAAAGCAAGAAAATCGGATGTCAGCGGATGGTATTCCGCTGACATCCGCAGTGCCATTCACTTACATTATGTCCGCAAATCATCCGCAAAAAAATAGGATGATTTGCGGACACAGGGAGCGGCCGTGTGAAAGGACCCTTATGCTGCAGTGAATACTGAGGCAAACCTTGGTAAGTACTTTTTATTTTTCATCCCATTTATTTTACTGGTGCTATTGTCCATTCTTGAAATATAGTTTTTGTAATTTTTTTTCTCAAAGCATGTTTCAGTTTCTTTTATTAATCACTTGCCGACCGCCAGCAGTACATATACTGCGGCAAGTCAGGTCTGTCCCGCAAAACGACGTAACTGTATGCCGTTTTGCAGGACTGCTAGTGGGGGCGCGCGCATGCGCTGATTGGCTAAAAGGGGAGCTAATCAGCGGGTCTGGCGGCTGCTATTGCTGCCGGGCACCTGCGATCGCTCCCCGCGGAGACAGAACAGCGGTCTGGCGTTCTGTCAGTTATGAACACAGGGATCCTGTGTTCCTCCTATTAGGAACACAGGTCTCTGTGTTTATGCAGCAAGCCCTTCCCCCCCACAGTTAGAAAGCCTCCCCTAGGGACACATTTAACCCTTTGATCGCCCCTGGTGTTAACCCCTTCCCTGTCAGTGTCATTAGTACAGTAACAGTGCATATTTTTAGCACTAATTACTGTAGTAATGTCACGGCTCACCCCAAAAGTGTAAAAAATGTCAGTTAGGTGTCCGATCTGTTTGCCGCAATGTTGCAGCCCACTAAAAATCGCTGTTCGCCGCCATTACTAGTATAAAAAATAAATAAATAAAAATAACATAAATCTTTCCCCTAATTTGTAGATGCGATAACTTTTGCGCAAACCAATCAATATACCTTTTTGGGATTTTTTTTACCAAAAATATGTAGCAGAATACAAATTGGCCTACAATGATAAAAAAAATTGATTTTAATTTTTTTTTCTTTCTTGGGAATGTTATATAGCAGGAAGTAAAAAATATTGTTTTTTTTTTTCAGAAATGCAGAGGTAATCAAATACCACCAAAAGAAAGCTCTATTTGTGGGGAAAAAAAGGACGTCAATTTTATTTGGGTACAGCGTTGCACAACCGTGCAATTGTCAGTTAAAATAACGCAGTGCCATATCACAAAAAAATTGCCTGGTCATTAAGGGGGAAAACCTTCCAGTCCAGAAGTGGTTAAACAATATTACCATTACCAAAATCAAAAATGACATACAGTATATGAGACAGTCTGACACTAGCATTAACACCGCAGTTTTTGTTTTTCTGAGTCCCTACACCCCCACCTAAACATATTTTATTACCTGGTGATCCGGCCAATCAATCTGTTGTTTTTCAGCTTTATTTAGCAGATTTAGTCATCCAGAAAAAGTGGAAAATAGAGCGGTGGGATAAACCATTTAACACCAATTCTTACAATGGTCAGCTTTTATTCATTTATGTAAAACCTTTATCCCAAAAGGAAAAAAAAAACTATTGCTGTAGCTGCCTAATAAGTTTGGCTGGAGTTGGGCTTTTAATTGTTAGTTCATCTAAATCTACTTGCATGCAGAAGCTTTATGACATAATCCCAGTGTAAACAAAGCCACTGACCAGAACTCAAGGATTGTTTTTTAACCACTTGAGCTCCAGATTTTACCACTTTCATGACAGACCATATTTTCCTATTTAGCACTGTGCTACTTTAACTAGTAATTGCACGGTCATGCAACACTGAACCCAAACAAAATTTATATAATTTTTTTTACACAAATAGAGCTTTTTGTGGTGGTATTTGATCATCACTGGGTTTTTTACTTTCTGCTACATATCCAATAAAAAACTCAAATAATCTAATTTCTTAATAAATTTTTGCCCAAATATATTCTGTTACATGTCTTTATTAAAAGAAATCACAATAAGTGTACATTAATTGTTTTGACTGAAATGTATTTATATTTATAAATGCCTATAGACCATATTATTTTTAATTTTTTTAACAAATTTTCATATATTTTTTTGAATGTACGCATACAACCTGTTTTTTACAAGGAAACATTCAACACATAGGAATAATTCCCAGAGCACTGTGGGTTATCTAGAGAGGCAGGCACAGTATAAGCTGACTGCCTTGAGGCTGACTTTTAAAACGCAGCTAATGAGCTACATACGGTAAACATCTTTTTTTTTTTTAATACAATAAAAATAGGAAAACACCTAAAATAAGGCCAAAACTGCACCTGCTGGTTAAAAAAAATACAATGGAATAATATACAATATTTCATATTCCTTGGCCAAAAAAAGAAATATTTTAAAAATGTGTATCTTTTTAGTCTTTACCAGATCCACTATCAATATATGAACTGGAAAGCTCCAATAATTGTCCAAACATTTTATTTCAACAGTAGTAGCTTTAATAGCACAATTTCTGGTTAGTGCTGAAGTCCTTTAAAGCATACATACTGTGAAATGATTTAGGCAGGTTTGAAGAAATGCTGTAAAGTAAGAATGCTTTCAAAAATATATATTTTAATTGTTTATTTTTATCAATTTACAAAATGCAAAGTGAGGGAACAGAAGAAAATTTAAATCAAATAAATATTTGGCGTTGAGTCCCATACCAAGGATCTACCTCAAGCAGAGCGTATTAGGCATCTCTGTGACGCCAATAGGGGGAGTAGGGGCATAGTTGGGATTGTTTGGGCTCTCCCTTTTTCCAATAATACCATATGTTATATACAACCATCTAATTTGTACACACTAGCATCACTATTATTCTCTTTCTTTTATTTCCTAGATGTTTACACAGGGCTTTTTTTTTCTCAGAGAATAGGTGCAGGAACCCACCCTCCCGAGTCAACTCAACACCCCCAACCCCACCCCCAGCTCCGCCCCTATTCCCACCCCCAATCCCGCTATTCCTCGGGGAAAAAGAAGTATTGCCAAATAATGGGTGACTCAAGGCTCACCTTCTCCCCCCTGTCCACAGCTCCCCTCCCCCCATCCACAGCCAACCTCCTTTCCCCTTGTTCACAGCTCACCTCCCTGTCCACAGGTCACCTTCTCTACTCTTGTCAACAGCTCACCCTCCCCACCATCCATAGCTCACCTCCCATTCCACAGGTCACCTTCTCTACTCTTGTCAACAGCTCACCCTCCCCCCCATCCACAGCTCACCTCCCAGTCCACAGGTCACCTTCTCTACTCTCGTCCACAAATCACCCTCTCCTTCCTGTCCACAGCCCACCTCCCCGTCCACAGGTCACCTTCTCTACTCTTGTCCACAGCTAACCCTCTCCCCCTGTCCACAGCTCACCTCCCCGTCCACAGGTCACCTTCTCTACTCTTGTCAACAGCTCACCCTCCCCCCCCCCATCCATAGCTCACCTCCCATTCTACAGGTCACCTTCTCTACTCTCGTCCACAGCTCACCTCGCCCCATCCACAGCCCACCTTCTCTCCCCTGTTCACAGCTCACCTCCCCATCCACAGGTCACCCTCTCTACTTTCCTCCACAGCTCACCCTCTCCCCCCTGTCCACAGCTCACCTCCCCATCCATAGGTCACATTCTCCACTCTCGTCCACAGCTCCCCCTCTCCCCCCTTGTACACAGCTCACCTCCCTGTCCACAGGTCACCTTCTCTACTCTCGTCCACAGCTCACCCTCCCCCCCCCAACAGGTTACCTTTTCTTCTCTTGTCCACAGTTCACCCCCTCCCCACTACACTGCTCCCCCTCTCCCCCTCCCTCTCCACAGCTTGCCCCCCACCCACAGGTTATCTTCTCCTCTCTCATCCCCAGTTCACCCCCCACAGATCACCCCCCATCCACAATCTCACCCTCCACATTCCACAGCAGCCCCCATCCACAACTTCACTTTTAACCTCTGTCAACATGTCACCTCTGTACACCCCCCCCCCCATCCACAGCTTACACCCCCTGTCCACAATCCACAGTTTATCTTTCCCCTTTCACATTCACTTCTGCATCCCAATCTACAGCTCACCCCTCCACAGCTCTAAACCCCCCACTTCCCCCCATCTTTCACCTCTGCAATCCCAAGCCCCCCCCCCCCCCAGCTCTCTTAACCCTGTACAAATCCCCCTGCCCACAGATCTCACATTGCACAATCTAACCCCCCCCCCCCCCCAGTTCTGACCTATGCATAACATCCACAACTTCACAGAAATCTCTACTCTCTATGCACATAACCAGCACCCCCCCCCTTCCTCCCCCTTTTCCTCTGCAGCTCTCTTAACTGCATTGGTATTAGAGCTGTGGAGCAGACTCCTTTCTATCAGGCCACACTTTTTTTTTTCTCCTTAGCCTACTGTGCAGTTTCCTTTTTGTGGCTCCACCTGTCAGATTAGTGTAGCACGGAACCAAGGAGGAGTTTCAGCGAGCTTCACTCGGCTCCATGTTACACTGGTCTGACAGGCATCACATAGTTGCCAACATTTGAAAAAAATTTCCAGGGACACTTTGCAGCACAGCTATTAATTACTTACCACACCCACTTCCATGAAGCTCCGCCTACTCCGCCTACGTATCAGATTATAGGGTCTGCTCAATATAGAGAGAATTACAGGAAATTAAAAAGGGAATTTCAAACTTAAGGCCAAAGTAGCAGAGTTGGAATAATTCTCCCATTCAGCTGCACTGCTTCTGAGTAACATTTATGGGCAGCCCGATTAACAGGCGCTTCCAGGGACAATATAAATTACCTGGGACAGGCTCCTATTTGCCGGGACTGTCCCTGGAAAAAAGGGACAGTTGGCAAGTATGGCATCAGGCAGGGATAGCTGCCTCTGGAATCCCCAATAATGCCGACAGTTGCTGCGTCTGGACCCAGTCCCAGGGCACACATTAATCACATGTGGGACACATATACCCTGGATGCAGGCACTAGCATACAGAAGCCGGTGGAGGAAGTAAATAGTATGGAAAACTTTCTCTACCGGTTTCTGTGTAATGTGACAGGCTGCAGAGAAGAGGGCTGCCAGTGGTGGTGGAACTGCGTTCCACCACATTTTGGCAGAAAAAAAGCCATGTGTTTACACCTTACAAAGCCTGTTATTGAGGCTTGAACCTTGGCCTATGGTGATACATTTGACATGTGCCCGATGACCTGACCTAGCCTTTTTAGAAGTTTGCAACAACTGGTCGAGCTACTATTGTGTTTAGTTTTGTATGCTTTTTTATACATATTTGACAGGTGCAAGAAGTTCTATTTAATAGTTTTTTTTTTAATCTGACAAATGTAGCACCCTCCTAGGTAGGTGCTAGGAAAAACCATAGGGGGGCCCTGTCTGCTTATCAGGGGGGTTTGATTATTCAGCTAGGCTGTCATGTGTTCCCAGGTGTATGTGTTGAGCTTGGGGAGTCTCTCTACTGTGTCCAACGAGGGCTCTTATTGGGCAGTGGAGGAAACTTGACCAATAGCACACCAGGGCTTGTATCTATCCCAGAGGGCAGAATCTGCCGCAATGCATCCTGGGATGGGGTAAAAGTCTGAGGGGAGCACATGACAGGGTGTCTTTGATGGGAAGCAGAGTCCCAGGAGGAGGGTGAAGGCTGTCTCTCCTCCTGTCAGCGCTAGAGAAGGTCAGCCTGAAGAACAGAAGGTTGAGCTGAGCTGCAGAGAGGGACTCAGTGTGCTGAGGACCGAGTGGAGCTGCTGGGTCAGAAGTTTCCAGGAAAAGCAGTGTTGTGAGTACTGTAAACTGCCCAGGGATCTGCCTAGGATAGGGGACCACTCCAAAAGGTTGGGATCCAGGAGCCAGCTACCCGTAGTATAGGATGGCTAGAGGTACAGGAGGCGTTCACAGTATACACAAGTTGGTGGCGGGCTGTTTAGGCCGCAAAAATTAGCTCACATGGGTTGAACTGACAGCAAAGAATGTAGTATATGATGGCTAGAGGTACAGTAGGCGTTCACAGTATACACAAGTTGGTGGCGGGCTGTTTAGGCCGCAAACATGAGCTCACATGGGTTGAACTGACAGCAGACAACGTAGTATATGATTGCTAGAGGTACAGTAGGCGTTCACAGTATACACAAGTTTGTGGCCGGCTGTTTAGGCCACAAAAATGAGTTCACATGGGTTGAACTGACTGCAAAGAACGTAGTATATGATGGCTAGAGGTACAGTAGGCGTTCACAGTATACACAAGTTGGTGGCGGGCTGTTTAGGCTGCAAACATGAGCTCACATGGGTTGAACTGACAGCAAAAAACGTAGTATATGATTGCTAGAGGTACAGTAGGCGTTCACAGTATACACAAGCTGGTGGCGGGCTGTTTAGGCCGCAAAAGTGAGCTCACATGGGTTGAACTGACAGCAAAGAACGTAGTATATGATGGCTAGAGGTACAGTAGGCGTTCACAGTATACACAAGTTGTTGGTGGCGGGCTGTTTAGGCCCGCAAACATGAGCTCACATGGGTTGAACTGACACCTTTTTTTACGCTCCAACATTTGAGCCACAGAAGCCTGCCTGACAGCATCATGGAAGGTGGAGTGTTGGACAACTGTGAGGAGACAGGAGAAGGAGAAGAGGCTGGACGGTGAGAGCATGGAGTGTGGCTTTGTGGCTTCTGACAGTTTTGCTCCCACTGGGCTTGGTGATGGGATTTCAGGTGCCTTCTTAAGGCAGTTGTCCCTTGGTGAGTGTTAGGCTTACCACAACGTATGCGTTGACTGCAAAGGCTGCAGATGGCAACACTGGTGTCAGTAACGGACACATTAATAAAAGCCCATACTGTGGAGCCATGTGGCGGCATCCTGGGAGTGCCAGATGTGACTGTACATGGTTGATAGCTCGCTCCTGATACATTTGCAGTCTGCTTTCTACCTCTTCTGCAATGCAAGTTCTGCCTGCCTCTCCTCCCTATCTGCCGGTCCGTCAGTCCGCCAGTTCTACAAATAATTGGCCAGTAACTGTTGTCACTGTGTGTAGCAGAGTTAACACAGCAAAATAGGCCAAATGTTTGCAGGACTAAAATACAATCTTAGAAAAGTATACTGTTAAATAACACCTCAATTCAATATGTGGCATTGGGGGGGGGGGGGCACAGGTTTATTACGCCAGTTCTACAAATAATTGGCCAGTAACTGTTGTCACTGTGTGTAGTACTGTTTACACAGCGAGAGGCCAAATTTTTGCAGGACTAAAGTACACTCTTCAAAATTTATACTGTTAAATGACACCTCACTTCAGTATGTGGCATTGGGGGGGAGCATTGGTGTAGCACACTAGTTCAAAAAATTGGCCAGTGAGTTAGGCACTGTGTGTACCAGACTTCACTCAGCAAACTAGGCAATATTGTTGAATGACACAAATACACTTGAAAAAGCTTACTCAGAGAACACCCCACTTCAATATGTGGCATTGGGGGGGAGCATTGGTGTAGCACACCAGTTAAAAAAATTGGCCAGTGAGTTAGGCGCTGTGTGTACCGGACTTCACTCAGCAAAATAGGCAATATTGTTGCATGACACAAATACACTTGAAATAGTTTACTCAGATAACACCCCACTTTAATATGTGGCATTGGGGGGGGGGGGGCATTGGTGTAGCATTCCAGTTCAAAAAATTGGCCAGTGAGTTTGGCGCTGTGTGTACCAGACTTCACTCAGCAAACTAGACAATATTGTTGCATGACACAAATACACTTGAACAAGTTTACTCAGATAACACCCTGCTTTAATATGTGTGTAGCGGGGTTAAACATGCCTAAAGACACTGTTTGATATGTGGGAAGGAACTAGGCTCCCTCTAGTGGTAGCTGCATGGAATTTCCCGGGCTGTGACTTCCTTTTCACAAGATGAAGAAACTACATCTCCCAGGCTGCTTTGCAAGATCCAGGAACTAGGCTCCCTCTAGTGGTAGCTGCATGGAATTTCCCGGGCTGTGACTTCCCTTTCACAAGATGAAGAAACTACATCTCCCAGGCTGCTTTGCAAGATCCAGGGTGCACGGCTGCACCGCACGGCACTATGGGGGAGGTTATTTAAAGGAAGAGAGAAGCGCGCGAAGGGGGGGCCTTTCTGCGCTGGACTCTGAGGAACCAGCGAGCGAGAGTGAAGGACTGACACTGGATATTGGGCCAGAGCCTTTTAGCCTGGAGGGACGACGTGGAACCGTCCCATCTCAAGCACGAGGCACATTCCTGGAGGTCATACTGCTGTTTGCCGAGACCGGAAGTCATCCGCCAGAAGGACCCCGCGCGGCTGGCATATAGCCAAAGGACTGAGACCGCAGTGGAAGCGCGCGAAGGAGAAACTTCTGTTGGTGAGAGGGCACATGCCCAATAACTGACTTTATCTGCTGAAGAGACAGTTTTATCTACAGATAGCGGTAGCGCAGCAGGAGGTGATAAAACCCCGGGGTTTATCACCATACTCTCTCAGGAGACTCATAGACAAACAATAAGGTCTGTAAAGGAGTCGCCAGAGGCTTATCTCTCTCGCAGAAGTTATTGCTCAGTTACGCAGACACCCTGCGGTGACAACTAACAGCTCGTTGTTTTCTCTCTCTTGATCTTTATTCCTAATCTGGATTACAAATGAGCTCTATTCAATAACCTTGCTAGCGAAGATCAACAAGAAAGAAGAGAACTCTGGGGGAGGGACTCAGATAGGCCCACCTACCTGGTACTGTGTCTAGCCTTAATGCAGGAGGAGTGTGGGGGTATTCTTTTACCTTTTTAAAGCTGTTTTAAATAACCTTTTATGGACTTGTATTGTATTGTATTGTATCTCCCCTATTCAATTTGATATATAGTAAACTAAGTTTGGTTAATTACAATCTTGTGCGTTGTTCCATTGTGTCACCCAGAAGGACTACTATTCAAGAAGGTAACAAGGTATTGTTGCATAGTGAAGTATTGTATTCCAACCTGTGTATCTATTTGATAGTCCAGTCCTATTCTGGGTCAGTTGTGCCTGAGGAGGGATCGAGCCAATTTGATTGGGTTGTTAGGCAGGGTGTAGACCCAATAATATAATCAGCAGCTCCTGCGGGAGTGGTGCTACACGTGGGGGCTCGTCCGGGATTTCTACAGTCCTGCAATACAACCCTCTCAGCCATAGAATCCCCTCCCACGCAGAAATGGATCCTGTCGCTGCTGCTGAGTGGTGCAAGGAAGAGAATGTCATAGTGGAAAATGGCCTGGTGGTTGAAATCAAGGGAGAAGCCTGGACTGAAGAAAAGCTCCTCCCTGTTTTGAGGGCACTATCCACAGACAGGAAATTCTGGGTGATTGACATGAAAACTGACACCACTGTCCCACACACGTATGCACTGTGTGAGTGGAGGAAGGGGGTCCCTGATTATTTCAACGGAAACAGTGTAAAAACTACTGACCAAACAGAACTTTTCCTGATACATCCAGGAGTTCCTATTGCGGGTCCCTCATCCACCACCCCTGGGGTATCCAGCCAAGAAAAAGGTGTCCAAGAAGGGCATCCTGAGTCATCACCTTTGTCGACTTTTAGCTCAGAACTGTGTGCTGTTCTTGGGGAGATTGTGGCAAAATGTAGTAGGGACTCCTCGAGCTATTTGATGACTGGATATAGGAAGCTCCGGACATTCTCTGGGAAACAGCCTGTGCCTTCAGCAGAAGATGGGTTCGAAGAGTGGTTAGATACCGCCACTCAGGCTTTGGAGGAATGGGAGGTACCAGAACAGCACAAGAAGCAGAGAATCACAGAGAGTTTAAGGGGACCTGCATTAGAGGCTGTACGTAATCTAAAGCTTAGCAAGAAGAACTGCACTGCACAGGATTATTTGGACATTCTGCAAGATGTGTTTGGTCGGACGGAGAACGCGGCTGAACTTCTCTACCAGTTGGACCACTGTTATCAAGAAGAGGGGGAGAAGTTGTCCGAATTCATTAAACGTCTGGATAGGATTATCCACCAGATTCTGTTAAAGAAAGGAATAGACCCCCGGAAAATAGATGAGACTCGTGCACGACAGGTTCTGAAAGGGGCTCAACCTTTAGATCCCATTGCCATACTGTTACGAACTCGTTGAGATGGCGGCATTCTAGAATACCCCGACCTGATTCGAATGGTCAGAGAGGAAGAGGTCATGTTGGACAACAAGAAGAAAAGTCGGCAGTTTGACTCAACTGCCCGGGTTGGAGTGATAAGTGTGGAAGAGGGTGACTCTCAAGTTGAACTCCTAAAGACCCAAGTGTCTCAGTTGATAGAAATGGTGTCCATCCTGACTGGTCAGGTATCCACTCTACCCAAGGGGAGTATATCGGAGAGGCCAGATGAACCTGTTAGTCTCAGCACAGATCCAGAGCCACGGCCTGCAAGATTGTTAACTTGTTTCAACTGCGGGGGAGTTGGGCATGTTAGAAGGGTATGTCCCAGCTCAGGAAAGGTTGCCACGAAAGCTCGCGAGCCAGCGGGAAACTTCAGAGGACACCGGTGAAGGAGTCAACCGGGTGTCTGCCAGTTTTAAGGGACTCCAGGAGTGGTGCAGGATCAGGGAAACCGAGTCAGGGGGTTAGACCCCAATATAACACCCCCAGTTCTAGACTCCGGGTTACTGAGGGAAGGAGAGTCAATGCACACCGGGTTCAGCGGGGGCCCAGATCAAGGAAGAAAAAGGAGAAGAGGGCCAGGGTACAGAGAACTGAATCAGACAACCAGGCTACATCAAGAGAATTCCCAACTAACTTGGTCGGGCCCTCCCCAGTGGTCTCGGTTCAGGTGGAAGGAATTTACACAAGAGCCCTCCTTGACACAGGGGCCCAGGTGACTCTTTTGTATAGAGACTTCTATGATAAATATCTTACCCATCTACCTTTGCAGAAGTTGGAAGATCTGGAGATATGGGGTATTGGGACCCAAAGTTTTCCCTATGACGGGTATCTGCCAATCAAGTTGACCTTTGATCCATCAGTGGCTGGTGAAGCGGAAACCTTCGACACCTTAGCGGTGGTCTGTCCTCGTCCACCAGGGGCCAACAAAAGCTCTCTCATCGTAGGAACAAACACTGACCTGGTAAGGCGCCTTCTGATACAACTGGTCCAGGGACAAGATGCTCAGGCGCCAAGGATCCATCCCATGCTACGGCAGGCCTACCAACGATTAGTGTTGGAGCAAGAGACCCCCGCAGAAGGAGTTGGACGACTCTGGAAGCTGGATAGAGCAGAAAAGGTCTTACAGCCAGGAGAGGTGGCCTGTTTTAAGGCTTCTGTTAAACTCACATGGCAACAGCCGGGTCCCTTCATTATCTTTGAATCAGGTCAAAAGGAGAGACAGAGAGGGATAGAAGTGATCCCTGAGGTGATCCCTTTGAAGGTGTTACAGGAAAACCGTGGAAGGGTTTTAGTGAGTGTCAGAAACACCTCTATTACACCAGTGAAGGTACCGGCCAGAGTGCTCCTGGGCCAAGTCAACCCGGCTACCCCAGTTGCCCCCATTGATTTCAAAGAAAAGGAACAGGGTGAAGCGGTTATAGAGGAGCTTTGCTCTGGAAACGCTGCCCTCCCACCGGAATGGGTGAAGAGGGCCAAGGCACAACTTGCTCGATGGAGGGAAATATTCTCTAAGGACGAGTTTGACGTGGGATGTGCCAGGAGCGCCACTCATAAGATCCGCCTGAGTGAGGACAAGCCTTTCAGGGAGAGAGTCCGGCGAGTCCCCTTAGGTGACTTAGAAGATCTACGTCAACAGCTGGCAGAGCTCAAAAAGATCGGGATTATCCGAGAATCCAGGAGCCCGTATGCTTCCCCGATAGTGGTAGTCCGGAAGAAAAATGGATCTTTGAGGCTTTGTATCGACTACCGAACGCTGAACAGAAGAACCATCCCAGACCAGTATACCACTCCTCGAATCGAAGATGCCCTACAGAGTCTGTCAGGGGCGAAGTGGTTCAGTGTGATGGACTTAAAGAGTGGGTATTATCAGATCCCCATGCACCCTGAAGATCGGGAGAAAACAGCCTTCATCACCCCTGTGGGGTTCTTTGAGTTCAATCGCATGCCTCAGGGGTTGTCCGGGGCCCCTGCTACCTTCCAAAGGCTGATGGAGAGGACCGTTGGAGATATGAATTTGATAGAGGTACTGGTATACTTGGATGATGTTATTGTGTTTGGCAGAACTTTGGAAGAACATGAGGAGAGGTTGGAAAAGGTCTTGAAGAGGCTACATGAAGAAGGTCTGAAACTTTCTCCTGAGAAGTGCCAATTCTATCAGTCCTCGGTCCATTACCTGGGCCATATCGTGTCTGAAGAAGGGGTGGCCACTGACCCGGACAAGCTGGATGCTGTTGCTTCCTGGCCGAGACCCACAAATGTGACCGAACTCCGGTCATTCTTGGGCTTTTGCTCCTATTACAGGAGGTTTGTGGAGGGGTTCGCCCAGATTGCCCGACCCCTAAATGAGCTCCTGAAGAATGAAGAAGATGATGTCCCTGAGTTGGTAAAGCCGGCGAAGTCCACCATGGGCCCCCGGAAGGCTAAGGAATCCATCCAGGATCAGTGGACCCCGGAATGCGAAGGGGCCTTTGTCCAGCTGAAGGAAACCCTAACCACTGCCCCCCTGTGTTGGCCTATGCGGACCCCACAAAACCATATGAACTGCATGTTGATGCCAGCCGAGATGGGCTGGGGGGGGGTACTTTATCAGGAGCATGAGGGTCATCTGCGACCTGTTGCCTATGTGAGCAGAAGCCTACTGCCTGCTGAAAGGAATTATCCTACTCACAAACTTGAATTCTTGGCCTTGAAGTGGGCAGTGGTTGACAAATTGAAAGACTACCTGTACGGAGCTGAATTCATTGTCAAGACAGATAATAATCCCCTCACCTATCTGTTGACTACGGCCAAGCTGGATGCAACAGGACATCGATGGTTGGCTGCCCTCTCTAGCTTCAATTTTAGCCTGAAGTATCGGCCAGGAATCGGAAATAGGGATGCAGATGCCCTATCCAGAAGGTTGCATGTTCCACAGGAACCTGCGGAAGAATGGACTCATTTGGCTCCAGAAGGGGTGCGTGCCCTATATCAGGGAACTGAATTTCGATCCCGAGGAGGGTCAAGAGCAGAAGAGATTGGGGTTTCGGCTATCGGAGTACCCAAATGCTACTGCCAGGTGACCCAGGTTGAAGGGGAGGGTTTGCCCCGGCTGTCCAAAAGGGACTTGCGGAAGGAGCAGTTGGAAGACCCTTTGGGAAAACTTCTTTTGGAAGCCTTGGAGATCCAGAGCCCTGAGTTGCTTCTAACTGACTCCCCTCAGGGGGCCCGTCTGTTACATAGAGAGTGGACCCGGTTACAGATCAGAGAAGGAGTGGCCTACCGGAGAGGTCCATCTGAAGATCTGGAGGAGAAGTGGCAACTGTTCTTACCAGCTAAATACAGAGAGGGAGTTCTGGCCGCTCTTCATGATAATCATGGCCATCTGGGGCCCGAAAGAACCTTTCAGCTTGTCAGGGACAGGTTCTACTGGCCTTGTATGAGGGCCGAAGTTGAAGGATACTGTCATTCTTGTGTCCGGTGTATACAGAGGAAGACTCTGCCACGTCAAGCAGCCCCAATGGGCCATCTACAAAGTCAGGGACCCATGGAGCTGGTGTGCATTGATTTCCTTTGCTTAGAGCCTGATCTGAGTGGCCAGGGGAATGTCCTTGTGGTAACAGACCATTTTACCAGATATGCTCAAGCATTCCCAACAAGGGATCAGAAGGCCTCAACGGTAGCCAAAGTTCTTGTAGAGAAGTTCTTTGTACATTATGGGTTACCACAACGCCTCCATTCTGATCAGGGAAGGGACTTTGAAAGCAGACTGATCAAGAGACTGTTAGATATGTTAGGCATTCAAAAGACTAGAACCACTCCCTACCATCCACAGGGGGATGCCCAGCCTGAACGATTTAACAGGACTCTTTTGGATATGTTGGGGACTTTGAGCTCAGAGAAGAAACAGCATTGGGGCAAGCACGTAGCTGCCATTGTGCATGCCTACAACAGCACTGTCAGTGATGCTACTGGATATTCCCCTTATCGGCTGATGTTTGGAAGGGAGGCTCGGTTGCCAGTGGATTTGGCCTTTGGCATTTCGCCTGATCATACCTCTTCAGCATCGCATAGAGGATATGTGGACCGACTGCGGAAGAGTCTGAAAGCGGCCTATGACAAGGCTCAGGCCACATCTGATCAACGTGGACTGCGGAATAAAAAAAATTTCGACCTAAAAGTTCGGATCCATGACCTGCAACCAGGGGACAGGGTTTTGTTGAGAAACTTGGGTGTCCCGGGAAAACACAAGTTGGCAGACCGCTGGAAGTCCCAACCTTATGTTATCTGCAAGCAACTGCCAAACCTTCCTGTGTACCAAATTCGGCCTGAAGGAAGTGTGGGTCCATTGAAGGCTTGGCATCGGAACCATTTGCTGCCTCTCTCTGAAGCGGTTCGTATGCCCCCTGTGGAAGACGTGTCAGAGGCCCCTTCGACTTCTCGCCGGTCCAGACCAGTTACCAGATCTCAGACGACGCTCCCAGATGAGGGAGAGGGAAGTTCTCCATCTGAAGATTTGGAAGATGAAGAGGAGGTACCCGACTGGTTGTGGTCATCTCAGTTGCCAGAACCCACACCTGCCTCCCTGTCTTCATCTGACTTGGCTGATAGAGGAGCCCTTCGGGCAGAAGCCCCTGAATTCATACCCTTTCATATGCTTCCAGAAGAAGCAGCTGAGGATGAAGATCCTGAGGAGGAGGTTGCACCCTTCTCTGAAGAAGAACTGACCTCTCTTGAACCATCAGGTTCCTCTGTGTTGGAACATGAGGAGGGGGACATTGAAGAATCCTCAGAAGTGCCTGATCCTAGCACCTCTGAGAGCATGCCTCCACGGGAACAGAGGGAAAGGAGAGTCATTCACCCACCTAAGAGACTGACCTATGATCAATTGGGTGAATGTTCGGAAGAAGCTGTTTTTACCTCCAAAAGATCTCCTGACCAGCCTAGTTCCTCCACTGTAGATTTGGTGGGGGACAACCCTAGCTCACCCCCAGGCACAACTGTACAAGCCACCCAAGTTTTGGGGGGTCTGTGAGAGATCATGAGAACAAAGTATTGAAGTAGAAAACGTTTGCATTTAAGTTTGTACATAAGGATATTGGGTTTGGCCATTATAATAAGCACAGTTTTTGATGTTCACAATTTGGTTTACTTTGTGAGTTAATGTTTGTGCACATTTTGTTGCTCTGACCTCACTATATGTTTTTTCTCTTTCTCACCTTTTGATGTTTTTTTTTCAACACAAACTTTAAGATGTAAGTGTTTAAGAAATTGCAAAGGCACATGTGCTTTTTAAAGGAGCACTATATAAAAGCACTAGAAATCAGCACTATATTAACACTGTAGAAATCACTTATTTGCTTATTAATTGCACTTTATCGTTTTACTGTTGCACTGCTATTAGAATACAAAATTGGATGTATTCAGATTGACTTATTTCAGCAAAATGTTAATGTTTTTGTTGTATAATGCCAACCTATGCACTAGGGTACATACTGTTGACCTCTTTGGGGACCAAAGTTTCTCAAGTGGGGGGAGTGTGTAGCGGGGTTAAACATGCCTAAAGACACTGTTTGATATGTGGGAAGGAACTAGGCTCCCTCTAGTGGTAGCTGCATGGAATTTCCCGGGCTGTGACTTCCTTTTCACAAGATGAAGAAACTACATCTCCCAGGCTGCTTTGCAAGATCCAGGAACTAGGCTCCCTCTAGTGGTAGCTGCATGGAATTTCCCGGGCTGTGACTTCCCTTTCACAAGATGAAGAAACTACATCTCCCAGGCTGCTTTGCAAGATCCAGGGTGCACGGCTGCACCGCACGGCACTATGGGGGAGGTTATTTAAAGGAAGAGAGAAGCGCGCGAAGGGGGGGCCTTTCTGCGCTGGACTCTGAGGAACCAGCGAGCGAGAGTGAAGGACTGACACTGGATATTGGGCCAGAGCCTTTTAGCCTGGAGGGACGACGTGGAACCGTCCCATCTCAAGCACGAGGCACATTCCTGGAGGTCATACTGCTGTTTGCCGAGACCGGAAGTCATCCGCCAGAAGGACCCCGCGCGGCTGGCATATAGCCAAAGGACTGAGACCGCAGTGGAAGCGCGCGAAGGAGAAACTTCTGTTGGTGAGAGGGCACATGCCCAATAACTGACTTTATCTGCTGAAGAGACAGTTTTATCTACAGATAGCGGTAGCGCAGCAGGAGGTGATAAAACCCCGGGGTTTATCACCATACTCTCTCAGGAGACTCATAGACAAACAATAAGGTCTGTAAAGGAGTCGCCAGAGGCTTATCTCTCTCGCAGAAGTTATTGCTCAGTTACGCAGACACCCTGCGGTGACAACTAACAGCTCGTTGTTTTCTCTCTCTTGATCTTTATTCCTAATCTGGATTACAAATGAGCTCTATTCAATAACCTTGCTAGCGAAGATCAACAAGAAAGAAGAGAACTCTGGGGGAGGGACTCAGATAGGCCCACCTACCTGGTACTGTGTCTAGCCTTAATGCAGGAGGAGTGTGGGGGTATTCTTTTACCTTTTTAAAGCTGTTTTAAATAACCTTTTATGGACTTGTATTGTATTGTATTGTATCTCCCCTATTCAATTTGATATATAGTAAACTAAGTTTGGTTAATTACAATCTTGTGCGTTGTTCCATTGTGTCACCCAGAAGGACTACTATTCAAGAAGGTAACAAGGTATTGTTGCATAGTGAAGTATTGTATTCCAACCTGTGTATCTATTTGATAGTCCAGTCCTATTCTGGGTCAGTTGTGCCTGAGGAGGGATCGAGCCAATTTGATTGGGTTGTTAGGCAGGGTGTAGACCCAATAATATAATCAGCAGCTCCTGCGGGGGTGGTGCTACATGTGGCATTGGGGGGGGAGCATTGGTGTAGCACACCAGTTCAAAAAATTGGCCAGTGAGTTTGGCGCTGTGTACCAGACTTCACTCAGCAAACTCGGCAATATTGTTGCATGACACAAATACACTTGAAAAAGTTTACTCAGATAACACCCCACTTTAATATGTGGCATTGGGGGGGAGCATTGGTGTAGCACACCAATTCAAAAAAATGGCCAGTGAGTTTGGCGCTGTGTACCAGACTTCACTCAGAAAACTAGGCAATATTGTTTTATGACACAAATACACTTGAAAAAGTTTACTCAGATAACACCCCACTTCAGTATGTAGCATTGGTGTAGCACACCAGTTCAAAAAATTGGCCAGTGAGTTAGGCGCTGTGTGTACCAGACTTCACTTAGCAAACTAGGCAATATTGTTGCATGACACAAATACACTTGAAAAAGTTTACTCAGATAACACCCCACTTCAATATGTGGCATTGGGGGGGGGGGGGGCAATTGGTCTATCATACCAGTTATAATACATTATAAGTGCTTTTGTCACTGTGGTAGTGTTGCTGCAGAAACGCTCAGTCTCACCACCACACCTGTCACAATGCAGCACAGTGCACAATAATAGTACTAATCCACTATAATATGCTTTCTACAAAGTATATTATACTGTGGATTACCCCCCCCCCCCCTTTTTAGTGCACTTCACAGCAATACCAAAAAATTTGCAGCCCTTTACATGACTTTTGTGGACATTAACAGAGCAATTTTTGTGACTGCAGCCGATCTCTAACTGCCCCTACAGCAACCACAGGATACCTGCCCCTATAGTAAAGAGACTGTAATAGACCCTAAAACGTCATTGGAGCATTTTAAATGACTTTGGTGGACATTGACAAAGCGATTTGTGTGTGACTGCAGCCGATCTCTAACTGCCCCTACAGCAACCACAGTATACCTGCCCCTAAGCTCTAAAGATACTAGACCTATACCAAAATACCAGCCCTCAAAAGGAATTTTGTGGACATTGACAGAGCAATCTGTGACTGCAGCCGATCTCTAACTGCCCCTACAGCAACCACAGGATACCTGCCCCTATAGTAAAGAGACTGTAATAGACCCTAAAACAACATTGGAGCATTTTAAATGACTTTTGTGGGCATTGACAAAGCGATTTGTGTGTGACTACAGCCGATCTCTAACCACCCCTACATGAACCACAGGATACCTGCCCCTAAGCTCTAAAGATACTAGACCTATACCGAAATACCAGCCCTCAAAAGGACTTTTGTGGACATTGACAGAGCGATTTTTGACTGCAGCCGATCTCTAACTGCCCCTAACAAAAAAACACTGGATACCTGTCCCTAACCTGAAAAGAGACTGTAGAAGGCCTATACCGAAATACCAGCCCTGAAAAGGGCTTTTGTGGATCTTCACAGCGCTATATGTGTCTAGCAAACTCTCCCTAATGAGCACAGCAGACCTCTCCCTACACTGGCAGAAAGCGGAATGTGAAATGGCCACCAGATCGGATCTTTTTATAGGGTAGGGGGACTGTCCATGTGCTGGAATGTTTCAATTGGCTGTCCCGTTCCACCTGACGGCTGTGTCACGGGTCAAAGTTCTCCCCAATGTAAACAAATATGGCCGCCGCGAACGACGCCATGTGTCCGAAAATTTGTAGGGTAGCGAACAAGCAAAATTTGCCACGAACCGACCGCCGGGCGAACCGCAAGGCCATCTCTATTAACCAGCTTCAACCAGCGTTGACCGGCATTTAGCCAGCGTCAAGTCAGCGCCAACGGTTTCAGTTGTCCCACTCAAATTGTGTATAGTTGAGCCAGAGGAGTATCTTACTCATCCCTTCTCCCCTCCAAGTTCAAAATAAATACAAAAAAACCCAAAGATACTGGACTGTTCCTTGTCTCAGTGCTCACACTTGGAGAACATGCTTAAATGTGCTGTTGGTAATAGCGAAAACCCAGGTGGACCCTCATCCTGCAAAATGGCTGGGAATTCTGCTACATTTGGGGGCTCATCTGGGATTTCGACATGGGTTACTGGGTCAGTTGCTCTTGGCAACGGCCAAAGAAAATGTAAAAAATCTCCATTTTTGTGTCCGGAACTTATTTCAAAAACTCAAGCCAAGTGTGAGGTCAGCTCTGCAGGAGGCAGGGAGAGTGGGATGAAGATAGAAGTGCATATGGAAGGTTGCCCGTGGCAACGCAAGTGTTTCAGTCAGTTCTGCAGAATGGTGGGGACCTTCCACTTCAGTTATGACATGTACTCTGATATCAGGCATTTGAGAGCACGGAAAAAGTTTATGTCAGTAAACAGGAGCTGCATCTGCTTAACAGAGAAAGGTCCAAGAGTGGGCGAAGAATATGGCGGCCAGGGGCACGAGGAGCAAGGTGCCAGGGGCCAAGTGTGTGTGCAAGCTATATGGACTAGTGTTGACCGTGCTTATGACAGCGGAACACTTATTCTATACAGTGAGTGCATGGATACTGTGAAGATTGCAGTCGGCCATGCTAGAAGAGGTAGTGGGACTATCTTCGAAAAGAGTATGGTGGGCCTTACTTGCACATGTGTTGGGGAGATGACTGTTGACTGTGCATGTGACAGCGGGACAATTCTCTTGCCTGGCAAAGAGGGACAGCTGGCTCCAGGAGAGGGAGGCACAGCTGGGGCCCTGTTGCAAGTAAGAAGAGTGGATGCATGTCTGGCAAGGGACATGGTCCGCTTTACAGTAACTTCCATGTGGGCTAGAGAGAGAGAGCATGGCATGGGAAGAGTTACTGCAGCGCGCAGGAAAGCGTGATACAGCAAGCACTGCTTAGCAGGAGGAGCCACCGCCAAACAAGGAAAACGGGTGGAGACAGTGGTTGCGCCCAGCCAATCAGGAGTGACTAGGGGAGTCCATTTAATACCCCCCCCTTTCAGGTGTGGCAGAGAGGGAGACACATGCGAGAGGAAGCAACATGGAGTTTGCTGGAGAGCAGAAGTGCGCAGCCATGATCGCTTCACCTGTTAGGGGAGAACCTGCTGGGCAGACCCAGGGGCAGATCAGAAAGCCAAGCCAAACCTTTGTCTGGGATACAGGCATCCAGGGGATTCCTGAAGGAGGACTCGCGTAGGAGGCCTAGAATACCTTGGCATGGTATGTCCTCAATGTACCTGTATCACTAAGAAAGTGCAAGCATGGAGTCAATGTTGGCAATGTGGCTATCTGCTGCAGTGGGCGGAGAGAAGTGAGGGCCGGCCCAAACAGTTATGTGTATCTTGGGAGTCCGGGCTCACTCAGGAGGTGACAGGCATGGAGTCCAGGTTCCACCGCGGAGGCGGGCGGGGCATGGTGCGAGTGCTAATGAAGCTGGAGGCCATGCAGTCTGACAGTGGTCCAGTTTTATCAGTGCGGGGGACTCAGTCACTAGGATCCTTGGGGAGAGGGTGCATGCCAGTCCAGCAGGCTGGGAAGTTGCCAAAGGATGCACATGTACCCACCGCAGCAGGAGTGAAGTCTGCCCCTATCCCTATTTCAAGTAAAAAATGGCCCGCGGCCACCAGGGCCTCACCGCTCAGTCACAGTAGTGAGGAAGAGGCTGGGCTTGTTAATGTGGAGTCTCCCTCATTTCAGTATAGGTATGGATGACAGAGTGGGACTGGGGTTCAGAAGCTGGGAGCAGCTCACCAGGCCCTTAAACCGTCAGTATACCAGACAAGGAGACTCAAGAGTCCATACAGAGAGGGGAGTTGGCCCAAAAGTTGGGGTTTTGCAAAGCCTATGCAAAGAAGGTCCCAGACCTAGCCCCACTCACGAACTATGCCCGGGCATGGGATCAGAACAAGGCCTATTGCTCCCTTATTAAGAGAGAGGAGACCCCCTATTCTTTACCTTGGAGAGGTAATAGGAAGACCCTCCCCAGATTGTCACGGATGCAAAGGTGGATGCAGCGCAAAGTAGCATTGGAGTATGGGTATGATTATCCATATGCTCCTAGGGAGGTCAAGGTCAGCATTGAACAGAAAAGGGGCTTCTGGTGTGATGAAGCAATATGGGACTTCCTCTTTGTCCCTAAGTCTTATAGGGACTCACCCAGACCAGATCTTAAAGAGAAACTTGATGCGGTCAAGACATACTGGCTGTTTGGATCTATTTATATTGACAGAGTGGAGGTCCGTCGTCCAGACGGGTCAGGTCAGGCTTGGTCCATTCGAGTGTGAGACAGTCAGGGAGCCCTTGTCAGGGTCCCCCACCCAGAGCATTATATATAAACGGATCTTTTTCTTTGCAAGGACAGTACCTTTAAGGCTGGCTAGCCAAAAAAAATATAATGCTGAATTATACAGTTACTGTTCAAGTAAAGTGTTGTTTGTTCTACAGACCCCTTGGGCCATCGGGCCAGGGTCCTATGGAGATACTTTAACACTTACTGATCTCTTGGGCCATCGGGCCAGGTTCTCTTGGATTACAAATATTATTTGAAAGACCACAAAGTTTCAACAATAGAGAAAACAGTGGCCGTCACATTATTGGGAGGTGCATCCAGGAAGACTGGTGGGGGGTGCTCTGAAAGACCCCTTATTTTTTCCCTGACTCAGCAGGATTTCAGGCCACTTGGGCTCCAGTGGTTTGCCCTGTTTCCAAAAGAGAGAAGCGTCCTGAGTGACAGCAGGAAGATGCTGTGTCTAACTTCTCAAAGCACTCTGCATAGGTAGTCAGTGGTAGGGCACAGATTCCAGAGGAGGGGGGGGAATTGGTTCGGCATGTCAAGCACTGAATAGCAGAGGAGTCAGGGAATGGAGTGAGAAGGTTGCCCCTGCTGGGAGGGTCTTCTCACTCAACTGTTCAGATAGTTAGTCCTGTAATTTCTACATGTATGCAGTTTGACTAACCTTTCCTTCTCTCTACAGGTGGGCTCACGGTAGAGATAGACAGGAAATCCATGTTTGTCTAAAATCCCCACCAGACGAGTTTGTTTGGTGGGGGATGCATCCATTCATGCACCTTAAACTGTTATGTATATTTCTACAGCATACAGATGTATATATATATTTTTTTCTCGTAAATTATTTGTACATTTTTTTTTTTCCTTTTTCCCCCTTTTCCAAGTTTGTGGGATAATCTTATGCAGATTTTTCTAGGAGGCGGCTGCCTCAGAGCCAATGGGGACATGGGTGGGGGTGGATATAGCACCCTCCTAGGTAGGTGCTAGGAAAACAAATAGGGGAGGCCCTGCCTGCTTATCAGGGGGGTCTAATTGTTCAGCTAGGCTGTCATGTGTTCCCAGGTGTGTCTGTTGAGCTTGGGGAGTCTCCCCACTGTGTCCAACGAGGGCTCTTATTGGGCAGTGGAGGAAATCTGACCAATAGCACACCAGGGCTTGTATCTATCCCAGAGGGCAGAATCTGCCGCAATGCTTTCTGGGATGGGGTATAAGTCTGAGGGAAGCACATGACAGGGTGTCTTTGGCGGAAAGCAGAGTCCCAGGAGAAGGGTGAAGGCTGTCTCTCCTCCTGTCAGCGCTAGAGAAGGTGTCCTTGGCGGTCGACCTGAAGGACAGAAGGTTGAGCTGAGCTTCAGAGAGTGATCCAGTGTGCTGAGGACCGAGTGGAGCTGCTGGGGCAGAAGTTTCCAGGAAAGCAGTGTCGTGAGGGATCCAGAAGCCAGCTAACCAATAGATAGGGCTTGGAAAGGGGGTGCCAGTAATTAAGCCCTGAAGATAAGTGTGTGAAAGAGGGTGCCGGTGCGGGCCCTGAAGTGTTAAGCAATGCAGCAGTCTTACAAGTAGCTACCTCAGTGAAGAAGGGTCAAGGAAGCTTTAATTAGGACTTTGTGCCACATGAAAGTGTCAGAAGTCAGTTCAGCGTTAACAGACAGCAAGTCAGTGTTAATCAGCGTCAACTGGCGCTGACCGGCATTTAGTCACAACCTACTACTCAGCACCAACGGGCGTTTTCAGTTGTCCCACTCAAATTGTGTATAGTTGAGCCAGAGGAGTATCCCACTCCTCCCTTCTCCCATTCAAGTTCAAAATAAATGCAAAAAACCCAAATATACTGAACTGTTCCTTGTCTCAATGCTCACACTTGGAGAACATGCTTGAATGTGCGGTTGGTACTAGCGGTAACCAAGGCGGACCCTCATCCAGCAAAATGGCTGGGAATCCTGCTACACAAATATATATGTTCCATTATTATAGAGCTTGGCTGTAGTTTTCTTCCTGATAAAGCAGGCAGTGACCTGTGAAATGTGTCGAAGTCACAGCAAGCAGCCTATCACCCAACTTTGGCAGGGATGATGAGGAAACTACTATACAATGTTTTATTTAGTCTTTTGTATATGTGCATATTTTCTATATTGATATATGAGTGTTCTTTCACTGTTTACATGCTTTTAATCTTTGTATGATAAACATTTGATATTTTATCAGATATGAGGTGATACCGTCAAAGTCCTTAATTTAGTTTCTATGTTTTTTCTGTGCAGATTTTCTCTTAGGATGTGGTACCAGACACTTTGGGGTTTATTTACTAAAGCTAGAGAGGGCAAAATTAGTCACAATTCTGCAGAGAAGCCAATCAGCTTCTAACCTCAGCAATAAAACCTGGAAGCTGATTGGTTTCTCTGCAGAATTGTGACTCATTTTTCCCTCTCTAGCTTAAGTACATAAACACCTTTGTGTCTAATATTTGCAAGGTCTCTTTGGGCATTCTTTCCTCCTATCTACTATTTATTAAGCTTTTGAAGAAGCACAAAAAAATGGGCAACAATGAGGACTGTAAACAGGGTTGGCCAAGGAAACTTAATGAAGCAAATGAAGGACCCTCCATGCTTCCCTTCAACTTTAAAAGATGTCCAGCAGTGCCACCAGCATCAGAACTGGCAGAAACCAGTGGAACCCAGGTACACCCATCTACTGTCCAAAGAAGTCCAAATACCTCTGACGTGGAAGCAAGGCTAAATGATACAACTAGGCACAAAAATATTGGAACTGGAGTGCAGAAAAATGGCAGCAGGTGATGCGGTTTCCAGGCTGGTCTGCAGGCAACAGTGAAGCATGGTGGAGGTTCTTTGCACATTAGGGGCTGCATTTCTGAAAATAGATTTAGAATTTTGGTCAGGATTAGTGGTGCCCTTAATGATGGGAAATATCGAGTCTGTCTGGGATTACATGAAGAGACAGAAGGATTTGAGGCAGTCTAGATCCAGATCTGTGGTTAGTTCTCCACTTTTGGAACAACCTACCTGCCGTGTTCCTTCAAAAACTTTGTGCAAGTGTACTTAGAAGAACTGATGCTGTTTTGAAGTCAAAAGATTGTCACACCAAATATTGATTGATTAAGATTTCTCTTCTGTTCATTTTCCTTTTTTAACTTATTTTTTTTAATGGATAAAAATAAACTATTAACACTTCTATTTCTGAAGCATTCCTAATTTACAGCATTTTTTTTACACCTGCCTAAAACTTTTGCAAAGTACCGTATATAACTAAATACAACAGGATTTTTTTTTAGGTGAATTTGACACGGCATATCTGCTATTAAAAATAGTAACAAATAGTTTAAAAAAACAACATAAAATGTAAATTTTTAAAATCGCACAACTATCATCTACAACTCTTTGCCGACTTCTTAATCCAATGTCCTCTCCTGCGCAGACGCCTATGGGGTTTGTAGACAGATAGGAACCCATCTGTCTGCCAGTCCCATAAAAGTTTATGTGGCTAAACTGCTCAGGTGCAGACATCTGATGAAGAAGCCAGCAAAGACATGCAAACAATGCAGTGTGCCTAAAGCTGGACATACATAAAATGAAATTCAGACAGTTCTGCAGGGTCCAGCTGAATTTCGATCCATATGTGGCCAGTGTGGTTGAACAGAAGTTGATCTGCTGATCTGTGTATTCTGATGGTGGGGGAGTCTCCTTGATGTCAGAATATAATGACGCAGTGGAGAGGATTCCTTTATCTACATCGAATGTGTGAATGAGGAAATTGGGTCAGGTTTTTTTAGTTAAACCTGCTGGTTGAATGAAAAAATTAGATTCATGTATGGCCAGCTTTAGAATGGGTTCTACCTGTATATAAGTACAGCAATTTAGGTGGCAGGCAGGCTTAGCCTATTTAGGGGGTGGAGGCAAATGGGTGAGAAAACCTTGTAAATAAGTTTTCTTATCCTTTAACATGGAAATAAGCCCACTGATTTGGCTATTTCACAAAACAACTACATTAAAGGCATATCTTAGAGTGGAAGTAAACTTCCATCTTTAAATTTTACCTATAGGTAAGCCTATATTAAGGCTTAACTATAGGTAGTAGGTTGTGTAAATACCTCCTAAACAATCACTGTTTAGGGGATATTTACTGTCCTAGCAGCTAGTTACGTCACTTGCGTTCTGAAGGAACGGCCACCCTTGCCATTTCTTCAGAGCAGTGTGCCATGACCGGCGGCTCCAGTGCATGTGCGGGTGTGATGTCATCACTGCTCCAGCCATTCACAGAGCTTGAGCAGCGAACCCAGAAGGAAGACCGGTTATAGATGGCATCGCTGGAAGGCTTAATTTTTAGGTAAGTTTCACATAATGTGATAGTATGCAATGCATACTAGTACATTAGGATTTTGCCTTGCAGGTAAGGCAAAAAAAAAAAAAAGTGCAGACAAAAGTATAAAGAAAAAATGTTTCTTGCCTAAAAACAGACCTGAACATCCGTTTACATCTTTTCAGATTAATCTAAAATGATGCAGCCTTACTCTATTTGAAAAAAATGGACCTCAGCAGACATGGATGTAGGCAGATATAATCAGATGATTAAGTATATATTTAATATATATCATATATAATATCAACTTTGATAATAATAATAGTATTATGTGATTTGTATTTAATGCCCCCCCCCCCCCCAGCCCGACATTTTGGTCCAGTTGTCCTGTTCTAGATGGCTTTTAAACTGGTACTAAACACACACTGTTTAATTTGCATTATCCCTTATCTTTCTGTATATGGATAAAAAAGTGCAGCAGTTCAGTTGCCAGTTTAGTTGTCAACTCTCACCAGAATGTTTAAACCAGATTGCTGGTGTCAAAACAGATCGCATATGTAGTACCTTGGCTACTGCAGATCTAAATAGAGACTAAAGCCCCGTACACACGTACCGATCGTCGGCCGACCGATCGGCCGTCTTTTGTCCCCGGGCTGTCGTGTCCGCTGAAAAGTGCAAAAGACTGCACACGAATTTTGTCCGCCGACTGCAGAAGTGATGTCATGTGATGGTTAACTTTCCCTGTGTTTTTTCTTTTCTGAGCATGCCCAGTCTTGCAAATCTGCTGTCTGTCGGCCGAATTCTGTACTGACTGGCGAACAATCGGCCGTTCTGGTGTCGGCATGCAAAAATTTTAATGCTTGCACGACAGATTCTGTTCGGCTGAAAGTGCGCTGTCGGCTGTCGGAAGCATCATACTAACAAGCCGAAAATCGGCCGATCGGTCGTCGGCCGAATCTTTTCGGCCGACAATCTGCATGTGTGTACGGGCCTTAAGATGGCACCTTCTTTAGCTATAAAGGATTGAAGGGTTTAGTTATGTTTTAAGCTTTTTTCTTCCTTAACTAACAAAGATAACGAAATTTTTGTAAAATCTTACCTGTAAAATTCCTTTCTCTGAGTCCTCCGACAGTCGCCGCCTCTTCATATTCGTCACATATGGGGTATTAGACTTTGCTCCGAAGGAGTAGCTAGGCAACAGAATATGTTAACAATAAAGCTTTTAACATATCCCACCCTCAAGGGGTGGTCCCCTCAGTCAATACCCTCCTACTTCCTGCAACCATATCTCAGTTTTAGTGGAATAGCAGTAGAGTATACAACCAAACCCCAAAAGAGGGGCGGGGGCGGCGACTGTCGGAGGACTCAGAGAAAGGAATTTTACAGGTAAGATTTTACAAAAATTCCGTTTTCTCTTACGTCCTCCGACAGTCGCCGCCTCTTCATATTCGTCACATATGGGGACGTCCCAAAGCAGTGCAAACATGAGGGGTGGGAAACGCATCCGCGCCGAAAGGCAACGCAGTCTCCGCATCAAAGAAAGGAACCTTACCAAAGGAAGGAAACCAGCTGGGCAACAGCAAAAAACAAGTGCTCAACAGGAGCAACAACCCAGGAAAAGACAAAAAAACCAGGGGATACAAAACTTATCCCAACAGCCAGGAGTCCCCAACAAGGGACGCTAGGGAACAGCCGCACTAAGAACCTTGCGGCCAAAGGAAGCATCCGCCGATGCCTGAACATCTACTTTGTAGAATTTTGTGAAAGTGTGCACGGTCGACCAAGTCGCCGCCTTACACACCTGGGCTACAGAAGCCCCATGACGACAGGCCCAAGACGTACTCAGAGATCTAGTAGAGTGCGCCTTCACAGGCACAGGGGGAACCTTCCCCTGCAAAGCATAGGCCTGTTCAATGGTCTGCCTGATCCATTTGGCGATGGTAGAGGCCGAAGCCGCCATGCCCTTCCGAGGACCCTCTGGAAGAACAAACAAGGAGTCCGTCTTTCGAAAAGACTCAGTCGATTTAAGGTAAACCCTTATCGCCCGAACAACATCCAGAGAATGCAATCTCACCTCCTTTGGATGTTTAGGCTTCGCGCACAACGAAGGCAAGACAATATCCTCATTAAGATGGAATTCTGAAACTCGTTTCGTAAGAAACGAAGGATTAGGTCGCAAGACCACCTTATCCAAATGAATAACCAGGTACGGAGACTTGCAGGACAAAGCCGCCAGCTCCGACACTCTGCGAGCCGAAGTGATCGCCACCAAAAAGGCGACCTTTTTGGACAACATAGACAACGAGATCTCCCTGATCTGTTCAAAAGGAGCACGTTGTAACACAGATAGAACGAGATTCAAGTCCCAAGGGGGCAGAGGATCCCGCCTAGGGGGGACCAGATGCCGCACACCCTGAACAAAGGTGCCAACCAAGGAGTTGGAAGCCACGGGACGTTGAAACAGAACGGCCAGTGCAGACACCTGACCCTTTATCGTAGCCAGCGCCAAACGCTGATCAACACCCGTTTGAAGGAAAGACAGCACACGGGAAACCGAGTACGTGCGGGGTGAAAACCCCCTGGACTCACACCAGGCAAAATAGGCCTTCCAAGTACGGTAATAAACCTTCCCTGAGGAAGACTTCCTCGCGTTGATTAAAGTATGAACGACCTCTGGAGAGAGACCCCTCTCCTTCAGGACCTCGGTCTCAACAGCCAGGCCGTCAAAGCCAGCGACTGTAAAGCAGGATGGTATATCGGTCCTTGAGACAGTAGATTGTCTCGAAGAGGCAGACGCCACGGGGCGTCGACCGCCAGATTCACGAGGTCTGCGTACCAGGACCGGCGAGGCCAGTCCGGTGCCACAAGAATCACCGTGCTGCGTTCCGAGTGTAACCTGCGAAGGAACCTGGACAGCAACTGAATCGGTGGAAACGTGTACATCAGCCTGTACTGATGCCACGGGGCCACTAACGCGTCCGACGCATCTGCCCGAGGGTCGCGCATCCTTGCCACGAACCTCTTCACCTTGTTGTTGAGACGAGACGCGAACAGGTCCACATCTGGAAGACCCCACTTCGCGCACAACATCTGGAAGACAGCCGGGTGGAGAGACCATTCCCCCTGATCCAGGGTCTGGCGACTCAGATAGTCCGCCTGCCAGTTCTCCACCCCCGGAATGTGAACCGCCGTTATCGCCGGGACATGAGTCTCGGCCCAAGACAGAATGTCGGCCACTTCTCGAGCCGCTCGGGCACTCCTGGTGCCACCTTGGTGGTTGATGTAGGCCACCGCCGTGGCATTGTCCGTCTGCACCCGAACCGGGCAGCCCTGCAGCCGGTCCGTCCAGCGATGAAGACAGAGACTTATCGCACGCAATTCCAGAATGTTGATCGGAAGGGAAGACTCCCCCTCCGACCAAGTCCCCTGGGCGGACAGAACGCCCAGAACTCCACCCCAGCCCGACAGGCTGGCATCCGTGGTGATTACCGTCCACGAGATCGGACGAAACGACTTGCCCCCGGACACCAACGGGGACTGGAGCCACCACAGAAGGTTTTCTCTGGTGCGATGACTCAACGAGATTTGAAGATCCAGAGATTGAGGTCGCCCGTCCCACCTGGACAGGATCTCCGCTTGGAGACCCCGCGTGTGAAACTGGGCGAATGGAATCGCCTCGAAGGCCGAGACCATCAATCCCAGACATCTCATACACGTCCGCAGAGACGAGTGCGGAACGTCCCTGAGGGACCTGACTTCCTCCTGGAGAGTCCTGATCTTGTCTTCCGGCAGGAAGACCTTCGCCTGCACCGAGTCCAGAATCATTCCCAGATAGGGAAGACGAACCGACGGACTCAGTGTCGACTTTGGAAAATTTATCGTCCAACCAAACTCCTGCAGAGTTTGCATCATGACAGACAGGTCCTTCTCCAGACCCTGGCTGGTCGCAGACCGAACCAGAATGTCGTCCAGATACCCCAGGACAGAAACGCCCTGGGCCCTCAATAATGCCAGAACCGGTGCAAGCACCTTGGTGAAGACCCGCGGAGCCGAGGCGAGACCAAAGGGCAACGCCACGAACTGGTAGTGATCCTCCGCAATGGCAAATCGAAGGTATCTCTGGTGACCCTCGAAAATGGGGATGTGAAGATACGCATCCTTCAAATCGATGGAGGCCATGAATTCTCCCGGAACCAGGGCAGCCACCACCGACCGCAGGGATTCAATGCGGAACTTGCGAACCCGCACAGAGCGGTTCAGAGCCTTCAAGTCCAGAATTGGACGAACCTTGCCCTCCTTTCTGGGCACGGTGAACAGATTGGAATAAAACCCCCGAAACCTGTCCCGATGAGGCACCGGAACCACCACTCCCTGAGCCCTCAGGTCCCGCACCGCCAGGTGCAGGTCCCGCAAGCGCTCTGGAGACAGTTGAAGATTTGAGGGAAAAAATCTGCTCTCCGGCCGAGAGAGAAACTCGATCTTGTAACCAGATCGAACGATTTCCTGAACCCATCTGTCCCGCACACGGGCCAACCAGGGCTGAAGAAAACCGAGCAAGCGTCCCCCCACCCCAAAACTGGGTGAGGGCGCCCCTTCAGGCCGAACTGTTATGGGCTGCAGATCCGGATTGGCCGGACTTCTGTTTACCAGACCAGGGCTTCTTCTGAGAGCCTTGACCTTTGAACGGTTTGCCCTTGTAGTGCGGTCGAAAGGCACGAAAGGACCCCTGAGGGGGCCGAAAATTAGCATGCTTCTTCCCAGAAGCCCCCTTAGCCTTGGGGAAATGGGGCAAGAGAGTGCTCTTACCCCCGGTGATCCCCTTAATCAACACATCCAGGGACTCCCCAAAAAGGCGAGACCCATCATAAGGTAGATTGGCTAAGGTCTTACGTGAAGATCGGTCCACCGACCAACATTTTAACCAAACCAGGCGGCGAGACAACACCGCCACGCTGTGCACACGTGCAGCCAACGGAACCAGGTCCAGGTCCGCATCACACAGATACATGACACCCTGGTGGATTTGATCCACCATATCCAGGGTCGCCGGCGAGGCCGAGTCGGCCACTAGGACGCGCCTAAGCATCTGCGTCCAACTTGCGATCGCCTGGGCCGCCATGAGAGAAGCAAACAGAGCCTTAAGCATAGAACCCGTAACAGAATAAGTATGACGGGCAAGAGACTCCAGTCTCCTATCCGTGGCATCACGGAACACAGGGGAATCCTCTGCAGGAATCGCAGTGGCTTTGTTCAAAACCGCAATTGCGTGATCCACTGGGGGAGGCACACACCACCTTTCATCAGTGGAAGGCGAAAAAGGATAACGCAGCTTGAATCTACTTGGTACCGCAAAAGGTTTGCGCAGATTGCGCCATTGATCCTTAACAGCGCGCTGAAAATCATCATTGCAGGGAAAAACCTGCGGCGTCCTGCGTTTTCTCTGCGTCCCATAAGCCGCCAAGGCAGCGGGGGGACACACTTCGTCCTGCAAACGCAGCGTTTGCTTAATGGAAGCAATCAACTCATCCATGATTGCAAGCTCTTCAGGCGAGCCAGGGGGAGAATTATCAACCCCCTCAACTTCAGCCTCCACCTCAGACCCCACTAGATCAAGAGAGGAGCGGGACCCCGATAAGGAGGCCCCCGCCATAACAGCCCCATCACCTTCACCCTCAGAATCAGAGGAAAGAGCAACTCTGGGCCTTTTAGTAGATTGAGCAGCCACCAGCATCTGCACCTAAGCAGCAAGGCCAGCCACAATAGTGGCTAAATCCCCTCCTGGGGGGGAAACAGCGGTCCCCTGGCTTTCCACCAATGCTGTAGGAAATTTGCCCTCCTGAGAATCCATTGCCCCTGTAATGCCAGACAACAAAGGGTTAACTGCCCCTTTTAAGCAAGCGCGGCAAGCGCAGCCCACCGCACCACACTCAAGCACAATAAGACCCCCACAGGGAATATGCAAACTGAACACAGGCAATGGATAGCAAGAACAGAAGGATAAAACCTGAGGAGACCCTCGCCGCTGCTGCTGCCTCGATCGGTGTTCCTGGAAAGAGGAAGTGATGCTGCCAGGGCGCTCTATGTAAGCCTATGGAGGCTACAAGAGAATGGCCGCCATGCATGTAAAACATGCGGCCGGAGCGAGTGTAGGCAAAATGGCGTTGTTTGGCGCCGAAACCGCCGCTCCACAGTGCATTAAAACACACATTACATTCCAAAATCAGAATACATGTCAGATCGCCGCAGCGATCGCTGTATATGCCCAAACATGCAAAAAAAACATGCCCCACAGCACACAGCTTCTCACACTGACCAGTCTGACACACACAGTGTCATACAGCTCCCCCCCCCCTTGCAGCCCACAGCATGCAGCCGAGAGATAGGGAGACAAGCAGTGTGAATAGAGGCAGGTTACACAGTCCCAGACTGACACCCCCCCAGACAGACAGGTCCCCACATAAATACACTTACCTCACATGGCGTGGGGGACCCGCACAGGCGAACAAGCCGCTGCACATGAGGCAGGGAGAGTCGCATTCAAGACGCACACAATGGGGGTTAAGAAACCGCACAGCGTCCAGTGAGGTAGCCACCTCACCAATCATCCCTGCACCGAACAGGGATGGGTCGTTCACTGTGCCAGGAGCGTTACCTGGCTGAACGCTCGATGGCAGACTGGGAAGCCACTGACCCACGACCTGCGACCAGGGGGATCAGCCCGAGACCCAGTCCGCATGATCCTCTTCATCCGAAGAACTAACTAACGCTGACAAAATAACAGCTAAGTAAAGGTAGAGAGAAAACTCAAACAAAATTTTAAAAAGAAGAAAGAGTCTGGGACAGAAAGTCCCAGCACAGAGAGAGCCAGCCACTCCTGACAAGCTAGACATTAAAACTGAGATATGGTTGCAGGAAGTAGGAGGGTATTGACTGAGGGGACCACCCCTTGAGGGTGGGATATGTTAAAAGCTTTATTGTTAACATATTCTGTTGCCTAGCTACTCCTTCGGAGCAAAGTCTAATACCCCATATGTGACGAATATGAAGAGGCGGCGACTGTCGGAGGACGAAAGAGAAATCCAGCTTTTCAAAATATAACAGGAATACTAATATAATAACTTATTAAATGTTTACAATGGTTTTATAATGAGTTACAAATGCTAAAGATGTGCAAAAATGATAAGTGCATTGGCGTGCTGCAGTGCCATTCCTTGCAGTGCCATTCATTGTGAAAAGCACTAAAAAACACTTCCAAAACACATGTGCACATGAAAGCACAAACAACTTTATTTTTCTTCTTCTGTAAACTTCTAATTCCATCAGACCTAATGTAATGGAGATAAAGAGAAGTCCAGCCTCAGTAACAATCATGGCTCCCTCCATAGATGTAGTAGAGGACTGAATGTAGCAACCCAGGAATATAATGAATAAAAGAAAAGGACATGGACATCTTCCATTCAGTCACGTTTTTGATAAGAAAAAAACAGATTCAGTGTACTTGGGTTTTTACATCTGTCTACATCTGTTTTGCATCCATTTTCCTAGTTGCTGCAGAAACCAATCATAAGTGACAAAAGTATAAAGAAAAAATGTTTCTTGCCTAAAAACAGACATGAACATCCATTTACATCTTTTCAGATTCATATAAAAGAATGCAGCCTTACTCCATTTGAAAAAATGGACCTCAGCGGACATGGATGTAGGCAGATGTAAACATATGATTATGTATATATTTAATATATATCATATATAATAACAACATTATTATTATTAATAATAATATTAATAATATATCATTTATATGTAATGCCCCCCTGACATTTTGGTCCAGTTCCTCCTGTGCTAGATGGATTTTAAAGTGATTTTAAACACACACTGTTTAATGTACATTATCCCTTTCTTTCTGTTTATGGAGGATGGCACTGTAATTATTTTATTTTAAAAAAAAAGAAATCTAAGTACCTTTTTCCTAATGGATATACAGTTGTCACATGACCCAGCTGTTTCCCAGCCTGTCTGCCGGGAAACATAAGCAGGAGGAGCTTCTTGTCCCTTGCTGCTGGTTACATGTTTAAAATAAAAAGAACAGCCTTTGGAGTACAGAGTAAAAATAAATAATCAATAGCAAGAAATTGTTTCAAATTGTTGTACAAATGTATGTGTAGCACTGCCCCCTAGAGGACTGCTTATGATTGACACTTTTGGATCCCCCTGGGTCACCCATAGCAAATGCATGCAGAATTGTTAGCACTTTACGTTCTTGGCTCAGTCAATGATCAGTCTAGGGTAGATGTTTTTATTGTTTTTATTTTATTTTGGGATAAGAGAAGGGATGAGTGGGATACTCCAACCTTGATTTATTCACAGTTTCTGAGGACTTCTAAATTGAGGATGTGGCAAGGTCTATACCTTATCCTGCCACTTGAATAAAGCTGAGATAAATGTTCCTGTTTGTATTTCTCTAGGGGGTACTCCCCCAGTACCCTCTTTCTCTGTACTAGCAGACACCTGTCCACTGTCTGCACTACCTGGAGTGGTCCTCTTCCTGGGCAGACCCCTGGGCAAGATCCTCTGTACTCATGATACTGCTTTCCAGATTCTCGCAGTGCCCCAACTCCTCAGTCAGCTCTCCTGAACCTCTGGGTTCAGCTCCACACTGTAGGTTCACCAGGCCGACTGCCTGTGACCATCACCAACTGCTGCAGAAGAGGAGGCAGCCGCCACCCTCCTTCTGGGACTCTGCTTCCCGCCAAAAACCTCTACTTCATGTGCCCCTGGCTTTTTATACCCTGCCCCACAATGCACTGAGGCAAACAGTCTGTGTCAATCACTGGGACTGTATCAAAAGCCTGTGTGTCATTGGCCAGGCTTCCTCCACTGTCCAACGTGCCTCCCTCAGACCAGATACATCACACACTGGGCACACTGAGCAGACCTAACTTACAGATCCTGCTCTCTGTTAAGCAGAGTGCAATATAGATTTTACCTGCTGCTCCTCTGATAGGCAGACAGAGCCAAAACTATACTCAATCTCTAACACGTATCTAGGTGCTACATACAGTATGTTTGAACAGTGGCGGCCGGTGTACCGAGGACACAGGGGCGACACCTCCCCATCCATGCGTCCGGTCCCCTAATCTGCATGCAGGGAGCCGGAGCTTAATGGGGTTTTTTTTTTTCAATCACCTGATTAGAGCCAGAGGCTCTAATAGGGTGATGCAAAGGGTGGTCCCGGGGCGCAGAGCAGTGCGCCCAGAGCCCACCCATTGTGTGACAATAGCGAATGAAAATTCGCTATTGTCACACCGATCCTCCTCCTGGCCAATCAGGAAGCCGGTATTAGAGGCTGCATTTCAAACCCCATGCCATTGGCCGAGGAGGAGGCGGGAGCGAGAGGACCAGAGAAGACGCGCCGCTGGAGTGAGAAGAAGCCGCCCGCCGGGAGTCCGGGACTGAAGACAAGAGAAGCCGTCACCGCGGGGCTGCTCCAGGGCTCCAGGTAAGTGCACTGGTCTCGGGGGGGGGGGGGGCATTGAAGGGGGCATGGCACAATGTTCATTGCATTGAAGGGGGCACGGCACAATGTTCATTGCATTGAAGGGGGCATGGCACAATGTTCATTGAATTGAAGGGGGCACGGCACAATGTTCATTGCATTGATGGGGGCAAGGCACAATGTTTATTGCATTGATGGGGGCACGTCACAATGTTCATTGCATTGAAGGGGGCACGCACGCTGAACTCTGCATTGATAGGGAGAAAGGCACAATGTTCATTGCATTGAAGGGGGCACAGCACAATGTTCATTGCATTGATGGGGGCACGGCACGCTGTTCATTGCATTGAAGGGGACATGTACGCTGTTCTCTGCATTGAAGGGGGCATGTACGCTGGTCACTGCATTGAAGGGGGCATGTACGCTGATGTACGCTGGTCACTGCATTGAAAGGGGGCATGTACGCTGGTCACTGCATTGAAGGGGGCATGTACGCTGGTCACTGCATTGAAGGGGGCACACACGCTGATCTCTGCATTGAAGGGAGCATGTATGCTGGTCACTGCATTGGAGGGGGCATGTATGCTGGTCACTGCATTGAAGGGGGCATGTACGCTGGTCACTGCATTGAAGGGGGCATGTACGCTGGTCTCTGCATTGAAAGGGGGCATGAACGCTGGTCACTGCATTGAAAGGGGGCATGTATGCTGGTCACTGCTTTGAAGGGGGCACGCTGGTCACTGCATGGAAGGGGGCATGTACGCTGGTCACTGCATTGAAGGGGGCATGTACGCTGGTCTCTGCATTGAAAGGGGGCATGAACGCTGGTCACTGCATTGAAAGGGGGCATGTATGCTGGTCACTGCATTGAAGGGGGCATGTACGCTGGTCACTGCATTGAAGGGGGCATGTACGCTGGTCTCTGTATTGAAAGGGGGCATGAACGCTGGTCACTGCATTGAAAGGGGGCATGTATGCTGGTCACTGCTTTGAAGGGGGCACGCTGGTCACTGCATTGAAGGGGGCATGTACGCTGGTCACTGCATTGAAGGGGGCATGTACGCTGGTCTCTGCATTGAAAGGGGGCATGAACGCTGGTCACTGCATTGAAAGGGGGCATGTATGCTGGTCACTGCATTGAAGGGGGCATGTACGCTGGTCTCCACATTGAAGGGGGCATGCACGCTGGTCACTGCATTGAAGGGGGCATGTACGCTGGTCACTGCTTTGAAGGGGGCACGCTGGTCACTGTTTTGAAGGGGGCACGCTGGTCACTGTGCATTGAAAGGGGGCATGCTGGTCACTGTGCATTGAAAGGGGGCACGCTGGTCACTGTGCATTGAAAGGGGGCACGCTGGTCACTGTTCACTAGTCACGCAATTTTTTACAACTTTTTTGCCGCAAAGCAATGCCTATTACATTTTTCTGTTCGTGCCCCCCCCCCCCCCCCCCAAAAAAATTTTTTTTGAGCACTAGCCGCCACTGTGTTTGAAATCAAATCTTTATTATTTTTGGGCAATAACATGGTATGGGTGAATTTCTGTCAGTCACAGGCTGTGTCACATCCCTCCATCCTGTGTCCTAGAATAAGAGGGAGGTGCAGCCACCTTTAATCTACATGTAATATCCCACCCCATTGTGTTTAGCTGGTTAGTGGGCATGGAGGAGGAGTGAGGGAGTGGGCTGTCCTTTGCCACTGTGTATACACCCACATGTGCTACTCTATAGTTTCATGGGCTGCTCAGATGTGATAGGAAGGAAATGTTCAGCATAGAAACTCAGTGAAAACTGAGCATGTGCAAAGCTGCCACTACAGCTGCTACATTGACAGAAGGGGGAGATTGAGAACAGCAGGAGCAACCAGTTTTTTTGCAGAATACAGAAAAACGAATCTCATAGTGACTGAGTGAGTATGAATTGCAAATAATACAGTATTTATTGATAATATATATATATATATATATATATATATATATATATATATATATATATATATATATATATATATCATATCATATTTGTATCATGTAGCAAATCCTTCTTTAATAATCGCAAGTGGATCCTGGTGAAGCAATCTTATGTGTGAAACGCGTCAATCCACCAAGCTGTTCTGTACACGTATTGTGCTAGTGAGTGCAGATATGGAATGTTTTTAATGTCTGTATGTTTAAAAATGAGTCAATAAAGCTGTATTTATATGGTTTATAATACATGCCGGTCATTGTGGGGCACACATTACTCCAATCCTGAGATACAGAGATTGGAGGCCCAGTCTTATTATGATTGTTGCAAATATATGGGGGATAGTGCCTAATTTATCTTTGTAAAGGTATACCACCCATTGTCATATTATGATCATCTGTTCACATCCGCCTGCCCATAGACATACAGTGGGATTTAGACTGAATGCCCACGTGAAATGGCGCTAAAGAATAGTAAGCTGCAACCTGTTACATTTTTGTTTTGGGGTTTGAATACACTTTAGGTTTTTACTCTTAGACCCCATTCAGACAGAGGCGACACGACTTGGTGGGGCGACCTGTGAAGTCGAGGTGCACAGCGTGCACCGCAACCTCGGCGCGACTTGCACGGACTTCATATCATTGAAGTCAATGCAAGTCGCCTCCAGGTCGCCCCAAAGTAGTACAGGACCCTTTTTCTAAGTCGGAGCGACTTGTGTCGCTCCTATTAGAACGGGTCCTGTACTATTCAATGGCGAGCGACCCACCGCGTCTTGTCAGGCGACCAAGTCGCCTGACAAGTCGCGCTAGTGTGAATGGACCCTTAAAAGTATATTTATTAAACAGTTATTCTGACATTTACCAAACATTACAAGGGTCCATGGTTAGGAATATCAATGAGCTGTATCCTTGTGCCTACAAAATCAAGATACAATTTGCATATTTTATAATAAATATGAAGTGGAAAAGATCATTTTCTATGAAATTTTCCTTGTATTTTTTTTATTTACTGTACTGACATGTTTTCTGTTTAAAAGCAATCTCTTTGTAGCTAATTCATTTCTCCTTAGTCTTTATATCCCCATATGCTTCTTTTTCTACATACTTTCATTTTTCCTCTTAGCCCCTTTTCACTCCCACTCTCTCCTTCACTCTCTCTCCAATTGCCTTCTGTAATTATGTTAATTTCAGGTCATTTTCACCCCCACACAGCAAAGAAAGAATAATAATAGAGTCAGAGGATACGAGGGAAAGGAAGAAAAGCAGGGAGCCAGGAATGAACACACAGGAAAAAGAGAGAACTGAGAGAAATGGAAGGTCAGCAAAATAGAAGGAGACAGAGGAAAGTATGTGAGACTGTCCCTCCAGGGTAGAGATCAGTGTTGCAGCTTATATATCTGTCATTTGTCACCTCCCCCCAAGCAAGAACGTCAGGAAAGGGAAACCAGCTGCTCTGTCATACACTACTATACCAGCAATTTCTGAGTCTGTGCCAGACATCAGCACTCACATATAGATATTCTATGACATGTGTTCATTGAGCAGTCACAGCTGATGTAGCAGCAAGGTGAATCCTCCTCAAATAAAAGATATTGCAGCACAAGTATAATGCAAGAATATATTATTATCTGCCTTTTTTTTTTGGTCACGTTAATCAAATATATACCAAGGCCTGTGCTGGTAAAATTAACTTACTGCAAATGATATTTAAGAAATCAGCAGTGGATATTCCTTTACTGTAACTGGTACATCCATCTTTTTTTTTTTTTTTTTTTAATTCTGTTTTATCTGAACATTAAACAAAACAGTACAGTCACATTGTTTAAGGAGGGGAAGAAAGGGAAGTGCCACCTAAGCGCAGTGGTTAAAAGTTCATTTAATAGCACAAGGATTAAAAATCACAAGATAAAGTAGCAATAAAACACTAGTCAGGGCATGGAGGGGGGCTGCTCTCATCCATCCCTTGGGTTTCACACTATCCGCAGAGCTGCTGGAGTCAAAACATCCTGTGGCCACCAGGAAGTCAGAAAACCAGCGTAGAACACAGGCGGAAATGATGTCACCAGACAGGAGAGAAGGCCAAGCTAGCAGGCTACGCGTGCGGAGCACTAGCTCCTTCTACAGGCCTCCTACAGTATTATTGCTACTTTTTCTTGTAAGTGATTTTTAATCCTTGTGCTAGTAAATTAACTTTTAACCACTGCACTTAGGTGGCGCTTCTCTTTTTTCCCCTCCTTGTCTTTGATACAGAGCTACAGGCTGCAGGGGTCTGCGGGTGGGGTCTTTATCAGAATCTATAAGCCCCCTTTAACAAGGGGGCCCCCAGATCCTGGCCCCAACATGTGAATGAGTATGGAGTTGATAGTACCTCTACCCATTCATTAAAAAAGTGAGTAAAGACAACACGAGTTTTTGACAATTCCTTTATTACATTTTTTTTTTAAATGTCCCCCGATCAGAGATGTATAGTAACGAAGTAGAACTACTTCACTACTGTACTTAAGTACTAAAAGGCGGTATCTGTACTTTACTAGAGTATAATTTTTTTCTCCTACTTCCACTTTTACTTCAGTACATATTTTCGATGAGTTTAATACTTTTACTCCGATATTTTTTTTATCGTTACTAGTTACAATTATAAAAAATGTTACGAATCATTCCATTCCAAACCTGCACCTCCGCTGACTTTTTTTACTCGAGTCTCACTGACTCTGAGACTCACAAGTCACGACAAATCCCCGACCCGATGCGATGGCTCAGGGGCAGAGCCTTGCCGCCTCTTCCCTCCCTGGGCTTGGCCAGAGTCCCGCCTCCTGCTCGGCTCTCAAGTGAAGTGGTGGTGGCGAGAGAGGAGAGACACCTGCCTGCGGAGTGATCTCTCTGGGCCCTGGCTGGGGGAGGGACTGTGAGTTACTAGAGTCTAGACCAGTGTTCGACAAACCCCGGTCGCCAGGTCGCCATGGCGACCAGAAACCGCGTCCTGGCTCCTGATTTGCCCACTCTCTGACTGACTGCGCTCTCCCCCTCCCTGGTCTCCGTGTTTGGAGCCGTGCAGTAATCTGAAGTCCGACTGTGAGTAACATGAGAGGGGCGGGGGCGGGGAGGGGGCCGGCCTCCTCTCCTCTGCCAGAGCACGGTCCGGAATGGCTGCTCTCTGAGCTCTCTTATGCTGCCCGTAGCGTCCTTATCAGGCTGGCCTTCCTTACCAAGAGACCACAGTAGTTCAGACCTTGGAGAAGGGTGAGGAGGAGGGGGACCCGGCAGCCTGTGTGGCCTTTACCTGACCTAGCAGGCAGACTTTCACTACTGTGAGGGAGGGGGGAGAGTTGTGGTGGAGGATAGAGCACGGGGGCTGCCTGTGTGTGTGTTGCTGTGTCCATGCTGTGACACACTGAGCCGCTGTTCTAATAGTGCAAAGTTGTTTAAGGTGGGCTGTGAGGGTGGAGAAGATGAGGCTGGCATGCTTTAAAATGATCTTTTTATGTCCTCTGATAAAGCCCTGTGTATTATCAACAATCACCACAGGGGGACACACAGGCAGGAAGTAGCTGCAAAGAGGCAACAGAAGATCAGCAGCGCTGGGATACTTCTTTCATCCTTTTCTGTATTTTATTTAAAATGTCACAAAGGCTTTTTTTAGATGTGCAGTTGGGTGGTAAAAATGTGCTGTAAAGACATGTTTTTGCCACCCTTAAGCTACAATAGGCAGCAGATGATGCATTCGCATAAAAAGGAGTATTCCCTATAACAGGTTTTTAATGTCATTCTTTCTGGCCAGCCCATAACCTTGACGTAATGCGTTACATTGGAGTTATTGACTGACCGCTCTGCTGTAAATTAGAGTTAGGGGGCGCAAATTACTTTCCCTGACAACCCACGCTACAAAAAAAACTGGCTCCTAACTTTTTTAGCTGGCTCCTAGATTTATAGCAAATTTGTCGAGCCCTGGTTTAGACTACTAGACTGTTTCTGGGCACTGTGCAGCTCGGCTGCCCAGCGTGGGAGAACTGGATGGAGGTAGGGATGATCGAACTTTTATAAAGTTCGGTTCGACCAGAACACCCGAACTTTCCGAAAGTTCGGCCGGATTTCAGAACCCCATTGAAATCAATGGGACCCGAACTTCGGTTATCAAAAAACACCATTTTGAAGCCCTAAAACCCAATAAATGCCCCTAAAAAGTGCCTAGGGTTCTGGGTCATGCCCCAGGGACTATTAATCACACAAAAAAAAGTTCTTAAAAATTGTCATTTTTGATAGAGAGCCAATTATTGAAAAAATTATTGAAAAGAAAAATGAGATTTTTTTGGATTTAGTGTCTGGGGGGTCTAAAAAGTGTACCTGTGAAGTTTCAGTTCTGTAGCATGTCCAGAACCAGAAAAAAAGATTGTTTGTATTAGAATTGCAGTAGAGCAGGATAGTGGCTCCGCTATTTTCACACCCTGCCGTTTTTGTTGCAGGCGTTTATAGGGCTTTTTTGTGGACGTGTTTGGAGGCAGGCATGACATCTGAACTTCTGTGTAGGGGTATATATACACACACACACACATGTATGTATATATACACATACACATATATAGGTGTGAAAGTAGCAGAACCCTATGCCTGCACTAATGAAATGATTTGCAGGCATAGGGCTACGCTCCTATCACACCTATATGTGTGTATGTGTATAAATACATATAAGTGTGTGTGTATATATACCCCTATACAGAAGTTCAGATGTTATGCCTGCCTCCAAAGACGCCCAAAAAATGCCCAAAAAAAACGCCTGCAACAAAAACGCCCAGGTGTGTTGTTGCAGGCGTTTTTTTTTGGGCATTTTTTGGGCGTCTTTGGAGGCAGGCATAACATCTGAACTTCTGTATAGGGGTATATATACACACACACTTATATGTATTTATACACATACACACATATAGGTGTGATAGGAGCGAAGCCCTATGCCTGCAAATAATTTCATTAGTGCAGGCATAGGGTTCTGCTACTTTCACACCTATATATGTGTATGTGTATAAATACATATATGTGTGTGTGTATATATATTTTTTTTATGTGCTGCGTCGTTACTAGTTACAATTATAAAAATGTTACGAATCATTCTATTCCAAACCTGCACCTCCGCTGACTTTTTTTACTCGAGTCTCACTGACTCTGAGACTCACAAGTCACGACAAATCCCCGACCCGATGCGATGGCTCAGGGGCAGAGCCTTGCCGCCTCTTCCCTCCCTCGGCTTGGCCAGAGTCGCGCCTCCTGCTCGGCTCTCAAGTGAAGTGGTGGTGGCGAGAGAGGAGAGAAAACCTGCCTGCGGAGTGATCTCCGCAGAAAATGCCCAAAAAAAACGCCTGCAACAAAAACGCCCAGGTGTGTTGTTGCAGGCGTTTTTTTTTGGGCATTTTTTGGGCGTCTTTGGAGGCAGGCATAACATCTGAACTTCTGTATAGGGGTATATATACACACACACACACACACACATATATGTATTTATACACATACACACATATAGGTGCGATAGGAGGGAAGCCCTATGCCTGCAAATAATTTCATTAGCGCAGGCATAGGGTTCTGCTACTTTCACACCTATATATGTGTATGTGTATAAATACATATATGTGTGTGTGTATATATATATACCCCTACACAGAAGTTCAGATGTTATGCCTGCCTCCAAAGACACCAAAAAAATGCCCAAAAAAAACGCCAGCAACAAAAATGCTCAGGTGTGTTGTTGCAGGCGTTTTTTTTGGGCATTTTTTGGGCGTCTTTGGAGGCAGGCATAACATCTGAACTTCTGTATAGGGGTATATATACACACACACATATATGTATTTATACACATACACACATATAGGTGTGATAGGAGCGAAGCCCTATGTCTGCAAATTATTTCATTAGCGCAGGCATAGGGTTCTGCTACTTTCACACCTATATATGTGTATATATACATACATGTGTGTGTGTGTATATATACCCCTACACAGAAGTTCAGATGTCATGCCTGCCTCCAAAGACGTCCACAAAAAAGCCCAATAAACGCCTGCAACAAAAACGGCCAGGTGTGAAAGTAGCGAAGCCACTATCCTGCTCTACTGCAATTCTAATAGAAACTATCTTTTTTCTATGGCGGTCACCCTGACATGGAAGGGTTTGGTCACCCTGCCATAGCAGTAAGTGTCAGTTAACCCTACACTACACTACGGTCCCCCTGACACTTAACACTTTCCCTACAGAAACTAGATTATTAAATCTAACTATAGTGGAAAATAGTACCCTAACTACACTAGATATCCCTTTCCTCACACTAATAATTGCTAAATGACACTTTGAAACAGGAGTAACAGAACTGCTTCCACTCTCTTCAGCATCCCTGTATTACAATGCAAGAGATTTGGCGGGGCTATGTTATATACTGGGGGGCGTATTCACTACTGATTGGCCTCTGGACCCCAAAGTCACTCCAATCACATTCCTAGCATCCTCCTGCCCCCTCAATTGGCTTTTACTAATGGTTCTGGTCCAATCACGGGCTTTTAAAGCCCAGTTCCTGTCCCATTGCATTTTGGTCGGTTCTGGTTGCCAAATTCCAAACTTTTTCAGCAAAAAGTTTGAAATTCGGCCGAATTTCGAACAGTCAATGTTCGGGTCGAACCGATGGTCAACCCGAACCGTTCGATCATCCCTAATGGAGGTAGGAATATATTCTTCTTTCAGCAGGGGGGACTGGACTGGGGACTGTGGAGAGAGAGGCTGGAGGACTCGAGACAGCCTAAGGTAGAAGAAGTAAGAACTGTCTTGAAGTCAAGTCACTCACTAAGGGGATCAGATCTATTCAATGGGGGGAGGGACCTGCCCTGGCCTGCCCTACTCTAAGGGGGATCTATAATGGGAGGGGGACCCTGGCCTACTCTAAGGGGGCTCTATAATGGGAGGGGGACCCTGGCCTGCTCTAAGTGGGATCTATAATGGGAGGGGGGCCCTGGCCTACTCTAAGGGGGATCTATAATGGGAGGGGGACCCTGGCCTACTCTAAGGGGAATCTGTAATGGGAGGGGGACCCTGGCCTGCTCTAAGGGGATCTATAATGGGAGGGGGACCCTGGCCTGCTCTAAGGGGGATCTAAAATGGGAGGGGGGCCTGGTCTTTTGACTACTTTCTTAATAACTACATTACACAATACTTGTACTTTTACTTTCAGTACTTGAGTAGTAAATTTTAAAATAAACTACTTGAAATACTTAAGTACAAAAAATGTTGAATACTTTAGTACTTCTACTTAACTGTCGTGCTTAAAGAGCACTTCAACTTCTACTCAAGTCACTTTTTTGATAGAGCACTTGTACTTTTACTCAAGTCTGGGTCTCTAGTACTTTATACATCTCTGCCCCCGGTAAATCCATAGACAATCACGACGCCCCCCAGATCTGAAAAAAGGGGGAAAAATAGCTCTGGTCTCATCAAAGGCTCCCACCGTCTGCCTGCTCCGCTGTCTGACATTTCTTAAATAGTTAAGGGGTGGAGTCACCCAATGGTTGCAGGTGACCCCACCCCTTGTGACATCATCACCTGGGACATCACTAGTGGTCTAGCGGTGCGGGCTGCTCGTCCTCCTCACAGAGCAACGGGCTCACTTCTGGCTTGCGCTCCACCTCAACGTGACGTAATGACGCTGTGCGGTCCAAACTGACGCGTTTCGTCACTTCCGGTGACGTCCTCAAAACCGCTAGACCACCAGTGATGTTTTAAAGCTTGATTTTACCCGATTCAATGGGAAATAAAGGCCTTTTTTAGCCATACTACACTATTTGGAGCCTTTTTATCTCCTTTATATACCACCACTGATTGAGCACCCCGGAGCTTAGAGGAACTTTCAGCAGTTCGGAGGATCATACAAAGGGGAAATCTATTAAGCCCAGGGGGCGTTTCAAGCGAGAACGGTTTTAGTGCCATACGGCATATAGAGCCCACCTAATCTGGTAAGTGATCCATTTCACCTACTCACAAGGAGTTTGATGTCACGGCAAATCACGCCAGAACACTTGCACTTTTGAATTTGAAGATTTATTTGTTACCAAGGACATCACCACTAATTCTGAGCACTGAAGTCACTTTATATATTTTTGGACTATTCTTTGGCTATTTATGCATATACTGTATATACCTTTTAGTGATTTTATATTTCTTTACTCACATTTAGATCTGTTTCTATACTTATATGGTTATCCACCATGCACTAATTTGCACAATCATTTAATAGATGGAGTCTCTTTTGATGTTTTTTTTGATGCTTATTTGTTGAAACATTTTTTACACTGGTATTGCACTTACTATACAGAGAGCGACATAAACCCAGGACTGCCCTTGGCCACTCCGTTTTATTGGTCAAGGGCATCTGTCAACACCCCTTTGATCCCAGAGAAAAAGGGAGACCCCTAACCAGTGGACAGTTCTCCTTTACCATCAAAGCAGGGACAACTGTCAAGTTTGAGAACCAATAAAACCTGGCTCATCGACTGAACTCTGATAACACCCAGGACATTAAATGCAAGTATTCTTCCTCCTCAATTCTACCTTATTTTTTCTATTGCTGAATTATGTCTCTATTTCTTTGAAACACCCTTTTTCTGTAAATATTTTATTTGCACCAACTTTGACCTTTTCAATAATAAAACCTTAGTTTGAAAAGTGTTAACCTTGTCATTAAGCTCTTAATGCAAGCTAACAAAGAACCTGTCTTTTGAAGAGGGCTACTGTAAAGAATAAATCCTATGAACATACCTGTCTGTGGTGACAGTGTGTGTTACAGACGATTATTCTAAAATCATAATTGGTATTTCTAAAATTACGAGCTTCCTCCCACTCAAACAAAATGGAGGTGGTGGGATTGAAAGGGTTAAATGCTTAATTCGTTCATTGACAATCGCTCTCAGCCTGCTGGTACCTAGATTGTGGTCCTGCGAGCTGGAAAATCTTTGTGCAGGGTGCAGCTTAGCGTGGCATTGTTACATACAGTAAGTGACAGTGGGGTGTGAGATTGGCTGGTCCTTTGTCACGAGTTAGTGAAAAAGACAGGGATCTGATACCCATGTCCCTCACAACTATGATAGACAGGGCAGAAACTGGGGGGGGGGGACTCGGTTACCACATTGAGAGGGGCGCCACCCCTAACAGGAGAAGTGACAGCGGTATCACTTCTCCTGTCAGCCCAGTGCTGGGAGCTAGGAGGAGAGAGCCAGAGGCAGGAAGGGCTGTGTTCTCTCTCCCCCTCTTATCCCTCTCCAGGGAAGCACTTCTGTGCCTGCAGAACAAGAAATACAAGCAAGCAACTGACTTTGCAAAACAGGAGGAGGGAGCTCAGCTTAGATTTCCTTCCTGTCAGCCAGAGCTGGGACAAGGGGGGGCACACTAGAGCTTCTAGCTTCTCCTGCTCCTTACTGACAGGCAGGGTAGTTGTTCTAATGCTGCCTCTGAAGCCATCAGTCTTGTGACTACTGGCCTCTTACAACCTCTGGCATATTATCCATGGGTGCAGGGTGTTTATTGCACACGGGCCCCGAGGGGGGGGGGGCACTGTGCTCTGAAACACACTGCACCTATGGATGCCTTAGGGTACCAGGATGCGGGAGTGGAATGGTAAAATGCACCATCACTTATGTAGGGGGAACCCCTGCACACTCCAACAACACAGCGAGCAGAGAGGAGGCCGTTCTTAGAGAAAAGGTAGGAGCGGAGCACTCCATCACTAATGGCAAGTGCTCCTCATTTGAGCAGCAGGGACCCCAGCCTGCAGATTGAGGAAGGAAGATGAGGGGGGAGCTGGCATTGGAGATGAGCAGAGAGCACAGGACTCATTCTTTGAAGTGGCAGGATGTGGCTCAGCTTTCTTGCTGAGAGAAGATCGGAAGGAGAAGCGCTGCAGTTGTCAGAGCTAGACACCTGCCTGAAACCCTCTGCTTTCTGACCACAGCCATTCCTGTGGTGACTTTGTCCCCCTGGCTTATGAGCACCTCTTTACTCCCCACGCTCACTCCCTAACTTGGGAGTGCACAAACCGTCTCGTCTCTTTGCCCTCCTCTTGTTACACTGCTCCCCCTCCTGTCTCACTGCCCACCTCCTGTCCCACTGCCCTCTTCCTGTTTCACTGCCCCCTCCTGTCCCTCTGCCCACCTCCTGTAATGCTGCCCCTCTTCTATCCCACTGTCATCCTCCTGTCCCACTGTCCCTCTTCTGTGATGCTGCCCCCCTCCTGTCCCGCTTCCCCCCTCCTGTGACAGTGACCCCCCTGTGATGCTGCCCCCTCCTGTCCCGCTGCCCCTCTCCTGTCCCACCGCCCCCCTTTGTGACACTTCCTCCCGCCTGTGATGGTGCCCCCCTCCTGCTGCCCTTCTCCTGTAAAGCTGCCTCCCTTCTATCCTGCTGCCCCTCTCCTGTGATGGTGCACCCCGTGATGCTGCCCCCCTCTGGTCCCACTGCCCCCCTCCTGCCCCGCTGCCCACATCTTGTGATGCTGTCTCCCTCCTGTCCTGCTGCCCACCTTCTCTCCTGCTGCCCCCCTCCTCTCCCTCTGCTCCCCTCCTGTGACAATGCCCCCCTCTTATCCCGCTGCCCATCTCCTGTCTTGCTGCCCCCTCCTGTGATGGTGCCCCTTAGTCCCTCTGCCCCCCTCCTGTGATGCTGCCCCCCTTCTATCCCGATGTCCACCTCCTGTCCTGCTGCACCCCTCCTGTGACGGTGCTGCCCCCATGATGCTGTCCCCCTGCCCCCCTCCAGTCCCGTTGCCCTCTTCTTGTCCCTTTGTCCACCTCCTGTGATGCCGCCCCCCTCCTCCTGTCCCTCTGCCCACCTCCTATCATACTGCCCTCCTCCTGTCCCTCTGCCAACCTCCTGTGATGCTGCCCCCCACCTGTCCCTCTGCTAGCCTCCTATGACGCTGCCCCAGGTTGGTCTGGAGACCAGTAGGCCTAGACATCCCGGTTGACTGGCAGGGGCAGCCCCAACCTCCATGTGTCTTGTGTTTTCACCCCGGCAGTGCAGAGGCTACTCAGTGTTCCGGTGGTGACGTCTGTACAAGGAGTCCAGGGATGGGGGATGATCCGTCTGCACGAGGAGTCCGGGGATTCGGTGAGTCCGATGATGTGGAGGATCTGTTTCTCTGCACACATTACAATCTGAACAGGGTCACATGACCGTCACTCTGCCGCACACAACTCGTCTCCCATGTGTCAGGAATGGCTCCTGGAGCCTGCACACACCTGGACACATCACACCTTTATTGGGGATCAAACATACATACACACACACACATTCACACAAACATGTACACATGCATTTATACACACATCTATACATACACATGCACACACATGCCCATACATACAGACACCCTTACATGAACAGTATGCATCTATATGCAGCTGCCTTAGAGTGCCAGAATTGGGACACTCCCCTCCCTACACATACTACCCACAGCCATACATTCCGCAATTTTCTCACTGCACGTACTACCCACTGCAATACACTCTGCACTCCTCTTCCATCACATACTACCCACCGACATACACTCCCCACTCATCTCCCTGCACATACTACCCACTTTAGCGTGTGGCATTTGGGTTGCCACCAATGTCTAGGGCCCACTTTTGATCTTGCACACCGGCCCACTGATTTCAAGATACACCCCTGCACAGAGCTGAGGGAGTTTTGGAACACTTCCTGGGCTCAGTGGAACAGGTCTAATAGAAGATGCCAGGACATGACCCAACCAGATGTCATACTGCTGAAGCACTCAACCGTGCTGTTGGGCATAAAATGCCAGGGCAGTTCAAACACCCCATAAATGACCCCTTTTTGGAAAGTAGACACCCCAAGGTATTTGCTAAGAGGCATGTTGAGCCCATGGAATTATTTATTTTTTGTCACAAGTTTCTGGAAAAAGTTAAAAAAATGTTTGTTTTACACAAAGTTGTCACCTAAATTATATATTTCTCACACATGCCATGTGTATATGTGGAATCACACCCCAAAATACATTCTTCTGCTTCCCCTGAGTATAGGGATACCATATATATAAGAGACTTTTTGGCAGTCTAGCCACGTACAGGACCCCGAAAACCAATTACCGCCTGTAGGCTTTCTAAGGGCATAAATTGCTCATTTTACTTTCTCACTACCTATCACTATCGGAGACCGTAAAATGCCCCCCTCCCCCAAATGACCCCTGTTCAGAAAGTAGACACCCCAAGGTATTTGCTGAGAGGCATGGTAAGTATTTTGCAGAACTCATTAGTTGCCACAATTTTTTGGAAAAATGTATTTCAATTTTAAAAAACCTTTTGCCAAAAAAGGCAATCTGCAAAATACTCACCATGTCTCTTATCGAATTCCATGGAGAATTTATTTTTCCATTTTCAATATTCCATGGACTCAACATGCCTCTCAGCAAATAGCTTGGGGTCTCTACTTTCCAAAAAGGGGTCATTTGGGGTGGGTTGTACTATCTTGGCATTTCAGGGCCTCTGAAATTGTTATAGGTAGTGAGGAAGTGAAGTGAGAAATTTACACCCTTTGAAAGCCTAAAGGCAGTCATTGATTTTCGACACCCATGCGTGGCTAGGCTCCCAAAAAGTCTCACATGTGAGTGTCTCTGCTGTGTTATTGTAAAAGAACTTGCCAGACTGACGTCCCTTCTGGTTCCTGATCCTGACCTTCTGCTTCCGACTACTCTGATTTCTGGCTCCCTGATTACTGGCTCATCTAAATACCCGTTTTGGCTTCTGAACCCTTTCTTATGTTTTCACTACATTTCTGATCTGTACCATTTTTACAATTACATTAAAGGTGTGAATTGTACTGCATTTTTTGTCTGAGTCCGATTCATGGTTCCTGACATTAGGCAAAGGCCATGAATTTAGAAGATGCAGGCAATCCGCCTAGTGATTATATTTTTTCCAGATTGAATAAGCAGGACTACTGCATGGATCAGTTTGCCATAGCGTTACAGACGCTCCTAATTCATACTGCTCACCTGGATCCTACCACTGTGGCTGTTCTGGTACAACCAGTGTGACAGGCTGTCCCTGTTGTTGCTCCAGTCTCTGTGCAGGCACCTGCCTTGAATATTACCTCTGTAAGAGGTATGTCTGGTTCCCTTATACTTCCCCAGCGTTTTGGGGGTGATCCAAATTAATGCAGAGGGTTTCTTAACCAGGTTGGGATATACTTTGAGATACTGCCCCAGGCATTCCCTATCGACAGAAGCAAAGTAGGCATCATTATTTCTTTGCTGTCTGATAGAGCCTTGGCTTGGGAAAACCCTCTATGGGATAAGTCTTGCCCTACCCATCTGGGAAACGACGGCACCTGAGGTCCTGTAGGGGACAGATCTTAGGTGGCATTTTTGCATCCCTAGACATCCTGAAGGTTAAAGCCTCTAGTTCCGGTTACCTTTTCTTGGTCTGAGTTGTCCATCAATACACAGGCTTGATTCTGGGGCTGCAGGCCTATTCATAGATAGTGCCTTTGAGTCCAAGCACTCGATTCCACTGCAGAATCCAATTGATTACCGAATGATTTGACCACCTCAAGGGAGCAACGGTTTTTACTAAGCTTGATTTGAGAGGGGTATACAATCTCGTAAGTATTAGGGAGGGCGACGAATGGAAAACTGCATTTAATACTAGGACTGGATATTACAAATACCTCATAATGCTGTTTGGTCACTGTAACGCTCCTGCAGTTTTTCAGGAATTCATTAATGATGTCCCCTGAAATATGCTGCAGTAATGTGAGGCGATTTATCTCTGTGAGAAACTTCTCACACAGAGCCACCACACAGATTTGTCCCGTGTGCTACAGAGGCTGAGAGAAAATAACCTGTATTGTAAGTTGGAAAAGTGTGAGTTCCATCGTGAACAGGTTAAATTTCTGGGTTATGTAATTTCTACTGCTGTTTTTTCGTTGGACCCAGAGAAACTATCTGCATAGGTCTACGTCGGCTACAATGTTTTCTTGGCTTTGCCAATAATTGCCGGAAATGTATTCATAATTTCTCCTCCCTTGTCAAACCCTTGACTGATATGACCAAGAAGGACAGCAACCCACAGAATTGGTCTCCAGATTCAATTAAAGCCTTTAACTCTCTCAAGGCTGCTTTTGTTTCAGCAACTGTGCTGGCACATCCTGATCCTACGTTACCCTTCATTCTTGAGGTTGATGCATCAGAGACTGGAGTAGGTGCCCTCCTGTTTCAACGTCCCACCTCTGATAGCGCTATGCATTCCTGCTGCTTCTTTTCTAAGAAATTGTCTAATGCAGATTGCAATTACAAGATTGGGGACAGAGTATTGTTAGCCCTCATTTTAGCTCTTAAAGAATGGAGGCATCTCCTCGAGGGTACCACTGTGTCCTCATTTTGACTGACCATAAGAATCTCACATTTTTGTCTGAGGCAAAACACTTATCTCCTAGAAGGGCACGATGGGCCGTTTTTCTGTCTAGCTTCACATACATATTCTCATTCTTACCTAGTACAAAGAATGTAAGGGCTGATGCATTGTCACAGCAGTTTTCCTCCTCTTCCAAGATGGAATCTGTTCCTACTACTGTGATTCCTCCGGACCGCATTTTGGCCACTATTCGCACAATTCTTACTTTTCCTTTGGGTGAAAGAATTCTTGCTGCTCAGATCCATTCTCCTGAAAAACTTTGTGACCGCTTCTTTGTCCCTCTCCATACTGCACTGCTCCAGACCTACCATTCTCCCAAGGCAGCTGGGAACCCAGGGAAGAATCAACTCATATGGTTTATGACCCAACAATTCTGGTGGCCTAGTATCCGCGCTGATGTAATGCCTTCGTATTTAAAAGAGTAAAGAGAAAGGAGAAAAACGAAAAAGGGAGAATTTAACTATTAACTTATAACTCATAGATCAATTTCGAAAATAGTTTTGTATTTCATCCAATGGGGTTATGTAAAGTGCTAATGTCTCGGAAAAGATGGGGTATTTACCACCCAAAATGCCATGTGTAATCAAAGAGTTTTTAGAGACAAAATTCACTTAATTGTGGCTCCACATCCCTGCTAGCATTGTGTACCAGCAAAGAAAGAGTAAAAAAATGGGACTTTAAATGTAGTCACTCATAAACCCCAAGAGAAATGGACTCAAGTATTTAAATAAAAAAATTTACATTTTATTGGAACATAGTTAAAAGATTATATAAAATCAATACAAAGTGAATGCAATATCTCCTCGTGATATACATATAACAAGCTCTCCCCTATATCAAAAGGAAGCAGCCTATGGGGATACCCGTACTATGGATGATAATCATGTAGTTGGAAGTAGATGAAATATATTCTCTAAATTCCACGGGTATCCCCAAAATGAGCAGGATCGCTACGCGTTTTGCTTGTAGCTTCTTCAGGGGATCCTGTCAGTACTGGGAGATGTAATGACACAATACATTAATTATCATCAATTTGAATATGTAGTACTTCCAAAATATTTCAAAACACTTGAGTAGAAAAACAAAACTACACAAATATAAACAATAAAACATCCTAATAGAAACCAGTATACACATAAATATTCACAGGGTACATACCCAATTCCCAAACAGAGAAAGATAGAGATGAAGCATCTGAGGCTGTGAGGTGGAGAATTGGGAATAGGGGCACCCTGGTGCACCTGTCTCAGCAGTAGGGAGGGCAAAGAGCCCACGCACCACAGATCTCCGCCTTGGGTCTCCAAGTTCTTGGGTGTCAGTTAGAAGCCAAAACCACTTATTACATACAACAGAGTAATCAAAGTCTGGTATGTATGTTGGAAAAGGTGTAATATATCTATGGAAAATCTTATTTGTATGGGTGGTTCCTGCGCTATCTGAGGTAGTGTATGTTTCCTTCTTATTGCTGCACCACGATACTGGTACCAGGAACCAGTTGATACAGAATTAAAACAGAATGCCCATACACCACATGTGAAGGGAGGCAAACAGAAGCACTGCAGCAAGGAGTGATTGCGGCATTCTGAATTGGAATTGATAAACCTGCTTTAAACTTAAAGTGAAGATAAAAGTATTAAGAGTCCTTCTAGCTCTGTATAAAGCCTGCAGCCACCTCCACCATCCATCTCCACTAAACCCAGGGATTGAACTATCCTGCATACCTCCTAAAAAGACTACCTACAGCCACATAACGGACAGAACAGGATTACCCGGAAGCAGGAATAGGATATTGGAAAGAGTGAAAGCCCCTAATTATCACCCCGAAGGCTAACCTATATACACAGGCGTATTTTACACCTTATCAAGGTGAGAGTTTAGAGCACCTAGATGTGACACCTGGTGGAGGCAGCAAGTCACAGCACTTTTATCTGCACAGAAGCACGTTTTGGTTTTTAAAGTTGAAGAGATTGAGTTGAATTACACCATATTGTGGATGATATTTAATGGACACTAATGAACACTGCACCTTATTAATTTAATTTATATTGATTTAAGAGTGAAAGCACAAAGCACTTTATATTTTTTGGAGCAACTATTTGCACATTGTTCAATTGGAATACGTATTTATTGGTTGTCTTTAATATTTTTTGAAGATTGAAAGCACTCAGCACTTTTAAATATGTTTAACACGGTATAGAGGGAACACAGATTGTTTATACATTTATTTATTTACGTCATCACGTTTATATTTGAAGTGGAAATATACCCCAGCCAAAAGAATATGTCATTTTAAAAAAATAGCACTTTATTGAGTTTAATAATTTAAATATCTATCACATCATCTAATATTTTAACATTTCACTTCTGAAGCGCGCCACAAACCCACATTGTTTTATATCTATGGAAAACATATCTATTTCCATATATGTGTGTACGTCCAGGAGGGGCAACATTCCGACAATATATTGTTCAATTCCTTTACAAAAGAATTTAAATAAACAGTGGATGGTATCTTTTTCAACCTTAAGCCACGAGGGATCATTTTCTAATGAACATACTGCTTAAGATCTGCCAAGTCCCACCAAATCCTCATTTCACCCTTGCTAGCATGAAGTAACGTCTTAAACTCCACAGTACAAGCAGTATCAAAGGGGATCAGGCTCATATCCCTGTTGATCCTGCTCAGCTATTGATCGGCCAATTATACTTGTGCTGAAGCAGAATAGATACTTGTATCCATATAACTAGAATCATAGGTGTCCAGAGCCTACATGATCAGTATATTAAAATGTTTGAAGGTAGAATCCTCACAGAAGGGAGTGCCCAGCTGGCAAACATCATGATAAAACAGGTGTGTAGGCAACCTTCCCACATAACAGCTCTGACTGTTGCTCAGACCTCGAGACGTACCAGAATAAGGAAAGGGATGGTTGGCACTCAGGATGATACTCAAAAAATGGCATTCCTTTATTGAAAATACATGTACATTTCTATAAAATTTTGGGCGTTATTTCTTAGTAGGGATGGGCTCTGTTTTCGGGTCGAACATAAGCTGAACACAGGAACAAATGGGGCGCTTGGCGGGAAGTTCGCCCGCCGATGAGCGCCCCATAATGCACTGTGCTGTTGCAGTGCATTGATTGTTGATGATTGGCCAAAGCATGCACCTGAAAATTTCCACAAAGTCACCACACTGGCTCATCCACAATTAATTTAGGGATTGTCCAAGTTCTGTAAATTCTCCAACCTATTTACCCTTGCACCAAACCCCTAGTAATCTAGGTTGGTGCAGTCCCAAAACATAATAATCAGGCAAGAAAAAAGAGAGGGGGGAAGAAGAAACCCCCAGTCCCCCCAAAAAGGAATCGCTATCATGTCCCCTCTCAAGCGTCTTTTCTCCAACGATAATAAATGTAGTGCTTGTAGTCGTTACTCGTAACTGAGGTCCTCCAGTCCCTTTATTATTTTTGTTGCCCTTCTCTAGACTCTCTCCAGCTCCGGCACATCCTTTCTGAGAACTGGTGACCAGAACTGGATGGAATAATCCAGATGTGGCCTAACCAGATGTAGCACTGTCTCCTAAAGGGCTGCTGAGAATTACACCTTGTGGGTCCCCTGGGTTACCATTAGCAACTGATAGCAGGCAAAACGGCATTCAAAGTCCTTAGCTCAGACAAAAATCAGTCCAGGGGATGTTGGCTTATGTGTTTTTATTTGGAACTGGGATGGGAGAAGGGATGAGTGGGATACTTTGACTATGAACTATGCACAATTCTGAGGACACTAGCTGCAATGTGTGGCAAGGCCGCTGCTTTACCTTGCCACTGAAATGAAGATAAAAAGTATGATGCTGTTTAATTTACTCTTCAGGGTCTAACTTGGCACCCCCTTTCTAACTTGCTGTGTGTGCTGAACTCTTGTCCATTGACACTCTTCCGGAGCAGTCCCCTTTCCAGGGCAGACCCCTGGCAAGCTTTCCGGTACCCACGGACACTGTTTTTCCCAAGGTTGCTTCTTCCTCAACTCCGTTTGTCAGTCTCCTGGACCTCCTGGCTCAGCACCACACTCCTGGTCCACTAAGCCGGCTGCCTGTGACCACTTTCCACAACCAACAGGAGGAGAAACAGCCATCACCCTCCTCCTGGGACCTGACTTCCTGCCCAAAGACACCCTGTCACATGTGCCCTTGGCTTTTATAACATATCCCAGGTTGCACCACTGTTTGTGCCAACCCACTGGGATAGTTACAAAAGCCTGTGTGTCACTGGCTGGGTTTCCTCCACTGTCCAACAGGCTCCCCTATTGGATACAGTGGGGACACTCCCTCAGGCCAGATGAATCACACATGGACACATGCAACAAGCCTAACTAACAATCAGGCTCCCCTGATAAGCAGATGGAGACACTAGACTTTTACCTACCTAGAACCTACCTAGGAGGGTGCTACACATAGTTTTATAAAGTGGCAGGATTATAGTTTTATCTCTGGAGTATATCCCCTTTTTTATGCGTGCTAATATTCTGCCAGCTTTGCTAGCTGCAGCTTGACATTGCATGCTATTTCTCTATTGTCTGTCTTCTATTAGGACCCCCAGATCATTCTCAATCCTTCAGTCCCTCAGAGGTTCTCCCCCTAGTGAGTAGCTTGCGTTTATGTTTTTAGCACCCAAGTGCATTACTTTACATTTATCCACAATAAAGCTCATTTGCCAGGTAGTTGGCCACCGCATTATTTTATTCAGGTCTTTCTGTAAAAGTTCTATGTCCTGCTGGGAGGTTATTACCAGTGTTAATTTCGTCAACGAAAACGTTTTCATCACCGATTTCGTCAACGCCATTTTTCAAGTGATGAAAACAAAACCCAAAGTATAGCACATTTTCGTCAAATGACGACAATTATGACGAAAATCAAATACGCTTTCGTTAACGAATGAAAACTAAACGAGAATGTGAGGCAGGGACGTTTACCCAACTTACGGTTTTCACAGAGCTCCGCCTGCTTCTGCTCCCAGTAAGCGACTGTGTGGCATCTGGCGTGGCGTGCCCCGTGACGTCCGACGTAATGACTACAAGAGAGTCAAGACCAGTCACCTCACCAGAGCACTGCAGCACTACAGCCAGAGCCAGGCCCCTGGACTCCAGACCCGATTCCGTCACATCATCACACGGCAGATGACCACCCAGGCAGTGGCACCCACCACCACATCCAGAGCAGAGCACCCACTGAGTGAGTTACAACAGCCAGGCCAGCCATTACTGCCTCCCCTGAGTCCCCTCAGACCACTGGCATCCGCCATCCAGCACTATGTGTGTGTGTGCGTGCATAGGCTGCTGAGGCTGACCCATCCTGTTCTACTTCAGAGTCAGACAACCCTTAAACCTGAGACCCCCATCCAGCACTCTGAGCAGCACTGTGCCATGCACACTGCAGGCAGCAGCATTACAGGCCTCCTCTCTGACCTGACCACCGCAGGCATCCGACACTGTGCAATTCATACAGGCAGGGCCGGTGCTAGACTATTTTACGCCCTAGGCAAGACAAGCTACTTGCGCACCCCCCAAAAAAAAAAAAAAAAGGGAAGGGGTTAAAAACTCCTCCATGTCATACCCAGTGACCCTGATCCGATGGTTCCTCCATGTTATGCTTTCATACCCAGTGACCCCCCATATTCCTCCATGTCACACCCGGGGACCCTAATGTCCCTCCGTGTCACACCCAGGGACTTTGATGTTTTTCCATGTCACACCCTTGGACCCCAATATTCCTCCATGTCATGCTGTCATACCCACTGACCCTGATGTTCCTCCATGTCACACCCAGGGACCCCCGTGTTCCTCCATGTCATGCTGTCATACTCAATGACCCCAATGTTCCTCTATGTCAGACCCTGATGTTTTTCCATGTCACAGTTGGGGACCCTGATGTTCCTCCATGTCACACCTGGGAACCCTGATGTTCCTCCATGTCACACTTGGGGACCCCAATCCCCCATGGCACACCCAGGGACCCCAATTCTTCATGGCACACCTGGTGACCCCCAACTCCTGTTACACCCGGTGACCCCTATCCTCCATGTCACACCTGGTGACTCTGATTCCCCATGGCACAGCTGGTGACCCTGATTCCCTTTCATACCAGGGATGCTCCATGTAACACCCAGGGACCTCGATAGCTGGGCGGTATGAAGAGAGTGGCCCCCACTCTGCCCTCCTTCACAGTGATCCTGCTGATTCCTTCTCCCAGGACGCTCCTCTCCTGGACCACAGTGCTCACCACAGCTCCAACCGGCTCCTGGTTGAGGAAAAAGCAGCAGTCAGAGAGCTCCGCATGTCCTTCATCACCAACCTCCTCAGGCCATTCCGGTGCCTCGTCGCTTCTGCCCCAGTAAAGGTTCCGCCCTCCAGTGCCGAGCTCCGGCTCAGGTTCAGCTCTCCTCTGCTCCCTGCTTAATACCAACCCAGGGAAATGAACGGCTGCCCACCAGCTCAGTGCAGAGAGTCACTTCCTGCCTGGGGTTAAGGCCGTTCAGCTCCAGCTGAAGAGGATCATCATGCAGGCAGCACTCTGGTGGGCTCCATTCCTGCCTCTTGGGGCCCCTCCAATAGTGGTGGAAAGCCAGGGCCTGATAGTTCCGCCACTGCCCAAAACACCTGGCATCTTTCTCTTTCCCTTCTTCCTCCCCTACCGCCACCTCTCCCCTCAGCTCACAATAATCATTCATGATGGAGAGAGAGTGCCGACTCCTGGTTGTGCCCCTAGGTGGCAATGCGCCCTAGGCGGCTGCCTAGTTTGCCTAGTGGAAGCACCGGCCCTGCATACAGGCCATCCATTAGACCACCTGAGACCACCATCCATCCAGCACTGTCCATGTCCAGCAGCATTACAGGCCTCCTCTGACCACCGCAGGCATCCAGGGCACAGTGCATTACACGCCATCCCTTAGACCTGAGACCACCATCCAGCACTGTGCAGCAGCATTACAGGCCTCCTCTGACCTGACCACCATAGGCATCCAGGGCATTACAGGCCATCCCTTAGACCTGAGACCACCATCCAGCACTGTGAATTTTACAGGCCATCCCTTAGACCACCTGAGACCACCATCCAGCATTGTGCATTAGATTACAGGCCATCCCTTAGACCTGAGACCACCATCTAGGCTCCAGCACTGTCCAGCAGCATTACAGGCCTCCTCTGTCTGACCTGACCACCACAGCCATCCAGGGCATTACAGGCCATCCCTTAGACCTGAGACCACCATCCAGGCTCCAGCACTTTCCAGCAGCATTACAGGCCTCCTCTGTCTGACCTGACCACCACAGGCATCCAGGGCATTACAGGCTATCCCTTAGACCTGAGACCACCATCCAGCACTGTGCATTAGATTACAGGCCATCCCTTAGACCTGAGGCCACCGTCCAGGCTCCACCACTGTTCAGCAGCATTACAGGCCTCCTCTGTCTGACCTGACCACCACAGGCATCCAGGGCATTACAGGCCATCCCTTAGACCTGAGACCACCATCCAGCACTGTGCATTAGATTACAGGCCATCCCTTAGACCTGAGACCACCATCCAGCACTGTCCAGCAGCATTAGCCCTCCTCTGAGTCTGACCACCGCAGGCATCCAGGGCACTGTGCATTATTTACAGGCCATCCCTTCGACCCGAGACCACCATCAAGGTCTCTGGACAAGGTTTTTTTCGGATGCCCAAAACAATCAGAAAGGGGAATGAATCATCAGATAAAATGACTTTACTCCAGTCCCTTTGACACCAGGTAAAGCTGCTAAAGGGTTTTATTGTGTTCTGTTCAGTTTCTTGACCTGTTAAAGCTCATGTAAATGTGCACTGCATGACTGGCATCATCACGAGTCGACGAGCTGCAATATTTTTATTTTTTGTATTTTTATTACATTTTTATGTTACCCCCTTTGGTCAAAAAAGCAATATTCTTGGCAAAACAGTTTTGCCTAAATAAAGACTAAGTGCTGGTTCACATTTCTGCGATCACAGAGATCGCATGTAATTTGGAGCGCACTGCTCCTAAAATTATATGCAATCTCTGTGCGGTGCAAATTCAGCCATACAGTTTGTATGGCTGAATTCGCAACGCAATCGCACCCAACTCGCACAGGACCCTTTTTTTGGTCCGCAGCAGAATCAGATCGCATGGTGGTTCACACTAGTGTGATCTGATTCTGTGCGAACTTTCAGATAGCACTGCGATATGCGATCTGTTCTGGGGGTGTCGTTAACTTTTAATTGACACCCCCAGCGTATCGCATATGGCAGTGTGAACTGCCAGGGGTGCGGATGCGATGTGGGATCACGCTGTATATTTGCAGCGTTCCCGCATCACAGAAATGTGAACTGGCACTTAATGACTTAATCTGTGTCTGTGTAGTGCTGTGCTAGTGCATGCCTAAAGCTTAAGGCCAGTTTCACACTGTCCGTCCGTCGGACGGACTCTGTTTATCTCAGCGGGGGATCGATCCGCTGATCCCCCGCTGGGCAGGAGGATGACAGCTGTGCCTCTGCGCTGTGTGCGGAGATACAGCTGTCAGTTCCCCATACATCTCTATGGGGGAATCGAATGGGAATGGACCGTCGGTCCGTTCCCATTCGATCCGATCCGCTGGACGGATGGAAAATAGGGTTTCCATCCGTCCAGATTTGACGGATCGGATCAGATCGAATGTCAGCGGACATGTCTCAGCTGACATCCGATGCCCCATAGGGATGCATGGGGGGACCGTTCAGATCCGCCAAAAAAAGAGCCCTTATACCATAAATAATAACATATTCGATTTTTCACTCCAGCAGTAGTATATAATAAGTTTGGAAATTGTAGAGAAATGCTTAAATAATGCATTACAAATTACCATTGAACTACACCCATTTGATTATAGATGACTAAAATTAGTTTTAGTGGACTAAAATGTAGGACGTTTTAGTGGACTAAAATGTACTGGAGTTTTAGTCGACTAAATACGACTGTAGCGCTATTTTGATCACTCTTGGCGGCTACTGGGGTATGATGACGCCACCTGTGTAGTATTTAGGAGCAGAGTCTATATAATCTGTGTGATCAGGACAGGATTTATAGTAAGCGCCAGTGCCTCCACTCAATCAGGGCTTGTGATTAGCAAGTGAAATCCCAATTGAGAAAACATATCCATATACACAGTAATCCACACAGCAGAGTGTTTAAATGTCCATGTATTGAAGAAATAACATTCAGTGAACCATACAACATAAGAATTTCTCCTCATAGGAACATGAAATCATTAGCAGTGTCTCTGTGTGTCTCAGTGAGGGGATATTACAGCACTTACAGTCTGTTCTCTAAGCATGAAATTCCTGTGTGTCCTCATGTCTCTCTTTTCTTCAGTCTTACCCAGCAATCCTTGCTCTGCCCTTTTTGATGACCTCATCCTTCTTGCAGAGAGAGAAATAAAGCACAACAGCCATATTGACAAAGGGCAAAACAAACACTGCATAACAGGAATACACACTTGAAAGATGGGCAAAGAAATTATCACATCACTACATTCACCCCCTGCTGAAAATCCTTTCCGACCCGGCAAGGATATACACATAAAATAACAACAAATATTAACATCTTTGTCGCTGTCTGCAGACCACTTCTCCAGAAGTAATCTATTACAAAGCTAGCTGCAAAGAAAGTATGGTTGGTAACAAATAGGCATCATGCTAACCAGTCTAGAATGAGCTGCAATCATGTCCGTCAGAACATGAGGCTGTACAGCATAGCAGGGTCTTCCCAAAGTGTCATAAGTAAACACCGGTGGAGGACGTCGAACACGATCTCCTCTCCTCAACCCCTCAGGCATAAATCCAGAGAACTCTGGGACAGCATTAGTGGGGAAACTTGGTGCTCCAACCATCCCTGGAACTGTAGGCACAACATTTTGGGCTGTTGGTTCAAAAGCAGGAGTAGCTGGGTTCAAACCTCCCCTCTGAGGGAGGCCCCCATCAGTACTAGGTGAAGGAACCTGTACAGGAGACTCTGGTGGAGGTGTAAGCCACTCACTGTCATCATTCTGGTCTCCACTGTTGGCACAAGGCACATCATTAGAATCTGTAGCAATGTCAGATTGTGGCTCCTTATCAACAGTAGCAACTTGTAGTACCGGAAGCAAATGCCAGGCTTTGATCCGACCCTCAGGTCCTCAAATCCTGTATACTGGAATCCTAGGCAGTTTTTCTACAACTTCAAACAACTCATTTCTCCAGCGATCAGCTAACTTATGTTTGGCTGAGTGTCCAAAATTGCGGAGAAGCACTTTATCACCAGGTTGTAAGTCTTTGTAACAAACTTTGGAAACAAAACGCCTTTTATTGGCAGCATTTAATTTCGCAGCATTTTCCTCAGCCATCTGATAGGCCTCTTTCAAACTCTGTTTAAGTCGTGCCACATACTGATAGTGATTCCTCTGTTCCACTCCATCAGTAGACACGCCCAACTGAATGTCAATAGGGAGATGGGCTTCTCTCCCAAACATGAGAAAATAAGGAGAAAAGCCAGTGGATTCATGTCTGGTGCAATTGTAGGCATGTACCATAGCTCCAACATGTCGGCTCCAGGTCTGCTTAGCACCATTAGGGAGGGTATCCAACATGTTCAACAAGGTACGATTGAAACGTTCAGGGAGAACATTACCCTCTGGATGATAAGGGGTGGTGCGGCTCTTGTTGATGGTAAGCAATGTTAACAGCTCTTTAATTAGGAGACTTTCAAAGTCCCGCCCCTGGTCAGAGTGAAGTCGATTTGGCAATCCATAGTGAACAAAAAACTTCTCCCACAGCACTTTGGCTACAGTTACTGCTTTCTGATCTTTGGTGGGATAGGCTTGAGCATAGCGAGTATAGTGATCAGTCACAATCAAAATATTTCCCACACCACTGCTGTCATTGTCAATACACAAAAAGTCCATGCACTAAATCCGTGGGACCAGAACTTTTCACGTGTTCCATAGGAGCAGCTCGAGTAGGCAGAGTTTTCTGTTGTAGACATCTCACACAAGGGCGGCAATAATCCACAACAGCTTCCCTCATCGGTGGCCAAAAGAATCGGTCTTGGATTAATCCATAGGTATTTTCAACTCCTAGATGCCCATGTTGATCATGCAAACTTCTCAAAACAGATTTTCTATAGACTTGAGGGAGCACTAGCTGTCTCCTTCCAGGATGATCATGAAACAAATGTACCCTGTATAAAAGTCCATCAATTATTTTGAGCTTATCCCATTCCTTAAGATAGTAGGTACTCTGCTCAGGTAGGTATTTTCTCATGTAGTTAGGATCTTTGCGGAAAACAGACTCTCTGACATGTCTGATTATTGGATCTCTTTTTTGTAGAAGGATCATATCTTTCTTTTGCAGCTGGATGTTTTCTGGCACCCCTAAAGCAGTGGGGCAGCAATACATGTTTGGAATACACTCTTCACCAGCTCCCAGGGAGTCAATAGCTCGTAGGTCAGAGAAAACAATATTGTCTCCTTGTACAGCAGCTGTAGCACAATAGGCAGCCACAATAGGCCCAGGTACTTCCTCCCAGTCACTTTCTTCTAAGTTCATGGGTAATCCAGGGCGCCTAGAAAGAGCATCAGCCCCAATATTCTTGGGACCCGGCTTGTACTTGAGAGTGAATTGATAATTAGACAAGGCAGCAAGCCACCTATGACCAGTGGCATCCAGCTTAGCTGTAGTCAAAACATAAGTGAGGGGTTGTTGTCGGTTCTCACCTCAAACTGAGTTCCATACAAATAGTCGTGCAGTTTTTCAACAATAGCCCACTTCAGGGCAGGAAATTCCAGTTTATGAACAGGAAAATTATTTTCTGCTGGACTTAGACTGCGGCTGATATAAGCAACAGGCCTTAGTCCTCCTGGGTACTCTTGATGTAAGACTCCTCCCAATCCATCATAGCTGGCATCCACATGCAGAAAGTATGGCTTTTGTGGGTCTGCATAAGCCAACACTGGTGTTTCTGTAAGACTTTTCTTAAGCTGTAGAAAGGCTTCCACACAAGCAGAAGTCCATCTCTCACTGAAATGAGTTTTGCGGTTTATGTCCATGCCAGGGGTTTCTTTGAGCAAGTCATTAAGAGGCCGAGCAGTCTTGGAATAGCCTCTAATGAATCGATAATAATAGCCACAAAATCCCAAGAAGGACCTCAGTTCTGTCAGATTTGTGGGACGGGGCCAGGTTACCACAGCCTCCACCTTAGCAGGATCAGTTGCTACCCCTTCTGCAGATACGATGTGACCCACAAAATTTACTGAAGAACGAGCAAACTTACATTTGTCCAGTGAAAGTTTCAGACCTTCCTTCCTCAAACGATCTAGCACTTTAAACAGTCTCTGGTCATGCTCCTCCAGAGTGGAGCCAAAGACAATTATGTCATCAAGGTAGACGATACATTGAGTGGGACAAAGGTCTCCCAGGGTCCGATCCATTAAACGATGAAAGGTTGCAGGTGCACCACTAATGCCCTGAGGCATGCGAACAAACTGGAAAAACCCTAGGGGGCAAATAAAAGCTGTCTTTTCTTGATCTTCCTCACTCATTGGGACCTGGTAATAACAAGATCTTAAGTCCATTACTGTGAACCATTTACTGCCTTGCAGAGCATCAAGAGCTTCCTCAATGCGAGGTAGCGTGTATTGATCTGGGACTGTTCGCCGATTTAGAGTCCTGTAGTCAACACATATTCGCGCTCCACCATTTTTCTTTCTGACTACCACTATTGGGGATGCATACGGGCTTTTAGACTCAGCAATGATGTTTTCATATTTTATTTTGTGTAAGCACTCTCGAACATCATCCAGATCTGAGGTATGCGCCTGGATCTTTCTCTAAATGGGGTGCTATCTGTTAGGCGAATACTGTGCTGAATACTTTTTGCACACCCAACATCCATGTCATCAGTAGAGAAAACATCATTGTATTCCATTAGCTGCTCTCCTAGTGCTTGTTGGTGCTCTGCAGGACTATCGGCATCATTCAAGTGAAAGTCTAATTTGGTTTCTTTCTCCTTGACTTTAGCAGTGTAGGAGCTAATGGTTTCAACTGGGTAACAATAGGCTACCTCTTTCCAGGCTGGTATTATAACTTGGTGTGTGGTAATGTTCCGGACAGTAACAACATCCATTCTTGGACATTTTACACGATGATAGTCTTTCCTTTCTGGTACTATCTCACAGCCATTCTTTGCAGCCTCTTTTGTATCAGTCTCTAGCAAAAATAAACTACCATTTGCACTTGGTGAAATTTCCACATAAACCCGCAACACTCTCACTCCCCCTGCTGGAAGCTCTATGGGATGCCATGGATTTCCCACACACCCTCCAGGAAGATCAGGAGCAAAAGTTTGGCAGATATTTTGAAGTTCTGGAGCAACAGGCAGTGAAGGTAGGGGAGTTCCCCGTTGGGGCTGAAGAAACCGTATGAAAGCAGCCTCAACAGCTTCAACATTGGAACCCACAATCATAGGAGCATACTCATTACCCCCAGGTGGAGGGCTCACATAAGCAATAACTTTAAGTGGGGGATCCTCCTCAGCTATCACGCCAGGAATGCGAAGCTCAACTTCTAGGCAACCATCCATAAAAACAGGATTTTCTCCCACACCATAAACATGCAAAGTGTCCACAGGTTGCAAAGGGAGGTGGTTTAAGTGTTGTTGATAGGAGGGCCTGTATATGATTGTCAGCTGAGAACCAGTATCAAACAGAGCTGTAGTGGGTATATCATTAACAAACAAATTGAAAGTACATCTGCGGCCAACCCCAGGTAGTTTGGTAAACGTTTGTTTTCTTGATCTTCCCTGTTTTCTTTGGTACATATGTCCAGCTTTACTGTGAATTTCAGAACTGTCAGCGAGCAGTGGACACTGACGAACTGTGTGGCCTGCTTGTCCACAGCGGAAACATTTAATGTGGAAGAGAGGCTTATCACTGGAGGTTTTATCAGCAGATAGGGCTCTAGGCAGTGGGAGTCTACCCACTTCTTTGTTCTTAGCAACAGTCTCATTTGTGGGCTCCACCCCAGAATTCTGTTTAACTTTGCTCTTGGAAGGGGTACTAAAAAGAATATCAGACTCCTGTCTCTTTACTTCAGTCATAGTTTCAGTGAAAATAAAGTTCCTCTCTCTCAAAACAACTCTTAGAACTGGTGATATTGGGTGATGTGGCAGTAGCCCCTTTATTATTTGAGTAGTCCTTAACCCCTTCCATACCGCGCCATAATAAAATGACGGCGGCAGGAAGTCTCTCTCGATCCGAGCGGACGTCATATGACGTCCGCCCGGTCTCGCCGCTACTGCGCGCCCCCGCGGGCGCGCAGCGATCGGGGGTGAGGCTCGTCCCTCGGACTGAGCCCAACCCCGATCAAGGTAAACCGCCAATGAAATTGGCTGTTTACCACGTGATCGGCTGTGTCAATCACAGCCGATCACATGAGCGCCTCCAGCGCGAGCCGCTCGTTCCCTCCTCAATGCGCGCCGATCGGGGACGAGGCTCGTCCCTCGGACAGAGCCCATCCCCGATCTAGGTAAAGAGCCAATGAAATTGGCTTTTTACCACGTGACCAGCTGTGTCCAATCACAGCCGGTCACAAATGTCAACAGAGAACACGGTAACTAGCTGTCACCGTGTTCTCCTCCTCACACTCTGATCCTGTGTGAGGAGGAGATTGCGGTAACAGCTAGTTACCAATTACAGTGGACCCCAAACACACTGATTGTCCCCCCAATAAAGAGCACCTGTCACTAGCTCATCAAAGTACCTGTCACTAGCCCATCAAAGTACCTGAGTACCTGTCACCAGCCCATCAGGTACTCTGGTGACAGGTACTCGGGTACTCTGATGGGCTGGTGACAGGTATTCGGGTACTCTGATGACGGGTATTCGGGTACTCTGATGACGGGTACTCGGGTACTCTGATGACGGGTACTCGGGTACTCTGATGACAGGTACTTGGGTACTCTGATGACAGGTACTCGGGTACTCCGATGACAGGTACTCGGGTACTCCGATGACAGGTACTCGGGTACTTTGAGTACCTGTCACCAGAGTACCCGAGTACCTGTCATCGGAGTACCCGTCATCAGAGTACCCGAGTACCTGTCACCCAGTGGCGGCTGGTGAAGTTTTAAGATGGGGGGCGCAAGACCCCACCCTTCCATTTGGACCCCTCCCATTTCTCAGAAGCCCCACCCCTTATAGACTCCACCCATTTTGTCCCCTGTATTTTGCTTGCGTGAACAAATTCACCCAATATATCACATATTAAGGGGTCCATCAGGCTAGTATATCCCATAATAGGGAGCAGGGGCCCTATTATGGGATATACTGTGAGAGACACCCTATTATGGGATACACTGACTGAGAGTGGCACAAACCCCACAGTACAGACCCCCTAGCACAAACCCCTCAAGCACAAACCCCACACAAAAACCTCAAGCACAAACCCCCTAGCAAAAACCCCACAGTAAAGGCCCCCTAGCACAAACCCCACAGTACAGGCCCCCTAGCACAAACCCCACAGTACAGCCCCCCTAGCACAAACCCCACAGTACAGACCCCCTAGCACAAAGCCCACAGTACAGGCCCCCTAGTACAAACCCCACATTACAGACCCCCTAGCACAAACCCCACAGTACAGACCCCCTAGCACAAACCCCACAGTACAGGCCCCCTAGCACTATTCCAACAGTACGTACCCCCTAGCACAAACCCCACACTACAGACCCCCTAGCACTAATCCCACAGTACAGACCCCCTAGCACAAACCCCACAGTACAGACCCCCTAGAACAAACGCCACAGTATAGACCCCCTAGCACAAACTCTACGGTACAGGCCCCTTAGCACTAATCCCACAGTACAGGCCCCCTAGCACAAACCCCACAGTACAGACCCCCTAGCACTAATCCCACAGTACAGACCCCCTAGCACTAATCCCACAGTACAGACCCCCTAGCACAAACCCCACAGTACAGGCCCCCTAGCACAAACCCCACAGTACAGGCCCCTTATCACTAATCCCACAGCACAGACCCCCTAGCACTAATCCCACAGTACATGCCCCCTAGCACAAACCCCACAGTACAGGCCCCTAGCACAAACCCCACAGTACAGGCCCCCTAGCACAAACCCCACAGTACAGGCCCCCTAGCACAAACCCCACAGTACAGGCCCCCTCGTACAAACCCTACAGTACAGGCCCCCTAGCACAAACCCCACAGCACAGACCCCCTAGCACAAACCCCACAGTACAGACCCCCTAGCACAAACCCCACAGTACAGGCCCCCTAGCACTAATCCCACAGTACAGGCCCCCGAGCACTAATCCCACAGTACAGCCCCCCTAGCACAAACCCCACAGTACAGGCCCCATAGCACAAACCCCACAGTACAGGCCCCCTAGCACAAACCCCACAGTACAGGCCCCCTAGCACAAACCCTACAGTACAGGCCCCTTAGCACTAATCCCACAGTACAGGCCCCCTAGCACAAACCCCACAGTACAGGCCCCCTAGCACAAACCCCACAGTACAGGCCCCCTAGCACAAACCCCACAGTACAGGCCCCCTAGCACTAATCCCACAGTACAAGCCCCCTAGCACTAATCCCACAGTACAGGCCCCCTAGCACTAATCCCACAGTACAGGCCCCCTAGCACAAACCCCACAGTACAGGCCCCCTAGCACAAACCCCACAGTACAGGCCCCTTATCACTAATCCCACAGCACAGACCCCCTAGCACTAATCCCACAGTACATGCCCCCTAGCACAAACCCCACAGTACAGGCCCCTAGCACAAACCCCACAGTACAGGCCCCCTAGCACAAACCCCACAGTACAGGCCCCCTAGCACAAACCCCACAGTACAGGCCCCCTCGTACAAACCCTACAGTACAGGCCCCCTAGCACAAACCCCACAGCACAGACCCCCTAGCACAAACCCCACAGTACAGACCCCCTAGCACAAACCCCACAGTACAGGCCCCCTAGCACTAATCCCACAGTACAGGCCCCCGAGCACTAATCCCACAGTACAGCCCCCCTAGCACAAACCCCACAGTACAGGCCCCCTAGCACAAACCCCACAGTACAGGCCCCCTAGCACAAACCCCACAGTACAGGCCCCCTAGCACAAACCCCACAGTACAGGCCCCCTAGCACTAATCCCACAGTACAAGCCCCCTAGCACTAATCCCACAGTACAGGCCCCCTAGCACTAATCCCACAGTACAGGCCCCCTAGCACAAACCCCACAGTACAGGCCCCCTAGCACAAACCCCACAGTACAGGCCCCCTAGCACAAACCCCACAGTACAGGCCCCCCCGTACAAACCCCACAGTACAGAGACCAGCGTGCGTGCCCCCTTTCAATGCAGAGACCAGCACGCGTGCCCCCTTTCAATGCAGAGACCAGCGTGTGTGCCCCCTTTCAATGCAGAGACCAGCGTGCGTGCCCCCTTTCAATGCAGAGACCAGCGTGCGTGCCCCCTTTCAATGCAGAGACCAGCGTGCGTGCCCCCTTTCAATGCAATGACCTGCCTACGTGCCCCCTTTCGATGCAGAGACCGGCGTGCGTGCCCCCTTTCAATGCAGAGAACAGCGTGCATGCCCCCTTTCAATGCAGTGACCAGCGTGCGTGCCCCCTTTCAATGCAGAGACCAGCGTGCGTGCCCCCTTTCAATGCAGAGACCAGCGTGCGTGCCCCCTTTCAATGCAGTGACCAGCGTGCGTGCCCCCTTTCAATGCAGAGACCAGCGTGCGTTCCCCCTTTCAATGCAGAGACCAGCGTGCGTGCCCCCTTTCAATGCAGAGACCAGCGTACGTGCCCCATTTCAATGCAGAGACCAGCGTGCGTGCCCCCTTTCAATGCAGAGACCAGCGTGCGTGCCCCCTTTCAATGCAGAGACCAGCGGGCGTGCCCCCTTTCAATGCAGAGACCAGCGTGCATGCCCCATTTCAATGCAGAGACCAGCGTGTGTGTCCCCTTTCAATGCAGAGACCAGCGTGCGTGCCCCCTTTCAATGCAGAGACCAGCGTGCGTACCCCCTTTCAATGCAGTGACCAGCATGCGTGCCCCCTTTCAATGCAGAGACCAGCCTGCGTGCCCACTTTCAATGCAGAGACCAGCGTGTGTGCCCCCCCCCCCCCCGAGACTTCACTTACCTCACACTGGTGACACTGCCGTCACCGTCACAGATATTGGATGGACTTTTCTTGAACCTCTTCACTCCTCTGGGCCTGGTAGACTTCATCTTCTATGCTGGATATGCGTTGTTCAGCTTCATTTAATCTGTGTAAGTGCTGAGTCAGCTCTCTGTTGATTTCCAGCATCCATCCCTGCATTAAACAGCCTTCTCCACGGATGCAGCTATTGTGGGGTCCAAGAGTGCTGCCTGCCACTGCTTGGGTGTGTGAATCTTCAGGGCCAACAGCTGGGGGCTGTGCAGTGGAAGTGTCCATATAGGGCCAACAGCTGGGGACTGTGCAGTGGAAGAAGTGTCCATATCTGTACTCGTTCCGGCCGGGGGCGGGTAGGCCGGAGACACGGCCTCAATTATTGATGTGCCCGGGGTCCGCCCTTTTCGAGGCGTAGTGGTCCATCCATCCATGAAATGGGGGTATGTCTGGGTGTTCGGGAGGGCTCCGAGTGACTGTGGGGGGTGGATGCCGCAGTATGAGTGGATTTTACGGGCCGGTTTGAGTGGGATGCAGCGGAAGGCTGGAGCCGATCACAAGGCAGCCGGAAGTCGGGATGTCCTCCTGTGATTGGTCCAGGCTGGAGACTGGACCAATCACAGCCAGGACATCAGTAAAGTGGGGCGTGTCAATCGGCGGCTCTGCTGCACGCACGTGGGTTGCAAAACCCCACCCCCCCCATAGCCACCAGTTAGTCCGGCACCCCTAGTAGGCTGAAAATTGTATTTTTTTTCCTTTTTTTTATTGGGCCACAGAGATTGGGGGGGTGGCGCCCCCTATAGACCGACCGCCACTGCTGTCACCTACCCATCAGAGTACCCGAGTACCTGTCACCTAACCATCAGAGTACCCGAGTACCTGTCACCTACCCATCAGAGTACCCGAGTACCTTCCATCTGCTCATCAGAGTACCTGACACCCGAAGTACCCGAGCCACCTGCTCATCAGTACCCATCACTACTCATCAGTACTCATCAGTACCCATCAGTACCCATCACCTATCAGTATCAGTACTGATCATCCGTACCCATCAGTACAGTATCAGTATCACCTATCAATATCAGTACTACTCATCATTACCCATCACTTGCCTGTCACCTGCCCTTTAGAGTACCCGAGTACCTGTCACCTGCCTATGGGAGTACTCGAGTACCTGCCACCTGCTCATCAGTACCAGAGTACCTGTCACCTGCCCAGCAAAGTACCCGAGTACCTGTCACCCTTCATACAGCCACCATGTCCAAGTCCAAAAAGGTTTATATACGTCCTCTGTTTAAACCTCAATACCGGTGTTATGGCAGCAGATAGCTGCCATAACCCTGGTATTTTTTTAAACGGTGGACGGTTGGTTTTCCGATAAGGGTGGTCCCAGCGGCGGATTCGCCGCGGGATCACCCTTCCGGGATGGCGGAAGAGGTGCCCCCCCCCTCCCGCCGCGTTCCGGTCCTTTTCCCCGCTTACCGGACCCGCCGGCAGCGGGGAAAATGGATCCGGTCCCGGATCCTCACAGACAGGATGTCGAGTGAGGGCAAGCTTGCCCTCACTCAACTCTATGGTCTTGGAGGACCGGAGCTACGGCAAACGTCGTTGCCTAGCAACCGGTTTAAAGGTCCTTTTTTTTTTTTTTCATTTTATTTTATTATTTTTTTTGTATAGTTTGTTTTTTTTCTATCTTTTAGTGTACTTGTGAGATCTGAGGACTTTTTGACCCCAGATCTCACAAAAAAACGGTCCTGTCGTGCCTTTTTCTATTACAAGGAATGTTTACATTCCTTGTAATAGAAATAAAAATGATCAATTTTTTTTTCAAACGGTGTAAAAATAAAAAATAACAAATAAAATAAATAGTAAAAAAAATAAAAAATAAAAGCGCCCTGTCCCCTTGAGCTCGCGCGCAGAAGCGAAAGCATACGGAAACCCAGCCCACATATGTAATTAGAGCAAGAGCAATAATTTGAGCCCTGGACCTCCTCTGTAACTCTAAGATTGCAATCTGTTGAAATATTTAAGTGTCGCCTATGGGGATTTTTAAGTACCAAAGTTTGTCGCCATTCCGTGAGCGTGCGCAAATACCCCCCAAATGACCCCTTTTTGTAAAGTAGACAGTCCAAGGTATTTAGTAAGAGGCATGGTGAGTTTTTTGACATGTTGGGTATCTATTTACTCGGCGTAACATTATCTTTCACATTATGGAAAAAAATTGGGCTAACTTTACTGGTTTCTTATTGTTTAATTCAAAAAAGTGAATTTTTTCCAAAAAAATTGCTTTTGGAAGACCGCTGCGCAAATACGGTGTGATAAAAAATATTGCAATAATCCCCATTTTATTCTCTAGGATCTCTGCTAAAAAAATATATATAATGTTTGGGGGTTCTAAGTAGTTTTCTAGCAAAAACAACTGATTTTCGCTTGTAAACACCAAATGTCAAAAATAGGCCTAGGCAAGTGGCTAGGATGCATGTTGGTGCTCCTTGGATGTTGGGCCCCTCTATATGGCTAGGCTGTGAAAAAGTCTCACACATGTGGTATTGCCATACTCAGGAGGAGTGCCAGAATGTACTGTCCTGACATTTCAGGGCCTCAAGAAAGGAGATAGGCTCTCAGTACATCTGGTGTGATCAATTTTCAGTAATTGGTACCATAGCTTCTAGACTCAATAACTTTCACACAGACTAAATAATATACACTAATTTGGGTTAATTTTACCAGAGATGTGTAGCAGTATAAATGTTGGCCCAAATGTATGAAGAAAAAATAATTTTTTGCAAAATTTTATAATAGAAACTAAAAAAAAAGTGTTTTTTTTTTTTTTTTAATTTTTGCTCTTTTTTTGCTTATATCACGAAAAAAAAAACCCAGTTGTGGTCAAATACCACCAAAAGAAAGCTCTATTTGTGTGAAAAAAATTATAAAAATTTTGTTTGGTTACAGTGTAGCATGACTGAGCAATTGTCACTCAAAGTGTGAGAGTGCTGAAAGCTGAAAATTGGTCTGGGCAGGAAGGGGGTCTAACTGCTCTGTATGGAAGCGGTTAATCTGTCAACATCTGTAGGAGAGATTACCTTGTCAGTGAGCAATCTCCCCAGTAGTACTTCTAGCCTCCTCACAAACACAGAAACATCCTCTCCCTCTTAATGCTTTGTCTGTTTAAAGTCAGCAAGCATCTGATCAGGGTCACGGTGCAGTCCATAAGCATCTGTCAAAATATCAATATATTCTTGAGCACTCGCATGAGTCTCCTTGTAAGCTCTGATGATAATGGATGCTGGTGGTCTTAAACTTTCCATGATGCGCTGTTTTTTCTTTTCCTCTGAGCAGGTCCATTCCTCTATCACTTGCTGTGCAAAATCTCTCCACACCTCAAAGCTTTCTTCACCAACAGGGACAGGTAGCACTCCTGAAAAAGCCTTTAATTTGCGATAAGAATCAGCATGTAAATTCTGGGCAATGACTTCAGTGACTTTTAGCAGCAGATGCTCAATATCTGTTTCCTGCTTAACAGCTGCAGCAGTCGACATTACAGTTTTTCCTGATGAAGCAGTTGTATTAAATGGTTCACACTTATCAGGCAGGGCTGGTAACTTCCGCCTTACTGGAGGTGAACTTACTGGAAATACTACAGCACAACCAATTTATTCAGCCCCTTTCGGATATATACAAAAGGGCCCTTTAACTGGATTTAAATCCACCTCACTGAGACAGAGATAATGGGTATACAGTTCATAACTCTCATCTTCCTCTCTTTTATCCACAGGAGCGGCATACCGCAAGGTTTCATTTGCTTTTAGTGCCTCCTGCAGTCTGTGGGCACTCACAGTGATAGGTACATATGAAATAGCAAATGTCCTTTTAGGTGGCAGTCCCTCTTCCAGGGCCCACTGCCTCACAGCTTCTGTAGATAACAATGACATGGTCGTTCCCTAATGTCCTGATCCAAGATTTGTATCTCAGCAGTGCCTCCAAATGTAGCGCTATTTTGATCACTCTTGGCGGCTACTGGGGTATGATGACGCCACCTGTGTAGTATTTAGGAGCAGAGTCTATATAATCTGTGTGATCAGGACAGGATTTATAGTAAGCGCCAGTGCCTCCACTCAATCAGGGCTTGTGATTAGCAAGTGAAATCCCAATTGAGAAAACATATCCATATACACAGTAATCCACACAGCAGAGTGTTTAAATGTCCATGTATTGAAGAAATAACATTCAGTGAACCTTCAATTCTCCTCATAGGAACATGAAATCATTACTTACAGTCTGTTCTCTAAGCATGAAATTCCTGTGTGTCCTCATGTCTCTCTTTACTCCAGTCTTACCCAGCAATCCTTGCTCTGCCCTTTTTGATGACCTCATCCTTCTTGGAGAGAGAGAAAGAAAGCACAGCAGCCATATTGACAAAGGGCAAAACAAACACTGCATAACAGGAATACACACTTGAAAGATAGGCAAAGAAATTATCACATCACTACACGACTAAAACTAAAACACTTGCAGAAGACTAAAATGGGACTAAAACTAAAATAAACAAGTAAAAAGATAAAGCTGCGCTAAAAAATGAACAGTGCAAATGAGTGAACAAAACACAGAAAAATGTATAAGTAACAGTGCACAATGAATAATTAATAATAAATCCCAAAACAGGCAAATTAAAAAATGAATAAAAGTGCAAATGCAGTAAGCACAACGAAAAAAGTCCCAAATCTCTGCAAAATTGGTGAAATAGTGAATATCCTCCACCAATAGGAATAGAGTTGTAGTCCACGGTGCTCAGTACACAGACACACTCATGCGCTTAACAGAGATCGTAAGAAACGAGCCTGAAGCCATCAATCTTATTCAGGTTGAGGTTCAGGATATTCGCTATATTTCACCAATTTTGCAGAGATTTTTAGACTATAGACCTCAGTTTTTAGATTAAGCATTTATGGGGAACTGTATTGAATGCTTCTGCAAAATCCAGATACACCACATTTACACAGGCATTCCCCTATCTAGATGGCAGCTCACTTCCTCGTAGAATGTTAACAGATTGGTCGGGCAGGATTGACCCTTCGTAAACCCATGCTGATTACTACTAATGATACTATTTTCATCAGCAAATTTTTGGATATAGTCCTTTATTATTCAATAATTTACCTACTATTGATATTAGGCTGAATGGCCTGTACTTTCCAGGAATATGTCTCTGCTCTTTTTTGAATATTGGTACCACATTGGATTTTCTCTATACAGCTGGTACAATTCCTGTCAGTATGCTGTCCACAAAGATTAGGACTAATGGTCTAGGAATAACCTGGCTGATTTATTTTAGGACTCTTGGGTGTAAGCCACCTGGTCCTGGTGATTTATTTGTGATAAGCTTTTCTGGTCTTTTCTTGACTCCTGTGTTTGTTTAGTCACAAGGGTACGTCCTGCTATGTGTTTCTGATGTAGCAAGGTTTCTAGGCCTATGGCCTGATGTGGGTCTGCTATTAGTACCGGAATCCTTTCCAGCCCATGTGAGCTGAGTCCCCAGGTGTGACAACTGAAGCAGTGACAACTCCGGCATCTTTGTTTGTGGTTTTTATTATAAATTAAGGGGATGGGAGAAGGGAATGAGTGGGATACTCCTTTCGGCTTGAACTAATTACACTTGGGACTTTGATCCTGAAAATTCCTTGACGCCAACCGGCGCCAGCCAACGCTCACTGACTCTGAGAACACTCTGTATAACAGATGAAGTGTTGAATCCCCGACCTGTAGTCCAGTAGATCCAAGACTGAGAACTGTAGTACTCCTGACACTGTTTTACTGTGTAAGTCTCTGAATACTTTCCCCCACCTGGCACAGCTTGAGGTAGTATTTTGTAGAACTCCAAATAACAATCACCGTAACTGGCACACGCAATACAATTCAGGGCCCAGACTGCAGGTACACCCTTTACTCCTTGAACTCTTAAGGGTCCATTGACTATGTACCCCCTTTACAACTTCAGGGTCCTCAACCTAGGTACCCCCTTTATAGCTAGCTGGCACTGGATCCCAGAACCTCTTCCGGAGTGGTCCCCTCTGACTCTAGGCAGACCCCCCAGGGGCAATCCGCAGTACTCACGACCTGTGTAGGTTTCCTGGGACTGGACCCCTCTCTCTCTCTCCGCAGGCTCTCGGCACACCGGATCCCCTCAGCTCAACTCAGCTCTCTCTGGATTCTCAGGCGACACCCCGAGATATCCACCTTCCTCAGACAGGAGGAGAGACAGTAGCGCTCTCCTTCCTGGGACTCTGCTCCCACCAAAGACACCGTGCCACGCACTTCCCCCCAAACTTATACCCACTCTCAGAATCCTTTGCAGCATAATCTGCCTTCTGGGGTAGTTACAAGCTGGGATGTGTCCCCTGATTGGGCTTCCCACACTGCCCTATGAGAAGCCTCTCACAGGAGCCAGTGAGGATACTTCTCCCCTCAGCAGGCACATGTGGAAGCCCTGACACCCTTACTAGATAAATCACAGCCCTGCTGTTAGGCAGACAAGGCCCGCTATAGTTTTACCTAACACCTATTTGTAGGGTGCTACACCAACAATACAGTCACGGTCGGTAAACCCCTCCTTTTCCTGTGCAAATACTGAGGAGAAGAAAGTAGCCCAAGGGCTCGCACTTTGTGTTCAATTTTGGTTCGTAGGCATGTTCGCTCCCGTTATACCAACAAAACCTAGCTCTTTTATCCAGGATAATTTCACTGTGGGGTTAGTACATGCAAGTATTGTAGGGTTTATGGACCCTACAAGAACATTACATGTTTTGCCACAGGAGAAAGGTATAAAATTGCTCAGTATATTAATTGTGGCTTGGACCATGTGGTATATCAAGTCCAATGTGATAAATGTACATTGCAATACATGGGCTGTACCATACAGTCCTTATGGACATGCATCTCGGAACATTACTGTGACAGTTTGAATCCCAATGCCAGAAATATCCCCAATGTGCCAAAACACTTCAGAGATGTACACAGGGGAGATATGTCCTCTTTTTCATTTTGTGATGTACAAGGGATTTTACCTGCAGCTAGGGGGGGTTGTATGAGGAGGACTTAGATTTTGTGGGGATAACAGAGACTTTGTTTGACAGCTCTCATGATTGGATGGCGACCATTCAGGGGTATTCCCTTTATCACAGGGATAGAGAAGGTAAAAAAGGGGGAGGGGTATGTCTGTATATTAAGGACACAGGTAAATATGAGGGATGATATTAATAATGGAGCTATGGACAAGGCAGAATCCCTATGGGTAGAACTTAAAAGGGAAAGCACTATAGGGAAGGTAATATTGGGCGTATGCTATAGGCCCCCCAACCAGAGGGAGGAGGGGGAGGCGGGCCTCCTTTTACAGATAGGATTGGCAGCAAGGATGGGAAATGTCATTATAATGGGGGACTTTAATTATCCAGATATAGACTGGGCAGAAGGAACCGCGCATTCAGCCAAGGCTCGGCAGTTCCTAAATGTTTTGCAGGACAATTTCATGGGTCAGATGGTGAACGCACGGACAAGAAACAATGCGGTACTTGACCTACTGATTACCAACAATACAGACCTGCTCAGGGATATAGAAATACGGGGCAACTTAGGAAACAGTGACCATAGGTCAATAAGTTTCAGTATTAATTGAAGTAATAAGGACACTGAATTTCAAAAGAGCCAATTTCCCAAAACTGCGCTCTCTGCTAGAAAATATCAAATGGGATAGAACCCTGGGAACAAAGAACATGGAGGAAAAATGGGAGTGCTTCAAGAGCATACTTAACAAAGGGATTGGCTAGTGCATTCCAAAGGGAAATAAATTTAAAAGAGCAAAACTAAACCCTGGGTGGCTAAACTCCAACAAAAAATTCATATTAATACTAAAGAAAAGGCCTTAAAAAAATACAAGGCTGATGGGGTCATTGGCAGCATTCAAGCATTACAAAGAGTGTAATAAGAAATGTAAAGATGAAATCAAGGCGGCTAAAATAGAACACGAGAGACATATAGCGGAAGAGAGTAAAAAGAACCCCAAGAAATTCTTTAAGTATATAAACAGTAAGAAAGCGAGGCCAGAACACATTGGCCTCATAAAAGACGACAAAGGAAATTTGGCCACAGAGGACAGAGAAAAGGCGGAAGTGTTAAATAATTTCTTCTCTTCAGTCTTCACAAAAGAATCGGGGAGCTACACTAACCCAGCTTGTAATGCTAAACTAAATAATACACCTCAGGAGGTACCCCCATGGCTAACAGAGGATAGACTTAGAACTAAACTAGAGAAACTTAACATAAATAAATCACCGGGACCGGATGGCTTGCACCCGAGGGTTCTTAAAGAGCTCAGCCAGGTGATTGCCAGACCATTATTCTTGATCTTTAAGGATAGTCTACAGACGGTATGGTGCCAACTTATATGAAAAAAGCCAACGTGGTACCAATATTTAAAAAAGGGCCGAGATATATCCCGGGTAACTATAGGCCAGTTAGCCTAACATCAGTAGTCTGCAAGATTTTGGAGGGGATGTTAAGGGACCACATACAAGACTTTAGTAATGAAAACGGTATTATTAGTAGTAATCAGCATGGATTCATGAAAAATCGTTCTTGCCAAACCAATCTATTAACCTTCTACAATGAAGTGAGCTGCCACCTAGATAAAGGTAAGCCTGTGGATGTGGTGTATCTGGACTTTGCAAAGGCATTTGACACCGTTCCCCACAAACGCTTACTGTACAAACTAAGGAATGTAGGTATGGACCAAAGGTGAGTACCTGGATAGAGAACTGGCTCCAGGGGAGAGTCCAGAGGGTGGTGATAAATGGGGAGTACTCAAATTGGGCTGGTGTGGAGAGGGGACAAGGTTCTGTGCTGGGACCAATCCTGTTTAATTTATTCATAAATGATCTAGAGGAGGGGATATCTAGTACAATCTCAGTATTTGCGGATGATACTTTAACTAAGCATGCCAATATCTTCTATGCAGGATGTGGAAACCTTACAAGCGGACCTGAACAAAATAATGGAGTGGGCAACTACATGGCAGATGAGGTTTAATGTTGAAAAATGTAAAGTAATGCACTTGGGCATCAGAAACACGAAAGCAAGCTACTCACTGGGGGGAGGGGGGAAACCTCTGGGTGAGTCTAGGATGGAAAAGGACCTGGGGGTACTGGTGGACAACAGGCTTGGCAGTGGCATGAAATGCCAAGCCGCTGCAAGCAAAGCCAACAGAATACTGGCATGTATAAAAAAGGGATTCACAAGTGCGCATGCGCGCGGCGCCGGGAAGAGTCATGTACTGACGGCGCTCCGCACGACCCACCGGCTTCAGAGCATAAATTCAGCCTTTCTAACATCGGCAGCCGCTCGGCAGTGACACCAACCCGTGGGGGAGAGGAGGATGAACAGGAGGGCCACAGGAACGGTAAAGAAAAAGCACCATACGCCGGCAGCATCGGCCGGCAAACCGGGCCGGTCTCCCTGTCCATCTTCACAGCCAGCCAAGATGGCCGCGACCCGCGGCTCAGCAGCACGAGGCGGCCCTCCATTGGCTTCACCCCATCTAGCCTCACCGCTCCTGGAGACAGCCACATCACCGTCCCCTGGAGTGGGACGCCCCTTGCTGGCACAGCCACAGGCGCACATGGAAGAGGTGAGAGACCCATTCTCCTCACAGTCGCAGGGAACCAGCTCCCAATCCCCGCTGGCTGCATCCCACCATCTCTCCCCTTATCAGGCCTCATCCGATGGGGACATGGAGGGGGCCTCCTCACCGGCCTCTTCCCTGGACAGACACATGGCAGACATTGCAGAACTTGCATTGAGCCAGAGCAGCTCCACGGCCCCCCCCCCTCCCCCCCAAGCTACATACTCTGGGGACTCGGTCCTCATCGCCCGTTTCTCAGCTCTACTGCAACAAGAGCTGACTAAAGCATGTGCCACCATTACAGCGGGCCTCAGGGGGGACCTCCAGGAGATAGGGGGGCGCCTGGACACCATAGAATCCAAGATGGATGGCACTGTACACAGGGTCAACCAAAATCACAAGCTAATTGTTTCTTTACAAGACCAGCTTGACACTGCTAACTCCAGGATTGAAGATCTGGAAAATCGGTCCCGCAGATACAACTTCCGCATAAGGGGGCTCCCCGAGACAGTGACTGACCTAGAACCGGCTGTCCACACGCTCATGTCCTCTCTTATCCCGGACATCTCTCCGCATCATTTGGAACTGGACCGCTTTCACCGAGCGTTAACAGCCCCACGCTCCGATGGTTTGCCAAGGGATATCATAGTAAAGCCTCACTTCTACCGGATCAAGGAGAAGGTTATGGCGGCAGCCCGCTTTCGCAATGATATCACTCTGTTTGATCACCCCATCCAGCTGTTTGCGGATATCTCCCAGACCACCATTCAGAAGAGACGTTCGTTCAAACCTTTACTGACACACCTGATCAACCGACAGATCAAATATCGTTGGTCCTACCCATTCAAATTATCTTTTACTTTTAAGGGCAAATCCCATTCTTTTACAACATTCCAGGAAGGAGAAGATGTTCTGCTGGGCCTAGGCATCATATCCAGAGACCCCCCACCAGCCAGGTCCCCTCCGGGATCCCAGGGGGAAGCACCTAGGCCATTGTCGCCCTTGTGGTCACAGCCTTCCAGGAGGGGGGCCACCAAATCTTACCCCCCGCCATGAACTACACTTTGTCTGCTTTATGGGCGTTGCGCCTAAGCCCTTTTTTTCCTTTTGTTTTCTCCTGTTTCGGAGGGCCCCTACCCTAATCCACCCAGTGATCTGAGATTGGTCGGCCGACCTGGCCAACTGGGGCCCACTTTTTGCTGTAGACCTCTGAGTCCCAACCTTTGTGGATTTCGTCTGAACAAACGGACATGGACGGTTATGGGACGGTAAATGGGGATGGGGGGGGAAGCTCGGTCGCTCCTGGCCACCGTTGTGGTCTCTGGCGGCTGACCTCGTCTTTGAGCTCCAGCTCTTATCCACCTACTGATAGTTTTTAGCGATTGTTAGTTGCTCTTGTTTATTTGTCTTGGGGGGGATGGACACCGTCTACCCCCGTCCATTGCTCTAGCCTTTTTGGGATAAAAAGAAGAGATGTTTTTTTTCCATCCTTTAATATTTTTATATATTTTTTTTTTTTTTTATTGTTCACTTTTGTGTGTAGCCTCCCCGTAATAGGGTGCCGGACTTCCGCCTGCTCCTTTCTTCCTCCGGGGGTCACATCCCTTTTGTTTGGTGGCTGGCCGGAGGGGAAGGACCATCTGGGGTCCACTGAACTCTGTGTTGGGCCTGATTCGGGCCCTGGGGAGAAGGTTCCAAATTGTTTTTGAAATTGCTTTCTTTTGCTTTTTGTTGTTGCTGCCGACAAACGTCGTATCTTCTCTTTTCTTTTTTCAGCCTGGATTGAAGCCATTTGTGGGTTGGTCCCGCATGCCACTTACTGCGTCCTTGCCCCTGTCCTCGGATGGTGGGCAACCTCGCACTATCCTACGGGGAGCTGGACCCCACAACCAGCATAAACTGTGTATTATATGTTTTTTAAGAGCGGATCCGCTGCCCTCCCCTCCTCACCCCCAGCGGGTGGTGGGGGGGAGGGCAGGGGATCGTTTTTTCTTCCCTTCTCATGTTTTTTTTCTCCTCTTGCTCTCTGACCTTTCTCTTCTCTCCCCCTTTCTACTAGCGGTGTGTCGGCGTCCTGGTCCAGTCCCCACCTGCCTCGTTGCCAGAGCATCTCTAGAGCCGAGTAAACCCGGGGAAACGACTCTCCAGAATATCAGGCGAGTACAACCTACCGAGCCACGATGACACGTCCGTCCACGAGTAACTTTAAAATCCTCACACACAATGTCCAGGGTCTTAACGCTCCTGTTAAGCGGACAAAAGCCTTCAGTCACTACCACAAGCAGGGTATTGATGTTGTCCTCTTACAAGAGACCCACTTCACCCGCACATCCGCACCTAAACACCTTAGCGCCAAATATCCCACCTGTTACATGTCCAATAGCACTGACAAGAAACGGGGGGTGGCGATTTGCATAGCTAAGAAAGTACCATTTACACCTAAGACGGTAATTAGAGATAAAGAGGGGCGCTACATTATGGTCCACGGTACAATCAACGAACATAAAGTGACTTTTGTCTCTTACTATGCCCCTAACATAGGCCAAATACCCTTCTTCACTGAAATGCTAAATGTGATTATGCCTCATGCATCGGGTCATGTGGTGTTCGGGGGCGACAGCAATGTCCCCTTGGACCAAGTCATGGACAAATCTAACTCTTTACATGCGTCCCTAAAACACGCTCCGCGGCAGGGCGTCCGGCTGGCCCGTCTGCTGCACTCTGCAGGATTGGTGGATGTGTGGAGAAACGAACACCCGACGATGCGCGACTTTACACACTACTCCCACGCCCATAAAACTTATGCCCGTATCGATCACCTTTTTGCCATGTCAGCAATCCTTCCCTTTGTACTAAAAGCACAGATAATCCCTACCCCGTGGTCGGACCACTCTCCAGTGGTGATGACGGTCTCTGACCTGTGGACTAAGCCTAAACCGTCCTCCTGGAGGCTCAACGCCTCCCTGCTCAACGACCCTTCAGTTTCCCAGGAAGTGTCGGACTGTTTGCGCCAATTCTTTGCGGAAAACCCTGTCACGGACACCTCCCCCGCGATAGTCTGGGCGGCGCACAAAGCGACGATCAGGGGTAAACTAATCCAAATAGCCGCTCGGAAAAAGCGAGAACGGGAAGGGGAAATATTACAACAGGAAGGGGTCTTACGTGACCTCTTGAGAGAACAGAAGAGGGCTCCAGAGATAGATATTAGGCACAGAATTGATGCGGCCCGAGTGGCCCTCAATTTCAGCCTGACCACTAAGGCGGAGAAGTCTCTCCGCTGGACGGGTAACCGTTACTATACTTTGGGAGACAAACCCCACACGCTGCTGGCCCGTAAGTTAACTCCAAGGCCTTATTCACCGGCACTTCCTAAACTGAGACTACGGTCTGGTCTTCGGACACAGAACCCTCAATTAGTGGTGAACGAATTTTACCACTTTTACTCCAAACTCTACTCACAGCCGCCGCCCCTCCGTCAGCCCCTTTTTGACGATTTTTTTCGAGATATCCCTCTGCCTCGGCTATCCTCCCCCCATGCGGACCTCATGGACAGGGAATTTTCGGACTTAGAGGTACTGGCCGCTATTAAAACCATCCACCCTACTAAAGCGCCTGGCCCCGATGGGTTCTCCGGGCACTATTACAGGAAATTTAGTGAAACCCTAGCCCCTCATCTTTGTTCCTATTTTAACTCTGTTAGGAGGGGTGAGGCTATCCCCAGATATGAAAACAATGCGTTCATTCATGTCATTCCTAAACCGGGCAAGGATCACGGAGACTGCCTTAACTATAGACCGATATCACTCATTAATGTAGACCTCAAAGTAATGGCTAAGGTACTGGCGACCAGGTTGAATTCCTTCCTGGCGGACTACATTCACCCGGATCAATCGGGTTTTGTTCCCGGTAGGCAGGCCCCGGACCAAACCAGGCGCGCACTCAACATTATCTCGGCCCTTCAATCTAACTGGGATGGCATGGGGGATAGGAAAGGCATGCTGTTATCGTTAGATTTACACAAGGCATTCGATTCCCTATCATGGGAATATCTAATGCGGACTTTGGAACATTTTGGCTTTGGGCACCACTTTCTTACCCTTATTCGAACGCTGTATGATAACCCTATAGCGAGGCTGTCTATTAAGGGCTATGGTTCTGACTTCCTAACAATACGCAGGGGCACACGTCAAGGCTGCCCCTTGTCGCCTCTTCTCTTCATTCTGGCCTTGGAGCCGTTGGCCTCTAAGATCCGCCTTAACCCGAATATTCGGGGTATACCGTGTGGGGGCATGGAACACAAGTGTGCCCTCTTCGCGGATGATATCTTAATGTTCGTCTCCAGCCCATTACTATCTCTCCCTAACTTGCTTAAGGTCCTGACAGAGTTTGCATCCCTCTCTGGTCTGCGGGTCAACCCCTCCAAGTCCCAGGCTTTGAATCTGACGTTAGATGCGCCAACACAGTCGGCCATCAAGGCCAATTTCACCTTCGCATGGCAGGAACGGTCGCTACCATATCTGGGGATACATCTTACATCATCCATTGCCACTTTATACACGCACAATTACCCATCTATATACAAACAACTTCGGGAGGACCTCACTCGCTGGTCGGTCAGCCCTCCATCGTGGTTCGGTAGGTTGAATACAGTCAAAATGAACATCTTGCCTAGACTGCTATATTTGTTTCGCACTCTACCTGTGATGCTGCACATGTCGGACCTCAGGGACTTTCAGGGGACACTTATCCGCTTTATATGGGGGGACAAGAGGCCCAGGGTGAATAGACGTACTCTCTTCACCCCGAAGCTTAGGGGTGGACTGGGGGTCCCTGATTTGGTGAAATACTATCACGCGGCTCAACTTGCTCACCTAATTCGCTTCCATTCCCAAACTCCTCACCCCATTTGGATGCGATTGGAATCGGCCCACCTGTCATTTCCGATACATCACGCACTATGGTTGAGGGCCAAGGATAGACCGGGGGTGCTCTGCCCCACTCTGTCCTTCTCCCTGGGCATATGGGATAGACTTTCGAAAAGACACAGTTTTAAATCCCCCCACGCGCCTCTGGCTCCTCTGTTGGGCAACCCTTCGTTTCCCCCGGGCCTGTGCCCCTCGGCTTTCGAGTGGTGGACAAACAAAGGCCTCCTTCGACTGGCAGATCTCTGTGATCACCGTGGATTGCTCAGCAGGGACCAGCTGGAGGAAAAATACTCCCTCCCGAGCGGTGAATGCTACCGCTACACCCAAATTTCTCATTATGTAACCTCCCTAAAAAACAAGAGCGACATCACTACCTCCACGCAAATGGAATTTTTATGTCGCATGGTGGATAAGCAAAAGAGTTACATATCCTCGATCTATAACATGTTGCATGATGACGAAACTAAACTACCGTACATGCTCCGCTGGGAGGAAGATCTAAATGATGACTTAGACCGAGCTGAATGGAATACCCTGGCACAATCTAACTCCAAATCCATCCTCAACACCTCTTTAATAGAGGCCAACTACAAGGTGTTCCTTCGCTGGTACATGGTCCCGGTCAGATTGGCGGCGGCAGTTCGTACCGCGTCCCCCGACTGTTTTCGGGGATGCAGACAAGCGGGCACGGTATTCCACACTTGGTGGACTTGCCCGAAAGTAAGACGCTTCTGGATCCGCACATACAATTTGATCTACTCATTGACGCAAGTCAATCTAGTTAAATCCCCCCAACAAGCCTTATTGGGTGGGCGGATCAAGGGGGAGTCTAAACCCGCTAAGCGCCTTATAGCTTTTATATTTACAGCGGCTAAAATTGCGATAGCCCGCTCCTGGCGCTCGCCGGTTATACCGCTGGAGCTGCTCAAAGCCAAGCTGACGTGGATCATGATAAATGAACGGATGGTGGCGCTGCTTAACGATAAAATGCGCCAGTTTGATAAGACGTGGGACCCTTGGCTCAGATATTTGGCAGGCCCCCATTGAGGGGAAGTGCTATTGGCCCACACGGGAGCTGGGGTGAGCGAGGTGACCTGCTGGGGGTGGACGGACCTGGGCGCGGACGCCCCCCTACCCTCTTGACCCACCGCTACTAACTCCCCTTCCCTCTCTTTCATTGCTATTGCTTGGGCCCTAGTGGACCACTTACCCCCTTCTCTCTTCCCCTTCTTTCACCCTTTGCTTCCCTTCTCTTTGCTCACTTCTACCTTTTCTATTTTTGTTTTGTTCTCCCCTTTTTTTTTTTTTTTTTTCTTTCTTTCTTTTCCTTCTCTTCTCTCTCCCTGCTTCTTCGTTCTTACTCATTACAGTGCACTGCCGGAAAGCCGGTGCCCCCCCCTCAGTTTAGGGTGGGGGGCCAGGGCCGGGGGTCTGGGGCCTCCTCCCTCCTTGGGCGCAGTGTGTTCCCTTGTGGGGCGCCGGAGGGGGTGGCTCGGGCCCCTGGCCAACCTGGCGGCCGATTCAGGCTGCCATTCTTACCATTACTATGTTTCTGTTGCATTTTTTCTTTTATTTTACACCGGCTATATCTGTATCAGTTGTGCCTTGATTTATATTATGGGATGTTATGCTATCCTTGAGATATATGTTTGAGCCTTATGGGCGTAAATTGCACTGTTGTACACTTTGTTTACTTTTTGAAAAACTTTAATAAAAATATTGGAAATTAAAAAAGGGATTCACTCCAGAAATAAAGAGATTATTCTCCCACTCTACAAGAGCCTGGTCCGGCCACATCTGGAGTATGCTGTCCAGTTCTGGGCACCGGTCCTCAGGAAGGATGTGCTTGAACTGGAGAGAGTCCAGAGAAGGGCAACAAAAATAATTAGGGGAATGGAGGGCATCGGCTATGAGGAAAGACTACAAGCACTGAACCTATTCTCTCTGGAGAAGAGATGATTGAGGGGGGATATGATATCAATGTACAAATACTGTACTGGTGATGACCCTAGCATAAGGAACAAACTTTTTAGAGAAAGGGAATATACTGTAATAAGACACATGGCCACTCACTAAAACTAGAGGAGAAACGGTTTAACCTAAAAATACGTAAGGGGTTCTTCACTGTCAGAACAGTAAGGATGTGGAATTCTCTTCCACAAGCAGTCGTATCAACAGGGAGCATCGATACTTTCAAAAAACTATTAGATGGGCACCTTAAAGACCACAACATACAGGGGTATTCAATGTACGGTTAACAGCAAACACACACACACATCATAGGCTGAACTGGATGGACTGATGCCTTTTTTCAACCTCACAAACTATGTAACTATGTAACTACGTGTTCCATTGCGCAAAGTCATGCTGGGTTTTCCCTTTTGCATTTTTTTTTTCTATCATCAATAAATAGGACTCCTAATCTCATACCAATGTATATAGACATGATCACAATATTCTTAGACCAAGACATGAAATGTTGGGTATAAAAGAAGTGGCCATAGATCCCCTGTGATGATGAACTAGCATTCATATCTGATTTCTTAGTGGTAATCAAGGAGGTAACATACATGGAGGGTTGGTGGATCAGCCTGTGTACAGAGATCCTCTTCTAATCCTCTTCTTGCTGTCAGTGCGGTCCCACCCCCCTCAAAGATAGAGCGGAGGAGCCTATAGACCAGGGGCCGGCACCAACACCTGGATTTCTGTGCAGACTACACATTTACTGAAGGAGAAAGATTAAATGGACTTTCAGCGACCCGGACAGGGCTCAGTGATCTCTTGCCACTGCGCCTACCACTATGGGTAAAACAGTGCACAAAACCCTGCCAGGTGAGCCAGCATTTAATATCCTGACTCAGAGCCCGCACTCTTCTCTCATCGACCTGGCGTGGCTCTGGCAGAGCTTTGAAGGGGTGGCAGTGGGACTGGGAGCGGTGTGTCCCAGCAAAGAAAGCTGACAGCCCACACACCGCAGCCCCCACACAGCAGTCCTTCTGACTGGGACAGGGGGGCACAGGAGGGACTGCAGACAGTTAGACTGCTAGAGGGTCTCTCTCTCTTTCATCCCCCCACCCCTCTCTCTTATCCCCTCTCTCTCTCACTCCCCTTCTCTCTCATCCTCATCTCCCTTTAACCCCCCTCACCCCTTCTCTCTTTAACCCCCCCCTCTTTCTCTGACCTCCCTCTCTCTCCCCCTCTCTACCTTTCACCCACCCCCCTGTCAACCCCCTCTCTCTCTCTCTCTCACCCTCCCTTACCTCTCTCTCACCCTCCTTCTCTCTTGTTCACCCACCCCCTCTCTCTCATCCCTCATTCTATCTCCTTTTAACCCCCCTCACCCCCCTCTCTCACCCTCCTCTCTCTCATAACCTCCTCTCTTTGACCCTCCCCCTCTCTCTTACCTCCCTCTTCCTCTTTCACCCCCCCTTTCTCTCTCACACTCCTCTCTCCCCTCTCTGTTTCATGCAGGGGTTACTGAGTGGACACTGACTGACAGGTGACAGAAAGTGAGTGTCACTGATCCCATTACCACCCAGCACTGCCACTGATCCCTCCCCCCAAGTATTGCCACTGATTCCACCCCCCAAGCACTGCCACTGATCTTATCCACCCCAAGCACTGCCACTGATCCCATCCTCCCACCAGCCTTGACAATCATCCCACCCCCCCCAAGTACTGCCACTGATCTAATCCCCCCTTGACCTCTCTTCTCTTTCTCTCACCCTCCTTTATCTCTCTTTCACCCACCTCTTCTCTTTCTCACCCCCTCCCACTCTCTCACTCCTCTCTCTCTCTCACCCCTGTCTCTCCCACTCCTCTCTTTCTCTCAACTCCCTCTTTATCTCTCATTCCCCATCTCTCTCTCATCGCCCCTCTCTCTCTCTCACCCCCTCACTCCCCTCTCTTATTCTGCCCTCTCACCTCTCTCTCTCACACCCCTCATTCCTATCTCCCTCTCACTCCCCCTCTCTTTCACCCACCTCCTCTCTCTCTCACCCCCACTTATTCCCCCCCCCAGCACTGTCACTGATACCACCCCCCCTCCACCACTGCCACTGATTCCATCCCTCCCCAGCACTGTCACTGATCCTTTTCCATCCCCCCCCACCACTGTCACTGATCACACCCCTCCCCAGCCCCAGTAACCAATAGAGAACGGTAATGATGTGCAGTAACCTATAGCAACCAATCAGCAAGCACAAAAGATGTTCTCTATCCTCTAGCAACTAATCAGTGAGCGGTAACGATATGCTGCACTAAACTGATTTTGAGTTTAGCTGCTATCTATTGTATGCAGGTGGAGAGCAGGTGGAGAGCAAAATTGCATGCAGAGGGGGCAACAAAATGTTTGCCCAGGGTCCAATCAATATTAACCACTTACCGACCGCTCACATGGAGCGTACTGCGGCAAAGTGGCTCGTTATCGTCCAGCGACGTAGACCTATGTCGCTGGACTCCACCTCTTGTGGGCGGCGCGCGCGCCGCCGGAGGCTCGCTCCCACTGTATTCAGACACAGCGGGAGTCAGGCCAGGGGAGGAGAGGCGGTGATCACCGCTGCTCTTCCCCGATCGTCGGGGATCGAGTGAGGAGATCCGCCCGTTGTGTAAACAAAGTGGGCGGATCTCCTATGTGACAGGCAGTCACAGATTACAGGATTCAGCATAGCTGAACCTGCGATCTGTGCCTGTGTCACTCAATCCCCTCCCCCCACACACGTCAGTAAGCACCAGGCATACAATTAACCCCAAGATCACCAATAAAGTTAACCCCTTCCCTGCCAGTGTCATTATTACAGTACCAGTGCATATGTATAGCACTGATTACTGTAGTAATGTCACTGGTACCCCCAAAAGTGTCAAAAATGTCAGTTAGGGGTCCGATCTGTCCGCCGCAATGTCGCAGTCCCGCAAACCAATCAAAATACGCTTATTGCAATTTTTTTTTACCAAAAATATGTAGCAAAAAACAAATTGGCCTAAAATGTTAAAAAATTTTGATTTTTAAATTTTTTTTTTTTTGGGGAATTTTCAAAATTGTTGCTCTTTTTTTTGTTTATAGCGCAAAAAGTAAAAATCGTACAGGTGATCAAATACCACCAAAAGAAAACTCTATTTGTGGGGAAAAAAAGGACATAAATTAATTAATTTGGGTACAGCGTTGCACGACCGCGCAATTGTCCGTTAAAGTAACGCAGTGCCGAATAGCAAAATATGGCCTGGTCAGGAATGGGGTAAAATCTTCCGGTCTTTAAGCGGTTAAAAATACGCTCATTGAGAATTTTTTTGTCAAAGACAAAAAAATACATTTTGGCCTAAATATATGACAAAATTGAATATATTGGATATTTTTTAACTGTCAAATATTGTTATTTTTTCAAAATTGTCGCTTTTTTTCAAAAAATGAAAAGCGCAGAGGTGATCAAATACCACCAAAGAAAGCTCTGTTTGTGGGGAAAAAAAGGACGTAAATTTAGTTTGGGTATGGCGTTACATGACCGCGCAATTGTCAGTTAAAGTCGCACAGTGCCGAATCACAAAAAGTGTCTTGGACATAAAGCAGGAAAATCCTCCGGTGGTAAAGTGGTTAAAGATGGCCCTGAGTGTACTGTATATATTGTATATGTAATTAATGCATATAACAATTCTTTAGAAGAGAATTGTTTCCATTAGACATTACCTCATTACATTTGGTAAAATTGTCATACCAAATGTAGTAAAATAATATACGTATAACCTTGGATTTACTGCAATACATCTGCACTGCCCTGAAATAAAAATGTATCCAAATAGATATAGGAAAGAACAGTGAGATTAATATAAAAAACATGAAAAAGGCAACCGCTGTGAAAATAAAAAGCAGGTACTTCAAAGTCGCACACGTATGGATTCTCGGGAAGGAGTAAATATCACACAAGGTTGCCAACTTCACATAGCATGAAGAGAAACCAACACACAGCAGGATATGCAAAAAAAATATCATAACAGCCATATAAACTGTGCGATGTGTGAATGTGAAGCAGGTCACACATAACAACTGTGCGCAATGTATGAATGCACAAGAACTCTCTGAAAAATGCTGGGCATAACAGCATGAAAATTCCACACGCAAAGTCCCAAAAGCATCCAGGCAAGAAAATTGGGGCAACCCGAGAGCCTAGATATAATTCTTGAAATAGTACAGCAGAGTGGGAGCAAGAAAATTAATATTAAACGTAAGAAAGTCCTGCATATAATGAGACACAGCAGTGTGTGGGAGAACAGCAGAATTAATATTACTCACAAGAACAGCACAGCCACACACAGTAGTGTGGGTGCAGCAAACCAGAATATTGCATTGCAGGAAATCTGCAAATATTGAAGTGCTATAATGTGGGAGCAAGGAAATAAGTAGTGTATATAAAAGAAATGAGCATCCAGGGACACCAAACCAGTATTGCTAAATTGGTATTAATGAAGTATTGACAGCAATTTCTGTGGAATATTCTGTATTATTATTATTGCTATTATACAAGATTTATACAGCGCCAACAGTTTATGCAGGGCTTAACAAAATTAAGGCAGACATTACAGTTACAATACACTTGGTACAAAAGAAATCAGAGGGCCCTGCTAGTTAGAGCTTACAATCTAAAAATATTATTGTAGCAGGTGCTTCGCATTTTCCCACTTCCATGCCAAGCTGACCGAGGCTCTCACTGAAGGGACAGAGTGCCTGCCAGTAGCTGCGGGGGAATTTTCCCCATCCCTCTCCTCCTCTCACTGTGCAGTGAGTGAGAGGAATTCACAGACACTCAGTATCCTCCCCTGTTTTTCATTTGCAGAAGGAGCTAGCCAATCCAGGGAGGATTGAAGAACCACAAAGAACTTTGGAACATGTAGTTTCCAACACAGGTGGCTCCATTCTAACCACTGGGTACAGGACTACAAACTCCAGCATTTACTGTCAAGGAAGGAATGAAGGACATCATCTTGTCTGCTAAAGGAGAATTCAGTCACCACGAGGCAGGAGAAGAGACTGGACAAAGGGGAGAGGTTTTGCCTCCCAGATTAGTCCACCACATTGTCCCTGGCATTCACGGCCAGTTGGGGACATCCAGCCTGAGAGAGGGGGATCCCAGTTACATATCCAGGCACACCTGCACCGACGGCTGTGAAGTGTTCCAGCGTTAGGTGACCAGTCGGTTTACCAGAAGAGCCTGCCTGTTCCAGGACATTCGTTTGGGCCTTGACCGCAAGATTGGTGACAGGGCACTTACCCATCTGCAGGAAACAAGGACATTGCACACAGACAGAGTTACTTAACTTTGCCCTCACTTGCCAGAACCTGGGTCTTATTGAAGCCCTATTAAGCAGTCACAGTGTCTGCCTTGCTATCCAAATATTGTCAGCATACCACAGTTACACTTTGCCAAACAGGAGTTCTAAGAGCACCAACTAAAGTGGCTAGCCAAAGATACAAGGCCTCATCCTTCTTGCAAAGGACTGAAGTTACTGGTGCCATATGGGCACGCACACACAGGGCTCTGTATATATAGTGTATGTGCGGGGTAGTCTGACTTAGGAGTTAAGCCACTAAGCACTGAATTAGGTACAGTGTTTGCAGTTGGGCCTGAGGTGTCAGGGGATAGAAGCATACCTCCCAACATTTGAACTTCAGAATGAGGGACACTGAAAGAGGAACAAAACCTGTGGCGCGCAGAGCGCGCCATGGCAAACTGTGGGTGTGGCCAATTGCTTAGCAGTGGAAGGGGCTTAAGGGATGGGGCAAACAAAACCCAGACTTCCTAGTACCCATAAAATATGCTTTGATTGCTCAGCCTACCTTAAAGAAGAACTTCATTAAAATAATCAGAGACTGCATAGCAACCATCAACTGTTGGGACAATGAAGACTTTGGTGAGAAGTATATAATGTACAGTATTATGTTAGTGCAGGAGAGTGTAATGTACAAAATGCAGGAGACAGGAGTATGTAATGTACAGAAGGCAGGAGACAGGAGTATGTAATGTACAGAGTACAGGGGACAGGAGTGTGTAATGTACAGAATGCAGGAGACAGGAGTATGTAATGTACAGAGTACAGGGGACAGGTGTATGTAATGTACAGAATGCCGGAGACAGAAGTATGTAATGTACAAAATGCAGGAGACAGGAGTATGTAATGTACAGAGTACAGGGGACAGGAGCATGTAATGTACAGAATGCAGGAGACAGGAGTGTGTAATGTACAGATTGCAGGAGACAGGAGTATGTATTGTACAGAATGCAAGAGACAGGAGTATGTAATGTACAGAATGCAGGGGACAGGAGTATCTAATGTACAGCATTCAGGAGACAGGAGTATGTAATGTACAGAAGGCAGGAGACAGGAGTATGTAATGTACAGAATGCAGGCGACAGGAGTAAGTAATGTACAGAGTACAGGGGACAGGAGTGTGTAATGTACAGAATGCAGGGGACAGGAGTGTGTAATGTACAGAATGCAGGAGACAGGAGTATGTAATGTACAGAATGCAGGAGACAGGAGTATGTAATGTACAGAGTACAGGGGACAGGAGTGTGTAATGTACAGAATGCAGGAGACAGGAGTATGTAATGTACAGAATGCAGGAGACAGGAGTATGTAATGTACAGACTACAGGGGATAGGAGTATGTATTGTACAGAATGCAGGGGTCGGACTCGGCACCATCCACCCTCCAGCTCCATCCACCCCCCCCAGCTCTATACACCCCAAATGCCCACCCCAGCTCCATCCAATCCCCCCCAGCTCTCTAAACCCCAAATGCCCACCCCAGCTCCATCCACCCCCCCAGCTTTATACACCCCAAATGCCCATCTCAGCTCCATCCACCCCCCCCCAGCTCTATACACCCCAAATGCCCATCCCAGCTCCATCCATCCCCCCAGCTCTATACACCCCAAATGCCCACCCCAGCTCCATCCACCCCCCACCAGCTCTATCCACCCCAAATGCCCACCCCAGCTCCATCCACTCCCCCCAGCTCTATACACCCCAAATGCCCACCCCAGCTCCATCCACCCCCTCACCAGCTCTATACACCCCAAATGCCCACCCCAGCTCCATAAACCCCCCCAGCTCCATACACCCCAAATGCCCACCCCCAGCTCCATACACCCCCCCTAGCTACATCCCTCCCCCAGCTCCATCCAACCCCCCCAGCGCCATACACCCCAAATGCCCACCGCAGCTCCATACACTCCTCCCCTAGCTACATCCCTCCCTCAACTCCATCATCCCCCAGGTACATTCACTTCCTTTCCAACCTCCCATCCCAGCTCTATCCATCCCAAACACCCACCCCAGCTCCATATACACCATATACCCAACAAAGCTTCATCTACCCCCAAGCTCCATACACCCCCCCCAGCTCCATACACCCCAAATGCCCACCCCAGCTCCATACACCCCCCCGGCTAAATCCCTCCCCCAGGTCCATCCACCCCCCCAGCTCAATCCCCCCCAAATGCCCACCCCAGCTCCATCCACCCCCCCCGCCTAAATCCCTCCTCCAGGTCCATCCACCCCCCAGCTTCATCCACCCCCCCAGCTACATCCCTCCCCCAGCTCCATCCACCCCAAATGCCCACCCCAGCTCCATACCCCCCCCGACTAAATCTCTCCCCCAGGTCCATCCACCCCCCCAGCTACATCCCTCCCCTAGCTCAATCCACCCCAAATGCCCACCCCAGCTCCATACATATCCCCGGCTAAATCCCTCCCCCAGGTCCATCCACCACCCCCCCCCAGCTCCATACACCCTGCTACATCCACCCCAAATGCCCACCCCAGCTCCATACACCCCCCCCGGCTAAATCCCTCCCCCAGGTCCCTCCATCCCCCCAGGTCCATCCCTCCCAGGTCCATCAACCTCCCCCCCAGCTCCATACACCCCCCAGCTACATCCACCCCAAATGCCCACCCCAGCTCCATACCACCCCCCCGGCTAAACCCCTCCCCCAGGTCCATCCACCCCCCCCCCCCAGCTACATTCACCCTCTTCCCATGCTTGAAATGACAGACCTCAGATCAGAGGACCCTTGTGGCAACTCGCTCCCCAGCTCCTCCTCTGTGTACGGGAAAACACAGGAAGGAGGAGGGGCGGCTCAGTGTACTCCGCTCTCTCTCTCTGCATGTTACAGGCAGCTGAGAAGAGAGAGCGGCTGCTATATTGCTCGTGGTGCGGGAACCAAGCCGCACCGCCATACCGGGACTCAGCCCTGATTCGCCGGGACACGGACCATTTTCTGGGACAATCCCGGCGAATCAGGGACAGTTGGGGGGTATGTAGAAGAGAGAAGTCTGACAATAGGAGAAAGTCATTCTGCTCTCCTCCCGCCTGGAATCAAATTGCAAATTTAGGTAGAGGCAGCCAAGCTTGTGCAGGGTTATTACATTGTGCTTGCCTCTGCTTCTGGGGTAGTTTACAGTTGTGGAATCCCCTAGAAGCAGCCTCATATAATACATCATTTGTGATTCTCTAGCCAATTCATTCAAGAGTATTCTGTTATTATTTGTAACTTCTTCACAGAAACCTTATAGTAAAGACACTTCGGTGTTTTATCATAACGTGCATGTTTTCACCGGTCTTTCCACTTACACTATTGTGGGGTGTGCCAGAGGGGCGGAGATTGTTCTTAGGGTTGGGAGGCTATCATACTTAAGTGGCTCCTGCGGGTGTAGCACTACATTTTTGTGTTGTGCATTGTAATCTATCCCCGAAGCAAAGATTGTGAGCAGGTGGGTATAGTGCAGATGCGGTAGTAAGACCAGATGGGACAAAAACAGGTACGGCGGTGAGAGCAGATAGGTGTGTAGGCAGATTGCCAATATTGTGTTAGCTAGGAAGTTGGCTGACTCAGTCAGGGAAAGGGGTAATGTTCTGCACCTTTGTTCCTGGGCTTTTTTGGCCCTGCCTTTCTGCCCTGTGATGTAAATAAGTAAGACTGGAGCTTCGGTCTGCTTAAGAAGATGCCTCTGGTAGTGAGGGGGTCGGTTCCGCAAAATAACCAGGACTGAACTCCGGGTTTCGAGATTCATAGCCCAGCCGCATGGTACGATATAGAAGAAATTAACAAGTGCATGCATGAGGTCAATGCTAGGTGCATGGCGGGTCACTGACCCCATTCTGTCACAGGTACGCTGGACTGGCTCAGCGGTGTCTGTGCTAAATTTAACATCTACCAAGCTAAGGTGTGTAAATTTCCTCACTAAGCCAGAGAACCACCATAATGTTGATTTTCACATGATGAGCGTGCTCTGGGCAAAAGGTGCCCCCCTGTGCAGGGTGAGTGGCCCCGCCCACAGGTGGAGTGGAGGTGAGGTGTGGAAGAAGCCTTCACATTGAAGGCAGTAGAAAGCCTTTATATTGAACTGAATTTGGTTTCTACATACACTCACAGGCCACTTTATTAGCCCCTTGCATAATTCTGGGTTGGACCCCCTTTTGCCTTCAGAATTACTTTAATTCTTCATGTCATAGTGTCAACAAGGTGTTGGAACATTCCTCAGAGATTCCTGCTCTTAGCTGACAGGAGTGGCGCCTAGTGTGGTCGTAGCCTATCAAGGTTCGATGTGTTGTGCATTCAGAGATGGTATTCTGCATACCTTGGTTGTAACAAGTGGTTATTTGAGTTACAGTAGCATTTCTATCATCTCTAACCAGTCTGCCTATTCTCCTCTGACCTCTGACATCAACAAGGCATTTTTCTCTATACAACTGCCCCTCACTGGATATTTTCTCTTTTTCCCACCATTCTATGTAAACCCTAGAGATATTTGTGCGTGAAAGTTTGCCTGCCGATGAGCATCCCATAATGCACTGTGCTGTTGCAGTGCATTGATTGCTGATGGCTGGCCAAAGCATGCACTTGACCTGTATGCTTTGGCCAATCACAGCACAATGTACTGTGAGAGCCATGATTGGCCAAAGGCAGAGTGCCTTTGGCCAATAATGGCTCAGGGTCACACTATATAAGGCTATCAAGTCCACGCCCCACACTATATAAGGCTGCTGCTTGCACGACAGCCGTGTATAGCGTGTGACAATGGAGATTGGGCAGGTAGTTAGTGGATAGTGAGTTCAGTCAGTTTAGTGAGGTCAGTGTACATAGTTACATAGTTAGTGAGGTTGAAAAAAAGACATCAGTCCATCCAGTTCAACCTATGGTGTGTGTGTGTGTTTGATGTTAACTGTACATTGTATACCCCTGTATGTTGTGGTCTTTAATGTGCCCGTCTAAAACATTTTTGAAACTATCAATGCTGCCCGGTGATACCACTGCTTGTGGAAGAGAATTCCACATCCCCACTGCTCTGACAGTAAAGGACCCCCTAAGTATTTTAAGGTTAAATAATTTTTCCTCTAGTTTTAGTGAGTGGCCACATGTCTTATTGTATTCCCTTTCTCTGAAAAGTTTGTTCCTTATGCTAGGGTCACCAGTACAGTATTTGTACATTGATATCATATCCCCTCTCAAGCGTCTCTTCTCCAGAGAGAATAAGTTCAATGCTTGCACGTAGTTTGTACAGTAGGCGTTTGTGGGGAACTGTGTCAAATGCCTTGGCAAAGTCCAGATACACCACATCCACAGGCCTTCCTTTATCTAGATGGCAACTCACTTCATCGTAGAAGGTTAATAGATTGGCTGGCAAGAATGATTTTTCATGAATCCATGCGGATTACTACTAATAATACCGTTTTCATTACTAAAGTCTTGTATATACTCCCTTAACATCTCTTCCAAAATCTTGCAGACTACTGATGTTAGGCTGACAGGTCTATAGTTACCCGGGATATCTTGGCCCTTTTTTAAATATTGGTACCACGTTGGCTTTTTTCCAATCAGCTGGCACCATTACCATCTGTAGACTATCTGTGAAGATCAAGAATAACGGTCTGGCTATCACCTGGCTGAGTTCTTTAAGAACCCTCGGGTGCAAGCCATCCGGTCCCCGTGATTTATTTATGTTAAGTTTCTCTAACTTAGTTCTAAGTCTATCTTCTGTTGAGGGTACTTCATGAGGCGTATTTCTTAATTTAGCATTACAAGCTGGGTTAGTGTAGCCCCCAGTTCTTTTGTGAAGACTGAAGAGAAGAATTTATTTAGCACTTTTGCCTTCTCTCTGTAATCTGTGGCCAGATTCCCTTTGTCGTCTTTTATGGGGCCAAAATGGCCTACAAATGGCCTAAAATGTAAAAAAAAATAGATTTTTTAATTTTTTTTTTTTTGAGAATGTCATATAGCAGAATGTGAAAAGTATTGTTTTTTTTTTTTTTTGTTTTTTTTAATTGTCGCTCTTTTTTTGTTTATAGCGCAAAAAATAAAAATCGCACAGGTGATCAAATACCAACAAAAGAAAGCTCTATTTGTGGGAAAAATTTTATTCGGGTACAGTGTTGCACGACTGCGCAATTGTCCATTAACCACTTAAGCCCCGGAGGATTTTCCTGCTCAAAGACCAGGGCCTATTTTGCGATTCGGCACTACGTGATTTTAACAGACAATTGCGCGGTCGTGCGGCGCTGTACCCAAATGAAATTGACGCCCTTTTTTCCCCCACAAACAGAGCTTTCTTTTGGTGGTATTTGATCACCTGTGCGATTTTTACTTTTTGCGCTATAAACAAAAAAATAGCGACAATTTTGAAAAAAATAACAATATTTTTCATATGAAATTCCCCCCAAAAAATGTAAAAATCAAAATTTTTTAACATTTTAGGCCAATTTGTTTTCTGCTACATATGTTTGGTAAAAAAAATCGCAATAAGTGTATTTTGATTGGTTTGCTCAAAAGTTATTGCGTTTACTAACTAAGGGAAAGATTTATGTCATTTTTATTGGTTTTTTTTTAACTAGTAATGGCGGCGATCTGCGATTTTTTTTGCGGGATTGCGACATTGCGGCGGACAGATCGGACCCTTGACTAACATTTTTGACACTTTTGGGGGTAGCAGTGACATTACTACAGTAATCAGTGCTATACATATGCACTGTTACTGTAAAAATGACACTGGCAGGGAAGGGTTTAACTTTATTAATGATCAGTGGGTTAAATGTATCCCTAGGGGCGTGATTCTAACTGTAAAGGGGCGTGGCTAGTGATGTAACCACAGAGACATACGATCCTACATAGCAGGATCGTGTAGTCTCTGCAGTTAGATCAGGGAGAATGACAGGCGGCTTTGTTTACAATAGCCGTCTGCCTTTCTCCCTCTCCACCGGGAGATCGCGGGTGACCGGCGGACATCGGAGCTGCCGGTCACTCGCGCGGACATGTCAGGGAATGAGTGGGGGCGGGAGCGCGCCTCCGTCGACATAGCCCTACGTCAGTTTGCCTGTACGGGGCTGACTGCCGCAGTAAATAGTCATGCGGCGGTCGGCAAGCGGTTAAAGTAACGCAGTGCTGAATCGCAAAATAGGGCCTGGTCAGGAAGGCGGCAAATCCTTCCGGGCCTGAAGTGGTTAACTGAGAATATTGAAAGTGCAGTAGTATAGTACTAGTCCACTCCAATCCAATCCATTCCACTGTCTAGCTCTTTTTCTAGCAGTTTTGCACTGACAGTACTGCGCTGCAGTCAGTGCAAAACTGCTAGAAAAAAGCTAGACAGTGGATTGGAGTCAGTGGACTACTGCTGCAGTAGTGCACCACTCACTGCTGAAATAATTTTAAATCACTACTGCAGTGAAGTCACTGCAGTAGTGCAGTAGTCATTTAAAATGATTGCAGTAAGTGAGTACTACTGCAGCAGTAGTCCACTGACTCCCCATGGTGTAGCTTTTCTTCTAGCAGTTTTGCACTGACTGCAGTTAGTGATTTAAAATCATTGCAGTAAGTGCACTACTGCAGCAGTAGTCCACTGACTCCTCCAATACACTGTCTAGCTGTTTGTTGTTGTCTAGCTTTTTTTCTAGCAGTTTGATTTGCACTGACTGCAGTAGTGATTTAAAATCATTGCAGTGAGTCCACTACTGCAGCAGTAGTCCACTGACTCCTCCAATCCACTGTCTAGCTGTTTTTTGTTGTCTAGCTTTTTTTCTAGCAGTTTCCCTGGATTGCTTACAGGCTCTCTTTGGGGCGGTACAGGACCTGTTACAACAAGGAGTAATAGTTTCGGTTCCGAATTCTGAACTTTTCAGGGCTTTTACTCAAACCTGTTTACGGTCCCCAAGAAAGAAGGCAAGGTGCGTCCAATTCTGGACCTAAAAGCACTGAATTAAAAAATTAAAGATGGAATCCGTTTGCACGGTGGTGGCTTCCCTACGTTAGGGGGACTTCCTGGCCTCCATAGACATCAAAGATGCCTACCTTCACATCCCAATTTGTGCAGGACATCAACGGTTTCTGCATTTTCCTGTGGGAGAGGATCACTTTCAGTTTGTGGTGTTACCCTTTGGTCTCACCTCTCCTCCTCGGGTCTTCACAAAAGGTCTTGGCTCTGGTCCTGGCATTGTTACGCCAGCGGGGGATATCGGACAAACTTGGAGGGAGGTCACCATGAGAACTCTGGAGGAGTTTGGGTGGATTTTGAACCTTCAGATGTTGCTCCTGGTCCCTTCCATGAGACTGGATTATCTGGGCCTGACTTTGGACTCGTCCTCAGCAGGGTGTTACTTCCTCTGGACAAACTCCAAAAACTTCAGACAGCGATTCAGCTATTACTGTCCAGCAAATGGTCGTCCCTTTGGACTTGTATGAGAGTTCTGGGACTGATGGTGTCGTCCTTCGAGGCGGTCTCTTTTACTCAGTTCAACACAAGAATCCTGAAGAAGGAAATCCTTCTCAAATGAAACAAAGATCCAAATTCCCTGGACAACCAGATCCAGCTGAGCCAGGTGACCAGGGGGTCCCTGATATGGTGGCTTCAGTCCCTATATTGGACAGTTGTCACCATGGATGCCAGTCTGTCCGGGTGGGGAGGTGTTCTCGGCAAGCTTTCTGCTTAAGGAGTCTGATCCCTGAGAAGAGCTGAGAGCAATCAGGTTTTTCGTAGTCCACTGGACGGAGTACCTTCAGGGCAGTCCAGTGCGCATTCAATTGGACAATTCCACAGCCTTGGCTTATATCAATCACCAAGGGGGCATTAGAAGTGTCCTTGCGGCCTTGAAGGTGGCAGGCAAAGCTTTGTTCCGGCTCTCTCGGCTGTTCACATTCCAGGAGTGGAAAATTGGCAGGCGGATTACCTCAGTCGACAGACTTTGGATCAAGGTGAATGGTCTCTCCATCCGGAGGTGTTCCAGCAGTTGTGCCTTCGTTGGGGCACTCCAGAAATAGATCTTTTGGCATCTCGGATCAACAGGAAAGTGCAGAGGTTTGTGGCCGGCTCTCAGGACACTCTGGCAGATGCCACGGATGCGCTGGTGGCTCCGTGGGGTCAATATCAGCTGGTGTATGCCTTTCCCCCTCTCAAGTTGCTGCCAAAACTTCTTCGCAGGATTGAGGCAGAAGGGATTCCAGTCATCCTTGTGGCTCCAGACTGGTACGCTGACCTGGTCAGGCTAGTCGCAGACGTTCCTTGGAGACTTCCTCTCAGGGAGGATCTACTGTCTAAAGGGCTAATCTTCCGTCCTGCTTTACAGCTGCTGGCTTTGATGGCTTGGCTGTTAAATGCCAGGTGCTGAAGTACAGGGGAGTGTCTGCTTCAGTGATCCCCACTCTGCTTAAAGCGAGAAAAGCGACTTCTAGAGAGATCTATCATTGTACCTGTAAGTTGTATATTGCGTGGTGTGAGTCTCTTGGGGTTCCCCCTCACTCTTACTCGGTGGCTCTGATCTTGGCCTTCCTTCAATGGGGAGTTGATCAAAAATTGGCCTTGAGTACTATCAAGGGTCAGGTCTCAGCCTTGACAATTTTCTTCCAAAGGCCGTTGGCCACCCATTTCCTGGTATGTAACTTTATCCAGAGGGTGCATCACTTGGCACCTCCGGTGCGACCGCAGTTGCCACCTTGGGACCTTAATTTGGTGCTGTCAGTTCTCCAGAAACCTCCTTTTGAAAATATTTGGGAGATTCCCCTGCTTACCTTATCCCAGAATGTGGCTTTTTTGGTGGCTATTACTTCTGCACACAGGGTGACGGAACTGGCGGCCTTGTCCTGTCGTTTTCCCTATCTGGTTGTTGACAGGGATAAAGTGGTGCTTCATCCGGATCCATCCTTTCTTCCAAAGGTGGTTTCCAGTTTTCACTTAAATGAGGCTATTGTGCTACCCTCCTTGTGTCCTAAAGCTATACATCCTAAGGAATTTGCACTGCATACTTTGGATGTGGCTCGGACAATCAGGGTGTACTTGACGACTACTGAGTCTTTTTGAAAGTCAGATTCCTTCTTTGTACTCACAGATGGACAAAAGAAAGGGCTGCCTGCGTCTATTTCCAGATGGATTAGACAAACAGTTGTGTAGGCTTATTCAATCAAGGGTCAGGTTCCACTTTTCCCTGTTAGGGCGCATTTTTCTCTGGCGCTTAGTGCTTCCTGGGCCTTTCGCCATCAGGCATCTGTGGCTCAGGTTTGCAAGGCGGCTACCTGGTCGTCTGTTCATACCTTCGCAAAGATTTACAAGGTGGAAGTGCTGGCATCTGCAGATGCCTCCTTTGGCTGCAAAGTTTTGCAGGCTGCCGTTTAAGGATGTTTTTTTTAGTCTCACTTGAGAGTGATTAATGATTTTTTCAGATGGGTCTCATCTTGTTGTTCTGATGAGTCCTATGTTGCCTGGTTGGCTATGGTTTCAGCCTTGGGGAATTGTTTTCTGCTGTTCCCACCCCTCATTTTTTATGGCACTGCTTGAGGACACCCTACTGTTATGAAGAACAGAGACTGCGTCCGTCAATGAACAATAGAGAAAATTGGATTTTTGTCTTACCATAAAATCCTTTTCTCTGAAGTTCATTGATGGATGCAGTACCCGCCCCTCTATTTTGAGTTGGGTTGGTATTGATTTCTCTGAAACTGCTTTGTTACAAAACTGACATCCTATAGCAGAGAGGGGGAGTATACCTCCAGGGACTGTTCATAGCCATAGCCAGATCTTTTTTTTTCTGCCTAGTAGCCTACTCCTGTAAGGGGCAGTGTAATCCTACTGTTATGAAGAACAGAGACTGCGTCTGTCAATGAACTTCAGAGAAAAGGATTTTACAATAAGGCAAAAATTCAATTATTGTATGATCTATTTCATTGTTCCTAACAATTTTGTGATGTTTATCACCTTTTTATGGTTTTGTACCCAATAAACTTTTTTGACTTTTAAACTCTGATGGCTGCTTTCCCATCATGGGGGAGTTCTTCCTTTTTTTGCTTCTACATTTCTAGGGATGTGGCAGTGAGTCTTTGACTCTTTCTTTTACACTATTACTTGGAGTTTTTCTAGGCTCTAGTAAACCTGAGCAGAGCTGCTAGCACCACAATTGACAAATATTGTTTATTACCTCAGAAATAAAAGTGCTTCTCTAAACAATCATTACATTAGGTGATCATAAATGTATGCATATGTAAGAAACAATGTCCCACGGGGTAACAATCCTACCACCATAGATAATAAGGATATGCTTACCAGAGACTGTGGACTCAAGTACCTTACGGTAGTGAGTCTCACAGGCCGAACATCACATAGGGAAGCCAAAAGGTTGGTCCCTGGGAAGATAGCAGAGGGGTAGGGTCCCTCTAATGTCTGGTCAGTTGAAGGTCTGTATAGCAGCGGTGGTGTCTTTCCTAAAAAAAAAGGGTAAGTACCTTATGGTAGTGAGTCACATAGGCAGGGGTGAGTAGATATCACATAGGGAAGCCAAATTGTTCAGGTGTTTCATGCAAAAGAATGGATTTCACAAATCCCCTCGGTTCTGGTATGGATGGATTCCAACTTGTACAAACCCTCTCTCTTAGACCAAACACCTATGTGGAAACACACCAAGCAATCACACATATTGTAAAACCATCATAAACAGATGTATTTAAAAAGTACACAACACTGACAGGAAAAAGATGTATACATCGTTTGTTAAAAAATATTACCAAATGGCAGGAGCTGGAACTGACGTGTTTCGTCAGAAATCCATCCCCCTAGGGGTGAAAGCCCCCTCTGATTATTGCATATATAAAGAAAGGTTAAATTGGGCAATTAGAGATCAACTGTGGAAAGCAGTACCGTAAGGTTGATGCAGCCAGGCGCCAGCAAAATGGCGCTTGGCATGCGTTCCAAGCATCGTTTCTGCCATCAACCACTAAAAACAGACATGCGCCACCAGAGACATTGATTTCTGACGTACGCATACACATTTACTCTATAGAGGACCACCCACCTTCCCTGCTGCCCCATGAAGGGATCAGGAAGTAAACCAGAGCAAGCCAAGCCTCATGATGGGAATACCTTGTAAACATGAATATGTAGTTAAAGTGGAGTTCCACCCTAAATTTATACTTACCTCCATCTTCTCGCTCCGGGTCACCTGAAAAACAAATGGATAATCGCATTTTTTTTTTTTTACTTACCTCGTATAGAAGAAAATATACTTACCTTACTTCCTTCTTCCTCCCCTTGGCGGCCACGGCGATTTGTCACTTCCTGGCTTTGCAATGATTCCTGGGAGCTGAACGTCATCGCTCCCAGGAATCAATGCGCCTGCACCGGCCCCGCCGTCACTTCCGGTGCGCGCGCGTCTTTCCCTTCTAAACAGCTTCTGGGCATGCCCAGAAGCTGTGGAGGGATGACGCGCGCGCACCGGAAGTGACGGCGGGGCCGGTGCAGTGCATCGTGGGACCGAAGAAGACGGAAGAGGACGCAGAAGAGGATTGCGCTGGCTTCAAGCTGCCCACACCTGAGATGGCAGCGCTGGACAATACTTTTTCAAGGTAAGTATTTCTCCTAAAAGGTAAGTGCAACCCGGGACAGATCAGAGGCTAGCCATTGTGGAATGTACTAGCCCTGACTGTCCCGGGGGTATTTTTATTAAAAAATGTATTCCCAGGGTGGAACTCCGCTTTAATAACAAACCATATGAGGTAGACAAAACAAATGGAATCAAAACCTAAATATACATATATAAAGGAAAAAACTCCTAAAAGCAACAAAGAGAAAATATAAATAAAAATATATAAAAAATATATGCATATACATAGGCAAAAGTAAATACCATAAACAGCTTGTCAATGCCAAGCCGCTGCAAGCAAAGCCAACAGAATACTGGCATGTATAAAAAAGGGGATTCACTCCAGAAATAAAGAGATTATTCTCCCACTCTACAAGACTCTGATCTGGCCAAATCTGGAGTATGCTGTCCAGTTCTGGGCACCGGTCCTCAGGAAGGATGTGCTGGAACTGGAGAGAGTCCAGAGAAGGGCGACAAAAATAATTAGGGGAATGGAGGATATCAGCTATGAGGAAAGACTACAAGCACTGAGCTTATTCTCTCTGGAGAAGAGACGCTTGAGAAAGGATATGATATCAATGTACAAATACTGTACTGGCGACCCTAGCATAAGGAACAAACGTTTCAGAGAAAAGGAATACAATAAGACACGTGGCTACTCACTAAAACTAGAGGAAAAACGGTTTAACCTTAAAATACATAAGGGGTTCTTCACTGTCAAAGCAGTAAGGATGTGGAATTCGCTTCCACAAGCAGTCATATCAGCAGGGAGCATCGATAGTTTCAAAAAACGATTAGATGGGCACCTTAAAGACCACAACATACAGGGGTATACAATGTACGGTTAACAGCAAACACACACATATCATAGGTTGAACTGGATGGACTGATGTCTTTTTTCAACCTCACAAACTATGTAACTATGTAGCTTAAAAATAAGAATAAAGGTGCAGCATTGCACCAAAAAATTAAAGTATATATATAAATATATATATCTACAAATAATCCTCACATAAATATAAGGTGGGTGAATCATATGAATTGAAAGACTATGTTAAGAGGGAGGATTTAAACAGCATTAATAAAAGCGTTAATATCCCACTCCACAATAAACCCATAGGGGGAGTAGGACCCCCCTCTTGGTGGAACCTCCCCTCCAAGGGGCTACAAATTTGTCTATAATGAGAAACGGAGTCCCTGTGGGGTCTTTATTGTGATGACATAAAAAATGCATATTGACGCTATGATTGATCAGATCACTTCAGATATTAAGGCTGACCTTGTGGGCTTAGGTTCACGTATAGAGCAAACTAAACGTAAATTGGATGTTACTGTGGCCCGAACAAATCAGAATATTAACTGCATTCAATTCCTACAGGAGCAACTGGATGTAGCAATGGCCAAGATTGATGACCTGAAGAATCGCTCCAGGAAGTATAACTTTAGGATCAGGGGCCTCCCGGAATCCGTGAAGGACACTTCAGCTGTGGTCTATAATTTTATTAGGGATTTGCTACCCACCTTCCCTGAAACACAGTTGGAGGTGGATAGAGCGCACAGAGCTCTGCCTCGCTCAGATGGTTTGCCCTGGGACATTATTGTAAAGCCACACTATTACAAGGTCAGGGAAGCAGTGATCACGTGTTCCCGAGCATCTTCTACCCTACCCATTCAGGGACATGAAGTTCAGATTTTCCAAAGGAGAAGAGCCCTCAAACCCCTCCTGCTGACCCTTTATAAAAAAGGGGTGAAATACCGCTTTACTATGCAGAATAAATCTTACTCCTTCTTGACCTTGGCGGAGGGGGAGCAGCTTTTACTTCAGCTAGGGGTCATCAGTCTGGAGCCCCCCACTTCTCCGGCACGAAGGGGGGCAAGTCAAGCTAAAAGGCCCTCTCCTCCATGCCCCATTTCACCTCTGTGGAGGGAGGCTAGATCTCGCTGTTCCGGGGACTTGCCGCCACCTTGAACATCTCCTTTGATGGCTACGAGTCTTTTTGTGGTAATCCTCTGTCGGACTAATTTTTTACTATTCCGGATGTCTTAACTTGGGGACGTATGCTCCCCTTTCTCAGTTAATTTCTGATTAATATGTTTTTACAGGTTTTGGGACTGTTCTTCAATATGCCTTTTTGGGTCTCGTGGGGCAGTGTTTTGCTACCTCCAGCGATGCCCAGGGAGGTTATTTGGGAGCGGGGGGGGGGGAGGACCTTGGCTGGGATCTCAGGTTGCCTGGGAGGTGATGGGCTGTGGGAACCCCTGCTAGCCAGGTCTCAGTCTCAGGACTCTCGGCATTTAAAAACAATTATCAACTTCCGGTTCTGGCGCCTGATGAGGTGGACGTGGCAGTGGCCGCTCCAGTCTAATCCGCATATAAAATCTGCAAAAATCACCCCTGCAGACGGCAGATTACCTCCACTGCACTCCCCGCACCCTCCGGTAACGGCACCTGTATGTTACTCACGGCACCCCGCCGCGAGATCCCCGATCAGCCACTATCACTCTGGCTGTGCAGGCAGCTATCATGGCCGATGCTGCACCTCCCCCCACAGCAGGCCGGCGGAGCCAGGGATGATGCATCCCCCTCCCTCAGCTCTGACCCCAGAGGATGAACAATATTCCCGCATCGCCCAAGCTGTTGCTGCCCTATTATCCCCCAACTTTACTTCAGCAGTGGATCGGGCGGTCACTGCAGGAATAGTGCAGCTCCGTAAGGAGATGGGAGAGCACTCTAAAATAATCTTTGACATTGAGACACGCATGTCTGATGTGGAGGAAGAAATACAATACAAATATAGCCAATGACCAACGCTGTTCCCAGACCCAGCACTACATACTGGAGAAACTAGAGGATCTGGAAAACCGCTCCCGCCGGAAAAATCTCCACATTATTGGAGTTCCAGAATCCGTCACAAATGCTGTATTGGAAGAATTTTGCTCCTCAAAGATCCCCCAGGCCTTGGGGATTCCCGCTCCATGCACAGTGGAAAGGGCACATTGCTTGGGCCCCCCATCTAACGACAGGTGCTCCCCACTCCCTGTAATCGCCCGATTGCTCAATTATGCTGACAGGGTGGCTGTTTTAAAATGTTTTCGGAACGCAAAATCTTTGCAATTGGATGGTCATAAAATACTGCTATTTGCGGATTATTCACAGGAGGTCGCAAGGCGACGGAAAGCATTTCAACCAATTTGTACTGCACTTTTCCAGAAAGGAATTAAGTTCACGCTGGCCTATCCGGCTATTCTTCGCTTTACAACATCAGTAGGCGAAGCTAAATCTTTTTCACACCCAGATGAAGCGGCAAATTATATACAGGCGTATATGAAAATCCCGATGGAGACCCAGGCCTCTCCTTCTCCCTCCCACTCCCTGGGAGTCAGAGACCTACGCAGTCCCAGGAAGGACTCCCCCAAGAGGCCCTATTATGCACATAAATCTTACAAGTGATGACCCTTGATAATCTCACTGGAACTCCATTCCTTTATAGGAAATGCCCTTCCACCTGCCAACAGTATATGCCTCCACAGGGAGGCTCTCTGCTAGTTAGTTTGTTTTATTGCCTCTTCCTCAGTGCAAGTTTGATGCTTTAAGGCTCTATTGTTTGATGCATTCCTCATTTATGTACCCATAGTGTGTGACCTGGTTTGCTCCCATGGTTGCGTGTATTTCTTCTTTCCTGCATACCCTCACAGCCTTACCGGAGTTGCACCGACAGCCTCGTCCCGTTCAAGAACTCGGTGGAAGCGCTCATACCGCTGGTTTCTATCCCTTTGCAGCACCTCCTCATCCCAGAGAGGGTAGGAGATGGTTTATCTACTCAATTTCCTCCTTACGCCGTCCAGGGGGTGGCCAACTCTGCTACTCCGGTAACGCCGTCGGGAGATGGTGACCCTCACCTGGAAAAAAGTGAAGCGCAGAACTACAATGGTATGTGTTATTTTTGTTCTTTTCTTTGTTTTTTTTAGCCATGTTTTATTAGCTGTAGACCCCCCTCCTCTTCCACTGGGAATACCTACTTGTCCTCTGAACCCAACAAGACATGCCACCTACCATCACTAGGTCTTCAGTGGCAGTCACACAGGTTGCTATCATACTCTCTCTCACTCAACCTATATAACGTCTTTCTCACTTACATCGACCCCTCAGCTCCACCATAATATGAAAATAATCTTTTGGAACGTTAAGGGGTTGCGTTCCCCACACAAACGGATGGCCGTCCTTAGACACCTAAAAAGATTAAAAGCTGATATTGCTCTAGTCCAAAAGACACACTTAAAAGAAACTTAAAAGAAACTGACTTTCATTGCATGCGCAAGTTATGGGCCAGATCTTCGGCTCAGCCTTAGTGAAACAAAAGGCAGGAGTGCATGTACCCATAAACAAAAATCTACCCTGCAAATTAATCTCAGAGGATTCAGACACTCTAGGACGACTGTCCATCCTCAAGATTAAAGCTCATTCGTCCACCTTAGTTATCGCAAACATCTACGCTCCCAACTCACCTTCCAAAACCTATTTTACTGACCTATCCTCCAAATTAGCTCCTTATGTTCACTTCCCTCTTTTGTTGGGAGGTGACTTTAACACTGTAATACACTCCCTGGAGGACAGATCCAGGGATATTCACTCTAAACCCCAACCCCACCTTACCTCCACGCCCCTCTCAGATTTCACATCCACCCTTCATCTCACTGACGCTTGGAGGCTATCTCATCCTCTGGATAGAGAATTTACCTTTTTCTCCCCTCCTCATGATAGTTTATCTCGCATAGACTATTTTTTGTGTAATCATCTGTTCCTTAAATCCACCTAAGACCCATCTTTTGACCAAATAGCAATTTCAGATCATGCCCCAATTTCCATCTCTTTTACTGATCCTAATATGTCCCCCTCTACCCCCATTTGGCGCTTTCTGTCTTACCTATCTGACAATAGGGATCTTCAAAAACTTATAGAATCCACTTGGTCCTCTTTTCTAAAAGATAACAAAACTCACACTGATGACCCCCTCCTTCTTTGGGAAACAGGGAAAGCGGTTCTCTGAGTCAGGATTATCGCTTTTGCTTCAAGCGCACAAGAAGGCCACTAATGCTAGATTTCAAGAAGCTAGCAAGGCTCTGCGTCTGGCTCAAGTTCGTTTAGCCCATGACAACTCCCTCCCCAATCGCCAAACGTGGAAAGAAGTCCAAATTTGATCTTTGGGCGGAGGCCAGGGAGAGCTTCCACCGCTCGCTATTAGACCTCATAAATTTGGCAATAAATCCAGGAAACTTTTGGCCCACTTATGCAAAGGTCCACGATCTTCAACACATATCACGTCCATCAAAAAACCTTCCGGGGGATCTACCGCAGCCCCCAAAGAAATCAACTTGGTGATCAAATATTTCTTTGCATCCCTTTATGGTCCTGACCCTATCGAGCTGGACACTGCCAAGGACTTCCTAGATAAAGTCCATATTCCCACATTAGACCCTTCCGCTGTCTCAAAACTTAATGCCCCCATTACTTTGGATGAAGTCCAAGTGATCATCACCACCTGACCCCCGGGAAAGCCCCGGGCCCAGATGGCTATACTTCAGACTTCTATAAATTGGCCATAAATTCCATTACACCCACCCTAACTAAGGTATACTCCCACATTATGACTGGAGGTCCTTATTTATCAACAAGGTTTCAAGCTCATATCAAACTTATACCGAAACCAGGGAAAGACCCATCAGAACCCAGCTCCTATCGCCCGATCTCTCTACTAAATCTCGACACTAAAATTCTTTCCAAGCTAATTGCCAACAGATTAGCTGATATAATGCCTTCGCTCATCCTCCCTAAACAATCAGGCTTCACTAAGGGCCGCTCAGCCACTTCAAATATCCGGAAGGTCTTGGCAGTCCTGAATAAGGCTCACCTAGATCCCCTTATGGCTATAATAACGTTAGATGCAGAAAAGACCTTTGATAACGTCAGATTTTCATGGCTCCAATTGGTCCTTGAGAGGTTCAGATTTTGTGGTTCTTTTCTGCATCTAATCTCTGCAATGTACTCTTCCCCTCGAGCCAACATAGTTGCTTGCTGCCAAATTTCAGAGTCCTTCGCTCTCTATAAAGGCACTAGACAAGGCTGCCCACTCTCCCCGCTACTATTTATTATTGCCATTGAACCCCTTTCCCGCTATCTCTCCGCTCACCCCTCGCTCCATGGAATACATATAGGTAATCAAGAAATCCGCACAGCCCTTTTTGCAGATGACATACTAATCATACTAATCTTTACGTCAGATCCCTCCTCAGATATACCCCTCATCCACGATATTTTCAGCAACTTTCGAGCCTGCTCAGGTCTTAGAATAAACTTTGCTAAGAGCGAGATCCTCCCTCTTTCACACTCCAAATGCTCGGAACACTCTGTTTTTTCCATAGCCAAGTCCCACATCAAATATTTGGGCATTAAAATAGGCAAATTACCTTCATCCATTTACACCCTAAATTTCCCTCCTGTCGTCGACGCAAATAAGAAACAACTGGAGTCTTGGTCGGAATTACCCCTCTCCCTCCTGGGCAGATGCCACCTTTTAAAATGGTTAGTTATCCGAAACGGCTCTATCCTATGCAAACCATTGCTCTTCTTCTTAAGCACAAAGATACTCAGATTCTCTATAGAGCACTCTCAGCTTTTATATGGCATAACAAACGCCCGCGAATATCACTAAAAAAACTCCAGATGCCCAGGCGAGAGGGGGGCACCAACATCCCAGATATTAGGCTATACAATTTATCATGTCTCTTGAGGGTGGGCATGGATTGGGTCTTCGGGGTACCCAGGTTTTCCAACATTGACCTTGAGTCTCAAATAATCGCACCCTTTAACCTAGGGGCACTACTCCATTGTCCTTTATATGCATTACCAGCCACCATCAAAAACAACATTCTTCTGCGGGACACTATCATATTCTGGAGGGAAATTAGTAAGAAAATGAACCTATCACCCTTTTTCTCAAAATACCTTACTTTCTTGGGGCACCCCTTGTTCCCTCAAGCCAGACAATATCAAGCTTTCTCTCACTGGCCTGCAGGCGGTCTCACGCATTTTGCCCAACTCTTCGACCCGATCTCGGGACTTCCACGCCCTCAGTCAGAACTTTTCAGTATCTACAACATTCCAGGTCATCATTTTATTCACCTGCAGCAAACAATATCATTTGCAAAGGATCTATGTCCCATCCAGTTCAAGCGCACTCGGGAGTCATTGCTGGATGCACTATTGCCTAAACACAAATTCAAACTTTCGGACATCTTCAAACCCCTTCTAGCTCTTCGATCTCAACAGAATATCCCTAACCCTTCCTCTCCTTGGCACAAAGACTTCGACTTGCCAAACCTCAGGGACTCCATTCTACAAGGGTACAATATGTCGTGTAAATTTAATGTGAATGAGTTTTGGAGAGAACAACAGCTGAAAATCATGCACAGGGCCTACTCCCCTTTTTCTTTCTCTGCTGACGTGCCTAAAGTGCAGTCATGTTCTTGGTGTCATCTCCAAAGACCTACCCTAGCCCACAGACTCTGGTCATGCCCTATTATTTCAACATTCTGGTCTGAGGTTCAAAACCTAATTCTTGCCACAACGGGCCTGACCCCGATGAACAACTCGCTTCTCCTGGTCTTTGGCAACTTACACGGTCCCTCCCTGGCTATGGACCATTCTCAGACTGTATCTCTTAACCACCACAAGGCCTGGAGCTCAACTTGCCTCATGATAGCCCAGCGGACCATACTCAGGAAGTGGACAGTCTCTCATCCCCCTAAACTTCAGGACATTCTGGAAGAACTTATGAAGCTGTGCACTAAAGAACTTTTGGATTCAAATCTTTTCTCAGGTCCCTCCCAGCATTTCCTCTCTAAATGGAACTCGTTCCTAGTAGCATTTCCCCAGGCTATCCCCAACCCTACCCAATGTGATGCAAGATCTCCCGACGCCTGTGTCTCTACTTGAATGTCTCCAGATTTTATTAATAAGCCTTATCAATTCCCCCACCAAGGTATTCCCCCCTTGTTTTTGACCCCTCCCCCCATCCTATCTTGCCCTCTTTCCACCTGATAAATCCTGTCTCCTGGTTATATAGTTTCACGTTTTCTGATTGTAAATTTACAATTCATACTCTTCTGTACTGTGGATTCATCACATGTAATGTATGTTTGTTTTTGTTCGAAAAACTCCAATAAAATTTGTTAAAAAAAAAACAATTATTACTGTGTTTTTTGAATGTTTTCCTTGCATAAGTTGGGGGTGAAAAGGCTGGTTCGGGCTGACATGTGCCTCCAACTGGCCTGATGGTCTGCGACTTGGTGCATCGACCTGGGTTGTGGTCTATCTACTTGATGACCACGAAAATTTTGTGTGCGAAAAGTGAGTGTAGGCTGTTCCCCACTCACTCCTCGCTTACTCCTTTCTTGTTTGTCTTTGCTATCCTCTTCTCTTCCTCTTTCTCATTTTCTATTTATTTTTCTAGGTCCAGTCTGAGGTCGGACATTCTAAGCAGTGGTGAGAGCTATGGAGTTGGGGGTGCTCTGATAGGTATCCCATCATCGTTTTTCCCGGGTGTGGTGAGTTTCAGCCTGGGGGGGGGGGGGGCAGGGGTGCTCTTCCCCACTGATCTGCATCTATTGCCCCTGTTAATCAATCGGTTTTGCAAATTTTTTGCCACAACACTCAGGAATTGAACCCCCCTGTAAAATGCAGCAAGGCCCTCCAATATTACCACTTGCAGAGGGCAGATGTGTTTTTTCTCCAGGAGACCCACTTCCCCGCTAGTTACAACCCCTCATTTATGCACAGTAAGTTTCCCAAGTTCTATCGCGCAAATGCACAAGAGAAGACTAGGGGAGTCGCCATTCTCTTCTCAAAACGAATAGCTTTTGTCCCCACACAGAAAATCCAAGACCCCGAGGGTCGGTTTTTGTTTTTAAAAAAAAAGCAGCTCTTTTCTTTCATCTCCTATTATGCCCCTTACCAGGGCCAACTGTCCTATTTCTTAGCAATGTTCAAAGAACTTGTCCCACATTTTGAGGGAGTGGTGGTATTTGGTGTGGACTCCAATCTCGCACTCGATTCAGTGTTGGATGAATCTAGGCCTACCAATGCAGGCCTTAAGAGGCCTGCCAGGGCAGGTCTGTGTCTTGCCAGGCTTCCTAACTCAGTTGGCTTTGGGGATGCTTGGCGGGAGACGCATTCGACGGGTAGGGATTATACGCATTTCTCTGTGCGCCATGCTACATATGCCAGAATTGCTCATATCTTTATATCCAGTGCAAATACTCCTATGGTACAAAAAACTCGGATCAGGGAGATGGCCTGGTCAGATCACCCTATAGTTACATAGTTACATTGTTACATAGTTGGTGAGGTTGAAAAAAGACATCAGTCCATCCAGTTCAACCCATAATGTGTGTGTGTGTTTACTGTTAACCGTACATCGGATACCCCTGTATGTTGTGGTCTTTAAGGTGCCCATCTAATAGTATTTTTAAACTACCGATACTCCCTGCTGATACCACTGCTTGTGGAAGAGAATTTCACATCCTTACCGCTCTGACAGTAAAGAACCCCTTACGTAGTTTTGGTTAAACCGCTTTTCTTCTAGTTTTAGTGAGTGGCCCCGTGTCTTATTGTATTCCCTTTCTCTGAAAAGTTTGTTCCTTATGCTATGGTCACCAGTACAGTATTTGTGCATTGATATCATATCCCCTCTCAATCGTCTCTTCTCCAGAGAGAATAAGTTCAATGCTTGCAGTCTTTCCTCATAGCTGAGATCCCCCATCCCCCTAATTATCTTTGTTTCCCTTCTTTGCACTCTCTCCAGTTCCTGCTCATCCTTTCTGAGAACCGGTACCCAGAACTGGACAGCATATTCAAGATGTGGCCGGACCAGAGTCTTGTAAAGTGGGGGAATAATCTCTTTATTTCTGGAGAAAATCCCCTTTTTTTTATGCATGCCAGTTTTCTGTTGGCTTTGCTTGCAGTGGCTTGGCATTGCATGCCACTGGCAAGCCTGTTGTCCACTAGGCCCCCAAGGTCCTTTTCCATCTTAGATTCACCCAGATGTTCCCCCCTAGCGAGTAACTTGTGTTTGTATTTCTAACACCCAAGTGCATTACCTTTTTCAACATTAAACCTCGTCTGCCATGTTGTTGCCCACTCCATTATTTTGTTCAGGTCTGCTTGTAAAGTTCCAATGTCATGTATAGATGATATTGGCCTGCTTAGCTTTGTATTATCCGCAAATACCAAGATTGTGCTGGATATCCTCTAGGTCGTTTATGAATAAATTAAACAGGATTGGTCCCAGGAAAAATCCTCGGTGTCCCCACTTTCTTCACCTGCCCAATCGGAGTACTCCCCATTTATCAACACCCTCTGGACTCACCCCTGATGCCAGTTCTCAATCCAGGTACTCACCCTATGGTCCATACCTACATACCTTAGTTTGTACAGTAAGCATTTGTGGGGAACTGTGTCAAATGCCTTTGCAAACTCCAGATACACCACATCCACAGACCATCCTTTATCTAGATGGAAACTCACTTCTTCATAGAAGGTTAATAGATTGTTCTGGCAAGAACAATTTATAATGAATCCATGCTGATGATTACTACTAATAATACCGTTTTCTTTACTAAAGTCTTGTATATAGTCCCTTAGCATCCCCTCCAAAATTTTGCAGACTGCTGATGTTAGACTAACCGGCCTATAATTCCCCAGGATATATCTTGGCCCTTTTTTAAATATTGGTACCACGTTGGCTTTTTTCCAATCAGCTGGCACCATATCCATCTGTAGACTATCCATAAAGATCAAGAACAATGGTCTGGCTATTACCTGGCTGAGTTCTTTAAGAACCCTTGGGTGCAAGCCATCCGATCCCGGTGATTTATTTATGTTAAGTTTTTCAAATTTAATTCTAAATCTATCTTCTGTTAACCGTGAGGGTGCTTCCTGAGGTGTATTATTTAATTTAACATTACAAGCTGGGTTTGTGTAGCCCCCAATTTTTTTGTGAAGACTGAAGATAAGAATTTATTTAGCACTTTCACCTTCTCTCTGTCCTCTATGGCCAGATTCCCATTGCCATCTTTAAGGGGCCAATGTGTTCTGGTCTAGCTTTCTTACTATTTATATACTTAAAGAATTTCTTGGGGTTTTTTTTACTCTCTTCTTTCATATGTCATTCATGTTCTATTTTAGCTGCTTGATTTCTCCTTTACATTTCTTATTGCACTCTTTGCAATGTTAGAATGCAGCCAATGACCCCTCAGCCTTTTTTTTTTTTTTCTGAATGCCTTTTCTTTAGTTTTAATATGCATTTTTATGTTGGAGTTTAGCCAGCCAGGGTTTATTTTTGCTCTTTTAAACATATTCCCCTTTGGAATGCACTGGCCAATCCTTTTTTTAGTATGTTCTTGAAGCACTCCCATTTTTCCTCCATGTTCTTTGTTCCTAGGGTTCTATCCCATTTGATATTGTCTAGCAAAGTGTGCAGTTTAGGGAAGTTGGCTCTTTTGAAATTCAGTGTCCTTATATTACCCTTGTGTTTCCTATTTCTATGATTTATACTGAAACAAATTGACCTATTGTCACTGTTTCCTAAGCTGCCCTGTATTTCTATATCCATGATCAGGTCTGTATTGTTGGTAATCAGTAGTTCTAGTATCACATTGTTTCTTGTCGGTGCATTCACCACCTTACCCATGAAATTGTCCTGCAAAACATTTAGGAACCGTCGAGCCTTAGATGAATGCACTGTTTTTTCTGCCCAGTCTATATCTGGATAATTAAAGTCCCCCATTATAATGACATTTCACATCCTTGCTGCCATTCCAAGCTGTGATAGGAGGTCCCCCTCCTCCTTCTGGTTTGGGGGCCTATAGCATGCGCCCAATATTACTTTCCCCATAGTGCCTTCCCTTTGAAATTCTACCCATAGGGATTCTACCTCCTCCTTAGCTTTATTTGTGATGTCGTCCCACTGTTCTTAATATACACACATACCCCTCCCCTTTTCTACCTTCTCTATCTCTGTGATCTAGGGAATACACCTGAATGGTCGCCAGCCAATCATAAAGCGCTGTCAAACCAAGTCTGAAATTCCGAAAAGAATCAAAATCCTCCTCTCACATTAGCAGCTCTAGTTCTCCCATCTTGTTGGCCAGGCTTCTAGCATTGGTATACAAACCTCGTAATTTTGTCCGGTTGCATACTATATCCTTTTTCGATGTTTTTAGGCCGCACTTGCGATTTGCCCCCCTACCCACCTTGGTTTTAGAAACTCTGAACACCCTACCGCTGATGTCCCCATTAATGCCCACTGAACCTTGCTCCCCGCTAACTAATTCTATATCTGTACACACACCCCCATCACCTAGTTTAAAAGCCCCTTTAACTTGTTGGCCATCTTCTCTCCCAGTATGGCTGCACCCTCCCCATTTAGGTGCAAACCGTTCCTACTAAAGAGCTGGTAGCTGACTGTGAAGTCAGCCCAGTTCTCCAGGAACCCAAAACCCTCCTTACTACACCAGCTCCTTAGCCACTTGTTTACTTTCCTAATCTCCCCCTGCCTCTCTGGCGTGGCTCGAAGTACAGTTAGTATTTCTGAAAATACTACCTTGGAGGTCCTACTCCTCAATTTAGCTCCTCAGTCCCTGAAATCGTTTTTTAGGATGCTCCATCTCCCTCTGACTTTGTGATTAGTACCTACGTGTACCATGACAGCTGGGTCTTCTCCAGCCACACCCAATAATTGCTCAACCAGATCCATGATATGTGGACAGCTGGAATGTGAATTTAAAGCAAAAAAAAAAACTCCTAGTTTTTGCCATCTAGACCCCATGGTCTGTTTAGTTCTTGCAATGTCCACCGGGCGGTCGGGCTCTTTTAGGTGCACTGAGCTGGAACGTGCGATACAAGACTATTTTCGGGATAATGACTCAGGGGAGTTTGGCCCCACCACATTGTGGGTAGCTCACAAGGCAACCAAAAAGGGGATAATAATTAAAATGTCAAGCCAGATTAAGAGAGAGGGTGGCCTAGCCCTGGCAAGACTTGACTCTGATTTACAAGAATTGTGCAAAGCACACAAACTTAGACCCAATCGGGAAACTCTAGCAAAAATGTAATCTACTAGGTTGGCACTTAACCTAGCGCTGACCACCAGAGCTGAAAAGAGCTTACAATGGAGTGGTGCACGTTTCTACTTCCAACGGGATAGAATTGGGCCTATGCTGGCATTTAAATGGACCCCTAGGGCCGCTTCCATGCACTACTGAAGTTGCACTCGGCTGGGGGGGGGGGGTTATACTCAATATACACAAAAAATTATGGCAGAATTCAGGGAATTTTATGCCCGACTGTATCGGTCGGACTCCATAGGCTCCTCGGGGAGGTGGAGTCCTTCATTAGGGATATTCCTTTGCCTAAGTTGACTGCTGCTCATAGTGCTCATAGTGCCTGGCTGGAGTCCCCTATCACAGAACAGAAGGCCTTAGGAGTGATTAAAGATGCAAAGACGGGTTAGGCGCCAGGTCCGGACGTTTTTTCAGCCCTTTACTATAAGAAATTTGCCACAACGTTATCTCTGTACCTAGCATTTTTATTTAACTCATTGCAGAAGGGGGGGCACCTAGGATTTCGATCTGTATATTACTGTAATCCCCAAACCTGGTAGGGATCATGAAGAGGTTTGAAATAATAGGCCCATCTCCCTAGTTAATAATGACCTAAAGCTCCTAACAAAATCTTGGCTAACCATCTAGTGTCTTTCATTGCATCATATGTACATAGGGATCAGGTGAGATTCATCCCAGGGCGACAGGGACCTGACCAGATTTGTTGGGCCATTGATGTCATAACCCTGCTTAGATCTAAATGGGACGGGGGTCCGGCTCAGGAGGGGTTCCTGTTATCCATTGATTTACAGAAAGCTTTCGACACGGTTTCCTGGTCTGACATGTTTCGGGTCTTGGAGGCCTGGGGGCTTGGACCTCAGTTCCTTACTATCCTGAGGACTTTGTACTCCTCTCCACGGCCCATGTTCATCCCCAGGGCCAATATTCTAAACCTAACCTATCTCTATTGTGCGGGGTACCAGGCAGGGCTGCCCATTATCCCCTTTTATTTTCGTGATCACTATCAAAACTTTTTGCTATTAGATCGGACCCAGATATCCAGGGGATGCATTGTGGGGACCAGGAACAAATCTTCTGTTATTCTTAACCTGCCCTACGACTACAACCCCTAAGGTGTTCAGATTGCTGAAGGATTTTGGTAGAGTGTTGGGCTGGAGGTTAATGTGGAAAAATCTGTGGTGCTGAATGTCTCAGTGCCTGAGGATGTGGTAGTCTGCCTTAAGGACCATGTTTCTTTTTCTTGGAATCCTTTAAGTATCCGTATCTGGGAATTCAACTGACGGCTCATATTGACTGTTTATATAAACATAATTATCCCCCTCTCATCCGTAAGTTAGAAGAAGACCTTCAATGGTGGTCTCTTCATAATCTGTCCTGGCTAGGCAGAATTCATTCAGTGAAAATTACTCTTCTACCAAGAATCCTCTACTTTTTTAGGTCCCTGACTATCACAATACCTCATGTAGTGCTTCACCGACTTCAGGCAAAGATAATAAAATATGTTTGGGGCAAGGGGGGACACCGGTTTGGGAAAAAAATGTTACTTCATCCAAAGACTCAATGTGGATTGGGATTACCCGATTTGTTTAGGTACTATCAATCGGCCCATATTACGCAATTATCAATAGTTTACTCACGTTATGTTAAACCAGATTGGGTGTACATGGAGAGAATGGCGATGCCAGGCTATACGCTGGATTAACTTTTGTGGTGCCACCCAAAATGTAGACCTCCTATCTTGGCACCTACTCTGTCTTTTTCAGTGCGGCTGTGGGACAAAGTGTGCTCTAGCAGTCATCTGGTCTCCCCTGTCAAACTGCTAGCTCATCTGTTTAATAACCCAAATTTCCCTCTGGGGCTAGATATTGGGACATTTAAATGGTGGTTGGACAAGGGTCTATACAGGATCGGACAGTTCTTTACCCATAGGGGGCCCTTCACTCTCAGGCATTGTAGGGAAGTTCTCGAAATGCCCGGCTTGGAGCATTTCTGTTTTTTGCAAATTTCACATTTCCTTCACTTCCTTTGGCTGGTTAAACCAGATCACTACCAAGTGACCCCCTACGAAAAGTGATGTGGGCAGGATGCGGATCGGCGGGGGGTATCTCTCAATTATGGGCTGCTACGGGGCCCCCCCCAGTTCCCCTATATGGTGGACTGGGACGAGGTTAGAGACACCGGGTTGTGGCACACATGCTTCATGAGATCATATGGGGGCGTTATGAATGTTGCCCTGGTTGAGGCAAATTCAGAAGTGCTCACCCGTTGGTACTTGGTGCCGACTAGGTTGGCCAGAATGTACCCTTCGGTGTCGCCCTTGTGTTTTTAATATTGCCAGATAATGGGATCAATGTGTCATATTTGTTGGGAGTGCCCTAGCATCTGTGGCTTCTGGAATGGTATTTTTGTCCTGATCCAGAGGGTGATGGGTCAGCCGGTGCCCCGGACTCCACAGGTGGCTCTTCTTAATGCCCCATTCCCTGGCCTACCTAAGTACTTACAGCGTTTGATTTTTTGTTATTTTCCTTGGTGCTAAGATGACGGTAGCTAAATCCTGGAAGCAACTTACTGTATCTCTGACACAGGTGAAGAGCAAAATTACATGGATTATGGTACATGAGAATATTGTGAGTATCCTAAGAGACACAGTCAATATGTTTCAACAAATATGGGTGCCTTGGGCTGATTATATGCACGTCTCTCTGGAGGGTTAGACCTATTACTCCTATTGCAGTGGGGGAACTCATTTCTCGCTCTGACTTCACGATGGACCATACTCTTTTCATTTTCTCCTTTTTATTTCTAGTCTGATCCTCTTCACCCTTCTTCTTTCTTTCTCTTTCTCTTTCTATTTTTCCTTTTTTCCATTCCCACTTCTATTCCTGATCTTTGCTCCAGGGACAGATCCGAAGAGTAGTCTTTATTGTGTAAGCTGTATTTCTGATACCTCAGTTAACCATTTTTTCTCGCCTACTATTATACATTTTGTCGTCTTTGAGACCTTAAGATGAGGGACAGAATCTCTGATGTTTGTTTTTGACACATGTTTTATTGTCCAGTTCCTTCTTGTCGGAACTGGTATTGTTTTTTTGTACTGATTGTAATCTTTGTGTAAAATCTTTAATAAAGGTATCAAAATAAAATTTCCATGGGGGATTAATTTCATTTGTGGCAACTTTACCTTTTAATGAGGGGGCCCCTCTATAGACCACCCTTGCCCTATCTGGGAGTATAGGGCCTAAAACCCAATTGTTCTTCAAAACATTCAATTGTTTATTGAAAAAGTTTTTGATCTGTCTATGTTGGATTGAGAACCCTGTAAAATATAACCAACTCGAAAATTCATTGGTGCTATTCTTTGGTTTATCCACTAAGAGGGTTTTCCTATCGAGATTAGAAACTCTATCGATCCAGTGTCAAGATCTGAAGGGTTATAACCCCTGGCTGGAAAACTCTGTTTCAAAATTCAAGCTTGTCTTTGAAAATTGGAGGTGTTAGTACACTTTCGGCGAAGACCTAACAAACTGGCTAAGAGGGACTAAACGCAGCCAAGCTTGATGGTGGCAACTATTAGTAGGTAGAAATTAATTGTGGTCTGCAGTTTGCAGGGACGTATTCGTGACCAATGTATTATTCACCAATTTGATTTCCAAATCCAGAAAATGTATGCAATTGTTACTGGCCTCATTCATTGAGTTGGGGCCGTGAAGGTATCCAATGTTTCTCTGCTTCCATTCCAGAGGAGGAGGATGTCATCTATATATCTGGCCCATAGAAACAGTTCAGGCCTTGCCTGATGATAGATGACATCCTCCACCCACATGGCCATAAATAAATTGGCCAAACTGGGGGAAAACTTAGCCCCCATGGCCACCCCCACTGATGCAAATAAAACTTATTATCGAACCAGAAATAATTTTGACCTGTGGAAAAAAGTAATAATTGCTTAATGAACTCTCCCTGGTTTTGGGGCACAGTTTCATCTTGGGATAGAAAGTGTTCAACTGCCTCAAATCCCAAATGACGGGGAATACATGTATATAAAGAAGCAACATCGGCCGTTACCAACAGACAAATACCCCCAATATTAACTCCTTCTAACAGTCTGGTAGTGTCTTTAGTGTTCTTAAGGTAGGAGGGCATAGTACTCACCAGCGGCTGGAGATAGAAATCAATATATCTCCCAATTCTGAAGGTGATTGAGTCTATCTCACTCACTAGAGGATGACTGGGTGCATGAGTGGGATTTTTGTGCACTTTGGAGAGATAATACATAACCAGAATCTTTGGAGCCAAGGCTACCAGATAGGATTTCTCATTCTTGTCTAGAATCTGGTCTTTGTAACCTCTATTAATTAAATTGACTAGTACTTTGCTGTACAGTACTGTGGAGTTACTAAGAAGTTCAATATACTGTGGGTATCACAGTCACTCAATATTCTCTCCATTTATTTTAGATAATCAGATTTGTCGAGGCCACAATCCCCCCCCCCCCCCCCCCTTTATCAGCTGGGCAAATAACAAGGTCCTTTTCTCTCACATAGAGTATTTAAACCATGCAAATCTTTTTTTTTTCATAACATAATTGGCCATATTCCATGTAGGAAATGCAACGTATGCTGTCATAATGTTAAGCTAGGTAGGAAAGTTGGCCATGATCCATGTAGGAAGTGCAACGTATGCTTTCATAATGTTAATCTAGGTAGGAAAGTTGAGTCTTTTAGTTCTACAGTCACCAATCAGACATATTCTATCAAACAATTCTCTACATGTGCCACTAAGAACATAGTTCACTTATTAACATATCCTTGTGGGAAACAGTATGTGGGGAGAACCACATGTACATTTTCAGTGAGAGTCAATGAACACATTTCCAATATTAAAAAGGGCCTGACCAATCATAGCATTCCTAAACATGTTTTACGTCATCACAATAAAGATCCCACAGGAATTCAGTTTCTCATTATAGACCAATTTGTATCCCCTTGGAAGGGAGGTTCCACGAAGAGGGGATGTAACGACTTGAGACCTTTTGGATTCATGAGTTAAAGTACTACTCCCCCTATGGGTTAAATGTAGAGTGGGATATTAATGCTTTTATTAATACTGCTTAAATCCTCCCTCCTGACATAATCTTTCAATTCATATGATTCACCCTTTTTATATTTATGTGGGGATAATTGGTAATTATACATATATATATATACATATATATATATATATATATTTTATTTTTTTTTGCTGCGTTGCTACCCTGTTTTTTCTTCTTTTTTTAGGACTACTGCACCTTTATTCGTATTTTTAAGCTGTATGTGGTATTTATGTATTTTTATATATATTTTTATTTATATTTTCTATCTTTGTTACTTTTAGGAGTCTTTCCCTTTATATACAGTATGTACAAACTGGATTCCAAAAAAGTTGGGACACTGTACAAATTGTGAATAAAAACAGAATGCAATGATGTGGAAGTTTCAAATTTCAATATTTTATACGGAATACAACATATATGACATATTCATGTTTACAAGTTTTTTCCCATAATGGGGCTTGCCCTGGTTTACTTCGTGATCCCTTCATGAGGCAGTCGGGAAGGTGGGCGGTCCTCTATAGAGTATATGTGTATGCGTAGGCAGGAATCAATGTCCCTGGCAGTGAATGTCTGTTTTTGGTGGTTGATGGTGGAAACAAAGCTTGGAATGCACATCCAGAGCCATTTACTGGCACCACAGCCACCATCACCCTTACAGTACTGCTTTCCACAGATGATCTCTAATTGCACAATATTATTCTTTCTATATATATGCAATGATCAGAGGTGCTTTCACCCCTATGAGGATGTCATTTCTAACGAAACACGTCAGTACCAGCTCCTGCCGAGGTCATTGCATGCCATTTGGGAATATATTATACAAGCACTGTATACATCTTTTCCTGTCAGTGTTCTGTACTTATAAAATCTGTTTATGATGGTTTTACACTATGTGCGATTGCTTGGTGTGTTTCCACATATGTGTTTGATCTGAGAGAGACGGTTTGTCCAAGTTGGAGTCCATCCATACCAGAACCAAGGGGATTTGTGAGATCCATCCTTATGAAACACCTGAACAATTTTGTTTCCTATGTGATTTCTACTTACCCCTGCCTGTGTGACTCACTACCGTAGGGTGCTTACCCTTTTTTTTAGGAAAGAAACCACCACCGGTATACAGACCTTCAACTGACCAGACACTAGAGGGACCCCACCCCTCTGCCATCTTCCCAGGGACCAACCTTACCCCACATCACCCTGAATTAAAGACGGCCCTGGTCCCAGCCCTGGGACATGCGGCCTGGTGTGCCTTATGCTGCAATTATAGCTGCAAGTCTTTTTGGGGATGGCTCCACCAGGTTTGCACATCTAGAGAGTGACATTTTTGCCTATTCTTCCTTGCAAAATAGCTCAAGCTCTGTCAGAATGAATGGAGAGCATCTGTGAACAGCAATTTTCAAGTCTTGCCACAGATTCTCAATTGTATTTAGGTCTGAATTTTGACTTGGCCATTCAAACACGTGAATATGCTTTGATCTAAACCATTCCATTGTACATCTGGCTGTATGTTTAGGGTTGTTGTCCTGCTGGAAGCTGAACCTCTGCCCCAGTCTCTAACAGCTTTTCTTCCACGACTGCCCTGTATTTGGCTCCAACCATCTTCTCATCAACTCTAACCAACTTCCCAGCCCCTGCTGAAGAAAACCTTTCCCACAACAGAATGCTGCCACCACCATGTTTCACAGTGGGGATGGTGTGTTCAGGGTGATGTGCAGTGTTTGTTTTCCGCCACACATAGTGTTTAGTTTTTAGGCCAAAAAGTTAAATTTTGTTCTCATCTGACCAGAGCACGTTTGCTGTGTCCCCACATGGCTTCTCACAAACTGCAAATGGGACTTCTTATGGCTTTCTTTCAACAATGGCTTTCTTATTTCCATAAAGGCTAGATTTGTGGAGTGCACGACTAATAGCCCACCTGAGCTGTGGATCTCTGCAGCTTCTCCAGAGTTACCATGGGCCTGTTGGCTGCTTCTCTGATTAATCCTCTCCTTGCCCGGCCTGTCAGTTTAGATGGACAGCCATGTCTTGGCAGATTTGCAGTTGTGCCATACTCTTTCCATTTTCAGATGATAGACTGAAAAGTGCTCTGTGAGATGTTCAAAGCGTAGGATATTTTTTTTATACCTAACCCTGCTTTAATTTTTTCCACAACTTTATCCCTGACTTGTCTGGTGTGTTCCTTGGCCTTCATGATACTGTTTGTACACTCTGAGGGCTTCACAGAACATCTGTCTTTATACTGAGATTAAATTACACACAGGGGGAATCTATTTACTAATTAGGTGACTTCTGAATGAAATTGGTTCCACTAGATTTTAGTTAGGTGTATCAGAGTAAAGGGGGCTAAATCCAAATGCATGCCTCACTTTTCAGATATTTATTTTGTAAAACCATTTATCATTTTCCTTCCACTTCACAATTAGGTGCCACTTTGTGTTGGTCTATCAAGTATAATCCCAATAAAATATATTTATGTTTTGGTTGTTACATGACAAAAGGTGGAAAATTTCAGGGGGTATGAATACTTTTCAAGGCACTGTATATCACTATATATCATAACGATATAGCGATATACTATTTTATTATTGTTATGTTATAATTTGATGTACCAAATTTGGGTGTTGACCGCTTTATCCACTTGCAAATTATATACAGTACCTTTACCACAGCGCAGATTATTTTTGGTGTATGGTTTGAAATCCTTACACGTCTGGACATCACCATTGCAGTCTAGGTTCAACATGTGCCAGATGTTTGATTTGATACATCTCCCCAGGAAGTGGCTGCAGCCAGAGACCTTGTCAACACCTAAAGTTTGGAGCATGTGGTCATAGACTGCTGCCTGAGAGCATTTCCTGCCACATAAAGAAAATGGGCAAGTCATAGGGACCCTAAACTGCAGACGAGCTAGTGGACTTTAGGCCCAGGACCTGGAGGCTGACCAGATAGGTAAAGGACTTGATGCAGCACCCAAAAAGTGTTACCATTGTAATGCATTAGATCATATTGCCACTAACCTAACTGATGACCTGATGCAATGTGATAATGCTTATTTGAAAAGAAGCATGTCTCTTTTTGCACAGGTGGTGTGTGCTGCGTCATGTCAGGGACATATGGAAAAACATATATGCGTGATCTCAGGTGATGGAAAGTCAGTCAGCTTTGTGACATTAGTTAAAGGTGATTTTGTCAAGTCCTCAAAGTTCTACAGTAGCACTATTGGGGTTATTTGAATACATCGTGACCCACATGACTACCAGACTGCTGTGGTTAAGACTAAATATCCATGGGGCTCAGTGAAATGTTCAGTAGATGTGGTACTTTCACTTTTTCATGAAGCAATAGTAAGGAGAAATTTTCCCAATTATGGAGTTTGCGGGAAAACCAAAGGAGTGAGGATGACACAGCTCCCCGTGCAGGGGAAACACCTAAACTCACTCCTGACCCTTTTGACTGAAAAACGGAATGGGAAATAATCAGTGTGTCCAGGGAATGGGTAGATCCTTTCCTTTCTCTGTAATAGCCTGGAAACTGGAGAAGCCAGAATTCAACTCCGAGCTTGGGAGTAATGAACAGGAAAATATTTCTGACTCTGGTAGTGAGAGTGGATAAAATGTGGTGCCCGACTTAGAAATCAGAAAAGATGATTTTTGTATAGAACAACTGAAAGACTCCATAACAACTAGAAAGAGAAAACATAAAAATGATAAATAGGGAAACTGGCTCCTAAAAACAATTTGCTGTATCAGCAAGCGAGAAGGGTGGTAGAATAGCTAGTGGTCCTAAAACCATGTCACCGTGTGTTAGGATCGAGTTCGACTGCTGGCGGCACTGTGGTGCTCTGGGCCGATTGCTGCAGTTACAGTGTCCACCAGCAGGTGTCTCCCAGCAGTCAGGAGGTTCCAGCAATGAACTCCACCTGGCCACACCTAAAGGAACTGTACTCAAATTCCACTTCTGCTATGGCTCCTTGCCTCAGTGTTTGGCTGCTCCTGCCTGTACCCTGTTTGTCATGCTGCTGCCTAACTCTGTAGCCATTTTCCCTTGATCTTGCCCTGCATTCAGTATCCTGCTGCCCTGATCCCATCCCAGTTTTGTTTTCTCCTTCTCATCTCTAAACTGCTCTCCCCTGTCTGGTGTGTTTCTCATTTGTATATTTGTATGTATATAGTTAGTTTTTTAGGTTGCTGTTTAGGCATTTTATCATTAAGTTTTGATTTTCATGCGTTCTCACGTTTATTGCTGTTGGTGTGTGTTTCTTGTTCACTGTAAATAAATCTCACTTCAAAGAAATACACACATGGTCTGGTCCCAGTGTCTTGGCATAACTACATTTATCTGGTTAACCCAGCTGCTGTTTCCTGATACCACGTAGTGTTAGATTTAGTCCATGCTCTTATAATGGGTGCACACCTGGGTGAAGAGAAAATGAAAGAGAGAATAACCAGTGGGTTATTTTGGCCTGGTTTACACGCAGATGCAAAAGAGTATAGTAAATCATTTCCTGGTAGGACTATTCGTAATATCTTATTGAGACCATCAGCATATACTGGTAACACTGACTTATGCCACACAGTATGCTGAAGCCATTCCCTTGCATAATACCTCAGCTAAGGCCAAAGAACCTGCTCAGGTATTTAGCCACATGGGCATTCCCAAAGAAATATTACCGGATCAGTGCACACCATTTATGCCCAGAGTCACAAAGGAATTATGCATGTTTATAAAATCACACACCTCCGTACCTCTGTCTACCACCTCTAAACTAATGGCCTGGTGAATAGATTTAATAAGATGTTAAACAACATGTTAAAAAAACGGATGAACAAGGATGGAAAAATTGGGATTTTTTTTACTGCCATATCTCATGTTCGCTATATGGGAGGTACACCAGATATCTACAGGGTACATATCTCTTGAACTACTTAATGGTGAAAATATCAGTGGATTGCTTGATGGTGCAAAAGAAACATGGGAGAGAGCGACCACGCCCTATAGAAGCATTATCAAGCATATCTTGCTGATTCAGAATCCAAGAGGTCAGTCCTCTTGTATGAGAACCTATGAAAAAAGCCCAAGAAGCACAGAGAATGATTGTTAATCGGGGTGCCAAGGTCCATAACTTTGGAGACAGAGTGCTGGTACTAGTCTCAATGGTCAAGAGTAAATTCTTGGCCAAGTGGCGGGGTCCCTTTGAAATTATGGAAAGAGTGGGGAAAATAAACTATAAAGTTTACCAACCAGGAAGAAGGAAACCAGAGCAAATATATAATGTCAATCTCTTAAAAAACTTGGAAGGACAGGGAAACTTTGCTAGCGGTGCCCACTCCCCAAAGTGGTACAACCCCTTTACACCTGGGGTGCGTATAACTAAAACCGTGTTGGTTTTCCAAAGGAATGACATAAAAGAGTTTGTGAGAAAGAATATAGACTTTTTTTTCTCAGATACCTGGACTGATCACAGTTATACAACATGACATAATTACTAAGCCTGGTGTCCATGTAAATGTATATACAAAGCCATACAGAATACCCAAAACCAGGTGGAAAGCAGTTTCAGATGAAATAGGAAACATGTTAAAGTTGGGGGTGATATAGAAATCCCACAGTAATTGATCAAGTCCATTAGTGGTGGTTCCAAATCCAGATGGAATCATAAGATCTTTTAACAATTTCAGAAAGTTGAATAGTGTGTCAAAATTCAATACTTATCCAATGCCTCGTGTGACATAGCACATAGCTAATTTAGATCTGACTAAAAGCCACTGGCTGATAACCCTAATGGAAACCCCTCTCCCTTTGAGGGTTCATTCCAGTATAAGGTGGATGCCTTTTGGTTTGCATAGGGGCTCCTGCCTCATTTGAGAGAATGATGGACAAGACGTTAAGACCACATCACCAATATGCAGCCACTTATTTGGACAATGTAGTCATCCACAGCCCTAATTAAGAGTCTCATTTGTCCTGGGGCAAGCAGTAATATATTCCCTTAGAAAAGCAGGAGTTACAGTCAACCCTAAAAAGTGTGCCATAGGCTTGGAGGAGGCCAGATACAATGGCGACAACATTGGTGGGAGGTTGATTAACCCTCAGTTCACCAAAATTGAGTTAACTCAATAGTGGCCCTAACCTATAAAAAAAAGGCAAGTCTGAGCTTTTCTTGGAATCACAGGCTACTATATGCATTTTATTCTCGCTCTGTAAGAGAAAGAAAATGTTTGTCAAATGCTTGTATTGTTGGTGACTGGGAGAAGCCCTTCACCTGTCAGAGAGGAATCTGTCCTGTATAGTTAAAGTGATTATAAAGTCTTGTTTTTTTTTTTTAAATTAAAAACATGTTATACTTACCTGCTCTGTGCAGTTGGTTTTGCACAGAGTGGCCCGGATCCTTCTCTTCTCAGGTCCCTCTTCTGTGCTCCTGGCCCCTCCCTCCTGTCGAGTGCCCCCACAGCAAGCAGCTTGCTGTGGGGGCACCCGAGCCAAGTCACAGCTCCCTGTGTCCATTCAGACTCTGAGCCCCGCCCCTCTCTCTTCTGATTGGCTGACTGATTTTGATTGACAGCAGCGGGAGCCAATTGCGCCACGCTGCTGTCTTAGCTAATGAGGAGGGGAGTCCTAGTTAGCTGAGGCACTCCTGCAACATCGCTAGATAAAGATGGGCTCAGGTGTGTATTAAAGGAGCTGAGGGGGGCTTCTGCACACAGAAGGTTTTTTTATCTTAATACATAGAATACATTAAGATTAGGGATCGACCGTTTATCGGGAAGGCCGACATAGCGAGGGCCGATATGCACTTTCCCCGATATATCGGAATCGGCCCCGGAAGTTACCGATATTGCAGATATTTTTGTGACATCATTCTGCCTTCTTAGGCCGCCTCCCTCGCCTTGGACAGCCTTGTCTGGAGTCTGGACTAGTCTCGCGCGAGTGTATCACAGCCATACACCCACCTACAGCAGCCCAGTGCCAGTGAGCCACACACATCCACAGGCCCTGTACCAGCCAGCCAGCCAGCCACAGGCACTGTACCAGCGAGTCAGCCAGCCACCCATAGGCCCTGTTCCAGCCGACCATCCACCCACAGCCCCTGTGCCAGCCAGCCACCCACCACAGGGTGCCAGCCAGCCACCCACCCACCACAGGGTGCCAGGCAGCCAGCCACCCACCACAGGGTGCCAGACAGCCAGCCACCCACAGGCCCTGTACCAGCCAGCCAGCCACCCACAGGCCCTGTACCAGCCAGCCACAGGCACTGTAGCAGTCAGCAGCCCACAGGCCCTGTACCAGCCAGCCACCCACAGCCCCTGTGCCAGCCACCCACCCACCACAGGGTGCCAGCCAGCCACCCATCCACCACAGGATGCCAGCCAGCCACCCACCACCACAGGGTGGCAGAAAGCCAGTCACCCACCACAGGGTGCCAGAGAGTCAGCTACCCACCACAGATGATTTTGGAAAGGATATAATTTTGGTTTTTGTATATGTGTGTCCATACCAGAGAATTTTTACCCAACTTTCAGCTGAGGGAAAAATCACTGTATTGAAAATTAGCACTGAATATGGGAATCTCCATGATTAAGCCCAGAGGGTGGTTCAAAACATGTTGGAGTCGTGGTCTGGATGAATTGAGCTGAGGCTGCTTTTACCTGCTAACCAATTCGGCCAGGGGAGGTGCGCGGCGGCTGAGTTATCTCTTCCAACTGAATATGGGAAGTTATGTCTAAGATTGGATTTTCCTTCACTTTAGAGTTCCTGATGTATAACTTGAACTAGAAATGAGAGGAATTTCCTCAATCAGAACACAGCAATAAAACCTAAAACCTTCCTCATGCAAAAAAAAACAAAAAAATAAAAAAACAAAACAAAAGTTAAGCTTGGAGTTTTGACCTGAGATTGCTCCCCGCTGAAAGAGAAGGACAGGCAGCTGTTGTAAACACAGTTGACCGTTCTTCTCTCTGAAATGATCACAGAGCACCTGTAATTCTTCTATATAGGATCACATGTCTCTATGATCATTTCAAAAGCCCAGCCCCCCACAGTTAGTAAACACGCCCCTAGGCTTACCTATAACCTCTTGATCACCAGCTAGGTTAACCCCTTCCCTGCCAATGTCATTATAACAGTAAAAGTGCATATTTTTAGCACTGATTACTGTAGTGATGTCACTGGTCTCCCCAAAAGTGTCAAAAATGTCAGTTAGGGGTCCGATCTGTCTGCCGCAATGTCGCAGTCTCACTATAAATCACAGATTGCCGCCATTACTAGTAAAAAATAACTAAATAAAAATGAAATTAATATTTCCCCTAGTTTGTAGACGCGATAACTTTTGCGCAAACAAATCAAAATACGCTTATTGCGTTTTTTTTACCAAAAATATGTAGCAGAATACAAATTGGCCTAAAAGTCTGAAAAATGTTTTTTTTTTGGTAATGTTATATAGCAGAATGTGAAATATATATATATATATATTTTTTTTTTTTTTTTTTTTTTTCAGAATTGTCGCTCTTTTTTTTTTTACAGTTCAGTACATCATCGAACGATAGCACAATTTTTTGTTAAAGTAACCAATAAACCGGTAAAGTGCCGAATCACATAAAATGGCCTGGTCATTAAGGGGGCAAATCCTTCTGGTCCAGAACTGGTTAAGGACATATAAGGCATTTTTTGGGACAATATTTAAATAAATACCTACACATATTTATTACAATAGCTCTGACAAAGAGACAACTATTAATAAAAAAAATATGTGTCTTTAAAAAATGTATTTCTTTCTCTGTGCCAGTGTTAATTTTGGCAGCAAATTTCAATTTAGTTTTAGTCTTAGTCTTAGGACTAAAATGGCATTTTAGTTTTAGTCCCATTTTAGTCTTCTGCAAGTGTTTTAGTTTTAGTCGTATTTAGTAGACTAAAACTCCAATATATTTTAGTCGACTAAAGCTCATTTTAGTCATCTATAAGCGAATGGGTGTAGTTCAATTGTAATTTGTAATGCATTATTTAAGCATTTCTCTACAATTTCCAAACTTATTATATACTACTGCTGGTCCTGGAGTGAAAAATCTAATATTCAAAATCTAAATTTTCATTTAGTTTTAGTTAAGTCTTTTGACTAAAATGCCATTTTAGTTTTAGTCGTATTTTAGTCTTAAGATTAAAATGCCATTTTAGTTTTAGTCGTATTTTAGTCTTAAGACTAAAATGCCATTTTAGTTTTAGTCGTATTTTAGTCATCTGAATTATGTTAGTCGACGAAAACGTTTTAGTCGGTTTTAGTCGACGAAATTAACACTGCTCTGTGCACAACAAATGTACAGACAAATAAATACACAGACAGCTGGGACATTATACTGTATGTTTGTTTACTGGCAAACAGTGATGGTTCCTGATCATTATTAAAAACTCAGAATTGCCAGTGACTGTGTGGTCTCACAGCTAGGAGTGTGAATACCTGTGCCCTCCTAGCTGAGAAAAGAATGTAAATTGATGCTTTTTCAGCATGGGGGATCATGCTAAAGCCCTGTACACATGGCATCCGATCAGCAGCTGCAGCCAATGGCTGTGAGCACTTACCGGTGTGTGTTCTGATGGGGGGGGGATGTGATCTCCCTGTGAGAAAACTAGAGCATTGCAGGGAGGTTGATGTACTAACATCACATAGTTAGTACAGCGACCTCCTCAGGTTGTTTTTTGTTCAGCCCGCTGGGTTGAATGACAAAAAATGTATTGTGCGCATTAGGCATTATCTACATATTGTGGAAAGGAAGTGTTTAACCTCCCTGGCGGTATGATTCTTTTGGATTTTAGGTGCTGGAAGCGGTACCATTATTTTGCATGTAATTCTTGTGAATGAGCAGCCCAAACCAACTATATACATTTATTATATATATTATATATATATATATATATATATAATGTATACAGTTGGTTTGGGCTGCTCATTCACAAGAATTACGTGTATATATATATATATATATATATATATATATATATATATATATATATATATATATATATATACTGTGCTGCAGGAAAGGGCACTGGGGGGCAAACTAATGTGATTTTTTTTTACTTTGAATAGTATCAGTGTGTTTGGTGTGTTTTTACATTTGAATTTGCCGCCGGTTCCACCGCCCTGCGAGCGTCACGTCGCAGGAGACGGAAGCCGGGGCACGGAGACGATCGGGAGGAAGATCCGCCGCGAGACACTGCCGAGACACATCGCTGGATCCCGGAGACAAGGTAAGAAACCTCTTTTACAGGATCCAGCGATGCTTCTGGCAGTACCCCGAGTGTGGCTCGGGGTTACCGCTTTTGGCTCTGAAATGTAACCCCGAGCCACGCTCGGGAATACCGCTAAGAAGGTTAATGAAACATGCATGATGTTTTATTCAAATATGAAGGTTGATTTACTAAAGCAATTGAGAATCTTTGCACAATAAAATTGTGTGAATATTCACTTTATCCAGTCATGTGAAAAGTACATTCTTTTTTATGTATTTCATCTACAGATGAATAAATAATTGAAGTGAATATTCACACAATTTATTGATTTCTATAGTCACAGCATACACTTTAATTTTATAACATCAGCATTGTAATAGCAAAACAAGCAATAGTTATTATTGACAAACCCAATAAAAGCTTACTTGAAAAATCTCCTTTCATGTTGTGAGTTCACCCTGTCTGCTGCCCACCTTTTACCATAACTTCCTGGATTCCCTGGATGTTTTTCAGCTTCTCCTCTGCTGTTTACTTTACATTTCTAAGTGCATATCCCATGGTACCTTGCTGCTTGCAAGCAGTGATTCCTGTACTGACTCCGCCTCCTAAAACCCCTCCTCTCAACACCTCTGTAGTTCAGAAGGCAGGCTCTGTGAATTCTGCGACACATCAGGGCATACTCACAGAACATAATGAATACATGTCACAGAAGTCAAGGAAGTAAATGTGTGAGCATCTTCACAAAGTACGTTTTTAAACGTTAGGATGGTTCAGATTAACCACTTAAGCCCCGGAAGATTTTACCCCCTTCCTGACCAGGGTTTGTTTTGCGAATTTTTTACTGCGTGACTTTAACGGACAATTGCGCAGTCGTGCGACGCTGTACCTAAACAAATTTGACGTCCTTTTTTCCCACAAACAGAGATTTCTTTTGGTGGTATTTGATCACCTGTGCGATTTTTACTTTTTGCGCTATAAACAAAAAAAAAAAGAGCGTAAATTTTGCAAAAACAACAATATTTTTCACATTTTTTTATATGAAATTCCCCCCAAAAAAATGTAAAAATCAAAATTTTTTAACATTTTTGGCCAATTTGTTTTCTGCTACATATGTTTGGTAAAAAAAATCGCAAAAAGCGTATTTTTATTGGTTTGCGCAAAAGTTATTGCGTTAACTAACTAAGGGAAAGATTTCTATCATTTTTGGTGTTTTTTTTTAACGCGTAATGGCGGCGATCTGCGATTTTTTTGCGGTACTGCGACATTGCGGTGGACAGATCGGACTCTTGACTGACATTTTTGACACTTTTGGGGTTACCAGTGACATTACTGCAGTAATCAGTGCTATACATATGCACTGTTACTGCAAAATGGGTTAACTTTATTGGGGAAGGAGCGGTTAAGTGTGTCCCTAGGGGCGTGCTTTTTACTGTGATTGGACATGGCTACTAGTGTAGGAACAGTAATCAACGGTCCTACATAGTAGAACCGTATGATCACCATTCCTACACAGGGGAGAATGACAGGTGGCTTGTTTACATCAGCCGCCTGCCTTTCTCCCTTCACGGAGAACGATCACGCGTGTCCGGCGGACATCGGGTCCACCGGTCACACGCACTTACTTCCCAGGGAACGAGCCGGGGTGGGCGCTCGCCCGCTATTGGCTCACAAGGAAGTGAGAGGCTAGTGACGTATATATACGTCACTTTGCCTGGGACGGGGCTGACTACAGACGTATATAGTCGTGCGGCGGTCGGCAACCGGTTAATAGGAGTAGGCTAGAAAGAATTGCTGGAAATAATTATAATTGGTTTTACATTTCGACTATGAATACGGTTTAACCTTTAACTAGTAAATTAGCCCAACCTCCCAGGCACATTGTCTGGCACATAATATAATATAAATGCTCTTTGCATAAATCTCTCAAAATCGGTTTCAAATTATTGAACATTTTACACTGCAGTTCCACAAGACTATGTGTACTTTCTTTTTGTTTTCATAATGGTTGGGTCACTTTGAGGATATTAGCTCTACTTCTATTCAAGAAGAAGCAGCATTATTCTTCCATCATCTACACACCTACTTTACCAAACAAATATACACAAATTAATTCACATAGTGAATATATATATATCTTTTATTGACAGAAAAATTCACACATTTCTAAAGAAATAAAGTCACAGACTTCAAACAGACAAATAAGAGCTGTGAGCCAGCAGCAGTCTATAAACAAGAAGGATCTGAGAGGGTGAAAAAAAGGAAGGCTGGAGAAGAGAAGGATTTAAAGAGGGAGAGTCATAAAGGAGAAGGGGAAGAGGAAAAGGGGAGTCAGAGCAAAGCAGAGAGAGAGGAGAGGGGGAGATAGAATTGTGGTAGAAAGAATATTTAGAGAGAGTGTCATTCCACCAGCAGGAATTTCGGAAGGAGAGATTTCCTTCAACATCTTTTCCACCAGCAAGGACCTTAATCCCTCTAAGTTTCCTTCCTCGGTCTCGTTGATTCAGATTCAAACAGGCGAAATTCAAAAAGTGACGAGTGTGTATATCATACTGAGAAGTGTGACAAGGAAGATGGAGAAATAAAACATGCAAGAAAGACAGGGAAAATATAGGGTAATGCAGATGGGAGAGAAGGGAAGAAGTATTAGAAAAGAGAGAAAAATGTGTTAGAATTCAAGTAATAAAGCTTTGCAGATGTTAAATAGGATACATTCATGATTAAAATGGTTGTGGGAATTAGTTAAATAATATAATAATATGAGTCATTTAACATGATTTAAGGTATTTCTACCAATGTAGAGGATAGTGTTTTTTCGACTGATTATCAATACCAGCATGCAGAAAGTGGCAGTGCAAAGAAGTAAGTAGGAGTGGGGGCATGTATGTGGGACTAGGGACGAATCACTCACCAGCAGAAGCACAGCATCCTACGCGCTGACATAACGTACAGTGGCCCCCACCCTGCGTGCGAGGAAGAAGTGGCATTAGTACAGGGAGTTTCATGTATGCAGACTGGGAAATTTATAGGATGCTGTGCAATAACAATCTCAGTATTCTCACATGCATTAACAGTAAATCCAGAAATCAACCAATGTGAGATCCTATCCATGAAAATAGTTTATCGGCACAAGGTAACACCATGCATGTCAAAGAGAGCTAATAATTCTCAGAAGCTTGCACTAAAATATATTTAGTTAGCCAACAATAGATATTGCTCCTATTTTCACTTTCTTGCAACAACCAATGAAACAATGGTTGAAAAGATTCAGAGGAGTTTAAATTAGCCCTAGCAAAGTTTTGGTGGTTGTTACTTTAAGAACTACCTACCTGTGCCTAATTCAGTTAAGCATTTACAGCAGTGTCAGTAATGTTACCGACACGTACGAGAAATTCAGGCAGTTCTTACTACATTTTAAGAACCTGTTGCTATGGCAGCAGCAATTTCTTAAATAATTACTTCTCAGAGTAGGAAGCTAGTGAGGATTAAAACTAACTCTGAGCTGGCGTGGGTCGTACCTGTGCTGGGAAGCTTTTATGTATGTGACAGCTTCCCGCCCAGGGCTGTATCCCCAGCCTCATTTCATTTTCGGCCTGGAGATTTCCTGTCTGAAAGCTAAATGTAAACAAAGGTGATGTAATCAGGTCTGCTTTAAGTCTCGTACACACTACTAGGTTCTTTTCGTTCAACTCACTGGTTGATAGCTCAGGTCAGAGCCACTGTACTAACAATCTGATAGTACAGCAATCTCCCCTGCTTAGCTTATGTGGTCTGACAGGGGGACCAGGGGACCACCCCCCCCCCCCCCCCCCGCCAGCACACTCCGTTCTGAGCTTTCAGCCATGGGTTAATCGGGAGGCAGTTGGCAAACCTTTTTAGGACACAATCCTTCAACAGGCTTCTGTCGGACCGGCTGCCGTGCACATGGGCCAAATGTCGGCCAGTTTCTATGGAACCAGCTAATGCCGCCTGACATTTGGCTAGTGTGTATTAGGCTTTACTTTTGATTGTGCACAGCAGTGGGTGGATTTGAAAGCCGCTATGGGTCTGAACAGCGGCTATGAATCTGCCCACTGCCATATGCTGTCAATGAAAAGTAAAGCTGACATGATGGGGAACTAGTCTCTTAGTTCCTCATTAGGCTTCATCCATGCCTAGTACACAACTTTTCCACCAGGCACTTGTCAGCGTGCCAGGCACTGTGGCCGGTGTTGGAGGGCAAGAGTGAGTGCACTGAGGAAGGATTGTCCAGTGTGACAGAATCATGTACCTGTCTCAAACAAGTAAATAAATTGGGCGCAAGCTGCAAATGATAAAGGGTGTCTATGACCCCTTTATAAATTCCCTTGATTATCTTTGAAAATCTGTAGTTCTGGTTACATGTAGGAAATATCTTGTTATGCTTGATTTTGGAACTTGTCAGAAAAAAAATGTTTTTGGCAACATTTTCTTTAAATGTACTTATCAGGTCAAAACACACGGAATAATGATTTAGTAACCCTGGTCTAAGGGTAAAACATCCAATTGGCCTAATTTGTATGTAAAAACAAAACTTTTTTTTTTTTTCATTCTGAATAAAAAACAGTTTATTTTTTACTGTCTTTCTCCCTGTTGGCTAGATTCAGCCAGACTATTGGTCCTTGTCACCATTGTCTTTGGTGCAAAAAGTGATGTGAAATCTGACATTTTTGAGTTGTCACAGAAACAGGAGGTGAAGTCAAATCTTCCAATAGAATAACCTGTTTTGATCACAATCCTGTAAGAGGGGGGTATTCCCTCAGTTTGAAGAGATTGTCTTTTATTTCCAACTGTTTCTCTATGACAGAAATTTAAGGGAAATCTTTCCAAAAAGGGACCCTAACTGCAAAATTAAAAAAAAAAAAAAAAAAACAAGTTAATTGTTTCCTACTCTATCCCGAACTTTGAAAAACCAATCTACATTTTAAGGAATATGTAAAAAATAAATTTTTCTGAACACACTAGTTTGGGAGAAAATGGATTTACAAGATTGCCAATTATTAATCTTCAAAAGGCACCCTTTTGCAAGCATGAAGATCTGAGATCTTCATATTCCTGTACTGAAAGCCACTAATGGCTGTTGGCGGACCTCCAACAATCCCTACAATGAATAAATATTTTCGTAAGGCACATCAGAAAGTCAGTGCACATTGGATGGTGGCTATCAAGGTCAGTGCAGGACTTAAGTTTAAAAATCACTTCTGAAATAAAACTGTTATTTTGTATTCGCCAGCTAAACAATTTTAACAATACTGTTTCAAATTCAAATGCAGTTTACTGAAGTTCTAGGACTTGGCCTAATGTTTCAAAGTACATGCATACCAAATCCAGATACCAAATTTTAAGTCTTTTGTTAATGAGAGTGTGGATTACACTTCCTAGTACTGACATTTTGATATAAAACATCCATCATAGAACTGAGGGGGGACATGATAGCAATTTATAAATATCTTAATGAGGATCCCAGCTTAGAAAAAAAGCTGTTCATTCGAAGGGATTGCATGAGGACTCGAGGGCATACAATGCGATTAGAGGAGAAGCGTTTTAACCTCAGGCAACGTGGGGGGTTCTTTACTGTTAGGGCTACAAGATTGTGGAATTCTCTACCACAAGAGGTGGTTTCTGCGGGTAGTATGGTGGCTTTCAAAAGACTCTTAGACTTACATCTCAAGGATCAGAACATTCAGTGGTATGTGAGATGATTACAGCCACACACACCTACACAGGTTGAACTGGATGGACTATTGTCTTTATTCAACCTCACCTACTATGTAACTATGTAACTATGTAACTTTATAGCACATCAATGCTAATCAGTATTTTTTTAAATTAGGGAAAATGCCTGCAGGCACTCTACAGAAGCACACAGTGTTCCTAAGGCTGGCCATACACTATACAATTTTCTTGTTCAATTTTCCTTTAGATTTACCAAAACCATGTAATGTAGGGTCAAACCTAAACACTTTCAATTTGTATGCAATCAGGCAGGCCCTTGCACTACATAGTTTAAGGTAAATCTAAAGGAAATTGAATAAGAAAATTGTATAGTGTATGGCCAGCCTAAATCATTAGATGACACGACACTAAGTTATAAAAGCTGTTTCCTTATCACTATTATCCACTTGGCACGGCATTCAGCATTGCTTATCATTTAGTGTTGTATGAGTGAAAAAATGAAAGTGCGCTGATTAGGTATTGAAAAGCTGCTACCTTAGAGCTTAATAGTGAAGTTGATAGGGATATGTTTATCAGGTGCGCTAATCAATAAATTAATATTGATTAGCGCACCTGATAAACATATCCCTATTAAGTGTTGTATGCCACAATAAAAGCATATCCTTAGGACACTCAATGCTTAGATCCCAAATTAAGTTAAACGCGTTTTTAGCTCTATATAGTCCAGTGCTCTTGTATCTTGTTATTTGTGTTTGATTTTGTTTTTTAACTGCCCAAAATTGTTTTTCTTTGAATACAAATTTCTACTCTGACAGTCCACTACTCTATACCGGTATAGCTGAGTAACAGTAAATCACACAGTTCACCACACATGTCCTCACATAGATTTATTTGCCTGACTAGGTCTGTTACTGAGAGAGTACAGCAGGCCTACCTCTATTGCCCACCTTATGGCAAAACAATGTTGAGACACCTTGCACAACTAGAGGTCTTTAGTATAATGTCTATGTGACTGCATACATACACTATATTACCAAAAGTATTGGGAAGTCTTCCTTTACACGCACATGAATTTTAATGGCATCCCAGTCATAGTCCGTAGGGTTCAATATTGAGTTGGCCCACCCTTGCAGCTATAACAGCTTCAACTCTTCTGGGAAGGCTGTCCACAAGGTTTAGGAGTGTGTCTATGGGAATGTTTGACCATTCTTCCAGAAGAGCATTTGTGAGGTCAGGCACTTATGTAAACGAGAAGGCCTGGCTCTAATTTATCACAAAGGTGTTCTATCGGGTTGAGGTCAGGACTCTGTGCAGGCCAGACAGTTTTCCTCCATCTAAAACTCGCTCATCTATGTCAAACTTTTGGTAATATAGTGTATTTCTCTGAAATACATTTTGCCTTTTAGATTATTTTCGTCTCACCACAAAGAGTTTGCTGTTCATTGTCACCCTAGGACAGGACCTTTGTTAGGACTATAGAACACCTCCTCCTCTCTCATCTCCATAACATAGGTAGTAAGTGTTCTGTAGTTCCCAGATTGGCCTTTGTAGGTTTGTCTAAGATCTTGAGATAAATCTGTAATGGGCAGAGGATAGGAGACAGCAATGTATTTCTGACAGGAGCAACAGGAATTTTTTGCAGTTATTGAACAGACATGACAAATCTCCTTTGATATTATATTTAACAGATCAAAAGGGAGCAAAGAGAAATTCATTGTTAGGGTTTATATGTACTTAAAGTCTATAAAAATATATTCAGAAAAGATAATGCTTTGATTAAACTTACTTGGAAGTAAAGAACTAAGCTTGATTACTGAATGTGATATTTCATTGCCAGAAAAATCCCTTTTTCAGATTTTATATAACTTACCTGTACAGGTAGTAAAAGAAGGACAACAGGTAGAATGCCAATTTACACCAAGCTTCTTTCTGGCAGTAATTTAGAATGTCCACATTCATTATGGACACTGGGTCAAACATTACTTCTGATCCATCTGCAGGTCTGTGGAAGTACCTGTAACAGGTAACACAAAATATCACTTAACCAGCTCATATGCTTTTCTAAATAATTTCCCATTATGCATGCAATAATGTTAGCTTCTTAATGGCATCTTCAGCTATCAGTGTGCAGTTATGGAAGGAGACAGCTGCCAAGTGTAAAATTACTAATTAATAACTGTATTGTCAAGAACATCTACGACCAGCTGACAGAATTAAACACAAATTCTGACATTTTAAATGTTCTACTTCAGTGGCACTTCATGGAAATAAAACATCAGTAATTCAGTGTGTTAAAGGAAAACTACACTTTTGTTAAACCTTTGCTGTAATATATTGTATGTAATGATTATACTGGCCATTTTGTATTGTAACAATTAAAAATTACCTTTACATTTCAGCCATCTATGATTTTAAAAAAACAGAGAAACAATACAAATGTAGTGTTTTAAAGTCATGTAGCAGGCAAAATTTCAGACCCCTGAAATTAAACCTGTATTTGGTTTAATTTAGCATACATTTAACCTTTGGTGATATACCAGCCAAAAATGCCTAGCATACACTGATTATTAATTATAGAAAGAAGACCCTGCCATTTAGCTTGAGGTAAGTTACTAGAATGGCATGTTTCTGCATCTACGGAAGCAGGTAAGAATCTGTTATGAAATTTGCTAAAAACTCTTACTGTTTATCATTGTGAAACATGTAGAGTAATACACTAATTTAGGGATAATTAACCACTAAAAAAATAGCAATATTAAAAAAAAAAAAAAGGATGTTTATATAATTTTTGGCAAAGAATAAAAAAACACATTGCTATCTGTGGTGCTAGAATAGTGTCTCTTTATCAGTGGATTCCAGGAGCTATTTTCTTAGTTCGCCTATTCAGAATGGACCCATGTCATGCAAAAAAAAGAAAGGGGGCAGAGACTCAATGAGCAATTGGAGATTGGGATCAGAGCTGAAGAAGTGCAGATTCTAGTAAACCCTCCTCTACAACTTGTACCTATAGGTAAGCCTATGATAAGGCTTACCTATCCGTACTGTAAATATCTCATAAACATGTACCGTTTAGGAGATATTTACCTTACATGCAGCCAGTGACGTCACTGGCGCATGCGCTCTGAAGGAACGGCCATTCGTGCAGTTCCTTCAGAGTCCCGTGCCGTGACTGTCGGCTCTCGCGCGCATGCGCGGGAGTGACGTCACCGCGGCTCCGGCCAATCAGATGGCCGGATGCAGCGATCCCAGAAGACGGGCGACTGGACATGTCGCCCGTCATAGAGGTGAGTGAGCGGCACGGCGGGGGCTCGTTCTAAGGTAAGTATTGCATAATGAGCTAGTATGCGATGCATACTAGCTCATTATGTCTTTCTCTTGCAGGGTGAAAAAAAAAATGCGAGTTTACAACCTCTTTAAATACATTAAAGATAAAAATGCACATTAAGGGGTCTGTTGTCTAATGTTTTAACCCAAGATTTACACTTTCACCATACATTTTTACCTACAATTTAGTTAGAAAAATTAGAGAATCTTGGGTGAAAAGCACTTATAAATAGACACCATGGAGAAAACTATTTTTGGTGAGTGCAAAAAATTCTATTGTGTCCTAATCCCAGTGTTGTTTTTTTTTCAAGAGAAACTGTTTGCTCCTCGGGTGATTGTAGGTGTATTAGGGTACTTGCAACAAAAACAACTGCGTACTGCCCGTTATACTTTTTTATTTGCACTAACATACAGATTTTTAGGACAAACTGTTGGAGTGTACCCCTTTATTTTGGAGTTATCATATTTACTAGCACACTATTAACATAATTCACCATATTTAACTAGTTTCTAACAGAGTTTACTTTTCATTTTTATGTAAAAAAATCATGTCATCATGGACAGAAATATGTGCTGTTGCAATTAATTTATACACTTTATCACTAAGTTATCACCTTTCTTCTCTTCATTTTCTCATTTAAAGCAACCATTGGCTGGCCACAGTATACATACTTTTATGGCATTAGAAACCCCCATAGTGGGGCTTTATAGACAAGATGGTGAAAACTGTGTTAAAAGACATACTGTTAATCTTTTTTTATACAAATCAATAAAAGTATATTAAAACAACTGCAGCCGTGTCACCTATTTTGTAAAACTGCACATTATCATTACATCACATTGATACATCAGTAAGCCAAATTCCCTGCTAACAAAAAAATGGTCTTCTATAGAGAACCCAAGGCATTTGTTAGAATATTATTCAAAATTCATAATTCGGCCCTTATAGGAGTTATATTATATTCATGACAAGCAGTGTTTTTTTGGCAGCAAATTTCGATTTCATTTTAGTCTTTTAACTGAAAATTTTATTTTAGTTTTAGTCTTTTAGTCATATTTAGTTGACTGAAATCTCCAGCACATTTTAGTAGACTAAAATTATTTTAGTTGACTTAAATCTAATGTGTTTATTTAAATTGTAATGCATTATTTAGTTATTTCTCTAGAATTTCAAAACTCATTATACACTCCTGGAGTAAAAAAACATCTAATATCATGTTATTATTTATGGTAAAGGTTTGAAAAAATTACACAGATACAGATTTAGCTGTTATATAACGTCTTTACTCTGTAAAAACAAGTTTTCTTACAAAAATATTGCTTTTTTGAGTCACAGCTTCATTCCTTGCTATAAGTGAATGCTACTTTTCTTTAGTTGATTAAACAAAATAAACCTGAACACATAGATATTGTTGGCACTTGAACAAGTAGCCCACCCACACACTGCGCAGTCAATTAAATCACTGTGGACAAATGCTTGCACGAGTGGGACATACCAAAGAGAAAGATCCTGAGAGTTATAACAGACAATAGGAGTAATACGCCACATCAGCAGCAGAAAAACCACCCAGCTCTAGTGAGGAAGCCCTCCCCCCCATGGCAGAAAGTGACTGTGAGACCCAGTCCAAAATAATGATCTGTAGTCAGCCATTTTTATTATTATTCTTTTACACAATGACAGTCTTCTATCAGATGGATATGAGATGATTGATCTTGGGGCTGTTTGCTCTACTGGTGTATCTTTGGTATTTTTCCACTTTATTTGTATCTCATGTAAAACTATTCCCATAAGATGTTAGACCAGACACGGTGTGTGGTCTCGTCTGGTGCATACCTTGCGGTCCACATGATGGAGCAGAAGGAGGCAAGTGTTAAAGCGGAGTTCCACCCAAAAGTGTCCATGTCTGGAGCAGAAGGAATAGCGCCTGAGATGTACAAGGGGGTACAGCAATTGTGCCCTTAATATTATTAGTGCTGGTGTGTCAACAACAAAAACACCCACGTCTGGAGCAGAAGAAATAGCGCCTGAGATGCACAAGGGGGTACAGCAATTTTGCCCTTAACCACTTGCCGACCAGTCACGTTGACTGTACTGCGGCAAAGTGGCTCATTATCGTCTGGCGATGTAGACCTACGTCACCAGAAATTCCCCTCTCTCGGCGGCGCGCACGTGCCGCCAAAGGCTCGCTCCCGCTATATTCATTTACAGCAGGAGTCGTGCCAGGGGAGGAGCGGCGGTGATCACCACTGCTCTTCCCTGCTAGTCGGGTATCTAGTGTGGAAATCCGCCTGCTTTTGTAAACAAAGTGGGCTGATCTCCTAAGTGACAGGCAGGGTCAGATTGCAGGGTTCAGTATAGCTGAACCTGCGATGTGTCCCTGTGTCACTCAGTCACCTCCCCCGACATACGTTAGTAAGCACCGGGCATACATTAACCCCTCCCTCTCCAATAAAAATTAACCCCTTACCTGCCAGTGTCATTTTTACAGTAACAGTGCATATGTATAGCACTGATTACTGTAGAAATGTCACTGGTACCCCCAAAAGTGTCAAAAATGTCAGTCAAGGGTCCGATCTGTCCGCCGCAATGTCGCAGTCCCGCAAAAAAAATCGCAGATCGCCGCCATTACTCGTTAAAAAAAAACACCAAAAATGACAAAAATCTTTCCCTTAGTTAGTAAACGCAATAACTTTTGCTCAAACGAATCAAAATACGCTTATTGCGATTTTATTTACTAAAAATATGTAGCAGAAAACAAATTGGCCTAAAATGATAAAAAATTTTGATTTTTTAATTTTTTGGGGGGGGGGATTTCATATAAAAAAATGTGAAAAATATTGTTATTTTTTCAAAATTTTCGCTCTTTTTTTGTTTATAGCACAAAAATTAAAAATCGCACAGGTGATCAAATACCACCAAAAGAAATCTATATTTGTGGGGAAAAAAAGGACATAAATTTAATTTGGGTACAGCATCGCACGACCGCGCAATTGTCCGTTAAAGTAACGCAGTGCTGAATCGTAAAATATGGCCTTGTCAGGAATGGGGTAAGCGGTTAAAAATACGCTCATTGAGAATTTTTTTTGTCAAAGACATGTAGCTAAATACATTTTGGCCTAAATATATGACAAAAATTGAATATATTGGATATTTTTTAACTGTCAAAGTAGAAAAATATTGTTATTTTTTCAAAATTGTCGCTTTTTTTAATTAATGTCGCAAAAAATGAAAATCGCACAGGTGATCAAATACCACCAAAAGGAAGCTCTGTTTGTGGGAAAAAAAGGACGTAAATTTCGTTTGGGTACGGCGTTGCATGACTGCGCAATTGTCAGTTAAAGTCGCACAGTCCCGAATCGCAAAAAGTGGCCTGGACGGAAGACAGCAAAATCCTCCGGTGGTAAACTGGTTAATATTATTAGTGCTGGTGCGCCAAAAACAAAAACACCCACATGTAGAGCAGAAGGAATAGCTCCTGAGGTGCACAAGGGGGTGCAGCAATTGTGCACGTAATAGTATTAGTGCTGGTGTGCCAACAACAAAAGCACCCACGTCTGGAGCAGGAGGAACAGTGCCTGAGATGCACAAGGAGGTACAGCAATTGTGCCATTAATATTATTAGTGCTGGTGCGCCAACAACAAAAACACCCATGTCTGGAGCAGAAGAAATAGCGCCTGTAAGCTTGTATAACAGTGTAAATTTGCTGTCCCCGCAAAATAATTTAACACACAGCCAATAATGTCTAAACCACTGGCAACAAAAGTGAATACACCCCTAGCTGAAAGAAAATATAGCTAAAAGGGGGGTCAGCCTGTCAGTGATCAGACCATGCGCCGCACACTGCATCAAATTGGTCTGCATGGTTGTCATCCCAGAAGGAAGCCTCTTCTAAAAATGATGCACAAGAAGGCTCGCAAACAGTTTGCTGAAGACAAGCAGACTGAGGACATGGATTACTGGAACCATGTCCTGTGGTCTGATGAGACCAAGATAAACGTATTTGGTTCAGATGGTGTCAAGTGTGTGTGGCGGCAACCAGGTGAGGAGTACAAAGACAAGTGTGTCTTCTCTACAGTCAAGCATGGTGGTGGGAGTGTCATGGTCTGTGGCTGCATGAGTGCTGCCAGCACTGGGGAGCTACAGTTCATTGAGGGAACCATGAAGCCAACATGTACTGTTACATACTGAAGCAGAGCATGATCACCTCCCTTTAGAGACTGGATCGCAGTGCAGTATTCCAACATGATAGCGACCCCAAACACAACTCCAAGACGACCACTGCCTTGCTAAAGAAACTGAGTGTAAAGGAGATGGGCTGGCCAAGCATGTCTCCAGACCTAAACCCTATATAGCATCTGTGAGGCATCCTCAAACGAAAGGTGGAAGAGCGCAAGGTCTCTAACATCCACCAGCTCCGTGATGTCATCATGGAAGGAGTGGAAGAGGACTCCAGTGGCAACCTGTGAAGCTCTGGTGAACTCCATGCCCAAGAGGGTTAAGGCGGTGCTGGAAAATTATGGTGTCCACACAAATATTGACACTTTGAGAACAAATTGGACATTTTGACTTAGGGGTGTACTCACTTGTGGTGCCAGTAGTTTAGTTATTATTGGCTGTGTGTTTAGTTATTTTGAAGGGACTGCAAATTTACACTGTTATACAAGCTGTACAGTCACTACTTTACATTGTATCAAACTGTCATTAAAACTTGTATCGAACTTCAGTGTTGTCACATGAAAAGATATAATAAAATATTTACAAAAATGTGAGGGGTGTACTGACTTCTGTGAGATACTGTATTCTGCAATAACTGATACATATATATACTGCACTATCTGATCTGATATATATCCTGCAATAACTGATAAATCTATATACTGAACTCTCTGATATATATGCTGCAATAACTGATAAATATATATACTGCACTATCTGATTTGATATATATCTTTTAGGGTTGAGTTTACCTGCTGGTGGCACTGTGTTGCCCTGGGCTGAATGCTGCAGTTCCAGTGTCCACCAGCAGGTGTCTCCCAGAAGCCAGCAGGCTTCTATGATCACTAACAACTGTGTTCAGCTGCCAGGTGGCTATTTAAGGCTGCTCCTCCGTTTCCCAGGCACGTCACTATTTTGATTGCCTCCTTGCAGCCTGAACTGAGTGGCTGTGGTCCTGATTTATACCCTGTTTTATCCTGTACCCCTTGCCTTGCTCCTGCTCTCTGCCTAGTATCCAGTCTAGTTTGCCCCCTTCCTTGCTTCCTAGTTCCCCTTGTCCAGTATATTGTATATATTTGTAGATAGTCGATTCTTTAGTTATTTTGTCTTTGGGGTTGGGTTTTGTTTGCTGGCATTTTCCATGTTCACTATTGCTGTGTATGCCTGTTTATGTGGTTCACTGTAATAAATCTCACTTTAAGGTTATCTATATTGTTTGGTCTCCATTTTGATGTGTAGCTACATGTGTCTGGTCTCCCTAGCTGCTGCTGAACCCTGACAATATCCTGCAATAACTGATAAATCTATATACTGAACTATCTGATATATATGCTGCAATAACGGATAAATATATATACTGAACTATCTGATCTGATACATATCCTGCAATAACTGATAAATATATATACTGCACTATCTGATCTAAAACATATCCTGCAATAACTGATAAATATACATATACTGAACTATCTGATATATATACTGCACTATCTCCTGCAATAGCTGAGATATATATATATATATATATAAATATATATATATATATACTACATTGGCTGATCTATTAATATATAAAATGCACAATCCACTAACTACATGCCTAATCTCACTCCTATATCATCCTCTAACACACTATACACGGCTGCCGTGTAAGCAGCAGCCTTATATAGTGTGGGGGGGGGGGGTGGACTTAGCCCCTGAACCATGATTGGCTAAAGGCACCCTGCCTTTGGCCAATCAAGGCTCTGACAGGACATTGTGCTGTGATTGGCCAAAGCATACAGGTCAAGGTGTATGCTTTGGCCAATCACAAGCATTGCATTATGGCGGGTCAATTTCCCACGAACTACCACATTTGTTCGTTTTTCTACAAACGAATGAACACCCGATGTTCTAGTCGAACTTACCTGTGACTCAAACTCAAAGCTCATTCCCTATTGATAATATGTTTTTTTTTTATACAGTTGTATTATCTTGCTGGTAAAGTCCCACTATGAGGGTTTTCTAACACCATAATTGTTCTAATGTAGGTATGTTGGCAACATAAGTTTCTGTCTATACCTCACTCCAATGATTTAATATTTCTTTGGTAATGTTGGTTAACAAATATGCATGTGATTTTTCCTATATTTGCTTTTCCACAGACCTACAGTACATCAAGCCACAGCAAAAAAATATTTCCCAGACTTCTTCATTAATAGTAAGGCTAGCCATACATTATACAATTTTCTTACAATTTTCTGTACAATTTTCTATAGATTTACCTTCAACTATATAGTACAAATGCCTGCCTTATTGGATACAATTGAAAGTGTTGTTTAGACTGTACACATCTGAGCCTTGTGGGATGGGACGTGAGATTGTGCATGTCGTCTGTCTAAAATGGAGTTGAGGACAATGTTAGAGTCCAGCATAATAAGGAGCAGGCCCTTCTGGTGATGAGAGACTACTTTTCAAAGATGGGAAAAAAACGTATGTTGAAACCGATTAGGTGCATAGTAAGAGACATACTATATCTACCTGTTGGGATTGAAGGTGGTGAAGCACTTTGGAATGCTTGAGGGGTGAGTTAAAGCCATGGATGTTTTGTGAATGGATTTTCAACAGAGGGGTGGCCATGGTGGGAAGGGGTGGAAGCGCTCATCAACAAATAAACGCTTAAAAAATGCCCTAGAAGGCGACTTGCTGGCATTCTGATGGACTAAGGGACCCAAAGGGAAATCAGAGAACGGGTGAGAGAAAGGAAAAAGAGGAAGAGGACTGAAGAGAAAAGAACATACGGTAGCCGTAGGTAGGAACCACCAAACAGGTGGAATACATCCCAACAATAAGGGACGTCTGGGGGGGTAACTCCAACCGCACACACATGGCTGCAAATATAACACACACAGTAGCTCCCATGGAGATAGGAAAAAAGTATGGGGGATTTGCAGGAAGCCAGAGTCTAACTCAACCTGCGATGGGGAGGGGGGAGGGGGGAGACTAAGGGTAGAGTAAGGGGAAGGAAAGGGAAAGAAAAGGAGAAAGAGGACAGGGAAGATGAGGAAGGGAGGTGGGGTGTGCAATCTGGTTAGGGAAAGGTGCCCCTTAAAAAATAAAAACACAAGTGGAGAAACATAGGCCAACAGGTTATTTACTATAAATATGTACAAAAATGTCTGTAAGAGAAGTCTGGAGGGAGACAAGGCTCTAACACTGTGACCCCCCGGTTCAATGCGCATGATCCTGGTAACTAATAGGAAACGTATAATATAATACAAATATGTAAAGATAACATAGAGAAAAGGGCGGGACTTCACGTCACATACAGTAGAACATTAACATCTTTTCCCTTAGCCCATAGTGGGCCTCCAGGAGAAGCCATTTAGAGCAGAAGTCTACAATATATACATAAAAATAAAGGGAGGGGACCTCCAGCTAAGGTCGGGACGTGTAGGCATAATTAGGAACACTATGGAAAGTTCTGCAGTGTTCAATGGGCAAAAAAGATAAAAGCGTTCAACAGCAAGTTGCTTGATGCGCCAATTCAAAAGCAACAGGCACATCCGTCTTCAAGATAGACATCTTTGATGAGTGCAGGATGCTTCTCTGGGGACTGGGCACAGAATGCATAATCGCTCAAGAGGGGTATTAGGAAAGATTCAACAGATATCACTGAAAACAGAGACCAGAAAAACATAACAGTAGAACTCTCAGCCCGGAGGGAAATGTGAAGAACTGGAACATGAACGTGAAGGTGCACAGCAATAAGATCTCTTGCGGCCTTAAGACTTCTCCCAGAGGTGGCTAAGCTGACTATGGGCCCACTGAGAGCCCGGGGCTGCGCTGGTCCAGGACTGGAACTTCCAAAGGGAAGAAGATGTAAGGCTTCAAGCTTCGTCTGGGCCTCCTTGGGGGTGCTGACAGAGTAGCTCTTGCCCTGGAGATCAAAGGACAGCCAAAAGGGAAAGCCCCAGATGTTAATTAACCAGTTGCCGACCGCCGCATGACTACATACGGCGGCGGTCAGCCCCTCCCAGGCAAAGTGACGTACCGGTACGTCACTAGCCTGGGAGCGAATAGGGGGCGAGCGGGCGCCACCAAAGGCGCGCTCCCGCCCCCGCTCGTACCCGAAGAAGCCGGCGCGTGTGACCGGCGGACCCGATGTCCGCCGGTCACTCGCGATCGTCGGGTAGAGAGGGAGAAAGGCAGGTGGCTAATGTAAACACAGCCGCCTGTCATTCTCCCCTGTGTAAAAGCACAGATCACTCGGTCCTGCTATGTAGGACCGTTGATCTGTGCTGTTACACAAACAGCCACATCCGATGACAGTAAGAAACACGCCCCTAGGGACACACTTAACCCCTCCCTCTCCAATAAAGTTAACCCCTTCCCTCCCAGTGTAATTTTTACAGTAACAGTGCATATGTATAGCACAGATTACTGTAGTAATGTCACTGGTACCCCCAAAAGTGTCAAAAATGTCAGTCAAGGGTCCGATCTGTCCGCCACAAAGTCACAGTCCCCCCAAAAAAATCGCACAGGTGATCAAATACCACCAAAAGAAAGCTCTGTTTGTGGGAAAAAAAGGACGTCAAATTCGTTTAGGTACAGCGTCGCACGACCGCGCAATTGTCCGTTAAAGTCACGCAGTGCAGAATCGCAAAATAGGCCCTGGTCAGGAAGGGGGTAAAATCTTCCGGGGCTTAAGTGTCGCAGTCCCGCAAAAAAAATCGCAGATCACCGCCATTAAAAAAAAAACAATAAAAATTACAAAAATCTTTCCCTTAGTTAGTAAACGCAATAACTTTTGCTCAAACCAATCAAAATATGCTTTTTGCGATTTTTTTTTTACCAAACATATGTAGCAGAAAACAAATTGGCCTAAAATGTTAAAAAATTTTGATTTTTACATTTTTTTGGGGGGAATTTCATATTAAAAAATGTGAAAAATATTGTTATTTTTGCAAAATTGTCGCTCTTTTTTTGTTTATAGCACATGATCAAAAAATCGCACAGGTGATCAAATACCACCAAAAGAAAGCTCTGTTTGTGGTAAAAAAAGGACGTCAAATTCATTTGGGTACAGCGTCGCATGACCGCGCAATTGTCCTTTAAAGTCACGCAGTGCCGAATCGCAAAATACCCTCTGGTCAGGAAGGGGGTAAAATCTTTTGGGGCTTAAGTGGTTAATGTGGTGGTTCAGTAGGGCAGTAGTAAATGGCTTCATTTGGCGCCTCTTCTGGAGGGTAAATTGGGAGAGGTTAGAGAAAATTTGGTAGCGTAATGTAAAGTCCGTGACAGTTTTGGGGATACCCAAAGCATAGGTTCCCACGGTGAGCATGATTCTCAAAATCTTCAAGCCGCAGTAGGGCCAATGTCAGCTCTTTTTTAAGGTCAGACAGATCTTGCTCATGAGTTTCTATGAATGTGATGACTGCATTCATCCTGTCCTCCAGGTCATTTGTGTGGCTCCCCAGTTTGCTGATCTCCTTTGTGAGGTGGGTCGCAAGTTTAGTGGTGGCTGTGGATAACTCTGTCTGCAGCATGGTCATAAAGCACCCCAGGAGTTCAGCGTCTCTCAGTGGAAGAGGCTGTGGTGATAAAGGTGCCTCTGGGATACTGTCAGCATCTGAAAGTAAGTCTGACTCACCTATCAACAGGGTCGGCAGAGGTTCCAAACTAAATGCCGGGGCTTCTGGAGAGTCTGTGGGCGGGGAGCCTCATCCTCAGCTGGCTTGATGCTGAAGGTGGGTGTAAAGGACTCCACAGGGTGCCAAGAAAACAGCCGATGTGACTAGCGGGTGAGGAGCAGGATTATGGCGCAGCCATCTTGGATACCTGCTCACAAGTGTCCCCCCAATTGTCAGCATTTAATTAAAAGATCTACATAGTTACATAGTTGGTAACGTTGAATAAAGGCACTGGTCCATTCAGTTCAATGTGTGTGTGTATGTGTGTCACTAGCATTTTCAATATCCCTGTACATTGTGTTTACTAAGAAAAACATCTAAAAGTTTTTTAACTTAAGCCCCGTACACAGGTACCGATCGTCGGCCGAACGATCGGCCGTCTTTTTCCAGGGCTGTCGGTGTCTGTTGAAAAGTGCAAAAGACTGCACAAGAATTTTGTCCGCCGTCTACAGCCGACTGCAGAAGTGATGTCATGTAATGGTTAACTTTCCCTGTGTTTTTCCTTTTCTGAGCATGCCCAGTCTTGCAAATCTGCGGTCTGTCGGCCGAAATCTGTACTGACTGGCGAACAATCGGCCGCTCTGGTGTCGGCATACAAAAATTTTAATGCTTGCATGACAGATTCTTTTCGGCCGAATGTGCGCTGTCGGCTGTCGGAGGCATCATACTAACAAGCCTACAATCGGCAGATCGGTCGTCGGCCGAAGCTTTTCGGCCGACGATCGGTACGTGTGTACGGGCCTTTAGTGACATAGTGCAGTTGAAAAAAGACACCAGAGTGAGTGTGTTTGCTATTAATAGAGCATCATATACCACTGTATGTTGTGGTTGTTAAGGTGCCCATTGAATAGTTTTTTGAAACTGCTGATACCACTGCTTGTGGAAGAGAATGCCACATCCTTAGCGCTCTGACGGTAACGAACCCTTTACGCAGTTTAGGGTTAAACCGCTTCACTTCTAATGTTAGTGAATGGACGTGTGTCTTTTTAAATTCCCTTTCGCTAAAAAGTTTGGTCCCTATGCTAGGGTTGCCAGTACGGTATTTGTACATTGATATCATATCTGATATCATATCCCCTCTCAAGCGTCTCCTCTGCAGAGAAAATAAGTTAAATTCTTGTAGTCTATCCTCATAGCTGAAGTCATCCATTCCCTTTATTAGCTTTGATGCCCTTCTCTGGACTCTCTCCAGTTCCAGCACATCCTTCCTGAGGACCGGTACCCAGAACTGGACGGCATACTCGAGATGCGGTCAGACCAGAGTCTTGTAGAGTGAGAGAATCCCCCTACATGCCAGTATTCTGTTGCATTTGCTTGCAGCAGCTTGGCATTGCTCTGATGAAGAGGGAACTCCCTCGAAACGTGTCAGCTATTTTTGGAGAGCTTCATTCCAGGACTGTCTTCAATTATTAGACTACTGTACGCTGAATGGAGAATTTGGTGGACAAATACTTTTTACTTTGCTTGTAATTTCTTCACGTTTGTGAGTATGATGTGCATACTTTTTTATACAATAAATTGTAGCAAAAGATAATGCACTAGGCTGGTGCACCCTCTATATTCTTTTCTTTTTTAAATGCTTGGCATTGCATGCCATTGCTGAGCTTGTCGTCTACTAGGACCCCCAGTTTCTTTTCCATCTTAAAATCCCCCCAAAGGTTCCCCCCCTAGTGAGTAACTTGCATTCGTATTTCTGGCACCCAAATGCATTACCTTACATTTTTCAACATTAAACCTCATTTGCCATGTAGTTGCCCACCCCATTATTTTAGTGAGGTCTTCTTGTAATGTTTCCACGTCCTGTGTAGAAGTTATTGCCCTGCTTAGCTTAGTATCGTCCGTAAATACTGAGATTGAGCTGTTTATCCCATTTTCTAGATCCTTTTTATGAAAAAATTAAACAGGATTGGTTCCAGGACAGATCCTTGGGAGACCCCACTTTCCACACCAGAACAATCCGAGTACTCCCCATTCATCACCACCCTCTGGATTCACCCCTTCAATCCAGGTACTTACCCTATGGTCCATACCTACGTACCTTAGTTTGTACAGTAAGTGTTTGTGGGGAACTGTATCAAATGCCTTTGCAAAGTCCAGATACACCACATCCACAGGCTTACCTTTATCTAGGTGGCAGCTCACTTCTTCATAGAAGGTTAATAGATTGGTCTGGCAAGAACAATTCTTCATAAATCCATGCTGATTACTACTAATGGCACCATTTTTATTACTAAAATCTTGTATATAGTTCCTTATCATCCCCTCCAATAGCTTGCAGACTATTGATGTTAGGCTAAGAGGCCTGTAGTTCTCAGGGATATTTCTCGGCCCTTTTTTAAATATTGGTGCCACTTTGGTTTTTCTCCAATCAGCTGGTACCATTCATGTCAGTAAAATATTGTATTGACTCTATACGCCGTATATAAACACTTTTACTAGGCCTCAGTTTAACAGGAAAAGACTGTGCAGGTTTTAAAGCTGAAGTTTAGGTATTGAGATTTTTGCATAGTTCCACAGGTCCAGCTTGGACTGATGTAAGCATGCATGTGCTATACCTGCTGATCTCTATTGAAGTCACTACAGTGATCGCCATTCGTTTTCAGCTCCCATTCTGAACAATTGGCCTGCTGCTTTCTGAACACAGACGGTACTCATTTGACAGGGGCGCCATTCAGAGAAAACTTTGCATTTTCTCAATTAATGCATAGCATTCTCTGATTGGATGGGTGGAGATTGTGATGTCACTGACCCGCCTCTCAACTGCATCCATTTGGGGAATGCTTTGCACTAAATGAGAGAATGCAAAGTGTTCTCTAAATGACACGCATCAGGGCAACTGCTCGGCATAGGACCCAAAAATTAGCAGCGATCGCTGTAGTAGTGGTAGCCACTACAATGATTTTTTAAAAGAATAGTTTTATACAGAATCAAAAAAGGTCAAGCGCTGTACCTAAAACAAGGATATTATATCAATGAAATGGAATGTACAGGGCAATATCGTAATACAGAGTAACCTAAAAAGCCTTTAGCCAGATCAAACACACTGGATCGATTGGAAGAAGAAGTAAGAGAAAAGTCAGGTAAGGGAAAAAAGGGGGGGGGGGTATGTGGAAAATAAGGATAAGGTAGGCGCGTGGGAAGAGACAAGGAGAAGAAGCGGAGAAGGGAGAGGGGGTGGGAAGACAAGGGGGGAAGAGGCCGGGGAGGCAAAAGAAACTCAACACAACCCAAAAAATATAGAGCATAAATAATACAGTCAAACATATAAGTCATATCAGGGTTCATCATCCCGTCTAGAAGGAGAACCAGCATCTCCCATAGAGCCCCAAGCATCTATCCAATCTGACCATATTTTGTTAAATTTTCATGAGCAGTTTTGATTGGTGTAAGTGAGCTTATACAATGGTAGAACAGAATTCAATACTGTGCGCCATGTAGAGACCGTTGGTGGAGTAGTAGCTTTCCAATGGAGCAATATTTCCCTCTGAGCATAAAATGTGGCATGACAAACAAACAACTTGGTATAACAGTCCATTAACTGGCCATCAAAAACATTTACCAGAAGCAGTTTGGGGTCCGACTCGAGGGTTAAATTAGCAGCCTGATTTATTATCCGCAAGCACCTCCGTCCAAAAGGAGCAGAGAGACGGACAGGACCAGACCATGTGCAACAGGGATGCTTCAGGCAAGTCACATTTAGTGCATGAGACTGGAGTAGAAGGGCAGATAGCTATCAACCTTTTTGGAGTGAAATAAGCCCTGTGCAGGAATTTAAGTTGGAGGAAATGATCTCTGGCAGAGATCACTGTGGTCACATAGGAGGACAGTCAAGCAGTTTTTTTTTTTTAAACTGCTGCACAAATACCATGTGACATAAAAAACTGCAAAACCCACCAATTTATTCCGTAGGCCAGGGCACCTGCTATAAAAAATATATAATATTTGGGGGTATTAAGAAATTTTCTACAACCCAATAAAATCCCTCCTCTGCCCTTAAAAGCATTTGATCACACCAAGATTGGTGTGTTTGAATGCTTTTGTTTTTTGATAATGGCACTGTTGACCGTCTCCCGGTGGGACTCCCGGTGGGACAGAGAATCCCATTAAAACCGAGAAAGGTGGAGGGAGGAAGGGAAGTCCCCTCCCGCTGCTTGTAAAAGCAAACCTGTGATACTGGGTACAACCACTTGATTTCCAGTAATGTACTAGGTATGTGACTGGTCAGCAATGCCTTAGTGCCCTGTTAAACCTAGTAATGGCTGACATAAAAATTGCTACAGCACAAATAAGTTTAAAAAATGGGGCATGCCGTTTTTGGCAAATTTATACCACCTGCCACTGCTCCCCATACAGGTGAATAGGACAACATCACAACTGTGATAATACCGTGTTAAATGAATGTAGTTGTAGTGCAGTGTAAAGGGATTTTAGTGTGAAATCTCCCTTCAAACAGACATGCAAGAGGCAGCATTTTAACCACTTCAATACTGGGCACTCCCCCCCCCCTCTCCTGCCCAGGCCAATTTTCAGCTTTTAGCGCTGTTGCATTTTGAATGACAATTACGCGATCATGCAACACTGTACCTAAACCAAATTTATGTAATTTTTCCCACAAATAGAGCTTTCTTTTGGTGGTATTTGATCACCGCAAGGTTTTTCCTTTTTTGCTACACAGCTCTCATGACTGGATGGCGACCATTCAGGGGTATTCCCTTTATTGCAGGGATAGAGAAGGTAAAAAAGGGGGAGGGGTATGTCTGTATATTAAGAACAGTGTACAGGTAAATATGAGGGATGATATTAATAATGGAGCTAAGGAGGAGGCAGAATCCCTATGGGTAGAGCTTCAAAGGGAAGGCACGATGGGGAAGGTAATATTGGGCGTATGCTATAGGCCCCCCAACCTGAGGGAGGAGGGGAGGCGGACCTCCTTTCACAGATAGGATTGACAGCAAGGATGGGAAATGTCATTATAATGGGGGACTTTAATTATCCAGATATAGACTGGGCAGAAGGAACCGCGCATTCAGCCAAGGCTTGGCAGTTCATAAATGTTTTGCAGGACAATTTCATGGGTCAGATAGTGAATGCACCGACAAGAAATAATGCGGTACTTGACCTACTGATTACCAACAATACAGACCTGCTCACGGACATAGAAATACGGGGCAACTTAGGAAACAGTGACCATAGGTCAATTTGTTTCAGTATTAATCATAGTAATAGGAAACATAAGGGTAATATAAAGACACTGAATTTAAAAAAAAACAAATTTCCCAAAACTGCGCTCTATGCTAGAAAATATCAAATGGGATAGAACCCTGGGAACAAAGAACACGGAGGAAAAATGGGAGTGCTTCAAGAGCATACTAAACAAAGGGATTGACCAGTGCATTCCAAAGGGTAATAAATTTAAAAGAGCAAAGCTAAACCCTGGGTGGCAAAACTCCAACTTAAAAATGCATATTAATGCTAAAGAAAAGGCCTTCAAAAATTACAAGACTGAGGGGTCATTGGCAGCATTCAAACATTACAACGAGTGTAATAAGAAATGTAAAGACGAAATCAGGGCAGCTAAAATAGAACACGAGAGACATATAGTGGAAGAGAGTAAAAAGAACCCCAAGAAATTTCCAAGAAAGTATATAAACAGTAAGAAAGCAAGGCCAGAACACATTGGCCCCATAAAAGATGACCAGGGAGATTTGGCCACACAGGACAGGGAAAAGGCGGTAGTGTTAAATAATTTCTTAAAGGTGAGGTAGATGGCGCTGCCAATAAGTGAATAAATATATATATAAAAAATATATATAAAAAGTATGATATAAAACAAAGGCTTAAATAGAATAAATGATTATGTAGAAAATCAGTTGTGTTAATATTCAAATCCTGAAAAAGTGCAGATGATGCAACTTATACAATGAATAAATAAAATACATTGGTGTAACAAATAGTGGTACAGTGAAAATGAGGTGGAGAAAGTGTTAAATATAAGTGCAAGAGTGAGGATAATAAATCCTTGGCAAAAATAATGTTCGCCGAGATAAGGGCTTAAATAAGGTGCGACAATAACAGTGTAGCACAAGTGTAGCTAAAAGGCAGAAAATATTGATATAAGATGAGTGAATGATCCAAAAAAAATAAATATCATAAACAAATAGAGTGAATGGATGCTCCAATCCTAATAATGAAGTGCCACAAGGGGAATAAAAGGAACGTGATTGAAAGTAATAATTAATTAATAACGTATAACTGGTGATCAAGGAGCAATAATAAAGTGACCGGTGCTGTAAGCTCACATGAGCAATATTGGTGACTAGAAAATTATTATTATTAAGAGTCCACAATTGGTGCTCCAGGGGTATTAACCCAGAGGTAAACGGTGAATCCTAGGGTGGTCCACTTCGTGGAGTGCAGGTGAGGAGTGAAGGGCGACTTCCCTATGATTATGCCTGCACTCACCAGAACTCCGTCCCCCTACAGGGGTAAACAGCGTTGTATATCTCAGGGTATAATGGGGGCTCCTCTCCACTCTGAACTCCGATACAAGATAATATAACCACAGGACCTTGCTCCAAGTGAATGAATATAAGGGCTCCAAGGGACATCAGTAATAAGCCAGGGTAGGTAAGGCGGTATTCCGGACCATATAATAAAGGAGAAACCTTGGATCATTCACTCATCCTATATCAATATTTTCTGTCTTTTAGCTACACTTGTGCACTTTGTTATTGTCGCTTCTTATTTAAGCCCTTATCTCGGCGAACATTATTTTTGCCAAGGATTTATTATCCTCACTCTTGCATATTTAACACTTTCTCCACCTCATTTTCACTGTACCACTATTTGTTACACCAATGTATTTTATTTATTCATTGTATAAGTTGCATCATCTGCACTTTTTCAGGATTTGAATATTAACACACCTGATTTTCTACATAATCATTTATTCTCTTTAAGCCTTTGTTTTATATCATACTTTTTATATATATTTTTTATAAATATTTTTTTTATATATATATTTATTCACTTATTGGCAGCGCCATCTACCTCACCTTTATTTATTGCTTTTTGTACACCCCTTAGGGGGTTTACTTCCGAGGTGGGCAGCAGCCTGACTTTATGTTATCCTAAGCGCGGATCTCTACTTCTTTCTTTAAATAATTTCTTCTCTTCAGTCTTCACAAAAGAATTGGAGGCTACACTAACCCAGCTTGTAGGGCCAAACTAACCAACACACCTCAGGAAGTACCGCCATGGCTAACAGAAGATAGACTTAGAACTAAACTAGAGAAACTTAACATAAATAAATCACCGGGACCGGATGGCTTGCACCCGAGGGTTCTTAAAGAGCTCAGCCAGGTGATTGTCAGACCATTATTCAAGATATTTAAGGATAGTTTACAGACTGGTATGGTGCCAGCTGATTGGAAAAAAACCAACGTGGTACCAATATTTAAAAGAGGGTCGAGATATATCCCGGGTAACCATAGGCCGGTCAGCCTATCATCAGTAGTCTGCAAGATTTTGGAGGGGATGTTAAGGGACCACATACAAGACTTTAGAAAATAGTATTATTAGTAGTAATCAGCATGGATTCATGAAAAATCGTTCTTGCCAAACCAATCTTTTAACCTTCTATGGTGAAGTGAGCTGCCACCTAGATAAAGGTAAGCCTGTGGATGTGGTTTATCTGGACTTTGCAAAGGCCTTTGACACAGTTCCCCACCAACGCTTACTGTTCAAACTAAGGAGGGTAGGTATGGACCATAAGGTGAGTACCTGGATAGAGAACTGGCTCCAGGGGAGAGTGCAAGGGGTGGTGATTAATGGGGAGTACTCCGATTGGGCGGATGTGGAAAGTGGGGTCCCCCAGGGTTCTGTCCTGGGACCAATCCTGTTTAATTTATTCTTAAATGATCTAGAGGAGGCGATATCTAGTACAATCTCAATATTTGCGGATGATACTAAACTAAGCTTGCCAATATCTTCTATGCAGGATGTGGAAACCTTACAAGCGGACCTGAACAAAATAATGGGGTGGGCAACTACATGGCAGATGAGGTTTAATGTTGAAAAATGTAAAGTAATGCACTTGGGTGCCAGAAACCAGAAAGCAAGCTACTCACTAGGGGGGGGGGGGGGGAACCTCTGGGTGAATCTTAGATGGAAAAGGACCTGGGGGTACTGGTAGACAACAGGCTTGGCAGTGGCATGCAATGCCAAGCCGCTGCAAACAAAAGCTAACAGAATACTGGGATGTATAAAAAAGGGGATTCACTCCAGAAATAAAGAGATTATTCTCCCTCTCTACAGGACTCTGGTCCGGCCACAGCTGGAGTATGCTGTCCAGTTCCGGGCACCGATCCTCAGGAAGGATGTGCTGGAACTGGAAAGAGTCCAGAGAAGGGCAACAAAAATAATTAGGGGAATGGAGGACATCAGCTATGAGGAAAGACTACAAGCACTGAACTTATTCTCTCTGGAGAAGAGACGATTAAGGGGGGATATGATATCAATGTACAAATACTGTACTGGCGACCCTAGCATAAGGAACAAACCATTCAGAGAAAGGGAATACAATAAGACACGTGGCCACTCACTAAAACTATAGGAAAGGCAGTTTAACCTTAAAGTACGTAGGGGGTTCTTTACTGCCAGAGCAGTAAGGATGTGGAATTCTCTTCCACAAACAGTCGTATCAGCAGGGAGCATCGATAGTTTAAAAAAACTATTAGATGGGCACCTTAAAGACCACAACATACAGGGGTATACAATGTATGGTTAACAGCAAACACACACACACATCATAGGCTGAACTGGATGGACTGATGTCTTTTTTCATCCTCACTAACTATGTTACTATGTTACAAATAAAAAAAGACCGAAAAGTTTGAAAAAAAAAAAAAAATTTTTGTTTAAGGTATAACATTTTGTAAATAGATATGTTTTTTCCTGCACTGATGAGCACTGATGAGGCCGAACTGACAGGCAGTGATGAGGAGGCACTGATGGGGTGGCACTGATGATGAGGCACTAATATGCAGCACTGATAGGCACTGATAGGCGGCACTGATAGGTAGCACTGATATGCAGCATTGGTGGGCACTGATAGGCGGCACTGATGGGCACTGATGTGCGGCATTGATGGGCACTGATAGGCGGCACTGATGGGCACTGATAGGCGGCACTGATGGGCACTGATAGATGGCACTGATAGGCAGCAGTGATGGGCACTGATAGGCGGCACTGATGGGCAATAATGGGCACTGGTGGGCAGCACTGATAGATGGCAATGATGGGCTCTGGTGGGCAGCACTGATAGATGGCAATCATGGGCAGCTCTGATGAGGAGGGCACTGAAAGGGTCCCTGAGCCCTGATTGGAGTCCCTGGTGGCCATGGGTGGGCATCACTGGTGGCCATATAGAAGAGAGGAAAGCGCCTCTTGAGTGTTGTATACAATTTAAAGACAAAAAATGATAATAGTGACTCCCATCAAGGTACTCATTAACGTGTGTGGCGTGGTGCTCCGGAGGCTGGGAGTGTGCTCAGTTCAAGTGTACAGCGGCCGGCAGTGTCTGACATCACATATGCAGAGAAGGGCAGTGAGGGAAAACCGGGCTTCACAACGCGTTTCGGCTGCTGTTCGAGCTCCTCCAAGTTCTTCCACCCAGTCGACCCGGAAGTTGTCAGAGCAAGCCTCCAGACCCCTCCCGGACGGTTAGACTACACTTGAACTGAGCACACTCCCAGCCTCCGGAGCATCACGCCACACATGTTAATGAGTACCTTGATGTGAGTCACTATTATCATTTTTTGTCATTAAATTGTATACAACACTCAAGAGACGCTTTCCTCTCTTCTATGTTCCTGATACAGAGCTGCTTCACTCCTCCGGTCAGCTGCCCTGAGTGACAACCCTTCCATCCATCCATCCATCCCAGGGACCACCTCGGATATCCCTCACTCCCCCTTTCCCTCTGGATTTTAAGAGAGCACACCACCACTGTTTGCTTAGGAACTTACACACAGACTTTAAATCCCCCCTTGTGCTCAGGCTTCCTATGATTTAATTTATGATATATCCCTGATATATGTGTTGGTGCCTCTTTTTGATTTTACCCCGCAACCTGTCCATATTAGCAGCCACTCCATTGATAAGCACCTCCTGAGAGTGCCAAAAACACTCCCTATTTTCACTGGTGGCCATGGGTGGGCAATCCCTGGTGGCTCTAGTGGCATCCCCCCAAGGGTCTGCACTGGTAATCAATGCTCTGATTACCAGCACAGGACCCCCCCCCCCCCCCCCGCCCCCTGTCAGGAGAGCCACCGATCGGCTCTCCTCTACTGGTGCCTGTTAGGCACGAACTGGGGAAAGACGATTAATGACACTTCTTATTTACTATGTGACCAGCTGTGATTGGACACAGCTGATCACATGGTAAAGAGCCTACGTCATTAGGCTCTTTACTGTGATCGGAGATGCGGTGTGTCAGAGTGACACACCACACCACCGATCGCTGCTCTGCGTGCCCCCCGGGAGCCCGCAGAGTGGTCTATCCTGCTGGACATCATATGACGGCCAGTCAGGATAGAGCAACCACTTCCCAGCCATCATTTTGCTATATGGCGGGCGGGAAGTGGTTAAGTACCTCCTGATTGCCTGGTAACCACGGGCCAGGCGCTGCTAACAACCACTACAGATTGAGTCAGCTGCAAGGCCCATGGGAAAGAGGCCTAGTGGATCTATTTACACCACAAGGTGGAACTTTAGTCAGAAAATAAAGTCCAGATAGATCACTTTAGGCATGCCTCTTTTGCAGACATACAGTAGCTATGTAAAACATTAAAAATAACTGCCTATACTGTGCCTGAAATGAGAGCCACTAGAGGTCAATCAGCTGGCAGCTTTAAAGTAGTTGTAAACTCTTACATATACCCAGTGAAGTGACTGGCCAGAGTTGATACACAGAGAATAAACAAATCCTCCTACATAAGGCCTCATGCACACAGGGCATTTTTAACAGCTGCTGCTTTGGGCATCAGATGCTTTTTTTAACTGCCTCTAAACTCCCCTGCATGTTTTCCTATGTGCTCATGCACACATAGGCTTTTATCAGTGTTTTTTGGCAGGAGAATTTAGTGGCAGAAAAAAAAACCTCTACCAGTGTGTTCCCGGAGCAGCAGCGTTTTAGTAGAAAGGACGCTGACAGTGTTTAGCACATTATTTAAAAAATATTTTAAGCATCCTTAACAACCAGTGATTAGCTGGTTGTTAAGGAGCAGGCGAGGAAGCCAGCTGCCACATCCTTAGGCTCCATGCACACAGGGCGTCATAAAAACGTGCTCCAAAGCTGTTTACATAACGCCGGGAAACAGCAGCTGTAAAAACGTGCTTTCAGTAGCTTTTTCTACTAGCGTTATTGCACGTTTGGCCACAGTAGCTGTTAGCAGCGTTTTTTCTGCCTCCATTCAAAATCAATGGTTTCCTATGGGAGCCTATTGATTTGAATGGAAGTCACACCGCAGGTCGGATCAAGGTGATCCGACTTGCGGTGCGACCTGCACTGTGAGAATCTTGAGGGGGAACTCCACGCCAAAATGGGGAAAAAAACGGCGTGGGGTTCCCCCCCAGGTTCCAAACCAGGCCCTTCGGGTCTGGTATGGAATTTGAGGGTAGCCCCGCGCCGAAAAAACGGCGTGGGGTCCCCCCCAAAATCCATACCAGACTCTTATCCGAGCATGCAGTCCGGCATGCCAGGAAAGGGGAGGGGACGAGCGAGCGGCCCCACCCCCCCTGGATCATACCAGGCCACACGCCCTCAACATGGGGGGTGTGTGTGGGTGCTTTGGGGCAGGGGGGGCTCTGCACCCCGCACCTCAAAGCACCTTGCCCCCATGTTGATGAGGACAAGGGCCTCATCCCCACAACCCTGGCCGGTGGTTGTGGGGGTCTGCGGGCAGGGGGCTCATCGGAATCTGGAAGCCCCCTTTAACAAGGGGGCCCCCCCAGATCCCGGACCCCCTCCCTATGTGAATGGGTATGGGGTACACTGTACCCCTACTCATTCACCCCATAAAATGCAGTGTATGGAAATAACGACAGGAGACGTTTTGGAAAATTTATTAAAAAACTTCATCCGGCTCTTGTCCTCTCCGGGGGTCTTCTCCTCTCCGAGGGTCTTCTGCTCTTTTGCTGTCCGCCCTTCTTGTCTTCTCCTCTCTGGGGGTCTTCTGCTGTCTTCTCCTCTCCGGGGGTCTTCTGCTGTCCGCCCTTCTTGTCTTCTCCTCTCCGAGGGTCTTCTGCTGTCCGCCCTTCTGCTGTCCAATCTTCTTGTCTTCTCCTCTCCGGTCTTCTGCTCTTTTGCTGTCGGCTGTCCTTCTTCCTCCGGTCCTCCTCCGACGACGTCTTCAGCGATTATGCCGGCCTCTGGTCTCCGCAGCTTAATATATAGCCATTAGGGGCGTGGCCGTCAGATGACGTCATCGGGAGACCACGCCCCCTTGTGTCACAGATGACGTCATCTGTGACACAAGGGGGCGTGGTCTCCCGATGACGTCATCTGGCGGCCACGCCCCTAATGGCTATATAATAAGCTGCGGAGACCAGAGGCCGGCATAATCGCTGAAGACGTCGTCGGAGGAGGACCGGAGGAAGAAGGACAGCCGACAGCAAAAGAGCAGAAGACCGGAGAGGAGAAGACAAGAAGATTGGACAGCAGAAGGGCGGACAGCAGAAGACCCTCGGAGAGGAGAAGACAAGAAGGGCGGACAGCAGAAGACCCCCGGAGAGGAGAAGACAGCAGAAGACCCCCAGAGAGGAGAAGACAAGAAGGGCGGACAGCAAAAGAGCAGAAGACCCTCGGAGAGGAGAAGACAGCAGAAGACCCCCGGAGAGAAGACAAGAAGGGCGGACAGCAAAAGAGCAGAAGACCCTCGGAGAGGAGAAGACCCCCGGAGAGGACAAGAGCCGGATGAAGTTTTTTAATAAATTTTCCAAAACGTCTCCTGTCGTTATTTCCATACACTGCATTTTATGGGGTGAATGAGTAGGGGTACAGTGTACCCCATACCCATTCACATAGGGAGGGGGTCCGGGATCTGGGGGGGCCCCCTTGTTAAAGGGGGCTTCCAGATTCCGATGAGCCCCCTGCCCGCAGACCCCCACAACCACCGGCCAGGGTTGTGGGGATGAGGCCCTTGTCCTCATCAACATGGGGGCAAGGTGCTTTGAGGTGCGGGGTGCAGAGCCCCCCCTGCCCCAAAGCACCCACACCCCCCCCCATGTTGAGGGCGTGTGGCCTGGTATGATCCAGGGGGGGTGGGGCCGCTCGCTCGTCCCCTCCCCTTTCCTGGCATGCCGGACTGCATGCTCGGATAAGAGTCTGGTATGGATTTGGGGGGGACCCCACGCCGTTTTTTCGGCGCGGGGCTACCCTCAAATTCCATACCAGACCCGAAGGGCCTGGTTTGGAACCTGGGGGGAACCCCACGCCGTTTTTTCCCCATTTTGGCGTGGAGTTCCCCCTCAAGATTCTCACAGTGCAGGTCGCACCGCAAGTCGGATCACCCTGATCCGACCTGCGGTGTGACTTCCATTCAAATCAATAGGCTCCCATAGGGAACCATTGATTTTGAATGGAAGAAAAAAAACGTATAACGTGGCTTAACGCACGTTAAGCAACGTTATGAAGCCTTATGGAGCCTTTAGCAGCGTCAGACGTTTTTTGCAGCTTGACGCTGGAGCTCCTGAACCCACAGTTCCTGGGTTTTTTTTGGAGCTGTAAAACGCCTATGCCACTTGGAGCTCCTAAAAGCTCTATGTGTGCATGAGGCCATAGAATAACATGGATGGGCGTTCTGCAGCTGCAAAAAAAAACGTCTGACGCTGCTAACAGCAGCTGTAAAAACGTCCAGTGTGCATGAGGCCTTAAGGGCTTGTTTACACTTGGTTCAAAACATGGCATTGGACACACTTTTTAAAGCACTGTGAACATAAATCAAAGCACCTGTCACTAAAAAAAAAAAAAAAAGTTGCATAAAGTTGTACCTGTTTATCTGCTGTCTTCCCTTTTCTACAGCTATTCAAAGTTCAGAATTTATTAACTTGTCTGAGCTGTCACAAAAAACGAGGTGGAGAGCTGAAATTACACTCTGCAGTGCTCAGTGAGGAGAGCTCTGAGAGCTGATTGGAGGAAAGGGACACACCCCCTTCACACAGCACGCAAGAACAGAGCTGAGGCTGTCAATCGGCTGAAGGCTCCTCCCCTGTTACCTTTATTCTCTTGTATCAGGAAAACTTGCCAGAAGTGACTCATGCTGATAGCAAAGACATAAAGCAGCAGACAGAAAGGACAGTTAATGCTCTTAACTGAGACAAGTACACACTATAGAGCAGTGATGGTGAACCTTGGCACCCCAAATGTTTTGGAACTACATTTCCCATGAAACTCAACTACACTGCAGAGTGCATGAGCATTGTGGGAAATATAGTTCCAAAACATCTGGGGTGCCATGATGCATAGAGGAGTATGCTTTGTTCATATTTCATGTTTGAGGCTTACAACCACTTTAAAGAGGAACTGCATTCTGCTCACATAATTTGTAATAAAACTATCTTTGCCATTCTGAAGCTTCCCTCCAACCACTTTGCATATTATTTCATATGTACTGTGATTCTGTACTTGCCAAATATGCTGCAGAAATCTCCCTCCACTAAGTCTGGCTGCAGCCATTTTAACTGTGGGCAGCTGTTATATATTAGCAAGTAAAGGCACTTGTTTTGTGGGCATTGCCTATTTTACCTGCATTTTTGGGAAAATGTTACCTGCACTAACAATTTTAATATTTTCAGCCCAAGTATTTAAGTTACACAGATTAATGACTCATACACACGCAACGATTGTTGGCCGTGAATTTTCGGCCAACGTCCGATCGGCCGATTTTCGGCTTGTTAGTATGATGCTTCCGACAACCGACTCCGACTTTTCGGCCGAACAAAATCTGCATGCTATAAAATTTTTGTTGGCCGTCAACAGAACGGCCGATTTTCCGTCAGTCAGTACAGATTTCGGCAGACAAAAATCAGATGAGCAAGACTGGGCATGCTCAGAGAAGAAAAAACACACGGAAAGTAAACCAGCACATGACATCACTTCTGAAGTTGGTTGTTGTTGGCTGAGAAAATTAGTGTGCAGTCTAGAGCACATTTCAACCAACACAACAACACTGGGCAAAAGACGGCCGATCGGTCGGCCGATATTCGTTGCGTGTGTACGAGGCTTAAGTCACAGAAATGTAAAATGAAAATCCATTTGTTAAAACTCTATTCCACTTTTCTTAAAAGATTGATTCTGCGTGCACAACTGCATGGCGATTGCTGACAGCGCTGACTGCAAGTCTTGCTTGTCTTTCCATTTACAGCAGGATGATAAATCTGAAATCATGTCTTTCCTCTTGTCATCCCTTCCAAGCAGTCATCCTCTGATTATAATTTTATCTCAATCTCCAGTTTCCACTATACCCTAGTTGGACTTGTATAGCTTGCAAGCCAAAGTAGTATAATCTTAGTTGTTGGTGGCTGTTTTCCAAACTGAAGGATTTTATCTCTAAATAGCACAAGGAAATGTGCAAGAATAACTCTCAGTATTTTAAATGTAAAAAGCAGTTATAATGACTATGAGAGATTGTGTGTAGATGCTTAAAACCTCTCCTGACCTGCAAAAAATTCTGGCAAGGGGAGGATGTTTCTCTTATTGCGGAAATCTAAAGTTAAGTTATTTTTTTGGTATACTGCACCAGGAAACTAGCTTTACCTCTAATGAAGGGTAAGCTATGTTCTGCTGGATGTTTTATATCGTAGAAATTTGCCCTTTACTGATGTTGGATCCTCCTCCTAGGTGTGAGCTTCCATCGCTGCATGGGTTAACAGCAGTGACTGCAGTTGCGAAAGTCATTCTTTATTAGAGGTAAGTTATGTCCCTGGTGCAGTACTAAACTTCAGTTTTAAAATCTTACTAGCTTCAGGAAAAAATAATTTCCTTGAAAGGGGTGCTCTTATACATTAGAAAAGTTCTCCTGGACTCAAAAAGAAAAACAATAAGAATCTCCCTTTGCCAGATACAAAGGACTAACCTCTGTCCTGGGCCAAACCCAAACCATAAAAATCAACCCTGTTAAAAAATGACCGTATATACTCGAGTATAAGCCAACCCGAATATAAGCCGAGACCCCTAATTTTACCACAAAAAAGTGGGAAAACGTATTGACTTGAGTATAAGCCTAGGGTGGGAAATGCAGCAGCTACTGGACCCAACTGGACCACTACAAGACACAAAACAGGGGCTGCGGACATGGTACAGGAGATGGCGCAGGTCATAGTATAGGCATTGCACAGGTCATGGTAAGGGCATGGCACAGGTCAGGGCACAGGTGATGGTACAGGCATGTCCCAGGTCATGGTACAGCCATGTCACAGGTCATGGTACAGCCATGGTATAAATGGTATAGGCATGGCACAGGTCATGGTACAGGCATAGCACAGGTGATGGTATAGGCATAGCACAGGTGATGGTATAGGCATGGCACAGTAAGTACAGGCATGGCACAGTATGTACAGGCATTGCACAGTATGTACAGGCATGGCACAGTATGTACAGACATGGCACAGTAGGTATAGGCATGGCACAGTAGGTATAGGCATGGCACAGTAAGTACAGGCATGGCACAGTATGTACAGGCATGGCACAGGAGATGCAGTGCTGCGGGCATGGTACAGGAGAATGTCCTGTACCATGCCCGCAGCACTGCATGAGGAAATGCAGGGGCTGCGGAGGAGTCTCACTTACCTGTCGGTGAGCGGGTTTCACGCCGCTCGGCGCCAATACTACCAGGGGCGTAACTACAGGGGTTGCAGGGGTTGCAATCGCTACCGGGCCCCATGCTCCAGGGGGCCCGGTAGCAAACCAGTGGGTGAACTTCCAGGATCGCAAAGGTCACACTTGCGACCGGACCCTGGCATTGCACCACTGTGGGGAAGCCCCAAGATTGCAGGAAGTGGGCCCACAAGATTGCAGAAAGGGGGCCCACTGCAGAACTTGTGAAAGAATCCTGCTGCGGGACCGTAATAAAAGGCCATGCAACGAGTGTAAAGAGCCCCAGGATTAGTGGGAAGAGCCCTGGGCTTGAAGGTAAGGGCGGCGGCCAGGGGTCTGGGGGGCCCTTCATGGTTTCTTGCATCAGGGCCCTGAAGGTTCTAGTTACGCCTCTGAATACTACGTCACCCTAAATGCGCCGCCAATGCACGGGAAAACCCGAACACGTTCGGCTATTCCCGGGCATGCCGCACATGCGCAGTGACACGTCGGCGCCGAGCTGTGCCATTTTTAAAAACACAGTGAAGCCAGTGACTCGAGTATAAGCCGAGGGGGGCATTTTCAGCATGAAAAAACATGCTGAAAAACTCGGCTTATACTCAAGTATATACGGTAATTAAAAACACAGGTCACATTGTACAACAATGCTATCTCACTTTTTTCTTTTTTTGCAGGATTGATGAAGTTCTCTGGGAATTTCTCCCACACTGGCCTCCATGTCACTACTGTTTTCTATAATAAGTGGAGATCAGCAGAAGAAACAAGTAGGAGCTGAGGGGGGACCCAGTAGATCCCACAGGATCAATTCGGCATTCGTATGTGAGGGTAGCAGGAAAGGTAATTATTCACACTGCTCTTTTACAGTTATGGCTTGCTTTTAAATATACACAATGCATCAGGGTCACCTAAATGTTCTGTATAATAACCTAAAGTTGAGAAAAGTGCCCTTAATTTATGTAAGAAGGTTGAGACCTAATCATATGCCACAAAGCTATGTACAATATGTACCGTATAGTTTTTCTAAATGATAATCGCTCTTGGTTTATGAGCAGGGGTGAGATTCTTTATTTCTTGATTTAGCCGACCCCTATCAACAAATGGTGCACAGAACAATGTGCATACAAATATGTACAAATATTCTGATCTCTAGGCTATATTTGTAATAATCATATTCTCACTGTTTCTAAAAAATATGTATGATGATGTTTTTTTTTTCTTGTATGCACCATCATTGTATTTTATACCCAATGCTGCACTTAAAAGTTGATGCTGTTCTGGGATGTTGACACACTCTGTAAGTTTTCTTTTTGCTTTAATTGAAGTTTTTACAATTGATATATTTATGCTTGTGCCTGCTCTTTAAAGCAAGAATGTTCCTGTTGCCTAGCTGCACCTTGTCAGTATATATTTTTTTAACATATATATTTTTTCTAGATTTTAATCTATTTTTATTTCATTTCTGTTTTTTAGGCCTCTCTATACTGAATTTGAATCCCTTGTGCTTGTAAGTCATTGATGGTTTATTTGACAGTTAAATCCCAACTATATTTAAAGTGGTTGCAAAGTCAGAAGGTTTTTTTTATCTTAATGCATTCTTCTGTGTAGCAGCCCCCCTCAGCCCCCTAATACTTACCTGCGCCAATTTCTATCCAGCGATGTCCACGAGTGTCTAAGCCATCCGGCGCCATTGCTGCTGTTAATCAAATTTATTTAGCCAATTAGGAGAGAGGTGGCGCTGCCAATGGCAGCTCCATGTCTGAATGGATATACGGAGCTGCAGCTTGGCTCGGCTGCCCCCATAGCAAGCTGCTCTCCAGGAGGGAGGAACCAGGAGCACTGAAGAGCGACCCAAGAAGAGGAGGATACTGGCTGCTCTGTGCAAAACCATTACACCGAGCAGATAAGTATAACATGTTTGTTATTTTAATGGAAAAAAAAAACTGATACTTTAAAATCACTTTAAACCTGCTCCCACCCCCATTCTTGGAATATTTAACTACCCTGTAAAGGAAATATTTTTATACTTGCCTATCTCGAGGACCCTCCAGTCCAACCACGTTATTGGCTCCCAATACCAATTTCAGAGTAGAGGAGGGATAGCCAATAACAGAAGCCCCACAGTAAGCCTAGGGATGATGTTACCACATAGGTTTTACAGCCATTGTTGGCAGTCTGTTCTCTTCACTGAAGCTGGGCATTGGAGAGATCATGTGACTACGTATATACAGGATCTCACAAAAGTGAGTGCACCCCTCACATTTTTGTAAATATTTTATTATATCTTTTCAATTGACAACAATGAAGAAATGACACTTTGCTACAATGTAAAGTAGTGAGTGTACAGCGTGTAAGCCTCTTCCAAAGATGATGCACAAGAAAGCCCACAAACAGTTTGCTTAAGACAAGCAGACTAAGGACATGGATTACTGGAATAATGTCATGTGGTCTGATGAGACCAATGTAAACTTTTTTGGTTCAGATGCTGTCAAGCATGTGTGGTGGCAACCAGGTGAGGAGTACAAAGACAAGTGTGTCTTACCTACAGTCAAGCATGGCGGTGGAAGTGTCATGGTCTGGGGCTGCATGAGTGCTGCCAGCACTGGGGGGCTACAGTTCATTGAGGAAAACATGAATGCCAACATGTACTGTGACATACTGAAGCAGAGAATGATCCCCTCCCTTCAGAGACTGGGCCGCAGGGCAGTATTCCAACATGATAATGACCCCAAACACACCTCCAAGACGACCATTGCCTTCCTAAAGAAGCTGAGGGTAAAGGTGATGGACTGGCCAAGTATGTCTCTAAACCTAAACATAAATTGAGCATCTGTGGGGTATCCTTAAATGGAAGGTGGAGGAGCACAAGGTCTCTAACATCCACCAGCCCTGTGATGTTGTCATGGAGGAGTGGAAGAGGATTCCAGTGGCAACCTGTGAAGCTCTGGTGAACTCCATGCTCAAAAGGGTTAAGGCAGTGCTGTAAAATATTGGTGGCCACACAAAATATTGTCACTTTGGGCCCAATTTGGACATTTTCACTTTTGTTGCCAGCAGTTTAGACATTAATGGCTGTGTGTTGAGTTATTTTGAGGGGACAGCAAAGTTACACTGTTATACAAGCTGTACACTCACTACTTTACATTGTAGCAAAGTGTCATTCCTTCAGTGTTGTCACATGAAAAGTTATAATAAAATATTTACAAAAATGAGGGGTGTACTCACTTTTGTGAGATACTGTATATATATATATATTTTTTTTTTTTCTTGATTGTGTTTTAGTTTTAGCATTTACAACCTGAGCCTATCACTCTCAGACAGACTGTACTTGCTAAGATCAGTGAGATCTCTGCATATACAGCCTGCCTCACTGCTGAGTCCTATCACTCTCAGACAGCCTTTGCATGCTTTGATCAGTGAGACCTCAGCATGTACAGCCTGCCTCAGAGTGATAAGAGTCCTATAACTCTTAGACAGACTGTACATACTGAGATCAGTGAGATCATATCCATATAGTATACTTGACATGGTTGACTTATCTTTGTAAAAAATTGTTGAATTTACACTTTGCAATTATTTTTTTTGATGATGATTATCTCCTAAAATAATAGATACAGCATTTGACATGATATACAAAACAACAAAATACACCAGTAGGCACTTGGTATCCATTTTTACTGTACATAGAGGAAGAGGTTGATCTCCAAGAGGAAAAAGTAGAGCCTAAAGAGGAGGGGGTGTAGTTTACAGATGACAGTGTGGGTATTAAACAGGAAAGGGGGGGGGCATATTTAAATTAGGGGTTGCACAAGTTTAGTCAGGCCTAGGGAAACACAAAACCTAAATACACCACTGGGTAGGAGGGAATGAGGGGGAACTTATTCTGAGCAATAAGGCTGGCCATGATATACTTTTCACAAACCGCACTACTGTGGCCACCACTAAAAGGAGACTACACTCCAATCCAGCTGGGTGACCACCAGAGGCGGCTCTAGGCTTTGTGAGGCCTAAGGCAAAACTTGGACATGAGGCCCCACTCACGCCCATAATGGGAAAAATAATTCAAGCAATAAAAATTAACTGTATAAATTGCATATATTAAGAGCCTTAACCTTTGTACGATAAGTTCACAGTTTCTAGAATTTTCTCTAACCAATTCTTCTTTAATCAAAGATCATTAAACATCGGGTATATATAATATATATATATATATATATATATATATATATATATATATATATATATATATATATATATATATATATATGTCTGCTCTTACATCACAGTCCCCAGCATTTCCCTATAGGTCATGATTCCCGGAGTCCCTCCTTTCATCAGAGTTCAGTGTCCCCCCTTACATAAGAGTTCTCCTTTAAATCAGATTCCCCCAGCATCTCCTCCTTACATCAGAGTCCACAGAATTCCTCTCAGCATTAGAGTCCCCCTCTTAAATCAAATTTCACAGAGCCCCCTTTACATCAGAGTCTCCAGAGTTTCCCCCTTACACTGTAAGAGGGAACTCTGATGTAAGAGGAGTTCTGGGAACCCTGATTTAGGGGGAATGTTGGGGACTCTGAAGTAAGGGGAGTTCTGGGAACCCAGATTTAAGGGGAAATGCTGCAGACTCTGATGTAAGGAGAGTTCTGGGAACCCTGATTTGAGGAGAAAAGCTGGGGACTCTGGTGTAAAAGGGAACTCTGTGGTCACCAAAGCTCCCCCTTACATCAGAGTTTTCAGAGACCCTCTTACACTTCCCTTCCTTAGTCCTCCACAGTCTAGGGCATGACAAGTCCCGCTGCAGAAGGCTGCCATACCTGAGTCCCCACAGAAGGCACTGTAAATTCCAGTATAGTGCACTGCCATTCCTCCCTGAGGAATGCAAGCCTGCTATGATTGGACTTGTACTGCTCTCTGTAGGGGACTGAGAAATGGAAGCCTGCTATGCTAAGACTTGTAGTTCCCTCTGTGGGAACTAAGGCATGGAAGCCTGCTATTCTGGAACTTGTAGTGCCCTCTGTGAGGGACTGAGGATTCCTCAGTCCTCCACATTCTAGGGCACTATAAGTCCCAGCATAGTGGGCTGTCATTCCTCAGTCCCTCACAGCTGGGGGGGGAAATACAACAGAGTTCAACATCTAAAGGACAACTCCAACCAAAACTACCAATAATGTACAGAGTCCATATGCTATATAATGTCACAGCCCCGCTACCCCTCACCTTCCCCCTCGGGTGCTGTCATTGTGTAGGGCAAAGGGCTCCAGCTCCACCATGTTTGGCTTTGATGTCAGATATGCAGGACTGGCTCAGCTCCACTCTCTTCCCTGGCAACTGACTCTGGCATCACCGGGGGCCTCTCCTCCTCCCCCAGCCACCCAGGGGCCCTCTCCTCCCCCAGCCACCCAGGGGCCCTCTCCTTTTCACCCAACCACCCAGGGGCCCCTCTCTTTTTCCTCCAGCCACCCAGGGGCCCTCTCCTTCTTCCCCAGCCACCCAGGGGCCCTCTCCTTCTCCTCCAGCCACCACCCAGGGGCCCTCTCCTTCTTCTCCTCCAGGCACCCAGGGGCCCTCTCCTTCTTCCCCAGCCACCCAGGGGCCCTCTCCTTCTCCTCCAGCCACCACCCAGGGGCCCTCTCCTTCTTCTCCTCCAGCCACACAGGGGCCCTCTCCTTCTCCTTCAGGTACCCAGGGACCCTCTCCTTCTCCTCCAGCCACCCAGGGGCCCTCTCCTTCTCCTCCAGCCACCCAGGGGCCCTCTCCTTCTCCCCCAACCACCCAGGGGCCCTCTCCTTCTCCCCCAGCCACCCAGGGGCCATATCCTTCTCCCCCAGCCACCCAGGAACCCGCTCCTCCTCCCTCAGCCACCCAGGGGCCCTCTCCTTCTCCCTCAGCCACCCAGTGGCCCTCTCCTTCTCCCTCAGCCACCCAGGGGCCCTCTCCTTCAGCCACCCAGGGGCCCTCTCCTTCTCCTTCAGCCACCCAGGGGCCCTCTCCTTTTCCCCTAGCCACCCAGGGGCCATCTCCCTTTCCCCTAGCCATACAGGGGCCCTCTCCTTTCCCCTAGCCACCCAGGGGCCCTCTCCTTTTCTCCTAGCCACCCAAGGCCCTCTCATTTTCCCCTAGCCACCCAGGGGCCCTCTCCTTCTCTTCTAGCCACCTTCTCCTCCCCCAGCCACCCAGGGCCTTCTTCTTCTCCTCCTCCACCACCAACCATTCTAAGACTCTTCCAACTTCCCTGGGGCTACTCACCCCCTTTGCGTAGTAGACACCACAAATCTATGACCAGCCTGCAGAGTGACAAGTCAGGGCCTGGTTACCTGTATGTTCCTGGGCCAGGGCAGAGCTCTCCTCCCAGAGCAACAACCGATAATAGCAGAGTGAACTGACTGGGCAGTCACTTCCTACTGATGCAGGTACATGCCCACCGATTCCTCCACATCTTAGGATTACATGATCAGATGGCCAATCCCTAGGCAGAGAAGGCGCGGTAAGTGTCAGCGGACAACAGACACCTGGCAGCCGCAGTGAAGGGACTGCAGCACACTGCTGCCACTTTTATATCCGAGGATTTAAAACAATCTTTTACTTGGGAGATTTCCCTGACTGCGCCCTTCTAAATGTTGTCGCTCCGCCACTGGCCGCGAGGCCCCTGTAGGTGTGAGGCCTTAGGCGACCGCCTAATTTGCCTAATTAGAGAGCCGCCTATGGTGACCACACAAAGGTAGATATGAATCTGGTGCACAAGTGTTGGGGAGGAGTCTAGCAATTAGCACACACTACTAGGATTCCTTCAGCTATCCTACAAGCTAGAACCCAGGTGTTAATTACTATTCCCACTGTCCACACAACCCACACACCAGACACACAGCAAATGGTAGCTTGCTACTACCCAGCAGTTTTTCCGCTGACTGGTCTGCTAGGCAACTACACACAAACGCAGATCTCCACTGGCAGATCTACTAGTTTACAATCTGCCAACATACAGTACAATTGCATACAGATTGGAAAGGAACTTAGACCGAGCACATAGACACTAAAGAAGTCACTCATTAATTTTATAATTTAATATCTCAAACGTGGGCAGTGAATAAAATATAAATAAAGAAAGAGAATTACAATAAATACAAAAAAAGGCAAAAAGACATGCAAGATTGGCTATTCACTGTGGAACTGAAAAGGGATAAAAACAGAAATAAAATGTGACCAAGATTTATCCTGTGATTGGAACAAGTCAGAATATCTATAATTCACCATTCAGATGGAATCACACTGTCCATATCCCATGCTCCTCCATTTATTGGAATATGGATGTGGACTGGACTTTAGGGCAAACCTGGGGGGTGTCCCGGTCCCAGGCCAAGGAACAGTTTTGTGTTCTGAATTTACTAGAGTTTATTGGGCCCGAAATGGTTTTGATCGCTGGGTCGGGGATAGGATTTCAAACATCAGCGTGCCAGTCTGATTGCGACAATACCAACAACTGTTCAGCTGTCGAAACCAGGCGCCATATTACATTTTTTGCATTTCTCCTAGATTCTAAAAGCACTACAAATACAGATTTACATGTATATGATCAGAAAAGAGAGATAGAAATGGATTCCTCTGATCTGGACATAAATCAACAGCTGGTAGACTTCTCACTGACCCCTGCTGGTTCTTGTTGCCAAAATGACTAGGACTCTTCTTTGAAGTTCAGGAAGGTGACAACATAATACCTGTACAAGCATGAGATAATTGTATTGGCATCTAGGTGTCACTCCTGGTCTAGAGGATTGTTCTGTCCTTTTCAAAAGCTAATTGGTGAACATATGTTTAAAACTGATTAAGGAAATACTGTATCTCTAACACAGAATAAACTATGCCTATAATGCCTACAATTACACAACTTCTACAAATCACATCACATCTCAGCTACTGACAATATTACCCTACTCTTACGTGTGTGTGTGTGTGTGTGTGTGTGTGTGTGTGTGTGTGTGTGTGTGTGTGTGTGTGTGTGTGTGTGTGTGTGTGTGTGTGTGTGTGTGTGTGTGTGTGTGTGTGTGTGTGTGTGTGTGTGTGTGTGTGTGTGTGTGTGTGTGTGTGTGTGTGTGTGTTTGTAAAAACTTCTGTCAGCTTTTTTTTTTGTCCAATTAGGAGGATTTCTGTATATTTCCTGTCCTGTACATTCAATTAAAGTGAGATAATGTTTTTCAATTTTCAGGCCAGCCATACACATTTAGACTTCTTTCATTCAGCCCTGTACTTCAGCCATTTATGAACTGCTAAGATACTCCTGCACTCTGATTAAACAGGGCGCAGGAGTATATTAATAGCTCATGCAGTGCCTTAAGGAGGATCGCTGATAATCCAGCTGGTGTAAGAAGCAAAAGAACAGGGCACAGGAGTATATTAGTGGTTCTTGCCGCACCTTGAGGAGGATCAGGCATAATCCAGCTGGTTTAAGAAGAAAAAGAACAGGGTGCACCTCTTTACTTTGCCTATACAGTATAGACTGCACTCAAGCTAGAAATACTTATGGATTCTTATTACATGGATTTCAATTGGATTTCCTATGGACATTCTTATAATTGTATCATGCGTGTTGGGGTTTTTGGGGTGGTGAGAAAATATTACTGCAGGGGTGTTCATTAATATTGTTGGCAAATATGTACTTGCTGCTCAGGGATTTATTGTTTCTGTTGTCACACTTTAGTAAGTACTGTACTGTATATTTGTTTTTTTACATTTTTTTTTCTTTCTTTTTATCGCTTAGAAATCCCATACAATTTACTTAGCACCACACAATGATACTTAGTTCTGTATTCTCTAAAAGGAATGGCACTGGGAGGTGAGTAGGGGGCAGAGAAAATGGTGATCTGGGGGAGAGGGGAGAGTACCTACAACCATTCTCTGAGGAAAAAAAAGCTCTGGGTATGCTTTTATCTATAAAGTATATGTCAATACCAGATATTTCCCAATTAGGTATGTAAAGCTTGCTATATGTCTTGTGAGCTGGGGATAGGTACAATGTCTCACAAAAAAAGAGTACACTCCTCACATTTTTGTAAATCTTTTATTATATCTTTTCATGTAAAACAGCATCTGTGGCGCTAAACCTAAAAATACAGTCCCAAATGAATGAGAAAAGGAACAGCAGTCCATAAAGGTGCATCCCAAACTTGTAAAAGGATGAGGCAGCTTCAGAACCGAAATCCCACCACCGGACAGCACACCAATCACCACTCCTTACCAACTGCAATGGATCCCCATAACAGAGATCTCACAAGCCCCTCTATATGCGATTGAGAACCAGATGATCCCGCTCTCCAATCCCGGGTAAGCAGACTTGGTAGATGGTATATGCAAGAAAGAGCAGGGACACTATCATAGCGTAGACTGCTATTTATTAAACTTTGCACACGAGTGGATAACACTTACAAGATCAAAGGAAATAGATCGCATCTCTCTGAATGGTGTGTAGTCCTCCCTGGATGTTCACTGGGCGTTCAATGCATGGATAACCAAAGAAATGGCCGCTGTGTCTCCTCCACGCTATGGTGAGCGTCACCTCGAGCGCCACCCGACGTACGTTTCGTCCCACAAGGACGTCGTCAAGGGGTGCGGCCTCGAGGAGCGCTTCCACCATATATAGCCAAGGAGGAGGGCGGGACACATACAGATACTCCACGGCCGGATATCGAGGGTGCGTTCCATTCACAGGAAACACTGCCCCGCCAGAAGGAGAAGAAAGGACAAATGGCAACAACCGGGGGATCAAAAAAATCGATCAGGATACCCCAGCCAAAAGAATTAACTGGCCACGTCCTCTACCAAAATCTGTATGTAAATCTGTATGTGCCAGTTAATTCTTTTGGCTGTGGTTTGATGAGACCAAGATAAACTTATTTTGTTCAGATGGTGTCAAGTGTGTGTCGCGGCAACCAAGTGAGGAGTACAAAGTGTACTATATATACAGGTCTATTTACAAGGGTTGTACAGTGAGTAAAAAAAAAAAAAAAACAACGGTTCAAAAACAAATAAAACAAAATCCTACCCTTGTCCCGGCACTAACTACACAAATCACAACCCTCACCATCAGGCTATCCGAGCCTAACGTTTGTCAGCCTCCACATACACACAGACATCTCAAGTCTCCCGCAAGTCGCGGGAGACTCCCGCTATCCGCCCTGAGCTCACGGACACCCGCAAGCTCAGGGCAATATCCCGGCTGTGTGTGTGAGTCAGTCACAGTGAGTCAGATGAGATGACTCATCGATGCAGGCAGAAGAGTGTGTCAGCTGTCAGCAAGCTGAGCCTGCACAGAGAAATGTCAGAGCCGAAGTAGATCCGGCTCACAGGCGGAGTGATATGAGTCATGCACTCCGCCTGTGGGAGGAGCTGCAGAGAGCAAGCAGCGGCTTTACTACAGCCACATCTTCTACTCCAGGAGGCATTTTGGCACGCGAGACCGATCACTGTGACACCCCACTCTGTGACAGACACAGTGACCTAACCTGAGAGCAGCACCAGAGAGCCAGCACCTGACATCAGTACCAGCAAATGACCAGCACTTGTGACCAACACCTGTGACCAGTGCCAGCAAGTGACCAGGCCAGTACCAGCACCAGTGACCGGGCCAGTACCAGCACCAGTGACCAGCACCAGTACCAGCACCAGTGACCAGCACCAGTGACCAGGCCAGTACCAGTACCAGCACCAGTGACCAGTACCAGCACCAGTGACCAGTACCAGCACCAGTGACCAGGCCAGCACCAGTGACCAGTACCAGCACCAGCACCAGTACCAGTACCAGTGACCAGTACCAGCACCAGTGACCGGGACCAGCACCAGTGACCAGTACCAGCACCAGTGACCAGGCCAGTATGAGCACCAGTACCAGCACCAGTGACCGGTACCAGCACCAGTAACCGGTGCCAGCACCAGTGACACGTACCCGCACCAGTGACCAGTACCAGCACCAGTGACCAGTACCAGAACCAGTGACCAGTACCAGCACCAGTGACCAGTACCAGCACCAGTGACCAGCACCAGTGACCAGTACCAGCACCAGTGACCAGTACCAGCACCAGTGACCGGTGCCAGCACCAGTGACCGGTACCAGCACCAGTGACCGGTACCAGCACCAGTGACCAGCACCAGTGACCAGTACCAGCACCAGTGACCAGTACCAGCACCAGTGACCAGTACCAGTGACCAGCACCAGTGACCAGTACCAGCACCAGTGACCAGCACCAGTGACCAGTGACCAGCACCAGTACCAGCACCAGTGACCAGCACCAGTGACCAGCACAGTGACCAGCAAGTGACCAGGCCAGTACCAGCACCAGTGACCAGTACCAGCACCAGTGACCAGTACCAGCACCTGTGACCAGCACCAGTACCAGCACCAGTGACCAGCACCAGTGACCAGCACCAGTGACCAGCACCAGTACCAGCAACAGTGACCAGTGACCAGTACCAGCACCAGTGACCAGTACCAGCACCAGTGACCAGCACCAGTGACCAGGCCAGTACCAGTACCATCACCAGTGACCAGTACCAGCACCAGTGACCAGTACCAGCACCAGTACCAGCACCAATGACCAGGCCAGTATGAGCACCAGTGACCAGTACCAGCACCAGTGACCGGGACCAGCACCAGTGACCAGTACCAGCACCAGTGACCAGGCCAGTATGAGCACCAGTACCAGCACCAGTGACCGGTACCAGCACCAGTGACCGGTGCCAGCACCAGTGACACGTACCCGCACCAGTGACACGTACCAGCACCAGTGACCAGTACCAGAACCAGTGACCAGTACCAGCACCAGTGACCAGCACCAGTGACCAGCACCAGTGACCGGTACCAGCACCAGTGACTGGTGCCAGCACCAGTGACCAGCACCAGTGACCAGTACCAGCACCAGTGACCAGTACCAGCACCAGTGACCAGTACCAGCACCAGTGACCAGCACCAGTGACCAGTACCAGCACCAGTGACCAGCACCAGTGACCAGTACCAGCACCAGTGACCAGTACCAGCACCAGTGACCAGGCCAGCACCAGTGACCAGTACCAGCACCAGTGACCAGTACCAGCACCAGTGACCGGTACCAGCACCAGTGACCGGTACCAGCACCAGTGACACGTACCCACACCAGTGACCAGCACCAGTGACCAGTACAAGCATCAGTGTCCAGTACCAGCATCAGTGTCCAGCACCAGTTACCAGACCAGTACAGTACCAGCACCAGTGAACAGTACCAGCATCAGTGACCAGGTATACTGATTACATTTCATTTCATTATTCTCTGGTTGTGTTAAATTGGAAAGGGGGGGTGCGGCGCAGGCGTGCGTGGGGGGGGGGGGGCGGCACAGGCGTGCGTGGGGGGGGGGGCGCACCTCCCTGAAGTGACTTTGCCACCTCCCTGAAATGAGTTTTGGCAGGTTGGGATGTCTGTACACAGCTTGTTTGCTTTGCAGCTCTAACAGACCCAAACCTGTCTCTTCCCCAGGCTCTGAGCACTGACTCCAGATTCCAGGTCTAAATTGCCACCAGGCAGAAATGTAAAACCCAAACTGGACTGAGTTTAGAGATCCCTACATGTGTATAAGAGGAGCCTGGGAGATGTGTAAACCCAAAACAGGGTTTGAACACCTATGGCCCAACAGGGGTGAACCCGGGACAGGGCATCTACATTTCCCACCTTAACAAGGAATGTAGCCAAAAACCCTTGGTTCACCCATCCATTCATCTCCTTTTTTTGAACCATCCATTTGAAGGGAGCATGATCAGTTATCAAGTCAAACTGGCCCCCCAAAAAAAAATAATACCTTAGAGCTTCCAAGGCCCACTTTATAGCTGAACATTTCTTTTCAGTAACTGCATATTTGTCAGAGAAACCTTCAGCTGCAGACTGGTCGTCACATGACAGGCTTTACGACCTTTTGGCTAAGATCAAGTGTAGTATCTGTTCTTATCAGTGTTGGAATGGAACTGGAAGGTTAGTATCGGTGGTGGCCGAAGTTAACCGGGGCGCTCTGGGCGTAACTGGAGGACCGGAGTAGGCCAAACCAGAGAAAGCCGGATGGTTCCAATGCCTTCCTGATTTGAATGGGTCCACCCCTGTCAGTTTGAAGGGAGCGAGAAAGCCGGCGTGGTCAACCGGTTAGTACTGTTCCTGGATGTAATTGGTGGGAGTGCGGATGGTGAGGGGAAGGGCCCTTCCTCCTGGGTGAATTTGGCTAGAAGGGGGCCATTTTCTATACCCTCGAGGTTGGACTCTCCCCGAGCTGTCTGCATTCCTGGCCTCCTGACAGGAAGGGCTACACTGGGTCTGGCCAGGGGCTGAGACCGAAAGAGCCCGTGGTGTACGTGCCCCTGGGGTGGCAGCCCAGGGGTGCCTCAATTTCACTGGTGAGGGGCAGCTCACCTGAGTTTTTGTGGCACCTTGGTCACTGCACCATCACACTTTTTCAAGCACCTGCCTCTTGGGGTGGGCCTTTTGGCCAACACCAGAGGAATTTTTTATTCCTGGCTGGGGGGCCTGCCAAGGTCTTGCACTTTGGCACTACCCTGCACTTCTCCACTTCCCTTTTCCCCACTCTGTTTTTCTTTGTTGTGTGTCACATTTGTCCCTTTTGGTTGAGCACTTTTGCACGACTTTGATGGCGTAGGTCCTCGGGCCTGCCCTGTAAGTCTTGGGAGGGGGTGGATATGGCCTTTTGGCTTAGTTCGCCCTCTCCCATGGGGTCTCCCAACTTTTGAAGTTGAGAATGAGGGACATTTAGGAGGGAGATTGACCTGTGGCAAGCGTAACGCACCGCGGCGAAAAATTGGTGTGGTAAAAAGTGGGTGTGGTTAAATTATGATGGCCGGGAGGGGATAATCTGTCATCCCCTGTGTGCCTCTACCATTACCCCCTTTAGCTGCAGAGGCAGCACCTGGGGGTGTAAACATTCTGTATCCACAATGCTTTGCTTCACAGCTGCGGCATGAATTTGTTGAATGTGACCCATTCAAGTGAATGGCCCTGCTCTGCAAGGGCCCACCAACTGTGTGAAATACACGTGGTTGCAGCATGGTAATGCAGGGCTGAAGTGTATAAAGCAGGTGGTGAAGAGGCAATACAACACCTCTTTATCACTTGCCAAATGCTCTCTGAAAAGCAATCCAAATGCTGATCACTCTTTAGGGACCAAAGTGTTAACAAACCCCTAACTATCTTATTTCTTCTTTGTTTCACAGTTTTTAGAATTTTATTACTTTTTTTTTTTTTCATAGCAATATTGTTGGACTATGGTGAAATATTTGGGGTCTAAACAGTCTCACTATTGAGACAGCAAAAGGGACTGAGTACAGAGGTTCCTCAGTCCCTTTCTCTGCAGCCTCAGCTGCACTGGACAGTAAATAATGAACAGAAAATTCGGAGAAATTAGATAAGCAATGTATATTATTACTATTACATGAGCCGCTGCAATGGAAAGTGATGATGGAAATGGGGTGCAGAGAGGAGAAGCAGCAGGGAGAGAAGAGAGTGGGATGAGAAGTTGAGTGGTAGTGTGAGAACAGCTTGGACACTGGCAGTGGAGCAGAGGCATAACCAGAACATTCAGAGCCCTAATACAAGAAACCATGGAGGGCCCCCTGATCCCTAGCTGGGGGCACAGAGACCGGAAGAAGAGCACAGGGGGGACAAAAGAACAGCAGAGGACCAGAGAAGAGCACAGGGACCTGAAAAGAGCACAGGGGGGGGGGGGACAAGAGAACAGCACATAAACTGGAGAAGAGCACAGGGGGGACCAGAGAAGAGCACAAGGGGGACTAGAGAAGAGCACAGGGACTGGAGAAGAGCACAGGGGGGACCAGAGAAGAGCACAGGGACTGGAGAAGAGCACAGGGGGGACCAGAGAAGAGCACAGGGACTGGAGAAGAGCACAGGTGGGACCAGTGAAGAGCACAGGGACTGGAGAAGAGCACAGGGGGGACCAGAGAAGAGCACAGGGACTGGAGAAGAGCACAGGGACTGGAGAAGAGCACAGGGGGTACCAGAGAAGAGCACAGGGACCGGAGAAGAGCACAGGGGGGACTAGAAAAGAGCACAGGGACTGGAGAAGAGCCCAGGGGGACTGGAGAAGAGCACAGGGGGGACCAGAGAAGAGCACAGGTACTGGAGAAGAGCACAGGGCAGACCAGATAAGAGCACAGGGACTGGAGAAGAGCACAGGGCGGACCAGAGAAGAGCACAGGGACTGGAGAAGAGCACAGGGCGGACCAGAGAAGAGCATAGGGACTGGAGAAGAGCACAGGGGGGACCAGAGAAGAGCACAGGGACTGGAGAAGAGCACAGGGGGGACCAGAGAATAGCACAGGGACTGGAGAAGAGCGTAGGGACCGGAGAAGAGCACAGGGCTAGGAGAAGAGCACAGGGGGGACCAGAGAAGAGCACAGGGACCGGAGAAGAGCACAGGGGGGACTAGAAAAGAGCTCAGGGACTGGAGAAGAGCCCAGGGGGACCGGAGAAGAGCACAGGGGGGACCAGAGAAGAGCACAGGTACTGGAGATGAGCACAGGGCAGACCAGATAAGAGCACAGGGACTGGAGAAGAGCACAGGGGGGACCAGAAAAGAGCACAGGGACTGGAGAAGAGCACAGGGGGGACCAGAGAAGAGCACAGGGACTGGAGAAGAGCACAGGGGGGACCAGAGAATAGCACAGGGACTGGAGAAGAGCGTAGGGACCGGAGAAGAGCACAGGGACAGGAGAAGAGCACAGGGCAGGCCAGAGAAGAGCACAGGGACTGGAGAAGAGCACAGGGCAGACCAGAGAAGAGCACAGGGACTGGAGAAGAGCACAGGGCGGACCAGAGAAGAGCACAGGGACTGGAGAAGAGCACAGGGCGGACCGGAGAAGAGCACAGGGACTGGAGAAGAGCACAGGGGGGACCAGAAAAGAGCACAGGGACTGGAGAAGAGCACAGGGGGGACCAGAGAAGAGCACAGGGACCGGAGAAGAGCACAGGGGGGACTAGAAAAGAGCACAGGGACTGGAGAAGAGCCCAGGGGGACCGGAGAAGAGCACAGGGGGGACCAGAGAAGAGCACAGGTACTGGAGAAGAGCACAGGGCAGACCAGATAAGAGCACAGGGACTGGAGAAGAGCACAGGGGGGACCAGAGAAGAGCACAGGGACTGGAGAAGAGCACAGGGCGGACCAGAGAAGAGCATAGGGACTGGAGAAGAGCACAGGGGGGACCAGAGAAGAGCACAGGGACTGGAGAAGAGCACAGGGGGGACCAGAGAATAGCACAGGGACTGGAGAAGAGCGTAGGGACTGGAGAAGAGCACAGGGACAGGAGAAGAGCACAGGGGGGACCAGAGAAGAGCACAGGGACCAGAGAAGAGCACAGGGGGGACTAGAAAAGAGCACAGGGACTGGAGAAGAGCCCAGGGGGACCGGAGAAGAGCACAGGGGGGACCAGAGAAGAGCACAGGTACTGGAGAAGAGCACAGGGCAGACCAGATAAGAGCACAGGGACTGGGGAAGAGCACAGGGGGGACCAGAGAAGAGCACAGGGACTGGAGAAGAGCACAGGGCGGACCAGAGAAGAGCATAGGGACTGGAGAAGAGAACAGGGGGGACCAGAGAAGAGCACAGGGACTGGAGAAGAGCACAGGGGGGACCAGGGAATAGCACAGGGACTGGAGAAGAGCGTAGGGACCGGAGAAGGGCAAAGGGACAGGAGAAGAGCACAGGGCAGGCCAGAGAAGAGCACAGGAACTGGAGAAGAGCACAGGGCGGACCGGAGAAGAGCACAGGGACTGGAGAAGAGCACAGGGGGGACCAGAAAAGAGCACAGGGACTGGAGAAGAGCACAGGGGGGACCAGAGAAGAGCACAGGGACCGGAGAAGAGCACAGGGGGGACTAGAAAAGAGCACAGGGACTGGAGAAGAGCCCAGGGGGACCGGAGAAGAGCACAGGGGGAACCAGAGAAGAGCACAGGTACTGGAGAAGAGCACAGGGCAGACCAGATAAGAGCACAGGGACTGGAGAAGAGCACAGGGGGGACCAGAGAAGAGCACAGGGACTGGAGAAGAGCACAGGGCGGACCAGAGAAGAGCATAGGGACTGGAGAAGAGCACAGGGGGGACTGGAGAAGAGGACAGGGGGGACTGGAGAAGAGCACAGGGAGGACTGGAGAAGAGCACAGGGAGGACTGGAGAAGAGCACAGGGGGGACTGGAGAAGAGCACAGGGGGGACTGGAGAAGAGCACAGGGAGGACTGGAGAAGAGCACAGGGGGGACTGGAGAAGAGCACAGGGGGGACTGGAGAAGAGCACAGGGGGGACTGGAGAAGAGCACAGGGGGGACTAGAGAAGAGCACAGGGGGGACTGGAGAAGAGCACAGGGGGGACCAGAGAAGAGCACAGGGGGGACCAGAGAAGAGCACAGGGACTGGAGAAGAGCACAGGGGGGACCAGAGAAGAGCACAGGGACTGAGGAAGAGCACAGGGGGGACCAAAGAAGAGCACAGGGGGGACCAGGGAAGAGCACAGGGGGGACCAGAGAAGAGCACAGGGGGGACCAGAGAAGAGCACAGGGGGGACCAGAGAAGAGCACAGGGACCGGAGAAGAGCACAGGGACTGGAGAAGAGCACAGGGACTGGAGAAGAGCATAGGGCGGACCAGAGAAGAGCACAGGGACTGGAGAAGAGCACAGGGGGGACCAGAGAAGAGCACAGGGACTGGAGAAGAGCACAGGGGGGACCAGAGAAGAGCACAGGGACTGAAGAAGAGCACAGGGACTGGAGAAGAGCACAGGGCGGACCAGAGAAGAGCATAGGGACTGGAGAAGAGCACAGGGGGGACTGGAGAAGAGCACAGGGGGGACTGGAGAAGAGCACAGGGACTGGAGAAGAGCACAGGGGGGACCAGAGAAGAGCACAGGGGGGACCAGAGAAGAGCACAGGGACTGGAGAAAAGCACAGGGGGGACCAGAGAAGAGCACAGGGACTGAGGAAGAGCACAGGGGGGACCAGAGAAGAGCACAGGGACTGGAGAAGAGCACAGGGGGGACCAGAGAAGAGCACAGGGACTGGAGAAGAGCACAGGGGGGACCAGAGAAGAGCACAGGGACTGAGGAAGAGCACAGGGGGGACCAAAGAAGAGCACAGGGGGGACCAGGGAAGAGCACAGGGGGGACCAGAGAAGAGCACAGGGGGGACCAGAGAAGAGCACAGGGGGGACCAGAGAAGAGCACAGGGACCGGAGAAGAGCACAGGGACTGGAGAAGAGCACAGGGACTGGAGAAGAGCATAGGGCGGACCAGAGAAGAGCACAGGGACTGGAGAAGAGCACAGGGGGGACCAGAGAAGAGCACAGGGACTGGAGAAGAGCACAGGGGGGACCAGAGAAGAGCACAGGGACTGAAGAAGAGCACAGGGACTGGAGAAGAGCACAGGGCGGACCAGAGAAGAGCATAGGGACTGGAGAAGAGCACAGGGGGGACTGGAGAAGAGCACAGGGGGGACTGGAGAAGAGCACAGGGGGGACTGGAGAAGAGCACAGGGACTGGAGAAGAGCACAGGGGGGACCAGAGAAGAGCACAGGGGGGACCAGAGAAGAGCACAGGGACTGGAGAAAAGCACAGGGGGGACCAGAGAAGAGCACAGGGACTGAGGAAGAGCACAGGGGGGACCAGAGAAGAGCACAGGGACTGGAGAAGAGCACAGGGGGGACCAGAGAAGAGCACCGGGGGGGACCAGAGAAGAGCACAGGGGGGACCAGAGAAGAGCACAAGGACCGGAGAAGAGCACAGGGACCGGAGAAGAGCACAGGGACCGGAGAAGAGCACAGGGACTGGAGAAGAGCACAGTGACTGGAGAAGAGCACAGTGACCGGAGAAGAGCAAAGGGGGGACTAGAGAAGAGCACAGGGACTGGAGAAGAGCACAGGGCGGACCAGAGAAGAGCACAGGGACTGGAGAAGAGCACAGGGCGGACCAGAGAAGAGCACAGGGACTGGAGAAGAGCACAGGGCAGACCAGAGAAGAGCACAGGGACTGGAGAAGAGCACAGGGACTGGAGAAGAGCACAGGGGGGACCAGAGAAAAGCACAGGGACTGGAGAAGAGCACAGGGCAGACCAGAGAAGATCACAGGGACTGGAGAAGAGCACAGGGACTGGAGAAGAGCACAGGGGGGACCAGAGAAGAGCACAGGGACTGGAGAAGAGCACGGGGGGGGGTAACAGCAGGGGGTCAGAGAAGAGGGGTGGGATGGGAGAGAGCAGAGAAGTTACTAGGTAAGATCACAGAGGGGCCAGAAGAGAGCTGAGGGGCCTGCGGGCAACAGAAGGAAGCTGGAGAGGAGGGACAACATATAGAGGGACCGATGCCCTCCATGTTCTTCCTGCAGGCGCTAAATGCCTACTTTTTCTCCTCTCCCTCCTGCAGGTATTTAGCAGCTGCAGGAAGAACATGGAGGGCATCGTTCCCTCTATATGTTACCCCTCCTCCCCTGGCTTAGAAGGGAGCCACATGGGCCCCTTGGAGCATCAGGCCGGGTCGCAATGGCGACCATTGTAGTTACGCCCCTGAAGTGGAGGAAAGTTCTGGCAGGATGAAGGAGCAATGAAGTATGAATGGAATGCTGTCAGGATTGGCAGATGGGATGGACCACTGGTGAGAGGATTGCTTGCCATACAGGGTTAAAAAGTGATACAAGGATTGCAGACCGGGAAATGCTGAGGATGAAGGGGGAGGGGGGCTGCTGGGGGTGTAGTGAGAACCAAACGAGCAGTTAGAAGAGAGGAGAAAGTGAGCAGCTGGACAGAAGGAACGGTGTGGGGAGTTATTATGTGTGCAGTGTGCAGTGATGCAGGAAAGATTCCCTCATTTACCTTCTGCAAAGCACATTCCGTAGTACAGACTACAGAGGCAGTGTACAGAGGCAGGAGAGGATCACAGCGGTGCTGCATGGTGAAAGAAGACATGAGCAGGAATGGGGCCAGTTCTCAGAATCTTCTCACTGGGCTGCATGCAGGGACCTCCATCACCCGATCGCCATCCACAGTGAGTGAGTGAGTGATGGGAGGAGGGGAGCCAGCTCCACGGCCTATGAAAGTGCCTCTGATAAGTTTGTACCCTTTTCCCACCCGCACTTACCTTACTTTGAAGGAGCAACTTGGATCGAGGAGTCGGGAGGTGGAGCCGGGAGGTGGAGCCGCTGTGCACAGAGCTTGTTTGCTCTGCAGTGCGCACCCGCAGAGCGTGTCATCGGTTGCCAGGACGCGGGCGGTCCTGAAAACCAGTGATTACAAAGAAGTCTGAGGGGGGAGGGAGAAGCGGAGGTGTCCTGCTGACAGCAATTGTCACTGGGTGCAATGTGTGAGAGCACACATTGCACCCATTGGCTAGAATTCGAATGAGTGGAGCCCAATGCCAAAAATCCGGGACTCCAGCCGACATCAGCGGGACGCCGGGACTTACATTAAATATCGGGACGGTCCCGCAGAATCCGGGACAGTTGGGAGGTATGCACACCACCAGGCCGGGCTTGAGGCTCACTGGCACCAACCACTCATCGGCCTGCTATTCAATGCCCCTCCACAACTCCTGCGTGGTGTGTGGTTTTTCCCCCAAAACAGGCAAGTTTAAAAACTGCCTGCTGTCGTTTACCCCTGGCTGTGCTGAAGTTGGTGGTGAAGGTGTTACGCTGACCGGATGAGGAGGCGGTAGAGGATGAGGAAGCGTACTTCCTCTTCCACACCAGTGCTTGGGAGATAGAAAGCTGAACGCTTCCATGGGACATTGTGGAGATGGTTGTTGGTGACCCAGGTGGTGGTGTTGCTGGCAGATCCTCTGTTTGCGGGGTGGCAGGTGCCGGTCTCACTACAGAGGTGGATGAAGAGGCCGAGACTGCAGCAGCAGAAGAGGAAGCAGGAGGAGCCAGAGACCTTTCTTGGTTTTTGAGGTGTCTACTCCACTGCAGCTCGTGCTTTGCACTTAGATGCCTGGTCATGCAGGTTGTGCTCAGGTTGAGAAGGTTTATGCCTCGCTTCAGGCTCTGATTGCACAGCGTGCAAACCACTCGTGTCCTGTCATCAGCACATTGTCTGAAGAACTGCCATGCTAGGGAACTCCTGTGAGCTGGCTTTGGTGTGCTCGGTCCCTTGCTGCGTTGGGCAGTAGCAGGCATAGTGTCTAGGGCACGGCCGCTCCACTTTTGCACCCTGCTCCCTCTTCTGCTGTACTGGTGGCTCTGTGCGACCACCGCCTCTTCCTCCAAACTACTCAGGTCACCTGGGAAGTTAGAGGTAGTGTAGGTAAGGAAGAGCAGGTCGTTAATATTATCCCCATAGAGTAGTGGGTAATAATGTCTGACAGGATTGGGGATGCCACTCAGTGCACTTCTTGCTGCATGTATGCGTTCCTTGATGAACCAATCGAGGACGAATACTGCTGTGCAAGATGTGAGCGACTTGTTGCTCTGGAAGCCCACATCGTGGATCTAGAGAACACAGTGGTAAGACTGCGTGGCATCTACAACCTGGAAAGGAGCTTGGACATTACCCATCAGGCGCTGGCAGGGGCCAGCATAGAGGAGGGAGGAATAGAGGAGACGCAAGCAGCAGAGGTACGCAGCTTGGTGACTGTTAGGAATGTTAGTGGGAGGAGTGTCAAGGAGCCAAGTCCTGAGTTGGTACACCCTAACATATTTGCCGAGTTGCAGGTTGAGGGGGATATCAACTCAGGGGTGGCAGAGCTGGAGCATGCACCCTCCCCCAGCTGCCAGGGGAGGGGCGGCTCCAGGAAGAAGGGGGGCCATAACTCAGGAAAGGTTAGACAGGTTGTGATAGTTGGGGACTCAATTATCAAGAGGACAGAGAGGGCAATCTGTAAGAAAGATCTCGGTAACCGAACAGTATGTTGTTTACCGGGTGCCCGCGTTTGGCACATCGCAGATCTGACAGACAGATTATTGTGCGGGGCTGGGGATGACCCAGCGGTCATGGTGCATGTGGGCACTAATGACAAAGTAAAAGGTAGGTGGAGGATCCTTAAGAATGATTTCAGGGACTTAGGTAATAGATTGAGGAATAGGACCTCCAAGGTGGTTTTCTCTGAAATACTGCCGGTACCTCGAGCCACACAGGAGAGGCAGAAGGAGATTAGGGAACTTAACAAGTGGCTGAGGAACTGGTGTAGGAAGGAGGGGTTTGGGTTCCTGGAGAACTGGGCTGACTTCTCAGTCGGCTACCAGCTCTTTAGTAAGGATGGGCTGCACCTTAATGGGGATGGTACAGCTCTTTTGGGGAGAAAGATGGCCACCAAGTTGGAGGGGCTTTTAAACTAGGAGACGGGGGGGAGGGCTCAGAAGTAGAATCAGTCAGGAGGGAGCAAAGGACTGAAGGCAGTTGTAGGGTCAGCAGCGACAGTAGGTCCACAACGTCAATTGGCGGGTCTGTGCGGGAAAACCGCAGACACATAAATAAACATAACCGCCAATCACGTTTAACTTCCGTAAAACTAAGAGGGGTATATGCTAATGCCAGGAGCCTAGCTAATAAAATGGATGAGTTGGAAATGTTAGTACATGAGGATGACATAGACCTTGTGGGAATAACAGAGACTTGGTTCGACCCCTCACATGACTGGCTGGCCAATATCCAAGGGTATTCGGTGTACCGGAAGGACAGGGTAGGAAAAAGAGGGGGAGGGGTATGTCTCTATGTCAAGAACAATATAAAGGTGATAGAAAGGAGTGACATTACGGATGGGATGAGCATGGATTTAGAATCTGTGTGGGTAGAACTCCATAGGGAAGAAGATAAGGGAAAAGTAGTTGTGGGGGTTTGCTATAGGCCACCTAACCAAGGGGAGGAGGTAGAGCTGGAATTTTTAGCACTAATGGGTGAAGTGGCAAAACTGGGATCAGTCATCATATTGGCGGATGTCAATTATCCCGACATTGACTGGGAAGAGGGGACTGCACACTCACAGAAGGCCCGTCTATTCACGGAAACCTTACAGGACAATTACATGTCACAGTTGGTGGATTCCCCTACCAGAGAAAAAGCAGTCCTGGATCTATTGATCACTAATGACCCAGACATAATCTCGGAGGTAGGAGTCCAGGACAACCTGGGCTCTAGCGATCACAGGATGATCACATTTAGTATAAATAACAATATAACAAGGCAAGAGGGGAACATAAGAACCCTAAACTTCAGAAGGGCAAACTTTCCAAAACTGTACTCATTGATGGAAAGGGTAAACTGGGACCAAACCCTGGGATCACTGACCAAAGAGGAAAAATGGGAATGCTTTAGGAACATATTAAGCAAATGCATCTTGCAGTGCATTCCTATGGGAAATAAATTTAGAAGAGGCAAAGCCAAACTTGGCTGGCTAAACCGTAGCGTTAAAAAACTTATTAGGGGAAAAAAATTGGCCTTCAAGAAATATAAATCAGAGGGCACAGTATCGGCCTTCCAGCAATACAAGGAGGCAAATAAGAAAAGTAAACAAGAAATCAAGATAGCTAAAATCAACTTTGAGAGACAAATAGCGGAGGATAGTAAAAAAAAAACAAAGAATTTGAGTATCTGCGACTGGTGAGTATCTTGCAGCTGGTGAATATCTTGCGGCTGGTGAGTATCTGCGACTGGTGAGTATCTGCGACTGGTGAGTATCTGCGACTGGTGAGTATCTTGCAGCTGGTGAGGATCTTGCGGCTGGTGAGTATCTGCGACTGGTGAGTATCTGCGACTGGTGAGTATCTTGCGGCTGGTGAGTATCTTGCGGCTGGTGAGGATCTTTGCGACTGGTGAATATCTTGCGACTGGTGGGTGAGTATCTTTGCGACTGGTGAGCATCTTGCGACTGGTGAGTGTCCTTGCGACTGGTGAGTGTCTTTGCGACTGGTGAGTGTCCTTGCGACTGGTGAGTGTCTCTGTGTCTGTGAGTGTGGTGCGACTGTGAGTGTGGTGCGACTGACTGGGCGGTGCGACTGAGTGTTGGGCAACTGAGAGTGTGGTGCGACTGACTGGGCTGTGCGACTGAGTGTTGGGCAACTGAGAGTGTTGTGCGACTGACCGGGCTGTGCGATTTTGAGTGTGGTGCGACTGAACCGGGCTGTGAGACTGTGAGTGTGGTGCAACTGACCGGGTGGTGCGACTGGCAGTGTTGTGCGACTGACCGGGCTGTGAGTTTGTGAGTGTTGTGCAACTGTCAAGTGAGGGTAGCGGAGTACCAGATGGTGAGAAGGTAGAGTTAGGAAGCCAGGAAATAGCCACATAGGATAGACTTAAATTACTGAATCCCCATTAGATTAGATTAGTAGGTACAATGCCCGGCGGGTGTGGAGATGCGACTCGGTGTACATCTTGTGATATGTATGCGTTCCTCAGACATGTGATCGAGGGCGAATACAAATGCGCAAAATGTAAGCACGTTGCTTCCCTGGAAGCTCAGGTCCTGAATCTAGGGAAGCAGCTGGCAACACTGAGACGAATGTCCATACCGGAGGAGAGCCAGGATCGTACCAGTCAGGTGCAGGCAGGGGTCTGCACAGAGGTGGGCGGAATATCGGTGCAGGCATCAGAGCAGTGTAGAGGGGTGACAGTTAGGAGGGGTAGAAGGGGACAAGGCAAGGAGGCTGATCCTGGGCTGGAGCACCCCAACAGATACGCCCTGTTGTGTGATGTTGGGGAAACCAGTCAGGGACCAGCAGTGCTGGAGCAGTACCAATGACATAGGCAGAGGAAGATGGAGAGTCCTAAACGATTTCAGGGACTTAGGCGCTAAGTTGAGGAGAAGGACCTCCAAGGTAGTATTTTCCGAAATACTACCTGTACCTCGAGCCACACCAGAGAGGCAGCGGGAGATTAGGGAAGTTAACGAGTGGCTGAGGAGCTGGTGTAGTAAGGAGGGTTTCGGGTTCCTGGAGAACTGGGCCGACTTCTCAGTCGGCCACCGGCTCTTTGGTAGGGACGGATTGCACCTAAATCGGGAGGGTGCAGCCGAACTGGGTGAGAGGATGGCCACAAAGTTAGAGGGGCTTTTAAACTAGGGAATGGGGGGGAGGGTACAGATGTAGAATTAGCCAGTGGAAAGCAAGTTTCAGAGGGCAGAAATGGGGGCATTAGCGGTAGAGTGTTCGGAGCTCCTATACCCAGGGTGGGTATGGGGAAAAATCAAGAGAGCAGCCTAAAAACATCAAACGAGGATATATGTAACCGGTCAAAATTAAGAGGTTTGTATACCAATGCCAGAAGCTTGGCCAACAAGATGGGAGAGCTGGAGCTGCTGATGTTTGAGGAGGACTTAGATTTTGTGGGGATAACTGAGACTTGGTTTGACAGCTCTCATGACTGGATGGCGACCATTCAGGGGTATTCCCTTTATCGCAGAGATAGAGAGGGTAAAAAAGGGGGAGGGGTATGTCTGTATATTAAGAACAGTATACAGGTAAATATGAGGGATGATATTAATAATGGAGCTATGGACGAGGCAGAATCCCTATGGGTAGAGCTTCAAAGGGAAGGCACGGTGGGGAAGGTAATATTGGGCGTATGCTATAGGCCCCCCAACCTGAGGGAGGAGGAGGGGGAGGCGGACCTCATTTTACAGATAGGATTGGCAGCAAGGATGGGAAATGTCATTATAATGGGGGACTTTAATTATCCAGATATAGACTGGGCAGAAGGAACTGCACACTCAGCCAAGGCTAGGCAGTTCCTAAATGTTTTGCAGGACAATTTCATGGGTCAGATGGTGAATGCACCGACGAGAAAAAATGCGGTACTTGACCTACTGATTACCAACAATACAGACCTGCTCACGGATATAGAAATACGGGACAACTTATGAAACAGTGACCATAGGTAAATAAGTTTCAGTATTAATTACAGTTATAGGAAGCAGAGGAGTAATATAAGGACACTGAATTTTAAAAGAGCCAATTTCCCAAAACTGCGCTCGCTGCTAGAAAATATCAATTGGGATAGAACCCTGGGAACAAAGAACACGGAGGAAAAATGGGAGTGCTTCAAGAGCATACTTAACAAGGGGATTGACCAGTGCATTCCAAAGGGAAATAAATTTAAAAGAGCAAAATTAAACCCTGGGTGGCTAAACTCCAACATAAAAATGCATATTAGTGCTAAAGAAAAGGCCTTCAAAAAATACAAGACTGAGGGGTCATTGGCAGCATTTAAGCATTACAAAGAGTGTAATAAGAAATGTAAAGACGAAATCAGGGCGGCTAAAATAGAACACGAGAGACATATAGCGGAGGAGAGTAAAAAGAACCCCAAGAAGTTCTTTAAGTATATAAACAGTAGGAAAGCGAGGCCAGAACACATTGGCCCCATAAAAGATGACAAAGGAAATATGGCCACTGAGGACAGAGAAAAGGCGGAAGTGTTAAATAATTTCTTCTCTTCAGTCTTCACAAAAGAATCGGGGGGCTACACGAACCTTGCTTGTAAGGCCGAACTAAACAATACACCTCAGGAAATGCCGCCATGGCTAACAGAAGATAGACTTAGAACTAAACTAGAGAAACTTAACATAAATAAATCACCGGGACCGGATGGCTTGCACCCGAGGGTTCTTAACCACTTGCCGACTGCCTAACGCCGATCTACGTCGGCAGTCAGCCCCTCACAGGCAAAGTGACGTAGGGCTACGTCACTAGCTTGTGAGGGTCTAGGGAGCGAGCGCGCGCCCCCGGAGGCGTGCTCCCGCTCCCGCGTGGTCACGGACCCCCCCCCGCGCGTGTGACCAGCGGACCCGATGTCCGCCGGTCACTCGGCGATCGGCGGGGGAGAGGGAGAATGTCAGGCAGCTTGTGTAAACAAGCCACCTGTCATTCTCCTCGCTGTAAAGACACTGATCACACGGATCTAGTATGTAGATCCGTTGATCAGTGTCCTTACAGCTCAAGCCACAGCCAATCACAGTAGAAAGCACGCCCCTAGGGATACACACAGCCCCTCCCTCCCAAATAAAGTTAACCCCTTCACTACCAGTGTATTTTAACAGTAACAGTGCATATGTATAGCACTGATTACTGTAGAAATGTCACTGGTAACCCCAAAAGTGTCACAAATGTCAGTCAAGGGTCCGATCTGTCCGCCCCAATGTCGCAGTACCGCAAAAAAAATCGCAGATCGCCGCCATTACGCGTTAAAAAAAAAACAACAAAAATGACAAAAATCTTTCCCTTTGTTAGTAAACGCGATAACTTTTGCGCAAACCAATCAAAATACGCTTTTTGCGATTTTTTTTACCAAACATAGGTAGCATAAAACAAATTGGCCGAAAATGTTAAAAAATTTTTATTTTTACATTTTTTTGGGGGGGAATTTCATATAAAAAAATGTGAAAAATATTGCTATTTTTGCAAAATTGACGCTCTTTTTTTGTTTATAGCGCGTGATCAAAAAATCGCACAGGTGATCAAATACCACCAAAAGAAAGCTCTGTTTGTGGGAAAAAAAGGACGCCAAATTTGTTTAGGTACAGCGTTGCACGACCGCGCAATTGTCCGTTAAAGTCACGCAGTGCCGAATCGCAAAATACCCCCTGGTCGGAATGGGGGTAAAATCTTCCGGGGCTTAAGTGGTTAAAGAGCTCAGCCAGGTGATTGCCAGAACATTATTCTTGATCTTTAAGGATAGTTTACAGACCGGTATGGTGCCAGCTGATTGGAAAAAAGCCAACGTGGTACCAATATTTAAAAAGGGGCCGAGGTGTATCCCGGGGAACTATAGGCCGGTCAGCCTAACATCTGTAGTCTGCAAGATTTTGGAGGGGATGTTAAGGGACCACATACAAGACTTTAGTAATGAAAACGGTATTATAAGTAGTAATCAGCATGGATTTATGAAAAATCGTTCTTGCCAAACCAATCTATTAACCTTCTACGATGAAGTGAGCTGCCACCTAGATAAAGGAAAGCCTGTGGATGTGGTGTATCTGGACTTTGCAAAGGCCTTTGACACCGTTCCCCACAAATGCTTACTGTACAAACTAAGGAAGGTAGGTATGGACCATAAGGTGAGTACCTGGATAGAGAACTGGCTCCAGGGGAGAGTTCAGAGGGTGGTGATTAATGGGGAGTACTCGGATTGGGCGGGTGTGGAAAGTGGGGTCCCCCAGGGTTCTGTCCTGGAACCAATCCTGTTTAATTTATTCATAAATGATCTAGAGGAGGGGATATCTAGTACAATCTCAGTATTTGCAGATGATACTAAACTAAGCATGCCATTATCTTCCAAGCAGGATGTGGAAACCTTACAAGCGGACCTGAACAAAATAACAGGGTGGGCAACTACATGGCAGATGAGGTTTAATGTTGAAAAATGTAAAGTAATGCACTTGGGGGCCAAAAACCAGAAAGCAAGCTACTCACTAGGGGGGTAGCCTCTGGGTGAGTCTAGGATGGAAAAAGACTTGGGGGTACTGGTAGACAACAGGCTTGGCAGTGGCATGCAATGCCAAGCCGCTGCAAGTAAAGCCAACAGAATACTGGGATGTATAAAAAAGGGGATTCACTCCAGAAATAAAGAGATTATTCTCCCACTCTACAAGACTCTGGTCCGGCCACATCTGGTGTATGCTGTCCAGTTCTGGGCACCGGTCCTCAGGAAGGATGTGCTGGAACTGGAAAGAGTCCAGAGAAGGGCAACAAAAATAATTAGGGGAATGGAGGACATCAGCTATGAGGAAAGACTACAAGCACTGAACCTATTCTCTCTGGAGAAGAGACGACTGAGGGGGGATATGATATCAATGTTCAAATACTGTACTGGCGACCCTAGCATAAGAAACAAACTATTCAGAGAAAGGAGATGCAATAAGACACGTGGCCACTCACTAAAACTAGAGGAAAGGCGGTTTAACCTTAAAATGCGTAAGGGGTTCTTAAGAGCAGTAAGGATGTGGAATTCTCTTCCACAAGCAGTTGTATCAGCAGGGAGCATTGATAGTTTCAAAAAACTGTTAGATGGGCACCTTAGAGACCACAACATACAGGGGTATACAATGTACGGTTAAAAGCAAACACACACACACATCATAGGTTGAACTGGATGGACTGGTGCCTTTTTTAACCTCACTAACTATGTAACTATGTAAATATATCAACAGCAAAAAAAACTAGGGCAGAGCATATTGCACACATAATTAACGATGATGGGAGGATGGTTACAGAGGACACTGAAAAAGCAACCGTGCTGAATGCTTTTTTCTCGTCAGTCTTTACGCAGGAAAAGGAGGGGTACACTGACCATGACTGTATGGTTAGTAGTAATACACAGGACTTGCCACTATGGCTAACAGAGGGTGAAATCAGGGAAAGACTGGATAAACTTAACACAAACAAATCACCAGGTCCGGATGGCGTACATCCGAGAGTACTCAAGGAACTCAGTAAGGTTATATCTAGACCACTGTTCCTGATCTTTGCTGACAGTATTAGGACAGGAGATGTACCAGGGGATTGGAGGAAGGCTAACGTGATTCCGATATTCAAAAAGGCCCAGAGGCATATCCCGGGAAATTATAGGCCTGTCAGTTTGACATCAATTATATGTAAACTTTTGGAGGGGATGATAAGGGACTATATCATAGAATATGCTAAAGACAACAACATCATCAGCAGTAACCAGCACGGGTTTACAAATGGGCGTTCTTGTCAAACCAATCTCTTAGCATTCTACGAGGAGGTGAGCTGTGAGCTAGATAGGGGCAGACCAGTGGATGTGGTGTACTTGGATTTCGCTAAGGCGTTTGATACAGTTCCCCACAAGTGCTTAATTTATAAAATAAGGTCTGCAGGTATCGACAGCAGGGTTTGCTCTTGGATACGGAACTGCCTAAAAGGCCGTGTCCAAAGGGTGGTAATAAACAGCGCAGACTGGTCGGAGGTAGTAAGCGGGGTGCCCCAGGGCTCAGTCCTGGGACCAACCTTGTTCAATTTATTCATAAACAGCATTGAGGACGGGATCAGTAGTTCGTTATCAGTTTTTGCAGATGACACAAAATTGGCCAGGGCAATAACTGCACAGCATGAAGCAGATATCCTACAGAATGACCTGGACAAAATTACGGAGTGGGCAACGACATGGCAAATGAGGTTTAACGTGGAGAAGTGTAAGGTTTTGCACTTGGGGACTAAAAACATAAAAACACAATACACGTTAGGAGGGGAACCCTTGGGGGAATCAAAAATGGAGAAAGATCTGGGAGTCTTGGTTGATGATAGACTAGGCAATAGCATGCAATGTCAAGTGGCAGCTTCCAAAGCCAACAGAATATTAGCATGCATAAAGAAAGGGATGTATTCCAGAGATAAGACTATAATCCTTCCACTTTATAAAACTCTGGTCCGACCGCATCTGGAGTATTCTGTCCAGTTCTGGTCGCCAGTCCTCAGGAGGGATGTGTTGGAGCTGGAGAGAGTCCAGAGAAGGGCAACTAAACTGATTAGGGGGTTGGAGGACCTTAACTATGAAGAGCGGCTGCAATCGCTCGATTTATTTTCCCTGGAGAAGAGACGTCTGAGAGGGGACATGATAGCAATTTATAAATATCTTAATGGGGATCTCAGCTTAGAAAAAAAGCTGTTCATTCGAAGGAATTGCATGAGGACTCGAGGACATACAATGCGATTAGAGGAGAAGCGTTTTAACCTCAGGCATCGAGGAGGGTTCTTTACTGTTAGGGCTACAAGATTGTGGAATTGTCTACCACAAGAGGTGGTTTCTGTGGGTAGTATGGAGACTTTCAAAAGACTCTTAGACTTACATCTCAAGGATCAGGACATTAAGGGCTATGTTAGATGATTACAGCCACACACACCTACACAGGTTGAACTGGATGGACTATTGTCTTTATTCAACCTCACCTACTATGTAACTATGTAACCTGCATGACGTTCATTCCGTGTGGGGTCGAGAACCTCATCATCCTCCGCATCATCTTCCACGCAGTCTTCACCCCTGCAACCCTTGTCTGTCTCCACAATTCGGAATTCCGCAGCAGTTGGCACCTGTGTTCCTCACATGTACTCATCTTGAGACATAAGTGGTTGGGCATCGGTGCACTCAATCTCTTCCACTTCTGGGGCAGGGCTAGGTGGATGGCCCTGGGAAACCATACTAACAGAGTAATCAAAAAGAAGAAGAGACTGCTGCATGACTTGGGGCTCAGACTGCTTGGCTGATTTGCAAGGGGGTGAGGTGAAAGATTGATGGACATCGGCTGCAGGTGCCAACTCTGACCTTTCAGCAGAAGACTGGGTGGGAGACAATGTGAAGGAACTGGAGGCACTGTCAGCAACCCACTCTACTATCGCCTGTACTTGTTCTGGCCTCAACATTTGTAGAGGCGCATTTGGCCCTGCCAAATACTGCTGTAAGGTTCTGTCGCCTACTTGCAGCTGAGAAAGGTGTTTCACTTGTGCGTGTAGCTGCCACAGATCGACCACGTCCTCTCCTTGCAACAGGAGCTCCACCAGCAGCACCACCACCCAGCACTAACATGGTGGAGCAGTATGTGTGCACACGCCTAGACGTACTGAATGATGGATCTGCCCCCTTCAACTTCTGGGTCTCCAAATTGGGCACATGGCCTGAGCTTGCCCTTTAAGCCTTGGAGGTGCTGGCCTGCCCTGCAGCCAGTGTATTATCTGAACGTGTATTTAGCATGGCTGGGGGGTGTTATCACAGACAAGCGCAGCCGCCTGTCCAGAGCCAATGTGGACAAGCTCATGTTCATTAAAATGAACCAGGCATGGATCCCACAGGATTGGCCGTACCTTGTGCAGAATAGACATGTATACCATCCTTACCTAGCCATTGTTGTATTTTTGATCTTTCTCACTCTTTGTGGGGTGTACCCTACTTTAAAAATAAATAAAATAAAAAAACAAAAACCAGTGTTGGCTACCTCGTCCTCCTCCACCGCCGCTTCCACCTACACCGCCACATCCACCGCCACCTCAACCTCCTACTCCATATGGGCCTCATCCTCCTCCTCCACCACCGCCGCCGCTTCCACCTACACCGCCATATCCTCCGCCACCTCAACCTCCTACTCCATATGGGCCTCGTCCTCCTCCTACATCATTCAAGATGATTATTTTTTATTTTTCAGTTTTTTATGTTCTTTTAAGTTATTTCCCTATCCACATTTGTTTGCAGACCCCTTTCCATGCTCTTAAGATGATTTTTGCTGCCATTTGCAGCCCTCTAGCCCTTTCCATGTTTGTTTTAGAGGCATTTTAGTGCTCAAAGGTTCGGGTCTCCATTGACTTCAATGGGGTTCGGGTCGGGACAAAGTTCGGGTTAAGTCCAGGTCATGAACCCAGACTTTTTTTTCAAGTTCGGTCGAACCCGCCGAACCGGAACATCCAGGTGTTTGCTCAACTCTAATCATGACACCTCTCAGGCGTCTCTTCTCCAGGGAGAATAGATTAAGCGATTGTAGACGCTCTTCATAATTAAGGTCTTACAATCCCCTAATTAGTTTAGTTGCCCTTCTCTGGACTCTCTCCAGCTCCAACACATCCCTCCTGAGGACTGGCAACCAGAACTGGACAGAATAATCCAGATGCGGTTGGACCAGAGTTTTTTGCCGCTTGAGATTGCATGCTATTGCCTAGTCTATCCTCTACCAAGACTCCCAGATCTTTCTCCATTCTTGATTCCCCCAAAGGTTCCCCCCCTAAAGTGTATTGTGCTTTTATGTTTTTAGTCCCCAAGTGCAAAACCTTACACTTCTTCACATTAAACCTCATTTGCCTTGTCGTTGCCCACTCTGTTATTTTGTTCAGGTGATTCTGTAAGATATCTGCCTCATGCTGTGCAGTTATTGCCCTGCCCAATTTTGTGTCATCTGCAAAAACTGATATAGAACTAATGATCCCGTCCTCAATGCTGTTTATGAATAAATTGAACAAGGTTGGCCCCAGGACTGAGCCTTGGGGGACCCCACTTACCACCCCAGACCAGTCTGAGTATGCGCTATTTATAACCACCTTTTGGACATGCCCTTTTAGCTAGTTCTGTTTCCAAGAGCAAACCTTGTGGGCGATGCCTGCAGACCTTATTTTATAAATGAAGCGCTTGTGTGGAACTGTATCAAACGCCTTGGCAAAATCCAGGTACACCACATCCACTGGTCTCCCCCTATCTAGCTCACAGCTCACCTCCTCGCAGAATCTTAACAGATTGGTTTGACAAGAACGCCCATTTGCCAAAGCCAGCAGAATATTAGCATGCATAAAGAAAGGGATGTATTCCAGAGATAAGACTATAATCCTTCCACTTTATAAAACTCTGGTCCGACCGCATCTGGGGTATTCTGTCCAGTTCTGGTCTCCAGTCCTCAGGAGGGATGTGTTGGAGCTGGAGAGAGTCCAGAGAAGGGCAACTAAACTGATTAGGGGGTTGGAGGACCTTAACTATGAAGAGCGGCTGCAATCGCTCGATTTATTCTCCCTGGAGAAGAGACGTCTGAGGGGGGACATGATAGCAATTTATAAATATCTTAATGGGGATCTCAGCTTAGAAAAAAAGCAGTTTATTCAAAGGAATTGTATGAGGACTCGAGGACATACAATGCGATTAGAGGAGAAGCGTTTTAACCTCAGGCAACGAGGAGGGTTCTTTACTGTTAGGGCTACAAGATTGTGGAATTTACAAAAGGAGCAAGAAAGAAACAATAATTCCTTATCCCACCCACTCAGCGCTCATGTGTATGCAATACTCCCAGGATCAAACATATATATATAGCAATTTCGCAAGATGTATGTTCTCATATGCCTATATAACCAATAAAGCAGCCGCTATACTCAGATCCTGTTTGGATTTTACCCCTCTCCTTGGTGGCAATTTAGACTCGCCTGGAACCAGCAGTCAGCGCTCAGAGTCTGGGGAACAGGCATGTTTGCAAGGTTTGCAAGGCTGCAAGGTTGGTTCATAAGTTCATAAGTCCATGATATTCTCAGGGTGAAGTCACACGAAAGATTGGGTGCATAGAAAACTCATTGTGTGGTGAAAACACAAGACTTCTTTGTTGATCACTCTGCAACCACCATATCCTTCACCTCACCACTGTGCTCCCCCCTTGAGAGTGAACACGTACCCTTAACGCTAGGGTGTAGCGCTTTATTCAACAAATAATCCTCCACTTCCGGATGGCGATCCCCTCAGGATTCCATTCCAACTAGTAGGGATATAGACAGCACCTCCTCCTCTCCTCTCACATAAAAGGGGAACAGATACCCATAGCGTAATATGTACAAACAAGGCTTTATTAAAAGGTTAAAATCACACTCACATGGGATCGGATGTAGTTATGCAAACAACGTATCCAAGGCACAAGACCCGGTCCTCCCGCTACTAACGTTGTCCCCACTGAGCCACATGGTACGGGTGATCCAGCCACCTGATCGCGATGTTACCCGGACTCAATTGGCGTTAATGCTGGGGATCCTCTGGGATGTCCTTGGTGTAAACAGAATGGCCGCGTAGTAGCGGGAGGACCGGGTCTTGTGCCTTGGATACGTTGTTTGCATAACTACATCCGAAAGTTATTTCCCTATCCACATTTGTTTGCAGACCCCTTTCCATGCTCTTAAGATGATTTTTGCTGCCATTTGCAGCCCTCTAGCCCTTTCCATGTTTGTTTTAGAGGCATTTTAGTGCTCAAAGGTTCGGGTCTCCATTGACTTCAATGGGGTTCGGGTCGGGACAAAGTTCGGGTTAAGTCCAGGTCATGAACCCAGACTTTTTTTTCAAGTTCGGTCGAACCCGCCGAACCGGAACATCCAGGTGTTTGCTCAACTCTAATCATGACACCTCTCAGGCGTCTCTTCTCCAGGGAGAATAGATTAAGCGATTGTAGACGCTCTTCATAATTAAGGTCTTACAATCCCCTAATTAGTTTAGTTGCCCTTCTCTGGACTCTCTCCAGCTCCAACACATCCCTCCTGAGGACTGGCAACCAGAACTGGACAGAATAATCCAGATGCGGTTGGACCAGAGTTTTTTGCCGCTTGAGATTGCATGCTATTGCCTAGTCTATCCTCTACCAAGACTCCCAGATCTTTCTCCATTCTTGATTCCCCCAAAGGTTCCCCCCCTAAAGTGTATTGTGCTTTTATGTTTTTAGTCCCCAAGTGCAAAACCTTACACTTCTTCACATTAAACCTCATTTGCCTTGTCGTTGCCCACTCTGTTATTTTGTTCAGGTGATTCTGTAAGATATCTGCCTCATGCTGTGCAGTTATTGCCCTGCCCAATTTTGTGTCATCTGCAAAAACTGATATAGAACTAATGATCCCGTCCTCAATGCTGTTTATGAATAAATTGAACAAGGTTGGCCCCAGGACTGAGCCTTGGGGGACCCCACTTACCACCCCAGACCAGTCTGAGTATGCGCTATTTATAACCACCTTTTGGACATGCCCTTTTAGCTAGTTCTGTTTCCAAGAGCAAACCTTGTGGGCGATGCCTGCAGACCTTATTTTATAAATGAAGCGCTTGTGTGGAACTGTATCAAACGCCTTGGCAAAATCCAGGTACACCACATCCACTGGTCTCCCCCTATCTAGCTCACAGCTCACCTCCTCGCAGAATCTTAACAGATTGGTTTGACAAGAACGCCCATTTGCCAAAGCCAGCAGAATATTAGCATGCATAAAGAAAGGGATGTATTCCAGAGATAAGACTATAATCCTTCCACTTTATAAAACTCTGGTCCGACCGCATCTGGGGTATTCTGTCCAGTTCTGGTCTCCAGTCCTCAGGAGGGATGTGTTGGAGCTGGAGAGAGTCCAGAGAAGGGCAACTAAACTGATTAGGGGGTTGGAGGACCTTAACTATGAAGAGCGGCTGCAATCGCTCGATTTATTCTCCCTGGAGAAGAGACGTCTGAGGGGGGACATGATAGCAATTTATAAATATCTTAATGGGGATCTCAGCTTAGAAAAAAAGCAGTTTATTCAAAGGAATTGTATGAGGACTCGAGGACATACAATGCGATTAGAGGAGAAGCGTTTTAACCTCAGGCAACGAGGAGGGTTCTTTACTGTTAGGGCTACAAGATTGTGGAATTTACAAAAGGAGCAAGAAAGAAACAATAATTCCTTATCCCACCCACTCAGCGCTCATGTGTATGCAATACTCCCAGGATCAAACATATATATATAGCAATTTCGCAAGATGTATGTTCTCATATGCCTATATAACCAATAAAGCAGCCGCTATACTCAGATCATAACATAAAAAAAGGTGCGTACAAGAGCCTCAGCCCATATAAACACTAGCAGCGCTAAAGACAGCCTCTGACTAGGTTGAGGGTATATGGCAAAATAAAATCAACCTAACAAAGTAATGGATTGTTATAAAGCCATAAAGTTCATAAGTCCATGATATTCTCAGGGTGAAGTCACACGAAAGATTGGGTGCATAGAAAACTCATTGTGTGGTGAAAACACAAGACTTCTTTGTTGATCACTCTGCAACCACCATATCCTTCACCTCACCACTGTGCTCCCCCCTTGAGAGTGAACACGTACCCTTAACGCTAGGGTGTAGCGCTTTATTCAACAAATAATCCTCCACTTCCGGATGGCGATCCCCTCAGGATTCCATTCCAACTAGTAGGGATATAGACAGCACCTCCTCCTCTCCTCTCACATAAAAGGGGAACAGATACCCATAGCGTAATATGTACAAACAAGGCTTTATTAAAAGGTTAAAATCACACTCACATGGGATCGGATGTAGTTATGCAAACAACGTATCCAAGGCACAAGACCCGGTCCTCCCGCTACTAACGTTGTCCCCACTGAGCCACATGGTACGGGTGATCCAGCCACCTGATCGCGATGTTACCCGGACTCAATTGGCGTTAATGCTGGGGATCCTCTGGGATGTCCTTGGTGTAAACAGAATGGCCGCGTAGTAGCGGGAGGACCGGGTCTTGTGCCTTGGATACGTTGTTTGCATAACTACATCCGATCCCATGTGAGTGTGATTTTAACCTTTTAATAAAGCCTTGTTTGTACATATTACACTATGGGTATCTGTTCCCCTTTTATGTGAGAGGAGAGGAGGAGGTGCTGTCTATATCCCTACTAGTTGGAGTGGAATCCTGAGGGGATCGCCATCCGGAAGTGGAGGATTATTTGTTGAATAAAGCGCTACACCCTAGCGTTAAGGGTACGTGTTCACTCTCAAGGGGGGGGGGGAGCACAGTGGTGAGGTGAAGGATATGGTGGTTGCAGAGTGATCAACAAAGAAGTCTTGTGTTTTCACCACACAACGAGTTTTCTATGCACCCAATCTTTCGTGTGACTTCACCCTGAGAATATCATGGACTTATGAACTTTATGGCTTTATAACAATCCATTACTTTGTTAGGTTGATTTTATTTTGCCATATACCCTCAACCTCGTCAGAGGCTGTCTTTAGCGCTGCTAGTGTTTATATGGGCTAAGGCTCTTGTACGCACCTTTTTTTAAGATTGTGGAATTGTCTACCACAAGAGGTGATTTCTGCGGGTAGTATGGTGGCTTTCAAAAGACTCTTAGACTTACATCTCAAGGATCAGGACATTAAGGGCTATGTTAGATGATTACAGCCACACACACCTACACAGGTTGAACTGGATGGACTATTGTCTTTATTCAACCTCACCTACTATGTAACTATGTAAACCCATGCTGATTACTGTTGATGATGTTGTTGTCTTTAGCAAACTCTACGATATAGTCCCTTATCATCCCCTCCAGAAGTTTACATACTATCGATGTCAGGCTGATCGGACTATAATTTCCCGGGATATGCCTCTGCCCTTTTTGAAATATCGGTATAACGTTACCTTTCCTCCAATCCCCTGGTACATTTCCTGTCATAATACTGTCAGCAAAGATCAGAAACAGTGGTCTAGATATAGTTTTACTAAGTTCTTTAAATACTCTCAGATGTATAGGTTCATCCCCTCAAAGGGTATTCTTCCAACAGCACCAAAAGATGGACTCTGGGTTATTCAGCGGAACAATCCTTTACGACTCCTGCACTTTTCTTATAGTGGCATCCCAAAGATGTTTCCCATATAAAAAATGAAAGGTGCACTTACATGATCCAACTTAAAAACGAGCAAATTGCCAAATAGCTTCATAGGAACCGTGGCCGTCTGCAGCGCGGACCGCGGACGTAGTATGTGAAAAAAGACACCAGTCCATCTAGTTCAACCTATTGTGTGTAAGTGTGCATGTGTTAATGTCAGTAGTACATTGTATATCCCTGTATGTTGTGATCGTTAAGGTGCACATCTAATATTTTTTTTTAAATTATCGACGCTCCCTGCTGATACCACTGCTTGTGGAAGAGAATTCAACATCCTTTCGCTCTGACAGTAAAGGACCCTCTATGCAGTTTGAAGGTAAACCGGTTCTCTTCCAATTTCAGTGAAAGGCTTTTTAAATTCCTTCACAGAAAAGTTTTTTCCCTATGCTAGGGTCACCAGTACGGTATGTGTACATCAATATATTATCCCCTCTCAAGCGTCTCCTCTCCAGAGAGAATAAGTTCAATGCTTGTAGTCGTTCCTCAAAGCTGAGATCCTCCAGTCCCTTTATTAGCTTTGTTGTCCTTCTCTGGACTCTTTCCAGTTCCAACACATCCTTCCTGAGGACTGGTGCCCAGAACTGGATGGCCTACTCAAGATGCAGCTGGACCTTATAGAGTGGGAGAGTTATCTTTGTTATCTCTGGAGTAAATCCCTTTTTTAATGCATGCCAATATTCTGTTGGCTTTGCTTGCAGTAGCTTGTCATTCCATGCCATTGCTGAGCCTATCCTATCTACTAGTTCCCCCAGGTCCTTTTCCATCTTATATTCCTCAAGAGGTTCTCCCCCAGCGAGTAACTCTTATTTTTAGCACCCAAATGCATTACTTTACATTTTTCAACAATAAGCCTAATTTACTGTACCATGTAGTTGCCCACCCCATAAATCTTTTTTTAAGGTTTCCACATCCTGCGCTGAAATGATTGCCCTGCTTAACTCCATATCATCTGCAAATATTGAGATTGAGCTTTTTATCTTATCCTCTATATTGTTTATGAATACATTAAACAGAATTAGTCCCAGGACAGATCCTTGGGGAACCCCACTTACCACACTGGATCATTTTGAGTACTCGCTATTAATCACCACCCTTTGGACCCGCCCCTGTAGCCATTTTCAATCCAAGTACTCACCCTATGGTCAATGCCGACCGACCTCAGTTTGTAAAGTGGGGAACTGTATCAATTGCCTTTGCAAAATTCGGTTACACCACATCTACGGGCCTACCTCTAGATGGCAGCTCGCTTCTTCATAGAACCTTAATGTATTGGTCTGGCAAGAAAAATTCTTCATGAATCGGTGCTGATTACCACTAATGATACAGTTTTTGTTACTAAATTCGTAGATATAGTCCCTTATCATCCCCTCCATTAGCTTACATACTATCGATGTTAGGCTGACTGGCCTGTAGTTTCCAGGGATATATCTCAGAACTTTTTTGAATATTGGTACCACGTTGGCTTTTCCCCAATCAGTCAGTACCATTCCAGAAAGTAAACTGTCTATAAAAAATGGGACCAATCGTCTACCTATCAGTTCCTTAAGGACCCTCGGGTGTAAGCCATCTGGTCCTGGTGACTTATTTATGTTACATTTTTCAATTCTATTTTTGATACTGTCTTCTGGTAGCTATCAGGGTGCATTCTGTGACATGTTATTAACACTACAGTCTTGGTTACTATATACCCCCATTTCCTCTGTGGAAACTGAGGCGATTAATGAATTTAAGACCTTTGCCTTTTCCTTTTTTCTTTTGTAAAGAATTTCCCTATATCATCCTATATAATACCAATATGTTCTGGCCTCACTTTCTTACTGTTAAAATATTTAAAGAATTTCCTGTTTTTTTTTTTTTTACTCTCTTCCGCTATGTGCCTTTTGTGGTCTATTTTAGCAGCCCTGATTGCCCTCTTACATTTCTTACTGCATTCTTTGTATTGTTGGAATGCTGACGATTACCCCACAGCCTTGTATTTTTTTCTTTTGCTTTCATATGCATTTTTATGTTCGAGTTTAGCCACCCGGAATTAATTTTAGCTCCATGCTAGCTAGCTCTACATCTGGACCCTTCCCCCAACACCTAGTTTAAAGCCCCTCTAACTTTTCGGCCATCTTTTCTCCCAGCAGAGCTGCACCCTCCCCATTTAGGTGCAGTCTGTCCCTGCTAAAGAGCTGGTAACCGATTGAGATGTCAGCCCAATTCTCCAGGAACCCAAACCCCTCCTGTCTACACCAGCTTCTCAGCCACTTGTTAATTTCCCTGATCTGCCACTGCCTCTCTAGCATGGCTTGGGGTACTGGTAGTATTTCTGAGAATACTACTTTGGAGGTCTTTATCTGCAACTTAGCTCCTAAAGTCCCTAAAGCGTTTCTTGCAAAAATTGCCTGCATCCTCCACCATATGTGAACTGGGAATAGGCAGTAGGCACAAAAGCTTCCTAAGGTGAGCAACCTTTCAGGCACAGATGCCAGTTCAGTGGAGTAGAAGCAAATAGTGGTGTGTTTATTGGTGCTATATACGGGTCTATTTAGAAGTGATGAACAGTGAGGTAAACAGAAAAAGGGTTCAAAAACTTATAAAAAAAATCCTAGCCATGTCCTGACACTAACTACACAAATCACAACCCTGACCATCAGGCTGTCCAAGCCTAACGCTTGTTTGCACCAACCTTGCAGCCTTGCAAACCTTGCAAACATGCCTGTTCCCCAGACTCTGAGCGCTGACTGCTGGTTCCAGGCGAGTCTAAATTGCCACCAAGGAGAGGGGTAAAATCCAAACAGGACTTTTTCGGGCTCCATCTGAGACCCTCAGTACACAAATATCTGATGTTTTTGTGATTTTGTTGAGCAGTCTCTTTCCCTGTGTAAGCTTCTGCTGTGGAAAAGGAATCAGCAAAGTGACAGCTAGTAGTTGATTTTCTTTGCATTACTGGGCAGAAAGTCAGCTGTGTGCTTGACATTTTTGAGCTAGTGTATTTTATGGTTTCAGCATCCCTCTATCTTTGGCCACTGCAGCCAAGCCCAAACAATTAACTTTCATGGCACAGAATCATTATATAACAAGCTGCAGACTCTACCCCAAAATCTAAGGAGAGTTTTGTAACTTTCACATTCATGTAAATAGGCAGGATTTTCTGGCATTAGAATAATTGCAGGGTTTCGTAAATTGTACTGGAAGCTTGCTGTTTGTTTTATTCGCAGTTGTTGCTATTGTTTTTTTATTTTCAAAATAGATCTGGGTTAAATTGTGTTAAATAGTGTTTTTGACATCAAAGAAAAATACTTTGAGGAGTGCGCATGCGCGGCGCGGGACGGATGGCGGCTTGAACTTGCTGCTCCACTCACTCTGGCCGTGATCCCGGCTACAGGGGCCATATACCACCGCCGAAACTCCTTCAAAGATCACCCCCTGGCAGCCACAGTTCCTGTGCATGTCTTCCTGCAAGAGGAAAAAACGCAAGACTCCTCAGAAGTCCCTCACTCACTACCTCCTAAGAGCCCGGGAGAAGTTTAACATGGAGCAAGATGGCGCCACCCCTCCTCCTCCTCCTGTGCATGTCGGCAGCAACATACAGACCTCAGCTCCTAAGACTTCCTTGACCCCTGCAAACTGTGAGTACCCTGCTCCCCTCACAAAACAAGACCTTGATAATAGCCTGGAAATTATGTGCACTAAGCTGATGGCAAAGTTCCAGGCTGAGCTCCACAAGACAGAGACCACCCTTACACAGGAGATCTCTGCCCTTGGAGGAAGAACAGACAGGCTGGAGGCAAAGCATGATGAGTTGTCCCTAGCTTACAGAGAGCTGAGCAGAGATCATGAGGTGTTAAGCTCAGAATTTAACCAGCTGCAGGCACATGTGGAGGATTTGGACAATCGCAACAGGCGTAATAATTTGAGGTTAAGGGGGATCCCTGAAACCTATACCGATCTCATACCCACAGTAAATCGCCTGTTTAAATCGCTTTTGCCTGAAGTAATGGAGTCCCAGTTCTCTTGTGATAGAATCCACCGTGCCCTCCGTCCAAAACCCCCTGCTGATAAACCACCAAGGGATATTATCTTATGTATGAAGGACTTCCTGACCAAGGAGGAAATCCTCAGGGCTGCGAGGAACACCCCAAATATCCTTATCGACGGCAATAAAATTCAGATTTTCCCGGATATCTCACAGGCTACACTGGAGAGAAGACGCAATCTAAAAGAAATCACGACAATCCTACAAGTTGCACGTATACGTTATAAATGGGGTTTCCCGTTTAAGCTTGTAATCCCTCACAATGGTTCCACGTACGTGGCTACTAATATCCCAGAGGGTCGTGAAGTCCTTATTAAGCTAGGACTGATGGATCCCTCTTCTAACCCCTCACCCCCCCCTGCTCCTAGACCTTCACCGCTTTGGCAAACCCCGGCTTCTAGAAGAGGAAACAGAAGACCACGTAATGACAGGATCTGAGGCTTTCTGCTATTTTTCACATCATCTGATTCTTAGGAATCAAGAATTTTGCGGAATTATACTTGGAGATTCCTCAAAAAACATTAAGCATGAGATTTATCTGACGTACTTTCTTTATTTTATTCCCTCATATTTTCTCTTTTCTTCCCCGTCCTCTTTTCCCCATTTCCTTCTAATTTTTTCCCATGCAGTACCAATATACTCCACAGCACTATTCACTGTTCAGTGGACAAAGGGAGACACCTAATGGTCAAATCCTGAACTGCAAGGAACCCTCATCTGAAGATCATTGACTCCAATCAATCTTTGCTCCTAACATCTATCAAGATCTTTTGGTGTTCTCATCCTAATCCGCAAGTTATTTTTTCCATTTTTTTTCCTTCTTTTTTTTAATACTCCTTATATTTTTCCACACGATCTTGAATTCATATGAAGGAAATATAATTGTTATGGATTTATATACTACCAAAATGTATGCTTTTTGATCCTTTTCCCTCCTTCCCTCCCCCTCCCCCCCTCCCTTCCACACCCGCATCCCTCCCCCCCCAACCCTCTTATTCTCCCTATCTTTGTTGGATTTTTCTCGATGATGTTCCCTTTAGGTTCTTTTAGAACCACCTATAACCAGACATTGCACTAATTTTGTTCCCTTCTCTCCTCGAAGGGATCCTTCAAGAGGCCTAAATGAGGTCCCGTGCTTGTACATGTTGTACCCACTCAGTCGACCGGTGGCCACTGGTGGTCGCGGGGAGGTCAAGCCCTTTCTGATTCCCAGTTATGGGCCGATTCTCCTTCTGCTCTGCTGCTGGCTCTCGGTCGCCTGTTTAGAAGGAGTTTATCCTTCATTTATGTTACTCTTTTATCAGTACCTTAACGGTTTACTGATCCATGGTTTATCTTACTTGTTAAACTTTGACCTTTATAGTTTTGCTTTTTTGAGTTTTTCATATTTATTAACGTATATCCACAGACATTTCAATACCTACAGTTATCCAGAATGCCTTTTATTAACATGTGCTTGGGTTAACCTTTTCCGGACACAGGATGTCCCTGAGTTACACAACCTAGACCTTCATCCCCCGGGTCCGCCCTCACTTACTCCACGGCCCTTCCAAATTTTGAACTCCACGGATGGGTTCTTAGACACCTCGATCACCCTAAAACCCCACCATAGCAAATTCCACTTTCTCGCCTCAAAATGACCATTAGAATAGTCTCACATAACGTGCAGGGATTTAATTCCCCTAATAAACGCAGGAAAGCTTTTCACCAGTTCAAGCGTTTGGACGCCAAAATCCTGTTGCTCCAAGAGACGCATTTTGCTGAACACAATCACCCCAAATACTTCCATAAGACATATAACCAGGCCTTTTATACCACACACTCCTCTAAAAGTAGAGGTGTAGCAATATTCGTTCATAATTCTTTCCCGCTGGATGTCCAAGAAGTATATAGAGACACAGAAAGTCGCTTTATAATAATTAAGGGACGCATTATGGGAAAGGAATTAACAATAGCTAATATATATGCCCCTAATGGAGCCACAGTTAAATTTTTCTCAGATTTTTTTAACATATTGGAAAAACATCACTCTTCCCACATTATCCTAGGCGGTGACTTCAATATGGTCTCTCATCCCACCATGGATAGAAGCAACCCAAACTCGACTTCCAAGACGTTCCCCAGATCCTTGGAGCGTAGACTCAATAACTTACAGTTAGTAGATACATGGAGGTGTCTTAATATGGGCTCCAAAGAGTTTACGTTCTACTCTAACCCGCACAATTCTTCAGCTAGGATTGACTACATTTATTGCTCACAAGTGGTCTTAGCCAATTCGATCTCTGCTAGCATTGTTCCATGCGTGTGGTCGGACCACCATATGGTGCTATATGACACATCAGGAATAGGTCTCTCTCCTACTCCCTTCTCATGGAGACTTAATGACTCCCTATTAGCCAATCCGATAGACTCTCAGGAACTCTCCGATTCCATATCCGAATTTTTTAGATTAAACCCTACTGTGGACACCTCAATCCCAAACACATGGGTCACTCACAAGGCCTATATAAGAGGTAAATTAATCTCGTTAGCAGTTAGAAAAAACCGTGCACGTACCGCTAAGATTCAAGATCTCACCAAGGAATTACAATTATTGTATAGAAATCATATTACATTACATGATCAATCCACCAGGCTATTAATTGACCAAAAGAGAATAGAATTAAATAACATTCTCTCAGATAATGCAGAGAAAGCCCTCAGACACTCAAGATCCAAATTCCTACTATATGGTAACACCGCTTCCACAATGCTGGCAAGGAAATTGAACCAAACGTTAAAACCTCCACACGTATATAAATTAAATACATCATCAGGAATGACCACTTCTCATCCCAAGGAGGTTTTGAGCATTTTTGAAAAATTTTATTCTACACTACTTTCCTCCCCCTCTGACGCCACACCAATACACTCTCAAATCTGGTTTGATGAAATCCCTATCCCATCACTCTCTCCCTTGGATATAGAGCAGTTAAATGCCCCCATTACAGAAACTGAAGTAACTAATATGATTAAATCCCTTCGTAATTCATCTGCACCGGGCCCAGATGGCTTCAGTGCTTCATACTATAAAAAGTTTACTCCTATTCTATCCCCTAAACTTACAATACTCTTTAATCACATACTTAAGGGCAACGACTTCCCAGAAGAAATGTCCCTAGCAAACATGACTCTTCTCCCCAAACCGAACAAGGATCTTTCTAGCCCCCAAAACTTTAGGCCAATTTCGATTATTAATAACGACCTTAAATTATTCAGTAAAATCCTCGCTTCTAGATTATCCCAAATTATCCCAAAACTCATCTCATCATCGCAGTCAGGATTTATCCCCAACCGTCAAATTACGGATAACATTCGACTTGCATGCAACATTATACAAGACGCAAATTTATCTAAAAAACAATTGGTACTATTAGGACTGGACATACACAAAGCTTTTGACAGTGTCACTTGGAGCTATCTTGGAAAATTACTACCCAGATTCGGCTTCTCTAACGAGTTTCTAAATGGCTTTTCTGCTCTATATAAAAATCCTAAAACGAGAATTAAGATCCCGGGCTGTAACTCATCTTTCTTCCCTTTGGGCAGGGGCACAAGACAGGGCTGCCCCTTATCACCACTTCTATTTGCCCTTGCCATCGAACCGCTCTCGATTGCGATTAAAAGACATACTGGAATTTCAGGATATAGAAAGAACTCCGAGACATTCAAACTAAACTTATATGCTGATGACGCTCTCATGTACATACCAGACCCTTTCACCACATTACCCAATCTATTGAATACTTTAGAAAGCTTTGCAGGAATCTCAGGTCTTAGCATCAATTTATCCAAATCGGTAGCCCTACCAATTAACTTCTCAGAGTCCGACACCCTACATCTGAAGACCCTTTTCCCGTTTGTCTGGGCCTCCGAGAAGATTTCATATCTGGGAATACAACTTAATAAACATTACAATTCTATTTTTCAATCCAACTATCCTCCGTTGCTTGCCAAGATACGAGGTATGCTCCAAATGTGGTCCTCATACCAGCTATCTTTTCTAGGTAAGATCACAGCGATCAAAATGACCATTCTTCCTAAATTTATATACCTGTTCCGTGCGCTTCCCATTTACCTTACCAAAGCATACATCACCAAGTTACAATCTATAATCAATAAATTCGTTTGGGGCAACAAAAAACCCAGGTATGCAGCGAGCATACTATATCATCACCAACGTACTGGAGGTCTGGGCCTTCCTAATATATGGTTTTACTATATTAGTAGTAGATTGGCCCAAATGGCCCATTGGCACGATCGTTCCTCAGATCTACCTTGGATTAACTTTGAGGAAAACTCAGTCGCCCCATACCACTTAGCAGGGCTACTATGGGACCACATAGTCCCTATACGCAAAATCTCCTCCCGTAATAAAATCGTTTCTGACGCTCTCAGGATGTGGAGACTTGTCATCAAAAAATGGTCCTTCGCATCTCATCCCCCTCTCGGCACCTCCTTTTTGGGAAACCCCAGATTTTCTGAAGCATTTATTACCCCTGAGAGATTCGCATGGTGGTCCGGAAATAATTTGACTTCATTACTAGACTTATATGATGGTGGGACTTTCCTCTCTTTTGAGTCGTTACTACACACCAAAAATATCCCACTATCGGAAAAGCTCAATTATGACCTTATCAAAAACTTCTTTGAATCACACTACCCTAAGCCTTCAGGATCTCCTCTCAGCACATATGAACATATTTGTCTAAAAGATCTCTCAAGTAGGGGACATATCTCTACAATATATTCCTCACTTAACAATTGTGATCCAGATACAAAACTTGGTTACATGGTTAAATGGGAGTCGGAACTACAGACTGCTATATCAATAGCCGACTGGCGAGACATGTGGATAAATATGTGTAAGACAACCAAATCCCTAGGAGTGAGGGAAACGGCTATTAAAATATTCACGAGATGGTATTATACCCCCAAAAAATTGAATAAATTTTACCCCGAGATCTCCCCAAATTGTTTCAGAGGTTGTAATGAAGTGGGCTCTCTGATACATATTTTCTGGGAATGCCCCAAAATTAAAAATGTCTGGCAGGAAGTATTCAATCTAATAGAGAGAGTTACAGGATGTAAATTTCCACTCTTGCACCTGCAATGTCTACTTTTCAAAAATATTCCAGAAATTACCACAGACCTCACACGCCTAACACATACCATTTGCATCGCAATGTTATGGGTTATCTCCAAACACTGGAAAGAAACTTTCATACCCTTTGATCAGGTCATCAGTAGAATAGAAGATATAAGACTAATGGAACAATACCATCACACCATCACAAACACTAAGATCAAATTTGATCAAAAATGGACTCCTTGGTACATATACAAATGTTCCCTAACCACATGAATATCACATCAACTTAACCAATCAACATATGTTGTCTGTACAATTACTTGATATCTCTGTTTTCCACCACACCATGCCCATGGTTTATGTTAGTTGGACGCCTCTCACTGAGGCGAAAGAGGTAATCTACATATTGACGATTTCCCACGTATTCTGTTAACTTGCTCACTCTACTCTTGGATATTTTATCATTCTTACAACGCTATATTGCCATCAAGAACGGATATACATTTTATATTTTGTTTAATTATTGTTTCTTTTTTATCGCTTGTATGTTTTTTTTCACATGCCTATTACTTAAAATATTTTATTGATGAAACACCTTTATGTAAATTTTACATTTACTATACTGTTTGTATTGAATATATTTTTCAATAAAAGTTTATAATCAAAAGAAAAATACTTTGGAGATTATGATCAAATGATGAAAGTGCTTAGATACCTTATTTCATACTTCTTTGAGTAGTTCTTTTTCTCAAAAGTCTGTACATAGATGGAGTCCAAATTACCTGTCCATGGCTAAAGGTATGCCAGTAGTGCTAATTTTTTTTTTATAACTTTAAAAAATTTCAGGTGCTTGTAATTGGTGCAGACCCTACCAATCACCCACTAAGTTTAAGAAAGGATACATTGAGATAAACAGCAATTTCATTTTTATAATGTAGATTTGAATCTGCAACAATGTTTGCAAAATCCTTGCAATGTATTCAGTTTAAATTGAGGGGGTAGGTTTTTTAAAGCTTAAATTCAGTCAACACAAAAAAAGCAAAAATCCGCACAAGCAACATTACATGCAGTCATTAGGATGTGTCCCAAGTGCTGCTACAAAAACAATCTATGAATGGAGGGGGCACACCTTTCAATCATGCTCCCGTCCTCCATTAATAGATCAGATTTATTTCAAAGACACTGTAATAGGAGTTTTATGAATAAAGCAGCGGGGTGAAAAGGGTGGATACAGTTAGGTACTCTTGATGAGTGCCTCTCACACAAGATGTATGTGTGAAACGCGTCTACGAGACTTCATGCTGGTGTCTTTGGTGTCATCACTTGCAACTTTTTGGAAATAAAGGTATTTGAAACCTATTGGAATCCCTGGATGTGCAGCTATTTCTTTTCCTACATAGCTGAAAAAGGGTCTCCCTGAAAAAGAAGCTAGTAAATATTTACCTCTTTCTCACTTACTGACTGTCATGAAGGGCATGTTGGTAGACAAAATGGCCCTCTGGGCAGACTTTTGTACATCTTCACACGTAAATCCACATTTTTCTTGTGGACATAGGAATTGGGCATATGCTCATGTGCATGCAGTGCACTTTGATGTGCTCACGCTCACTCATGGCAGATGGTGGTGCCAAATGGGCTGTTTAAACTGAACTAGTGCTCTGGTTCTGTGCCCCACTGATCGGTTTCTGACCCAGCTTGTAAATTGACCATGCCCTTGCCTGTGCCTCTGTACCTAATCTGTCCTACCAGTGTATGACCCAGCCTGCCTGACTTTGCTATTTCTCCTGCTGTCTCCGGCACCTACCATCTAGCTGCGCCTGTTTGTCTACTGTCCGCTGTTAGTAAATACTCCACCTGGCTTCTGTACAAGGCTGCTTCATTCTGCTACCCACCAGCTGCCATCCGGACTGTCTACTTTACTGAAAATCACTGACAACTACCCCTGTTCTGCTGCTAGCAAGATTTACAGGCACTTATGCCACTCTGCACTCCTGGACCTTCTGTTTACACTATCAGGGGCCCTCGAGTCAGAGTTGCAAGAGAGGTCTTCCTCGTCATATTAGGCTCTGCTACCAGGTACGTGATACTGACACTTCCAGGAGTGTTAAACTCCAGGTTCCTTGTAGTGCTCTGGGGGCCTCCAACCAAAATTACTACTGGGTCCAACAGGTCACCAATACTCCTGTAGTGTAATTTCTATAGTAAGACTTCAGGGGATATTTCTTGAACTGAGCAGCATTTGGCAGCATGGTCAGTGGGAGAAAGTTAAAGTGATTCTAAAAGAAAGATAAAAAACAAAAAACAAAGATGTTATACTTACCTGCTCTGTTCAATAGTTTTGCACAGAACTGCTCCAATCCCCTTTTTTTGGGTCCCCCGCCGGCCAAGTGCCCCTCTTACTATGGGAGCATTTAGGCAGGCACTCTTGAGGTGTGCCCTGTGTGTCCATTCACACAGCCCTACTCTTCGCTCTCTCTCCTCAGTGGCTCACTAGCTGTGATTGACAGCAGGAAAAGAAGGAATCGGCCACACACCATTAGCTGCATATGTCCGTGCTTTATTCCATAAAACAGGGACAACACAGATGACACTAGTGATCCCAAAGCTGTATCATTAACACATTTCACACATTTTGCAGTGCTTAATCATAACGATTGTTGTTATAATTAAGCACTGTAAAAGACTCCGGCGGCTTAGCCGGCACCTCGTCTTCTCACTTCTGTTCTGTGGATTTTACTGTGCTTTTTGCTTTTAAACATTGTAAGTGTATTGTGAGCGGGAAAAGACTGTGGACTCACCTACACTATATCTCTATTGGGATTTATAGGTTTTTCAGTGTCTGACTCTTCATGCGGAGTATTATTCTATAGGAGGAGTTACATACATCTTTTTTACATATTTTATTCATAAGGCAGCAGCTTTACCGTTTTTGAGGTTTACACGCACTATTTGCAAATGATTTATTGATTTATTTATTGTTTGTAAGTTTTTTCCTAAGCGCTGGGTGATTGGGATACAATTGTGGTGACACTCTATATTCTCAAATTACACTTGGGAAATTACACTAATTTAAAAATAAATCTTAGATGGAATCTTATTGAACACATTATACAGGGATATGGGAAGTGGTAGAGACATAATACACACACACACACACACACACACACACACTGGTGTCTTTATTCAACCTTACCAACTATGAAACTACCAACTTATTTCGCAGGGAGCCCTTTTTCTTTTTTTTTTTTAAATAATGACAGGATTAACCACTTGCCGACCGGGCCATAGCCGAATGAAAGTGTGACTTGGTTTTTTATACATCATACTGTTTTGATCCCTGCTGCTATCTTTACCTGGAGATGCTCCTTCTATGACACATGAACATCCCTCCCTCTATGATACATGCAGAACTCCATATTTAAATACCGGAATATGGTAAAAGACCTCAGCCCTCTTCTGTCTGATATTCATTTTGAGAGACGGCAAGTTAAGCATTTTCTTTCTATCTACTCTCTATTACCTCTACCTTAGCGGTAGTTGATCCTTAATTGTCACAACTCGTTTCTCCCCACATGGCTAGGCATCTTGGTGTGCTTATACAGTGTTATTTCCTCTTACCCATCCAATTCATTCTCTGTTTTCTACTCTGTCCCTTTGTTCTTGCTATAATCTATTTCCTATTAACTCTCCAGTATCCCCACCCTCTCATTTCGCTTTTCCCCCTCCCCTTTTTTTCCCTGCCTACCCTTTTTCCTGAGCCCTCAGGTGCAGCTTGTCCTTAATAGTAAGTCTTCTCTCACCATTTGCAAATCGATAATAACTTCCAAAGTCCCCTATACCTTATAGTGCTCTGATACTTCCATCAACCTATTTGCATTCTTCTTTTTCTTAAAAAATGGTGAGAATGAAATAAACATCCAAGCAGGGTGGTTTGAAATTTTATTCACTGAATGCGAAAGGCCCCATTATGCCTGAAAGGAGGTCCATGGTTCCAACTTTACAAAGAGTGCACATAGACTTCATACAGGAAACACACTTCAAACATTTTTCCGCTCCCAAACTAAAAAACTCTATATTTACAACATTGTAAATTCACATCTAAAGAAGCGTCTAAAACAAAAATTGTGACCATCTTGATATCAAAGAATCCTACATTTCAATTCTTAGATGGACCTAGAGGGGCAATTTCTTTTTCTAAAAGGCATGTTAGAAAAAAGGTCATTCACCCTAGCAAATATATATAATCCCAATGAGAAGCACAGCTTGTTTTATAGGAAAGCAAGAGACTTACTTACAACTTTTGCATCAGGCATGCTGATCTTAGGTGGGGAAATTAATACACTCTTGAATCCATTACTGGATATCTCCAACGATGCCACATCCATCCCCTTACATTGCCTTGCAAAATATTAAAATCCAATTCTTGACACTGCTCCTTTATGAAATTTGGTGGCTACTTCACCTAAACATAAATGTATTCACTTACATTTGGTTATCACATCAAAAATATTCTAGATTGTTTCCTCTTGTCTCAGGCAGACCTATCTCTCCTTCAGTAACCTACATTAAATGCTTATTTTTAGATCACAATCCTATTACCATGACCCTGCAGTATCCTGACTATGACCACTGCACAAAGACTTGACAACTGAACCTTAGCTCATTAAGCAAAGAAAATATAGGAACCCAATAGGTTCTAAACCTGCACAAACCAATAACCAAAAAACAAATAAACTACAATAAAGAGCTGCGTGTTGTGTAAAAAACACCTATACCATGAAAAGATACAAAGAAACCACACTCTTACATCATAAAATCCATATCACCATAGTGAAAAGACAAATAAATAAATACATCTTTGTTTAAATTATAGAAAATACATAAAAATTGTGAATAGCGTCCTCAGTGAGTATAGAAAAGGTTCCTCTCCACCAGCATGCAGACGCACTATACACTCACCAGATTTGATTGACCCCTATTACAGGGAGTCAAATTGCACATATGGGAAAATCCAAGATGTCATACATGAGGTCACAGAAATGAATTCAAACCACTCCAGTGTTGCCATATAGAAAGGGAGAGGAAGAAATACTCTCATGATGCAGTTTTTCAAATCATTTATTTAAAAAGAAGTTTGTATTGCACTTACATCAAAGAAGACAGGGATCAACATGTATTATATAGGAATCGCCTATTTGCACTACACCTGTGTTCCAGCTGACCAGAAATAATGAATCTCAAACACCACCCAATGCCCTTTGGTCAGTCTATGTCTGACGTCCTCAGGCATTACCTGAGTAAGCCCTCAGGACGTTGCTTCCACTCACAACAGGTCAGGGAAAACCCAAGTGGAACTCTAAAATGAAAAGAAACAGAGGGTGCACCAGCCTAGCACATTATCTTTGCGTCAATTTATTGTTTAAAAAATGTATAAATTATATTCACAAATGAAAAACTCTGAAGAAGAGGGGACATCCCTCGAAATGCACCAGGTGTGTTTGGACTTTTCATTCCACAATTGATACTGGTCAGCGGACCATGCTGGATGGAGCATCTGGTGAACTTTATATTTTGCTTGACACATTCATTTAATTTGTGAGTATAATTTATAATTTTTTTAAACAATAAATTGTCGCAAAGGAACTGCGCTAGTGTTAGGAACACTCCCTGTGTACACTGAAGTGCTGTCATGAATCTGCCAGTTAAGAGTTAACTTAGTGCAGACTAATTGCACTAATTGGCAAAAGGCTGGCCTATTTAAACACCACAGCAGCACTGAGCCATTGCTGTCTTGTCTGCAGCTTTACCTGTACTTCCTGATCCTGAACCTGCTGTTTCCTGATTGACCTCCCGGCTTGTCCACTACTTCGTCTGCTTGCTGCCCGCCCTGACCTTGGCTCGTTCCTGTGACCACTCTCCTGCCTTATCCTTGTCGGCTTATCTGCTTTCGATTCTGGACGTGTCCACCTCCTGGTGGGGCAACCCTGGGGACCGCGACCTGGTGTTAGCTTGCAGCGCAGTCTATCCCCGCCACCAGGGGCTCTAATGAAAACCAGCTAGCACTTAGACTCCGCACCTCAGACTAGCCCGTGTCTACCACCAGTGTGACCCGTCCGTGTTCCTGTTGTACCAGATCCCACGAGGCTACCTCTGCACGTCAGGCTCAGCCACCAGCACCATTACAGTACAAGACAGCCATGTCGGAGCCTGCAAGAGGGGCCTCTCCTCTGGACGAGATCTGCCAACACTTAGCAGCATTGTCGCAAACAGTCAAGTCGCTCCAGGACAGCTATGTGCACTTGGGGGAACGGTTGCACTCTGTGACTAACCCGGGGATCCCTCCTGTTTCTCTGGAACCCCCAACTTCCACGACACCAACAGGTTCGGTCTCAGGACCCACAGTGGTGATGCTACCACCTGAACCCAGGGTTCCTACACCAGAGCAATTTTCAGGAGATCGGGACAAATTTAGGGCGTTCCGTAACGCATGCGAACTTTATTTCTCACTGCAGCCCCGGACTTTCTCCTTGGAAGCCACCAAGGTTGGATTTGTCATCTCCCTACTCTTGGATGAACCCCAGTCCTGGGCACACCGACTTCTTGAAGAGTGCAGCCCACACCTAGACTCCTTGTCTTCCTTTTTTGGTGCCATGGCTCAATTATACGATGATCCACAGCGCACTTCCACAGCGGAAGCTGCTCTTCATGCACTCCAGCAAGGCCGCAGAGCAGTAGAGGAGTACGTCACGGATTTTAGACGGTGGAGTACTGATACCGAGTGGAACGACGCAGCGCTACGTCACCAGTTCCGCTCAGGCCTATCTGAGGGTCTGAAGGACGAGCTAGCCCGAGTTGGCGTTCCAGACTCCCTAGAGGCATTGATTTCATTGGCTATCCAGATAGATCGCCGGCTTTGTGTGCTCCGTGCGGAAAGGTCTGCCCAGCACCCACGCCCGTTCTGGATGATGCCGCGGTTCGCAACTCCGGCTCATGTCACCTCCACCAGGCCCATTCCGGCCAACCTGGCTCCTGCTAACTTCATACCAGATGCCCCAGAACCCATGCAGCTTGGCGTTATGCGGTCTACCCTAACCGCTGAAGAACGACACCGCCGGCAAAAGAATAACCTCTGCCTATACTGTGGTGAAGCCGGCCATTACGTACGTTCTTGCCCAGCAAAGTTACGTAAGTTTCTCTCCATCTCTCCTTCAAGTTATCCAGCATCCGCTGCCAGTGCTACTCACTTAGCTCTCCCTGTTTCGTTTCAACTCCCGGGAGGTACAATACCAGTCACCGCAATTATTGATTCTGGAGCGTGCAGCTGTTTCATTGATCTCACGTTCGCCATCCAACAACACATCCCTCTTCAAACCAAGACTCAAGGACTTTCCATTTTTCTTGCAGATGGGTCTCATATTAAGTCTGGACCTGTGACTCAGGAGACCCCTCCACTTCCTATGGTCACTTTTTCAGGTCACAAAGAGCTACTCAGCCTGGATGCTATTGCTTCCCCTTTATTTCCGGTTATCCTGGGATTGCCGTGGCTGCAGGCCCACAACCCGCAAAACGATTGGATGACAAGAACGATCAAATTTCAGTCTGAACGAGGGGCCGAGACCCTTCCTCCTCATCGCACATACGACTGCCCGATCGAGTTACTTCCTGGGGCCGGGATTCCATTCGGTCGTATCTTCCCTTTGTCAGAACGGGAATTGGAGGCTCTGAAAGAATACGTGGATGAAAATCTAAAGAAGGGGTTCATTCGTCCATCGACATCCCCAGCAGGGGCAGGAATCTTCTTTGTGGAAAAGAAGGACCACTCTCTCCGCCCCTGTGTGGACTACCGGGAACTAAATAAGATCACGGTCAAGAACCGTTACCCTCTTCCCCTGGTACCAGAACTTTTCCAAAGACTGAGGTCAGCCTCCATTTTCAATAAGTTAGACTTACGTGGGGCCTATAATTTGGTCCGTATTCGTGAGGGGGATGAGTGGAAAACAGCGTTTCGCACCAGGTTTGGGCATTTTGAATATCTGGTGATGCCCTTCGGCCTGTGCAACGCCCCAGCAACCTTTCAACATTTTGTAAATGATATTTTCAGAGACTGGTTAGATATCTTTGTTATTGTCTACCTGGACGATATCTTGATTTTCTCTGCATCCCTGGATCAACATCGGGGACATGTCAAAAATGTCCTCGGCAGACTCCGCCAACACGGATTATATGCCAAGCCTGAGAAGTGCGAATTTGAACGCCAGAGTATTCAGTTCCTAGGTCTCATAATTTCCACTGAAGGAATTAAGATGGATCCCCAAAAGGTCTCAGCCATCTTGGACTGGCCACCCCCGTCAGACAAGAAGGGGGTCCAGCGCTTCGTAGGTTTTGCCAACTTTTACAGGAGATTTATTAAGGGATTCTCTGACATCATTTCCCCCATTACACAACTCACGAAGCAGAATATCCGGTTCAATTGGCCTCCTGAAGCCCAGACTGCCTTTCTAACCTTGAAAGGGCTCTTTACAACTGCTCCCATCCTAAATCACCCGAATCCTGCCCTTCCTTACCTTCTCGAAGTAGATGCATCAGAAGTGGCCGTGGGGGCAGTTATTTCGCAAAGGCAGGGTACTAAAGATCTCATACATCCTATAGCCTTCTTCTCTCGTAAACTTTCCCCAGCAGAAAGGAACTATGACGTTGGCGATCGAGAACTACTGGCCATTAAGGCTGCCCTTGAGGAGTGGAGGTACTTGTTGGAAGGGGCAACGCATCCTATCCTCATCTTCACAGATCACAAGAATCTTGAGTATTTAAGAGCTGCTAAACGGCTGAGGCCACGTCAGGCACGTTGGGCATTGTTTTTCTCAAGATTTTCCTTCCATATTACCTACCGGCCGGGATCTAAAAATGTCAAGCCAGATGCGCTCTCCCGCATGTTTGATGATCCAAAGGAAGTGCCAGTACCCGACACCATCCTGTCCGCAGGTAATTTTTTGTTATTACAGACCAACCTGATGGCCCAAATAAAGCAAGCTTCTGCAAAGAATCTCTGTCTCCCTGAGGTGTCCCTGGTACCCAGAGATGGGTTATTATGGCTTGAAGACAAGATCTTTGTCCCTGAAGAGGTCCGAGTGACGGTTTTAGGGTTATGCCATGACCACCCTCTGGCATGCCATTTTGGTACTCATAAGACCCTGGATCTATTACAACAAACATTTTGGTGGCCAGATCTGGAACAGAGTTGCAGGGAGTACGTGAAGTCTTGTACCGTCTGTACCCGGAGCAAGTCTGTAAGAAACAAGGCGTGGGGCCTGCTCAGGCCACTACCAGTCCCTGACAGGCCTTGGAAGATGGTCGCCATGGACTTCATAGTGGAGCTTCCCCCCTCAGAGGGCTGTTCCGCCATTTTTGTGGTCGTTGATCGTCTATCTAAGATGGCCCATTTCTTGCCACTCAGGAATACGCCCACGGCCAAGGAGACCGCAGAAGTTTTTATTAAAGAGATCGTTAGGCTTCATGGGGTTCCTGCAAATATTGTTTCAGATAGAGGGGTCCAGTTTACCTCCCCCTTCTGGAAAGCCTTGTGCGACGCGTTGAAGATTGAGCTGTCCTTGTCTTCCGCCTACCACCCTCAGACTAATGGACAAACCGAAAGGACAAACCAGACGTTGGAACAGTATATCCGTTGTTTCACCACATTTGTCCAGGATGACTGGATGGCCCTACTACCATTGGCAGAGTTTGCATACAACAATGCTAAACATTCTGCTACAGGGCAAGCTCCATTCTTTGCAAACTACGGTTTCCATCCGTCCTTCTTACCGGACGTTCCCACTGAACCCACAGTTCCAGCAGTACAGGATATCATTAGCTTCCTCAACCGCAATTGTAAACTGCTGCAAGATGCTATAATAAGGGCACAAGCAGCCTCTAAAAAGATTTTTGACAGGAAGAGGAGAGGGGAACTAATCCTTCAACCAGGTGACCAGGTATGGCTATCTACATGCAACCTCCGCCTAGCCTGTCCCTCAAAGAAATTGGCACCCAAGTTTATTGGACCCTTCCCGGTCAAGAGGAAACTCAACGAGGTCTCATATGAATTACACTTACCTGATTCTCTTAGAATTCATCCGGTGTTTCATGTCTCCTTGTTAAAACCTACAGTCCCTAACTCCTTCCCGGGCAGAAGCTCGGAAACACCCGAACCTGTGATTGTCGATGGGGAGGAAGAATATGAGGTGGAAGCTATTTTGGATTGCAGGAGGAGGAGAGGTCAATTACAGTTTCTCATAAAGTGGAAAGGTTACAGCCTGGAAGAAAATTCCTGGGAACCGGAACAGAATATTCATGCTAAAGAACTGATCTATGCTTTCTTTCGCAGTCACCCACAAAAGAAAAACCTATTGGGCACCCGGAGGTTGCCCTTAAGGGGGGGGCAATGTTAGGAACACTCCCTGTGTACACTGAAGTGCTGTCATGAATCTGCCAGTTAAGAGTTAACTTAGTGCAGACTAATTGCACTAATTGGCAAAAGGCTGGCCTATTTAAACACCACAGCAGCACTGAGCCATTGCTGTCTTGTCTGCAGCTTTACCTGTACTTCATGATCCTGAACCTGCTGTTTCCTGTTGACTTCCTGATCGACCTCCCGGCTTGTCCACTACTTCGTCTGCTTGCTGCCCGCCCTGACCTTGGCTCTTTCCTGTGACCACTCTCCTGCCTTATCCTTGTCGGCTTATCTGCTTCCGATTCTGGACGTGTTCACCTCCTGGTGGGGCAACCCTGGGGACCACGACCTGGTGTTAGCTTGCAGCGCAGTCTATCCCCACCACCAGGGGCTCTAGTGAAAACCAGCTAGCACTTAGACTCCGCACCTCAGACTAGCCCGTGTCTACCACCAGTGTGACCCATCCGTGTTCCTGTTGTACCAGATCCCACGAGGCTACCTCTGCACGTCAGGCTCAGCCACCAGCACCATTACAGCTAGGCTGGTAACCCAGATCCATACCTTGGAAGCAGCCCATAAACAATCTCAAGCAAAGAACACCCTAGCAGCTAGAAATTCCCTTTTGGAGAGCTAGGCAAACAGACTATACAATATTTCACCCTTAGCCATTTTTTTTATGAACACACCAACAAATGGGGCAAGCCACTAGCTAAAATCGTTCAGGCAAAAAGGGCAGAGAAGACGGCCTATACCATTTACAACTGTCAAGGTAAGTCTTTTTCCTAAACTGGAAGCTATTGCTCAACAATATTACAACATAAAGCCTCCTACAAAGCAACGGTCTCCTAGTTTCACCTGTCAACAACTCATAACTCAATAATTAACTAGCCATGGATTGCCTGTCATCTCAGAACAGGATACTGCTGCTTTGGAAAAACTCCTAACATCAAACGAATTAAAGCAAGCCATAAAAGAAATGAAACTGGGCAAAAGTTCAGGCCCAGATGGACTGCCCACACAATACTGCAAGTGTTTTTTTGAATATTCTCACTACTCCCTTCTTGCGGATGTTCAATTCTTTATCAGAAAATCAACACCTGTCGAGACAATTACTAGAAGCCCACATCACGGTGATCCCCAAGAAAGGCAAAGATCCATCTCAAGAAACAAAGACTTGAGAAGTCATCTAGTAACTCCAAACAGAAAGAAGTTTTTCTATTTGTCTATGGATGCAAAGAAGGTGTTCACAGGGTGGCCTGGGTTTTTATGGCTGCAGTACCCACTTCTATTGGCCTGGAGAATTTTTCTCTGTTTACCACTCTACAGGCCAAAGAAAGGGTCAAAGGTCACCGGTCTAAACACCTTCTCCATTACCAATGACACTAGGCATGGTTGTCCCCTCTACCAAATACTGTTTGTCCATGCACTAGAGCCCTTTCTTCGCTGCCTCAGCAATATTAAAGGTATTAAAGGTGTAGAAATTTCGGGTCTCATTGAACCTCTAACTAATCTCCTGAAGGAAATTTGTGGCACAGTTTCAAATTTGAAATATTCAACTCAAAATCTTATGCACTCAACAATACCCTACCTCATGAATTGGTAACTCAGTGTCAAAATACCTTTCCATTTATGTGGAAAGCCTAAACACTTACCTACCTAGGCATACAACTCCCTTCTACCCTCGATCACTTATACACCCACAACTACTTACCTTTACTCAAACCTTTACAACAAGACACTAAAACTGGGGCAAACCATGCCTATGCAAACCCGACAACTGCCATCTATTCTCTTCAACCCGGACTTGCCTCCAGGTTCCCACTCAAAATTTAATATACACTGTGATTTCCAAGAACCCCGTAGAGCAGGTTGATTTTTTGATAAGGGGACTTTTTTTTTTTGCAGCATCGTCACTGACTCCTTGACCACAGTTCCCACACATGGCCATACTTCCAAATAGGACATACTAAACCACCCGTCCCATCGGTCAACTTTCAGTAGACCTCAGACACTGTTCCAAAAATGACGGATCAATACTGGGATATGGCTTGCACTGTGATACACAAAGGCTCCCTTAACATATCCACTCCAGAACACTGTTACAAGGTATACAAAATTACAAAGTATACAAGTTACAAGGTATACTCTAGGTGGTATCAAGCACCTGCCCTACTTGACAGAATTTTCTCACAATCGTCACAATGCTGCTAACGTTGTGTCAGAAGCAGGGACCTTTTTGCATGTGTTGTGGAGTTGTACCACACTCCAGTCATACATGGAAAAAGTGCACAATATTATTTCTAAGGTGACTACTTACCCCCTGGAATACTCACCAGCTCAATTTTTACTTCATCATTCCATGATTATGGGCAATGTTTCTCACAAATCCTTGCCGATGCACATGATCAACACAGCACGCTTATGTTTTCCAAACTACTAGACACAAACATGAATTTTGATACCGAGGGACTGGTTTTTGAGACTGAAAAAATTAATGGACATGGAGGAACTGATCTATACTGTTCCATAAACAATAGTAACGCAGTTTCACAAAATTTGAATTTGTTGGTTAGACTATAGGACCACTTCTGAATACAAAGAAACTGTCTCTTCTTCCCATCCCAACACAGACTCCCAACCAACACCCACTTAGAAGGCACTTAGATGGCACATCAGAGATATTATGGTTGACTTTGAAAAGTCGAAGAAAGGCCATAGAAGATGTGATTTTCTTCCTGAAAGAAAAATGCTCAATTCCCACATCAACACAGTTAGTGTTTAATGGGGGAGCTATCCTGCGGAGCTATTCTGTTCTACCGGCGGGGGGGGGGGGGGGGGTGAAGCAGGGAGCCATCCTTGCCCAGAGAACATAACGATTATTGCTAGCAGCTATAGGCCCCTTCCACATGTGGTGGACTCCGTTCCGATCAGCAGGGGACCCGCTTACAGATCCTCTGCTGATCAGAGCAGAGCGAGCGAATAACAGGTCTGTATCAGCTCAGTTTATGCAGAGTGGACATGGACAAAGCCTGCTCTGCTGTATGGGTGGCAGGGCATAAACGGACTCCTCTGTCCATATACCACCTACTTCCCTCCAATCCAATCACCTACACGGAGGAGAATGGATCCCCTTACTTTTGTTTTTAGTGGACCTGATCGGATCGGAGGTAGATGGGTGTATACGGTTTCATATACTGAGCTTTTAGCAGCTTTCTTCTCAGTGCTCAGGCTGCTTAGCTGTCGGTTAATTACCAGCCACTCATTGTTTCCACAGTGACTCACCTAGTTACAATTACCTGCCTCCTCAGTCCAGCCTACAGCCAGCCCCTTCTGGCTTTTTTATACTGCCTCGTTCATTCCTTTTCTGTCTTCACCTGGTCAAAATATCCTGAGTGTCTCTGCTGTGTTCCTGTTAAAGACTTTTAATAGACTTTTTGTGTTCCTGATCCCGACCTTCTGCTTCTGATCACGCTGATTTCTAGCTTCCTGATCTCTGGCTCATCTGATCATGGTTCCTGACATTAGGCGAAGGCCATGAATTCAGAAGATGCAGGCAATCCACCTAGTGGTAATATTTTTTTCCAGATGAATGAGCAGGATCACCACATTGATCAGTTTTCCATAGCGTTACAGATGCTCCTGATTCATACTGCTCACCTGGATCCTCCCACTGTGGCTGTTCTGGTACAACTAGTGTTGCAGGCTGTCTCTGCTGCTGCTCTTCCAGTCTCTGTGCAGGCACCCACATCAAATGTTACCTCTGTAAGAGGTATGTTTGTTTCCACTCTGCTTCCCCAGCATTTCGGGGGCGATCCAATTTAATGCAGAGGGTTTATTAACCAGGTTGGGATATACTTTGAGATACTGCCCCAGGCGTTCTTTGCTTTCTGATAGAGCCATGGGCAAACCCTCAATGGGAGATGCAAAAATCCATTGTCTTGAATTACCCTGACTTTGTGGCCTCCTTTAAAAGGGTATTTGATGTTCCTGCTCGCTCCACTTCTGCTGCCAAAGGCCTCATGTCCATCAAACAGAGTATGAGAACTATTGCCAATTACAGTACTCCATTGAATTCCGTACTCTGCCAGCAGAGGTTGGTTGAAACAATGAGGCCCTCTTTTTCTCATGGTCTCTTAGATAACATGAAGGATGGGATAGCAGCCCAAGACATACCTAGGAATCTTAAGGGGTTGATTACATTTGCCATTCTCATTGATTCTAGACTTTAAGGAGCGCTTGCAGAAGCCTTGTGCATATTTGGCTCCAAGCTTTGCATTCCCACCCCTGCCTCCCTCGCCTCCCATGCCTCCTGGTACCGAGTCTGGCAGTGAAGTAGAGATCATGCAGTCTCTGTTGAAGAGAGTGCCTTTACGAGGAGGGAGAGATTGTGCATTTTCTGTGGCAGGTGTCACTTTTTGAAGTCTTGTCCTACCCACCTGGGGGGGACACCCGCACCTGAGGTCCTGCAGGGGACAGACCTTAGGTGGTGTTTTTGCGTCCCCAGCTACCCTGAAGGATAAGCCTCTAGTTCTGGTTACCCTTTCTTAGTCTGGGTTGTCCATTGATACACAGGCTCTAATCGATTCTGGGGCTACAGGCCTGTTTATAGATAGTGCTTTCATGTCGAAGCACTCAATTCCTCTGCAGCTTCATGCCACTCCACTTGACATTGAAGCTATTGATGGGAGACCTTTACAGCCTGCCCATGTGACTCGTGAGACTGCTCCATTGACTACAGCTATAGGGGCTCTTCACTATGAGATAATCCAATTTCAAGTAATTTCCTCACCTCAATACCCAGTGGTCATTGGTTATTCTTGGTTACAGAAGCACAATCCCTCTTTTGATTGGCATCGTGCTGGGGTTCTCTCTTGGTTGACACAATGCAGTAAAACATGTTTCCAGAAGTGATTAAGGCCATATGCGCGTCTTCACCCTCCTTATTGCCTGAGGATTACCGTGAATTTGGTGATGCCTTGACAAAGGTCAGGCCAGTATTTTGCCTCCAGATCGATCTTATGATTGCACAATTGACCTTCAACCTGGTGCCATTCCTCCTCGTGGCCGGGTCTACCCTTTGTCTGTCTCGGAGGACAAAGTCATGGAGGACTATATTGCCGATTCACTTTCCTAGGAGTTCAACTGCAAATCTTCGTCTCCTGCCAGTACTGGCTTCTTCTTTGTGAAAAATAAGAGTGGTGAACTAAGACCTTGTATCAATTATACAGGTCTCAATCGCGTTACGATTAAGAACGCTTATCCGATCCCATTGATTACGAAGTTATTTGACCACCTCAAGGGAGCAACGGTCTTCGCTAAGCTCGATTTGAGAGGGGCATACAATCTTGTGAGGATTTAGAAGGGTGACGAATTGAAAACAGAGTTTAATACTAGGACCTAACATTACAAATACCTCGTAATGCCATTTGGTCTCTGCAATGCTCCTGCAGTTTTCAGGAATTCATTAACAATGTCCTCCGAGATATGCTGCAGCAATGTGTGGTGGTTCACCTCGATGATATTCACATATATTCGAAATCCCTAGAGAGCCACCACACAGATGTCTCCCGTGTGCTACTGAGGCTGAGAGAAAATAACTTGTATTGTAAGTTGGAAAAGTGCGAGTTCCATCATGTACAGGTTAAATTTCTGGGTTATGTCGTTTCTACTGATGATTTTTCAATGGACTCAGAGAAACTATCTGCAGGTTTACAGTGGCCTCAACCCGTAGGTCTACATCCGCAACAAAGTTTTCTTGGCTTTGCCAATTATTACCGGAAATGTATTTCTAATTTCTCTGGTCAAACCCCTGACTGATTTAACCAGGAAGAACGGCAACCCGCAGAATTATGTCTCTGGATTCCATAAAATCCTTTGAGTCTCTCAAAGCTGCTTTTGTTTCAGCTCTTGTACTAGCACATCCTGTTCCTATGTTACCCTTCATTCTTGAGGTTGATTCGTCGGAGTTCTGTATAGGCGCCCTCCTGTCCCAATGTCCTACCTCTAGGATTGCTATGCATTCCTGTGGCTACTTTTCAAAGAAATTGTGTCTCCTGCAGAATGCAATTACGAGATTGGGGACAGAGAATTGTTAGTCATCATTTTAGCTTAAGGAATGGAGGCACCTCCTTGAGGGTACCACTGTGCTGGTCCGCATTTTGACTGACCATTGGAATCTCAAATTTTTGCCTGAGGCAAACCGCTTATTATCCAGAAGGGCATGATGGGCCCTTTTTCTGTCTAGCTAGTCTCATTCTTACCCGGTTACGAAGAATGTAAGGGCTGATGCATTGTTGTGGCAGTTTTCCTCCTCTTTCAAGATGGAGTCTGTTCCTACCCCTGGGACACCTCCGCACTTTTGGGGCAGCAGCTTGAAGCACTTTTAGAACATTATCACATTTTTTGTTGATTATCCATAGCGTGGACTACACTTTTATATTTATTTAAGCATTTTGGCTACAATTTGCACTAGTCTCACTTCTCCTTTGGGTGAGAGAAATCTTGCTGCTCGGATCCATTCTTCTCCTGAAAAACCTTATGACTGCTGCTTTGTGTCCGAGAATCTTCGTGCTGCTTTGCTCCAGACCTACTATTCTCCCAAGGCAGCTGGGCACCCAGGGAAGAATCAACTCATATGGTCTATGTCTCAACAATTCTGGTGGCCTACTCTCCGCGCTGATGTAACCGCCTTGGTAGCCGCATGTCCCATGTGTGCTAACTGTAAGACTCCACAGCATATTTCCAGTGGGCATCCTAGAACCCATACCCAGTGGAGAGAGGCCTTGGACCCACTTGTCCATTGATTTTATTGTTGAGGTACACAACTCCCAGGACAACACAGTTATTCTTATGGTGGTTGACCGGTTTTCGAAGATGTCACATTGTATTTTGCTAAAGAAGTTTCCTACATCCAAAGTACTGGCATCTATTTTTGGTCAGGAGATCTTTCGGGTTACATGGGTTTCCTAGGGTTATCATCTCGGACAGGGGCAGTCAGTTTGTGTTCAGGTTTCGGGGAGCCTTTTGTGCACAGTTAGGAATTCAGCTTTCCTTCTCCTCGACATATCACCCTTAGGCCAATGGGTCAGAATGTGCCAACCAAGCCTTGGAGCAGCTCCTATGTTGCTATATTTCTGACCACTATAACAACTGGTCAGGCCTCTTACCTTTGGCAGAGGTTGCTCACAATAGATTCATCAATGCCACTTTCCCGATTGTCTCTATTTATGGAGAATTATAGGTTCCAGCCATCCATGTTGCCTGATACATTTGCTCCACAAGGAACCACTGCATTAGAGGAGCATCCCCGTGATCTCGTTCCACTTAGGTTCAGGTCCAAGAGTCCTTGCGATGTGACAGTGATAGGTACAGACTCCATGCTGACCGGTGAGCCCTGCCTGCATCTTCCTACCAAGTTGGGGACAGGGTCTGGCTGTCATATCGGAACCTTTGACACCATGTTCCCTCACTGAAACTGGCACCGTGGTATATTGGGCCTTTCCATATTATCAGAAAGATCAGCCCAGTGGCAAATGCATAAGTCCTTCCTTCCAACATGCATATTTCTAATGTATTCCATGTCCTCACCCAGTTCTGGTTGACAACCATAAGGAGTATGAGTTACAATCTATTATTGACTCTCATAGGTTTTGTGGGCGCATACAGTACCTTGTTCATTGGAGGGGTTACAGTTCGGAGGAACGCTCCTGGGTCTCATCCTTGGACATACATGCTCCTGCCCTCCTCTGTGCTTTCCATAGATGTTTTCCCCTCAAACCTGGTGCCCCTCCAAGGGGGAGGGATCAATGAGCGTGGATTACTGTCAGGGCTGGGCTTTTAGCAGCTCTTTTCTCAGTGCTCCGGCTGCTAAGCTGTGGGTTAATTACCAGCCAATCATTGTTTCCACAGTGACTCACCTGATTACAATTACCTGCCTCATCAGTCCAGCCGACAGCCAGCCCCTTCTGGTTATTTAAACTGCCTTGTTCATTCCTTTCATGCCTTCACCTGGTCAAGATATCCTGAGTGTCTCTGCTGTGTTCCTGTTAAAGACTTTGCCCGGCTGAAGTCCTTTCTGGTTCCTGATCGTGACCTTCTGCTTTCCGACTACGCTTATTTTTAGCTCCCTGATCTCTGGCTCGTCTGATTACCCGTTTTTGGCTTCCGAACCCTGGCTTATGTTTTGACTACGTTTTTGATCTGTACTATTTTTTCTATTACATTAAAGGTGTGATTTTTACTGCCTTTTCTGTTTCTGTCTGATTTATGGTTCCTGACATATGGCCACAAGTCCATTTACATCCGCCAGTCCATAGAGATGAAGTCCAACAGTCATGTGAAAGGGGCCCTATTGCCAGCCTCGACATATAACAAACTAATCTGCCACACTCACATTAGTGATTGCTCATTATGCAATATACAGACTTGTAGATTACCTATTCTAGATAATTGTTAATAGTGTTGTCGAGTGCGTGTGGCACTCAGCATAAGACATGTCTTCATGTAATTGTTATAATTACTGTATGGTCCCAATATGTCATATGTTAAGGCCTAGTATAAAGCCTAAAGGAAAGAGAGGATTGTAATATTGTTTATCTGTCTCACTAAAACCTTACACTGCTGGGGAATGGTTGTAAGAATGTATACCTGTATTCTTGTAAAACTCAATAAAAACTTTAGAAAGCTAAAAAAGCAATTTTACTATTAGTTATAATAAGAGTTATGGTAAGAGTGTATATAATATTTTAAATTATAGTAAGAGTAAATGCAGTTGGGAAAGATAAATCCACTACTTGAAACCAAAATTACTTATTATCTAGATCGCAAAGTTTGAGGTTTTTAGAGACCTTTGTGTGTAGACATCAACAATAAGGGGTGAAGCAATAAAAAATTAATTGATAAAAGTGGGTCAGAAATTGTATATTGCCCTTATTACTTAAGAATTTTGGGCAAGACTTCCGTGAAAGAATTGGTTTGCCTTATGTTGCTTCGCCTCGGCATTCCTGCATGTCAGTGTGATACATAGTTATCTAGTTCTCTTTATAAAAGCTTTTTGAACTTATCTACACTCTCCACTGACGCCACCAACTGTGGAAGGGAGTACAACATCCTCACCACTCACCACTAAGAATTCCCTTAACACCAAATATGTATAAAGGATTACTGTGCTACTGTCATAGAGAACAGCTGCTGACACTACAACACAACAATATTGTTCAAAGCTAAGGAAGGGGAGAAAAGTGCCAACGCTATAAACAAATGCAGAAAAAATTGCTAGAGTATTCTAATAGTTGAAGTGCTGCGTATAAACATAGAAAATTACTTATGTCACTAACTATACAGCATCAAATAAAGTGCAAAATTTGTGCATTATAAGCAAATGTGCAGTATAACAAATGTGCAACAGACAACATTAAATAAGGTGCAAAAAGTTGTGCAATGTAAACAAATGTGCAGTATAACAGATATACAATGTAGGAAAACCTCCATATGTCACACAAAAAAAGCAAAAAATTATATAAAATCCTTAATCATATAAACAAAATACTCAAAAAAGTAAAGTCTATATCCAGGAAAAAGGAAGGGGCATCACGTGTTCAGAAATAGAAAGTTGTCACCCTGGGTGCGACCATCCCCAAAGGGAAGAGTCAGGAGCACTTACCAGAGTTAGTGAATGGTAAAGAGTCATTCAGGCAAGAAGTGGTATAACCCTGATGGCATAATGGTCCCTGGATTGTTGTCTCCACAACTCTTTACTTTGCGTATAGGAACTCAGATACCCAAGAAAACAAAAAGCCTCTTCGGTGTAAAACCATCAAAGATAGACTTTATTTGAAAGTAGAAAACTTATATTCTCTTGGTAGGTTACAGGCTATTCTAGTACAAAGAAATGTGATCTCAAAAGGTATCCAACTGGCGCAATGTTATGAAGCAAGCTCAATTTAACGTTGATGGCTGCATACGTTTTTTTCCCCTTTGTTTTCACCTGGTGATCTTGCAAATAACACACTTCCTGTTCTAGGGTACCTAGGATCTCTAATGTATTTGTAAGGATAGCCACAGTTGGAAGTAGGTTGCTCCTCTGATTTGAACTACTAACCCTGCCTGCCTCCACTCCTCATCTCCATTACATATGGACACGTTTTTTGAAGTTTACAGAAGATACCTGAGAAAACTGATAAGACTGTTTGATATATCAGCTCAAAGCACAGAAAGCTGCTAAAACACTGCCAAGATGAAGTTATTTCTCTGTATTTGCAGAAAAATGTGTTTAGGGCAACTACCAAATATAATAACTGGTAATAAATCAAATTTTGAGTTTATATATCCCTTAACAAATTATTGATCATCTTCAGTGTATCAGCTACACCTTAAAAAACATACACAGGGCATGTGTGACACGCCGGTGCTCACCTTTTTCAAACAACAGTAATCAAGTTTAGAAAGTAAAGCTTTGTCAACAAGTAAACTGCATTGATTTATAGCTAAAAAGTCAGTGACTGTGAGAAAATTGAGTTGACTAAATTTTTACTTGGGTGCTGAAAACTGATGTCCAGTCTGCTACTTTTACCTTCTCTTGTCACATTAATTGTCATACCTGGGAAGTTTTGGAAGTCAGTGAGCCTCGGGTGGGTTAAGGACAATAGTAGAGCGTTTAAATTAGGGTATTTGGTTTGTTTCATGCACTGCACCAAAACAAGACAATGGTTGTGACATTTCTAGTGTTCCACCTCAAACTAATGGGTTTACTAGGAGTGCACATAGTGGGGTTGATTTGCTAAAGGCAAACAGACCATGCACTCTGCAAGTACAGTTGCTCCAAAGTTTAGTAAATAGGGAAGCTCTGCTGACTTCCATCGTCCAATCATGTGCAAGTAAAAATGCAGATTATTTATTTTTCTTGCATGTGTTCGGGTATTCTTTGCAAAGCAAAGCTTCACCTCATTTACTAAGCCCTGGAGCAAATGCACTTGCAAAGTACACAGTCTGTTTGACATTAGCCAATCCAGTTTAGTGTGCAGGAGGGAAATATGATAAAAACAGTTGCCCATGGTGTCAAAGGGAGCAGCGGAAGGAATGAAATGCTCCAGCATCAGCAGTATTAGTTGGAAGTATGAAATGCTCCAGCATCAGCAGTATCATTCAGAGAAAAGAAATGTTCATTTCTGGAAGGGACATCTAACTGGATCCAGTTGGCATAGTGAGATACCGAGCGGCAGTTCCCTATAGCGTCACTGAGATGGTTGTTTCGCATCCATTGCTTGGAGGTTTTTTATAATGAATATGTTTATTGTATGCTTGTGTTTGTAAGTAGGATTCCTTTGTAATAAAGTTTAACACTTGTATTATTTTCACCTACTTCCCTGAGTGGTCATTAGGCTTTTTTAATATTAACTTTATATACTGTACATTGTGATTTTTTTACACTAATATTGCTTAATCACAAGCACATTGTATTTATCCATTTACTGTATTTGAGGTCAATAGGGTTTCTAATGATATATATACAGTATCTAACAAAAGTGAGTACACCCCTCACATTTTTGTAAATATTTTATTATATCTTTTCATGTGACAACACTGAAGAAATGACACTTTGCTGCAATGTAAAGTAGTGAGTGTACAGCTTGTATAACAGTGTAAATTTGCTGTCCCCTCAAAATAACTCAACACACAGCCATTAATGTCTAAACTGCTGGCAACAAAAGTGAGTACACCCCTAAGTGACAATGTCCAAATTGGGCCCAATTAGCCATTTTACCTCCCCAGTGTCATGTGACTCATTAGTGTTACAAGGTCTCAGGTGTGAATGGGGAGCAGGTGTGTTAAATTTGGTGTTATAGCTCTCACTCTCTCATACTGGTCACTGGAAGTTCAACATGGCACCTCATGGCAAAGAACTCTCATTTTCAGATCCTCGGAGAGTTCTTTGCCACGAGGTGCCATGTTGAACTTCCAGTGACCAGTATGAGAGAGTGAGAGCGATAACACCAAATTTAACACACAGGGGTGTACTCATTTTTGTTGCCAGCAGTTTAGACATTAATGGCTGTGTGTTGAGTTATTTTGAGGGGACAGCAAATTTACACTGTTATACAAGCTGTACACTCACTACTTTACTTTAGTGTCATTTCTTCAGTATTGTCACATGAAAAGATATAATAAAATATTTACAAAAATGTGAGGGGTGTATTCACTTTTGTGAGATACTGTGTGTATATATATATATATATATATATATATATATATACTGTATATTGTGTGTGTATGTATATATATATATATATATATATATATATATATATACACATATACTGTATATTGTGTGTGTATGTATATATATATATATACAAAATAATTGTTTGTGGGTGCGTTTTTGTTTTTTTTTTCTTAGCGCCGAGTAGGGAGAGATTCGTAGTGTTTCTATATACACAAAGCCAATCAGAATGTGAATAATATATATGCATTATTCGCTAATGTTAAAAACACAAAATAAATAAATAGTTACCTCCAAAGGTGGTAGAATAGCAGTGGTATATTCAGACCAAGAGTGACCCATTCAGCAGCACACATAAACATGAGACAGAAGAGGCCATGGATGCAATACTCTGGTACTACCAGCTGGTAAAGAGACAAGAAAAATGTGACTTGAAAAAGACTTTACATTGAACCCCATATTTAAGAGAAATTAAACCAAGATATTGAAATGTCCCCCATTTATAGTTATCATTAAGATAAATAAACTTTCGATTGGAATTAGCTATGTGTAAATTCAAATAAAGCAACTGAATGATAGAGTACAACCAGCATGCCTAATTTTATTAGAAATATATCTACAATTGTGATTTGCTGTATAATTACTTCCATCGTATATCACATACCTTGCCAACTTTCCAAGATTTCCAGAAAACAGAAAAACAGAGGGAAGCTATTATCAATAAGAAGGTTTTCAACCTGGCCAATTCATTTCTTGCGTTTTTACCTCGAAGATCATTTACAACAATCATTCCTCATACATGCTGCTGCCTTATTAGTAGTCTTGCTAAATCATTATGGGCACTCAATTAGCAAAGTCTAATCAATTTTAAAGGGTGGGGAGCGTATGCTTGTTGTGGAAAACTTTTTTGGAGGCATACAAACAGGGCCAGGCTCAGTAAAGCAGTAGGCATTTACAGCCTTTATATTTAACTAGAATTAAAGCTAAACTTCAGACAGAAATGTAAGGTATAAATGAATTGACTCTGTATTTATTAATACACAATTAAAGTTTTTTTTTTTTTTTTAAAGTAAGCAGCACAACAGGGCTGAGACTGGAAGTGGGAGAAGAAGCCAGTTTGTTTTGCTGCAATGCGCATGTGCAAACGAGAAGCATGTTGACAAAAGATAATAGGGTCATAGAGAGAAGGACTCATCAAGTTTGCTGGTTCTACTTACACTGTTCAGTCACAGGCTGGGGAAGGGTAAGACTTGTAAATGTTTTTAACTGCAGCAGATAGGGAGGCACGGGTGCAGCATCCAGCCCCACTGCCTGCAGTCTGTCAAAGTGTAAGACAGGCAGGAATACGCTGTGGCTGAACATGGTATCAAGTGGTTCTTACATTTAGGGCCCTATGTGTTCAGTGACCAATGTTCAGAAAGCAGAATACATACCAAAATGCATTATAACCTAGTCTAAACAAAAATCCTAATCTTTGGGTGACACAATATACAGTAAAACTATAAATATACATGTTTATATCAGGAAAAACTGTTATCAGTTGAGAAATATTTTACTGGTAACAAGAATGAAACATGTGCTTTGTAACTGTTTAGGAATACATCCTTTAAACCAGGGGTAGGGAACCTATGGCTCTTTTTATGGCTGCATCTGGCTCGCAGACAAATCTTTAATAAAGGGTGGCATGTCTGGACGTGAGCCACCGCCGCGTCTACCACTCAATCCAGTGCCATCCGCGTAGCTGTGCCCGGTGCCAAGGAGATTTCTGCACCCATCGACGGTACACTTTGTGGGCTACCCACTGCTACCCTCAGTTTGTCTCTGGGTGACTCACGGTACCGCCGCCGGCTCGTGTGCTGTGCACCTGAGGGCCTTGGCAATCACCGCCTGGTAAGGAGACCTGCCATCCGCTCCCTGTGCCACGACAGACACGATCTCCTTCCCCTATGACACCCGGGGACCCGCGGGAGCTGCCTCTCACATCCACTTCTGAGGCCTTTAGCAGCCGGCCGCCATTTTCTCAGAGCCTATACTCACCTCCATCACTCGCAGGCCTGCAGGTGCTTCACCACTCCGGCCTCATTGCATATCTGCCCGCTCTGCTCTCTTCCCGACCGGACTCCAGGCACTTTCACATGGCTCCATCTACTCACTGTATAGCTGCGGCCCATGAATATGAATATTAAATAAAGGTTCCCGACTCCTGAAATATAGTGTATTGCTCTCACTGAATTACATTTGAAAATATGTGGTGTTCATGGCTCTCTCAGCCAAAAAGGTCCCCGACCCCTGTTTTAAACATTCATTAAACTTATTTTATTTTATTTATTTTTTTATTTCCACTACAGTGGCAATGGTTGGGAGATGCAGCAATATCTACTTACGCAATAAAGCGTCGTTCTACTAAAAGTTCTCATAGAGGGAGGCAACCCCTGCAATCATGTGCACAGCACACATCCTAAGCTTAGTGGAGAACATATAAGCATTTAAACTGAAGCATGTTCAAATTCCAACTCTATCTCTGATGTAAGTGGTAGCAGAAACAGCATTAATATAAACTTGTTGGTGTACCTTGCATTGTGCAAAGGACAAGTAAAATGTAACCAACCACTTGAAGGCCAGGCTTTTTTTGTCACTTTTTGTTTACAAATTTAAATCAGCATTTTTTGCTAGAAAATTAATCTATTTTTGCTAGAAAAAATAGAACACAATACATACCCCATTTTTTTGTAAAATGTGAAAGATAATGTCACATTGAGTAAAAAGATACCTAACATGTCACGCTTTAAAATTGCGCCAGCTCGTGGAATGATGACAAACTACAATACTTAAAAATCTCGAAAGGAGACGCTTTAAACACAGGGTACTGTTTAGAGGTACAGAGGAGTTCTAGTTCCAGAATTTTTTCTCTCACTCTAACGTTCGTGGTGATACCTCACATGTGTAATGCGAACACAGTTTATATATGCCTCCGCAACTTACATATGTGCCTGCCTCTGAGCGCGAGCATAGAGGGATGGGGGTGCTTTAATTTTCTTTTCTTCTTATTTATTTTACTTTTTATATTTACACTGGTTTTTTTTTTTTTTGGATCGCTTTTGTTGCTACTACAAGGAATGTAAACATCCCTTGTAATAAAAATAAGGATGACAGATCCTCTTTTTGGAGAGATCTGGGGTCAGAAAGACCCAATATCTCTTCTTTACCTTTAATATTTTTGATCTTTTGCTTAAAAAAAAAAAAAAAAAAAAATCATGAGCTGCTTGAAAGTAATTTGATAAATGTGACAAAAAAAAAATTAAAGGGACAGTGTAAAAAGAAAAAAGTAAAATAAATAAGAAAAAAAAAGTGCCCCCGTCCCTCCGTGCTTGCAGGCAGAAGAGAACGCATACGTATGTTGTGCACGCATATGTAAATGGTATTCGCACCACACGTGAGGTATTTTTTTGAAAGTTAGAGTGGGAGCAATAATTCCAGTGCTAGACCTCCCCTGTAACTCTAAACAGGTAACATGTAAAGGCGTTTAAAGCATCACCTATAGAGATGTTTAGGTAGTTTGTCGCCATTCCACGAGCGTGCACAATTTTAAAGCGTTGAATGTTAGGTATCTATTTACTCAGCGTAAAACATCATCTTTCGCATTATTCAAAAAAATTTGGGGTACCTATTGTGGTTTTTTTTTTATTCATTAAAGTGTATTTTTTCCCAAAAAATTGCATTAGCAAAACTGCTGCTACATAAATAATTTCTACGATCATCATTTCCTTCCCGAGGGTCTCTGCTAACAAAAAAAAAAAAAAAATCTATAATGTTTGGGGGATATAAGTAATTTTCTAGCAAAAATTAATGATTTAAACTTGTAAAGAAAAAGTGCCAGAAAAAGCCTGGTTGACAAGTGGTTAAGATAGATGTTGTAAAGTCATCTTTAATATCAACAGTTTTGTAAAAACTACAAAATATGCAAATATTCAAATAGACCTGCCGCTGTCCAAAAATGTGCATGCACCTCCCTATCCACCAATTTGATTTCACCCAAAATTTATGGATTTGGAAAGGAGTCTGAGAGAATTTTAAAATATTTACAGGGTAACCTCTAATCATGAAGGTTTGAGAAAGCTACTTTAAAATTATGTTTTATTGCATTTTGGAATCATTCCATTTAAATGCATATTTTTTAAATACTTTTTAATATCTGTATAAATGATATAGGGGCTGGGATTAAAAGTACCATTTCAGTGTTTGACACTAAACTATGCAGTTTAATTGGGCAAATATGTGGCAAATGAGGTTTCTTGTATTAACAGAGGCATGGACTCCATAGAGAGAGATATCATTTTGTCCCTGTACAAATCATTAGTAAGACCTCATCTGGAATATGCAGTTCAGTTTTGGGCACCAGTCCCCAAAAAGGATTTTGGGGAACTGGAGAAAGTGCAGAGAAGGGCAACCAAACTGATAAGAGGCATGGAGGCGCTCAGCTATGAGAAAAGATTAGAGGAACTGAATTTATTCTCTCTTGAGAAGAGGAGGATAATGGGGGATATGATCAACATGTATAAATACATAAGGGGTCCATATAGTGAACTTGGTATTGAGTTGTTCACTTTAAGGTCATCACAGAGGACAAGGGGGCACTCTTTACATCTAGAGGAAAACAGATTTCATCTCCAAATACGGAAAGGTTTCTCCAGCTGTGAAACAATATGGAATAGACTCCCTCCGGAGGTGGTTCTGGCAAGCTCAGTAGATTGCTTTATAAATGGCCTGGATTCTTTCCTAAATGTACAAAATATAACCGAGTACTGACATTTAGAGGTAAAGTTGATCCAGGGAAAAACAATTACCCCTGCTGTAGGAAATTGAACCATTCTTTGCTGGGGATTTGTTTCCTTCCTTTGGATCAAATATGGTAATGGTGAATATCCATTCAACAATGTAACATATAAAGCCTATACACTCTGTATATGTATCCTTACTCTTTTATCTTCATTCTGTTAAATCAAGTTTAAAAAAAAATGCAAATAAAACACTAAAAACAGATTTTGCAAAAAAAAAAAACTGAGCTTTTGTAAGGTGAGTAACCTAGGGCACCTGGACTGACAGGCTGTTTCTTGTCTCCATGCCATTTCTAAGAATTATCTGTCCTTTTGCTGACAAGGCCCCAGACAGTCAAGGGACCTAAAAGGGGCATGCAAAAACACCTAGTCCACTGCATTGCTTTTCTTTTGTTTAGGATATACAGTATCTCTCAAAAGTGAGTATACCCTTAACATTTTTGTAAATATTTTATTATATCTTTTCATGTGACAACACTGAAGAAATGACACTTTGCTACAATGTAAAGTAGTGAGTGTACAGCTTGTATAACAGTGTAAATTTGCTGTAACCTCAAAATAACTCAACACACAGCCATTAATGTCTAAACCACTGGCAACAAAAGTGAGTACACCCCTAAGTGAAAATGTCCCAATTGGGCCCAAAGTGTCAATATTTTGTGTGGCCACCATTTTTTTCCAGCACTGCCTTAACCCTCTTGGGCCTGCAGTTCACCAGAGCTTCACAGGTTGCCACTGGAGTCCTCTTCCACTCCTCCATGATGACATCACGGATCTGGTGGATGTTAGAGATCTTGCGCTCCTCCACCTTCCATTTGAGGATGGCCCACAGATGCTCAATAGGGTTTAGGTCTGGAGACATGCTTGGCCAGTCCATCACCTTTACCCTCAGCTTCTTTAGCATGGCAGTGGTCGTCTTGGAGGTGTGTTTGGGGTCGTTATCATGTTGGAATACTGCCCTGTTGCCCAGTTTCTGAAGGGAGGGGATCATGCTCTGCTTCAGTATGTCACAGTACATGTTGGCTTTCATGGTTCCCTCAATGAACTGTAGCTCCCCAGTGCCGGCAGCACTCATGCAGCCCCAAACCATGACACTCCCACCACCATGCTTGACTGTAGGCAAGACACACTTGTCTTTGTACTCCTCACCTGGTTGCTGCCACACATGCTTGGCACCATCTGAACCAAATAAGTTTATCTTGGTCTCATTAGACCACAGGACATAGTTCCAGTAATCCATGTCCTAAGTCTGCCTGTCTTCAGCAAACTGTTTGCGGGCTTTCTTGTCCATCATCTTTAGAAGAGGCTTCCTTTTGGGACAATAGCCATGCAAACCAATTTGATGCAGTGTGCGGCGTAAGGTCTGAGCACTGACAGGCTGACCCCCCACCCCTTCAATCTCTGCAGCAATTCTGTCAGCACTTATACGTTTATTTCCTAAAGACAACCTCTGGATAGGACGCTGAGCATGTGCACTCAACTTCTTTGGTCGACCATGGCAAGGCCTGTTCTGAGTGGAACCTGTCCTGTTAAACTGCTGTATGGTCTTGGCTACTGTGCTGTAGCTCAGTTTTAGGGTCCTGGCAATCTTCTTATAGCCTAGGTCATCTTTATGTAGAGCAACAATTCTTTTTTTCATATCCTCAGAGAGTTGTTTGCTATGAGGTGCCATGTTGAGCTTCCAGTGACCAGTAGGAGAGAGTGAGAGCAATAAAACCAAATTTAACACACCTGCTTCCCATTCACACCGGGGAGGGAAAATGGCTAATTGGGCTCAATGTGGACTTTGTTCTTTGGGGGTGTACTCACTTTTGTTGCCAGCGGTTTAGACATTAATGGCTTTGTGTTAAGTTATTTTGAGGGGGACAGCAAAATTACACATTGTAGCAAAGTGTAATTTCTTCAGTGTTGTCACATGAAAAGATATCATAAAATATTTACAAAAATGTGAGGGGTGTACTCACTTTTGTGAGATACTGTAAATATATTATCAATTTTTTTTAAATGTGAGGAAACTGCTGTTAGAAAAGTGGCAATGAAAGTACATAATGCAACAAAAATCTCACAACCAAAGTATGTTATGTATGTTTGTAATACTTGGGATGACAAAAAATACTGAAAGCCTAGCCTAGGACATGTGCCAGGATTAAGCAATGCCCCTGTGAGAAAAGAGAATGCAATGAAAATGAAATATTGATTCATTTTATTATTTAATGTATAACTAAAGGCAAAACATTTTTCTGTTTTGGATATAGTGGAGGAGAATCAGAACCCCTGTCAGGTTTTTATTGCTGTCTTTTCGCTCATTAACCACTTGCCGACCGCCACAAGTATATATACTGTGGCCGTCAGCCCCCCCTGAGCAAAGTGACGTATGGGTAAGTCACTCGCCAGCGAGCCAATAGGGGGGAGCGTGCGGCGCCGGAGGCGCGCTCCCGCCCCCGCTCATTCACTGCCATCCCAGCACGAGTGATCGGCGGCTCCGATGTCCGCCGGTCACTCACGATCTCCCGCTGGAGAGGAAGAAAGGCAGGCGGCTAATGTAAACAAAGCCGCCTGTCATTCTCCCTGGTGTAGCTGCAGAGATCATACGATCCTGCTATGTAGGATCGTATGTCTCTGTGGTTACATCAAAAGCCACGCCCCTTTACAGTTAGAAGCACGCCCCTAGGGACACATTTAACCCCTGGATGTCTAATAAAGTTAACCCCTTTTACAGTAACAGTGCATATGTATAGCACTGATTACTGTAGTAATGTCACTGGTACCCCCAAAAGTATCAAAAAAGTCAGTCAAGGGTCCGATCTGACCGCCGCAAAGTCGCACTCCCGCAAAAAAATCGCAGATCCCCGCCATTACTAGTTAAAAAAATAATAAAAATGACATAAATCTTTCCCTTAGTTAGTAAACGCAATAACTTTTGCGAAAACCAATCAAAATACGCTTAGTGCCATTTTTTTTCTCCAAAAATATGTAGCAGAAAACAAATTGGCCTAAAATGTTAAAAAATTTTGATTTTTACATATTTTTTGGGGGGAATTTCGTATAAAAAAATGTGAAAAATATTATTTTTTCAAAATTGTCGCTCTTTTTTTGTTTATAGCGCAAAAAGTAAAAACCGCACAGGTGATCAAATACCACCAAAAGAAAGCTCTGTTTGTGGGAAAAAAGGAGGTCAAATTCATTTGGGTACAGCGTTGCACGACCGTGCAATTGTCCGTTAAATTCACGCAGTGCTGAATCACAAAATATGCCCTGGTCTTTGAGCAGCCAAATCCTCCGGGGCTTAAGTGGTTAAAGAGATTCGCCATCTCTGTTTCTCCTGTTTACCTTTATCACCAAAAGTAAAAGAAAATTTAAAATTTTAGCTTTTCTCAAGAACAGGAGTAGAGAGGAAATCTTCCAATGATGACACTGGTTCTGGTGACCCTGGGGGCAACCAAGGATTTACTCACTTTTAGGAGATTTCTTCTCACTTCAGTTTTTGGCTAATGGAACTGGAATTGAAA